>NC_136065.1:687514381-688114381 GCF_964261635.1 Lissotriton helveticus
GGCGACTTGCGACTCATCAGTAAGGGTCTCACCGGAGTCGTCTAGAAGAGTGGTGATTTTCGAGCGTTGAGTCTTAGCCTTTAAGGTGCTGGCCAGAAGGCGTCCGGTGCGGTTGCCCCCTACATAGTAGGTATGGCGAAGTCGAAGGGCGGCGAATTCGGCTCTGTCAGTATCAAGGCTAGCCAATTGAGCCCTAGCGGCCTTCAGTTGACGCCAAATTCTCGGAGCGCAGGTACGGCTGTGGGCTCTCTCTAGTTCAGCTACTTGTGCCGTGAGGTCAACCCTTTTTTCTTTGCGGATTCTAGCGTCAGCGGCCGCAATGGCGATCAGTTCCCCCCGGACCACGGCCTTCAGGGCTCCCCAGAGAGCCGACACCGAGGTTGCGGGGTTATCATTTATAGCAAGGTAGTCCAAAATGCATTGGTGGATCTGTTTATGAACAGCCGGCCGTTGCAAAAGGGGTTCGTTGAGCCGCCACGACCCCCCGACGCGTGGAGTCTTGGGAATACTGAGCGTCAGCTCTACCGCGTCATGGTCAGAGAGGGCCGCCGGGACTATAGAAACGTCCGTGACCTGAGGGACCAAAGTCGAAGAGCCCAAAAAGTGGTCTAGCCGCGCATATGTGTGATGTACATGGGAATAGAAGGTGTAGCGCTCTGTGTTGGGGTGCGCCACTCTCCAGAGATCCACCAAACCCCTCTCACGTAGCCACGACCCGCCCTCCACAGAGAGCGCCCCCGTGTCCCCATATCGGTGCCCAGATCTATCTCTATTCGTGTCCATGACCAAATTGAGGTCCCCCCCGATGAGCAGCTGAGAGTTAGGTGACTGGAATGTTTCAGAGAGTGCAGTTTTCAAAAATGGTTCCTGACCTGTGTTTGGAGCATATATGGAGCCAATCGTCAGTGCCCTGTTCCCCGTATGGAAGGTGTAGGCCAGGAGGCGACCCCTAACCTCTCCCGCTTTGGCCCCTACCCGGCCCTGAAAGCGTCGGGAGACCAGAACGGCCACCCCAGCCTTTTTAGATGGAAGCGAAGAAAAGAATTGTTGAGGAAAGATCCGGGAACGCATCCTGTGCCAGTCTTTGGGTAGAAGGTGGGTTTCCTGCAATAAGCAGACGTCAGCCTCTGAGTGTTCCAGATATGAAATAACAGCCCTTCGTTTTATCGGGTTATTGAGGCCCTTTACGTTGAGTGACAATATCTTAAGCGTGTCAGTCATCGCGTGGCAGTACGAAGGTGGCAAAGCGTAGCACAGCAGCCCATCGTGGTACATAGTAAGTAATGATTAACACCCGGAATTCAACGATGTCCCTTGGCATACTGGTCCCCGCCCTCGCGTCCCACCCCGTCCCGTCCACAACATTGCGCCCCCTCCCGTGCCCTGTCCACTGGTTCCCACCCTCTACACCCCCCCCAACCCCAAAAACCTCCCCAAGCTTCCAAAAGGCAAGCCGTAGGCATATTGAAAAAACAGCTCTTGTCAGAGATAGTGAGAGCAACATCCCAGACCCTCCTCCCCTTCCCACCCTAACCCCAACTTGAGGACCCCAACCAGAAGTCATAGTCCCAGGCCTATCCAGAGTCAGTTCAGGCCTGTAGGTTTAGAAGGTGAAGGAGACTGTGGCAGTGGCGACCCATGTGGCCCCCCGCCCCTCACCCCCACCCCCCCACTATGAGAACATGCAGTAAGAGTGGACCCCCAGCAGGATCAATTCCGGGTTACATAGTGGTGTCCTTAACCACCGCTTCGATGGCCGCAGTGTGTTCTTTGGCGATCGTGCTCGGGTCCGGGCGGAGGCGAGACTTAGGAGCGCGACGTCTCCGCACCTGTTGCCAACCGTCTCTGGAAGATTGCGTCCCGGTATGTTGGGAGGATCCCGGGGAAGGGGGACCCGCCGATGCGTCGTCGGGCAGTTCAAGGCCCAGCAGGGTACAAGTGTCCTGAAGCGAACGGAGCTGGTGCAGGCCTCCTTCCCATTTGAAGATCAAGCGAAACGGGTGGCCCCAGGAGTATGGCACCCCCTTTTCTCTCAGGAATGTGGTGACCACCCGGAAGTCTTTGCGCTTCTGCAGTGTTACAGCCGATAAGTCCTGGTAAAGTTCAACAGGGTCGTCCCGAAAGCGTAGGGGTTGTGCTCTGCGGGCTTCCCTAAGGATCCTTTCTTTCAGAGGGAAGTCCAGTAGGAATGCCAAGATGTCCGGGGGGGGCGCCGGGGCCCGGCGGGGCATCCCCACCCTGTGTGCCCGGTCGATGCGAATGGGGAAGTCGGCAGGTTCTCCCAGGATTTCGCGGAAAAGGTCCTGGAGGTACATCGTGACGCTGTTCCCTTCTGTTTTCGATGGTACTCCACGAACCCGTATGTTGTTCCGCCTGGAGCGGTTCTCGAGGTCCTCTGCGTGAGCTTGGAGGTCCACCTGTTGCTCCTGAAGGCGGAGGACCTCTTGTTGCAGGTGTTCCAGCTCGTCCCCGCGTGCATGGTTGGAATCTTCCACCGCCGCTACTCTGTCCCCTAGGCCATCCAGGTCTCGGCGCAGTTCCCTCTGGTCACTCACAAGTTCCTGTTTCAGAGTTTGGAAATCATCACGCAGTGTGTTGAACAGGCTTTCCAAGAATGACTTTGTGATGGGGGCCTCCTCAGAGGGTTTGCTTGGGGTACCCGCAGATGTCGTGGCGACGTGGGTGTTTGGGGTTTCTCACCTTTAGCGGATGACTTCAGGAGAAGTTCATTAATTGGTCGGGTCCCTCGGCGAGTAGCGTTAGACATCGTGCCGTGACAGACCAGGCGGCGCGATTCAGTCAACCCCCTCGTCCGCCACCAAGGAGAGCCAGCAGCCGGGGAGCACCGGCGCAAGTCAAAGCATGGCACTGCCACCGGGGTCAACCGCAAGAATTCGTGAGGTGGCCGCGTGGCACCCCCTGGGTCTCTCCGCCACCAGTCCAATCCCCTCTAGCAGTTCCCAGTGGGCGAGAATAGCGACTGGGTGTCCTCTCTCCTCCCGCCAGGGGCACGATCACCAGGCCCCTCGAGCTCCCCCTCTCCTCACCTCTGAGTAAGTGGTTGTCCTGCAGGTCTGGGTGCTGGCACACTGATAGTGCAGATCGGGTCCGCCCTCCCCTCGACCGGGGTGCTGGTACCTTGAGTCTGCAAAGCTGGTCTGTTCTCCGCTGTCCCAGGCGGTGACACAAAGGCAGGCACACCCCAGCTTGGCTCAAACCGGGGCCTTAGGTCGGCGCTCCGACGCGGGGTATCCCCCAGCAGCAGATGTCCAGGTAGGGGATGGGTCCGCGCTGTGGCCCCTAGCGCCAAACAGGAGACTGACCGGCCGTCGTCGGGTGCACAGCAGCAGGCGCGTGTAGGCCCAAGCCGGGGTCCAGAGCAGCGCACTCACGGGCCGCAGTCCGCCCTGCAAGCTGGCGCCAGGTCCCGGTGTCCCCTGCGGGCCCGGGGGCAGAGGCGGCTCAGCGCCGGTCGCAGCGTTGGAGGGGCCCACCAACGCGGGCAGTAAAGCGCCTGGCCGCCTCAGCGCTCACTGTCGGCTCCCCACCGGTCACAGGCCCAGACCAGGGACTGGATTTGGGCTTCGCCCGGGCCGTGGGTTCCTCCGGCCGCGGGGTAGCGGCTCGTCGTAGGTGGCCCCTCCCGTGCCTCGGGGGTCTCTGATGCTGAGGCGCGACCCGGATCGCGGCCGCAACCTCTGAAGGCGGGTGGGCGGTTCAGGCACGGAGGTCGGCCCGAGCCCCTCTCGGCCTCCGACTCGGCACCCTCCGTTTATGTCCGGCGGCGGTGACAGGCGGGCGCTGTTTTCGTCGTGGGCGAACCGCGCCGTGGGTCTGTGCCTCGGGCGAAGTGCCAGGGGGCCAAAGCAGCAGATACGGGGCTATCGTGGGGGGTTATAGGGGGTTAGGGCGAGGAGCTGTACAGTCAGACCTCTGTCCCGGTCGCCATCTTGGCCACGCCCCGTACTCATTGTTTTTGACCAAATACAACGTTGCCTTTTTGACTTTCCTAACATCCACTAAATCTTGCCAGATTTTCTTACTCTTTGTCGGAACCCCATTAACTAGAATAACCAGAGGTTCCTCTTCCACTTTCTCTACACCAATTGTATCAATATTTTTCTTGAAATCTAGAGGCAAATAAACAACTCTTCCCTTTAATCCTCTCTGTAAATTTGAAGGAGGCAATTTCCCTATCTTAGGCTCCATGCGAACAATTGCCTGAAAAGGATGGACACATTGAATCAAAATACACTCATATGTATTTAAATCCATCAATTCAGGAGGAATGTCTACCAACTCCAGATTATTACGAACAGCTCTAGCAGGCATTCTGTTTTGATTTAATTTATCATAACAATATTTACAAATACGCTGATCAGAACTCAAATCAAAAGAATTCTCCACCCACAAATAAGTTGCAAAATCCTTCCACTCATAATTATTTATCTTTTCACTTTTTACGTATAAATCAACTAATCTAGTTTGATGCTTATAATGAGTTCGTCGACAACACACACAAGAAAAATTCGGCCTTTCACTTGATTTCACCTTAAACCTGATAATTTCCTGGTCAAACTTTTCTGTAGTTGAAATCTGTACATTGTCTTACACATCACCTTGAATTTCTGTGTCAATTTCTACACTGTCCTCTTTTTCACTAAAATAACAAATCTCAATTTCTTCACAAATCTTCTTCACATCTAATTCAGTTCCATGCAAAAGAGCACTGTTTAATTGTTTAAGCTTAAGTGCTGAACTTTTTGCATAATACAACCTTCTCACTAATTTCCTCATTTTGTTATGATGCACTGCTAACATCCTAAAATGATGAAAAACACTCTGACAGACTTTTCTAGAAAGACAAGCCAGTGAATGCCCTTGCAAACCTGTGTTTTCTCTCACTCTGCAAGGATCTAAGTCTTGCAACATCTTCATTTTCTGTTTTAGAGTTTTCTTACTATATGTACGTAAGAAATTACAAAACAAATCGATTGATTCCTGTCGCACACTACAAATACTACTACACTTCCAAGTCTACACTGGACCCTTAGTACGTCTCCCTAAAACTTCATCAGTTAACACCTCTTCTGGTTCTCTAGCCACAAGTTTCTCTTTTTCAATCGGACAACCGTCTTTCACCTCATATGCTCGACCACTGGTGTCAACTGCATGCACTAAATCATTCTCCTGAAAGTAACTCTCCTCATTAAAAAATGGCTCACAACTTGAACTGTGCATCCATTCTCCAGAAAAAACTTTACAAAAATGTGTCCGATTAATTACTCTTTTCCATTTACTGTTAGATTTGAAAACATCAATTGTCTTGTTAAGTGTCCTAATTCTATTGATTATTAAGATAAATAATTTTTTCTTAACTTCAAAAGCATGATCAACAATCTTCTCTACACTTTTCTTTTTCTTATAAAAAGCAGATCTCTGTTTACCTTTTTTAATATTTTTTAACAAATTTAAAACCACCCTATTGCGAAACATTCGTTTACGAATGTCCCTAAATTGATTTTGCCTTCTATTCCTATACATATTATTGTCTCCTGCTGCAGTAGTAACATTTTTGCGGAATCTCTCCTTCCTCTTCAAATTTGCTCTCTCCTTCTCTTTTTCTACATTCTGTCCAACATCTTTTTTTGATCTACATATGTTCCGTAAGAAAGACTTAGTTATCTTACCAGGAGCTTTTTCCTGTTTTTTGAAGTATTTGTTGTAGGAGACTGCTTTAATTCCGTTGCTGTTTTTGATTTTTTTCCGCTTACAATCTTTCCGTCTCCTTTACCTTGAGGGCAAAAAGAAAAATCATTATAGACCACTATTACCAAACAACAAAACAATGACAATAAGCAAACAATATAAACACTATAATACTTCTACATATGACCTTATCTCTGTTTTTTAAATATAATTCAAAAAAAAAAATTCGGACACATGAATTACTTTTACATTATTGACAAGGATTAGATAGTATCTGCATGTTTAAAAAAATATATTTGCACATTTCACAATCATATCACCTGTGTTTCCTCAGATTAGTAAGCAGATTGTACACATGAGGTAAGGACTGTCCTGGGGAGCATAGGTGGTGAGGCCGGTGTCTAAGAGTGCACTGGACTGCACTTCATGAAGCCTATCCCCCACTGCACTCTTAGACACAGCCCTCACCTCCTTTCCACCCCTGGACAGACCTCTCTTCCACTACACTCCTCAACACAGGCATCACCTCCTATGCACCCCTGGACAATCCTCACCTTATCTGCAACCCAGAATAGACCTCAACTCATCTGCACCATTAGACAGGCCTCACTTCATTTACACCCCTGAACACGCCTCATCTAATCTGCACCCTGTTACCATCAATTATACTCAATGTATTGAGGCCTGTCGAAGGGCCACAGATTAGATAATGTTTGTCTAAGGGTCAGAGGAGGTAAATCCTCTCAATTGCACTCATGGACACAAGCCTCAACTCCTTTGCGCCCCTGGACATGCCTCACCTCATCTGGACAATCCACTTCCTAATTTGAGGAAACACAGGTAACATACATTTCCTCTCTCTTGCAAACATTCCTACCAAGCATTACCATAAAAATGACACAAACCAACAGCAAACACGCTCAGTCTGCTTCCTAATCTGAGGTAACACAGGTGACATGATTGTGAAAGGTTCAAATATTTTTATGTAATCATGCACACACTATTTATTCCTTCTCAAAAATGTAAAACCATTGATTTGCCCCAAAATCGTTTTTTGAATAACATTTTAGAAACACAGCGCAGGTCCTATGTACAAGAATTCCATTTCAGTTCTGAAAACTCAATATTTTACAAAATACATTTCCTCTCTATTGCAAACATTCCTACCAGGCATTACCCAAAAAATGACACAAACCAACAGCAAAGAAGCTCATTCTGCTTCCTAATCTGAGGTAACACAGGTGATATGATTGTGAAAGGTTTAAATATTTTTAGGTAATCATGCACACACTATTTATTCCTTCTCAAAAATGTAAAACCATTGATTTGCCCCAAAATCGGTTTTTGAATAACATTTTAGAAACACAGCACAGGTCCTATGTACAAGAATTCCATTTCAGTTCTGAAAACTCACTATTTTACAAAATACATTTCCTCTCTATTGCAAATATTGATACCATGCATTTTCAAAAAGCATCACACAAACCAACAGCAAAGAAGCTCAATGTGCTTCTTAATCTGAACTCTCTATCTATATTGAATGAATCATAACTCACCTTTACAAATGCTTTGTGAGATTGAGAACAGTGTCAGATACACACACCAATATTTCTTTAGCAGAGCAAAAGGTATGTACTCCAGGCACTGCAACCATGAATGGCACAGAAAACCTCTAATTCTACACACATATTCCTCATGGTAACCAATCAAAACTCTTCTCTCTCTATTTTCAAATCAACACCCTTCCCCCCCTCAGCCCTTTCTACCTGTTACCATAGCAACTCCCTCCTCACTGAGCTCTCAGGGTTAAAAGTTTATTCTACAATGTTGCAAATGAACTCAGCAAGGATGTTTGACCTATCAATAAACCAGCTTATTAGGTGCAATCTTTCTTTTAATGACTTTTTCTTGACCATTCAAATGACTTCTTTCACAGAACAGAACCATGCACCCTAACTTTCAGTTTTCAACTGTCTGAATCCACCAATCATTGCTTGTGATTCAAGAGCACTGAAACTCCACAGGTTTGTTTTTTTTGCAAACTCCTACTGTTTCAACTGCCATTTCATTCCTACACTTCATCTGACTGCACCAGAACCTCCTCTCACCATGTACTCTGTCTGGATTATTGGACATAGCTACATTCACTGGGCTCAAAGGTATGCAGCTATCAGAAATTTTCACAACCTCGATTTACCAAATGTGCACGTAAAATGGATTGGCCAAAGAGGATTGAGATGTCATCAATTGATAACATTGGTGAAAACCTTTCACCATCTGCCACACCCTGACCTTATAATTTTGCACTGTGGTGGAAATGACCTAGGCACTTTGACTGGGGTAGGTCTGGAAATGGTTTTAAAGGACACATTTGGGCAATTGATGACACTTTTTCCACAAACTGCCTTGGTATACTCCAATATATGCCAAAGACAGAAATGGAAGTGGTCCAACCAATTTTGTCCACAATTTGAGAAAGCACGGAAACATGTGAATAAATCTGTTTCTGCTTACATGAGAGACTATGGAATGGGTTCAATATACAACAACTTGCGTTACAACATGCAAGATATCTACAGAGGAGATGGTGTGCACTTCTCAGATGAGGGGAATAGAATATTCCTTCTGAATTTAAGATTGTGCAGGAACCTACTTGTAGGTACCTAAATCAGCCCCAGAACCCAAAAGCTCTTTTCAGAGCTACCCTACATCTGATCACTCAAAATTATTATTTTACTCTAACTTTTTTCACTAATTTTCACCAAAGTACACTCCCCGGTACGCGTACCGGTGCGCGTACCGGGCGCTCACCCCGCAAAAAAAAAACAAATAATAACATTTGGGGGGCCTATATGGGCCTCCTAAGCCGCCCTCAGAAAACCTAGGGGGTCAGGAAGTGTCTACCGTGCCCCCTTTTACCCATTCCCAACGTTGTTTGTCCTCCATCTTGTGTCTCAAATCTACCGAAACACAAGATGGAGGACTCCCGTAGCGCTGCCGGTACGCGTACCGGGGCGCGCACCGGTGAGCGCTCCCAAAATGTTTTAAAAGTTAATTTACATAAAAACCTCTGTAGAGAAGTTCACCAAATATAGAATAGACAATACTACATACCAGTCCCTACCATTTTCCCAAATTTGGTGGAATTTCATTGAGCCATTTGGCCTGTAGCCCTGTCTAAATATCCTGATGTAAATTACATGACAAAAACACATCTGAAGTGTTAGAATTTACAACCAATTAAAATGTTACTTTCATTTTCCACTATTATTTCCTGACATTTGATTGGTTATGTACATGAATATATATAAAAAAAGAGAGGGAAACGCAGCCATTTTGACTACTACTTCCTGAAGTACATTTGAAAAAGATTTTCACTGAGAACTTCAACTGCTTTCACAAAGGTAAGTTGTTATTTTGGAAAGTGAAGTATGTTGTGCACTTTAAGTTAATTTGGGAAAACATTTTCTGATAGTTATATACTATCCCTCTGTAATAGTTATAGATTGAGATAGGCTTCTCTGTTATAGTTATGGATTGAGTTAGACTTCTCTTGTATAATTATGAATTTACTTAGGCTTTATCACATACACTTTTTTATATTTCTACTTCCAGCCTGATACCATACACTGCCCAAAGATAACTTCACTGTTACAAAATCAAAACTACCTGTCTGAACTTAACCCAACAGTGCCCTATCTCTACTGATATATTTATTTGTTATGCAATTTACAGCAAGAAAATGGAAGGAGAACAGAATGAAATTAATATTTCTTTCGAAATTGTCATGGAAAACAATCCTGAAGAAAAGATTGCTGAGAATGATGACTTTGACTTTATGGATGAGTCTCTGGACCATGAATTACTTGAGTGTGTGGAAGCAATAGAATCACAGAATGAAAATGAGGACATTCCAGACAATATATTGTTAGAAGTTTTATTACATTTTGAAAAAAAATCAGAAAAATACATTTATATTTAATAATCAAAAATTGTTCGAGACATTATTCATTTTTATATGTAATTCATGAAGTAGTACCAAAATGATTATAATATAAAGTGAGACTTATAGTATACTGTGCAACTTTTTGTGTTACATAGTAATTTTGCTCATAGTTACTTCCTTTCTCCCACTTTATTATCTCCAATGTGTATTTGACATCTCTTTTTCATCTCCTGCCTCCATGTTGTTTCTGCTTTCCTGACAGACTATAGTATAGATTCCATATACCACATTAACTTCTGTAACAACATGCAAATTATCTACAGAGGAGACAGTCTACATTGAATTTAAAACTCTGCATTGGTACCTACATGCTGGTACTTGTATCACCCACACAACACAACAACTCTATGCAGAGCTACCCTACCTCTAAGCACTTTAAATTATTATTTTACTGTTTCACTGGGTTTTCCCCATGTGTGAGGGGGGGTGAGGTGTGTGTGGGGGATGTGTGGGGTGTGTCTGTGAGGTGTGTGTGTGTGGGGGGGGGGTGTAGGTGTGTGGGGTGTGTGGGTGTGGGTGGGGGTTTGGGTGTGTAAGGTGTGTGTGTGTGGGTGTGTGGGGTGTTTGGGTGTAGGTGGAGGTGTGGGTGTGTGAGGTGTGTGTGGGGGGTGTGTGGGTGTGGAGGGGGATGTGTGTGGGATGTGTGTGTGTGTGTGGGATCTGTGGGTGTGTCTGTGAGGTGTGTGTGTGTGTGGGGGGAGGTGTGTGTGTGGGATGTGTGGGGTGTGTCTGTGAGGTGTGTGTGTGTGGGGGGGTGGTGAGGTGTGTGTGTGAGTGTGGGTGTGTGGGGTGTGTGGGTGTGGGTGTGGATGTGTAAGGTGTGGGTGTGGATGTGTAAGGTGTCGGTGTGGGTGTGTGGGGTGTTTGGGTGTGGGTGGAGGTGTGGGTGTGTGAGGTGTGTGTGGGGTGTGTGTGTGTGTGTGAGATGTGTGGGTGTGTGTGTGTGAGGAGTGTGTGTGTGGGTGTGTGTGTGGGGTGTGTGCGTGTGGGTGTGGGATGTACTTTTAGGTACCTAAATCAGCCACAGAACCCAAAAGCTCTTTTCAGAGCTACCCTACCTCTGATCACTCAAAATGATTATTTTATACTAATTTATTTCACTATTTTTCCCCATGGTACCCTCCCCGGTGCGCGTACCGGGCGCTCCCCCCGCGAAATTTTTGTCCCGCGGGACCCTTTTATGGCCCCCACATCAAACCTAGGGGGTCAGGGGGGGTCTACCCTGCCCCCTTTTGGTTATTTCCCCCTTTGTTTTTGCCACCTCTTGTGTCTCGATCCTACCGACACACAAGATGGCGGCCGCTCCGGACTGTTTCGAATGTTGACAGACACCCGAGAGCCAATCAGCTTTCCGCGCGCGAACTCGGGTGCGCGCCGGGAGCGCTCCCCGGTGCGCGTACCGGGGCGCGCCTTTAGATATGTATATTTTTTTGAACCTAAATTACTCAAAATCCACTGGATCACATATCTTGAGACATAGCAAAGGCACATCGGGCTACCAGTCCCTACAATTTTGCCAAGTTTCGTGGGAATCCATTTAGCCGTTCGGGCTAAAAGTGAGTCCAACCGCCCTATGGAAATTAACATGGGAAAAACACATTTTGGGACCCCCCTTTTATCTCGACCCCCGCTTGATGAATCCCCCCCAAACTTTCAGGGAAGGAGCGGACCACCGCGAGGCAAATTTGAGGAAAATTACAGGCAGATCCCTCAATCTGCGCCAAAGTTATTCCCAATAGAATGTTGCGGATTCCCTATGGAAAACAATCCTAACTATAACTACCTACTGGCGACCGCCAGTAGGTAATATATATATATATATACATATATCCATATATCCATATATCCATATATCCAAAACTAAGTTTGCCTGGAAGAAAGAGGGGCCCACGAGCAAGGTAAAGGTTTCAGCAATTGTCAGGAGCGCAGCTTGCGAAATGGATGCAAAAACAGCAAATTCAATGAAAAGTCAGCCTGACGCGTTTCGTATTGCTACTTCTTCAGAGGCACTGACTCGAGCTTCAAGGCAGGCATTATTTAGGCAAAACCACGGCACAAGTACCCGCCCAGGTGGGCGTTGCCTGTCGCAGGGCTTTATGGTATTTGATATTTGATATTTATTAAAATTTGTATAGCGCAACTATCGCTCCGGAAGGAGCATCTTGGCGCTGAGCACAACAGAGACCCATCAGTGGAGAGAAAGGATCAGATGGCTGCGAGTACCGACGAGTCAGACTGAGAAAAAATCCGGGTCTTCAGGAGTTTCCTAAAAAGGCTTTCTGAGGGGGCATGCCTAAGGTCGGGGGGGAGACAGTTCCATGCTTTGGCTGCCAGAAAGACAAAAGTTTTCCCACCTTTGGTTTTTAGTTTAATTTTGGGTACAGAGATTAAATTAGCTCCTGAGGACCTTAAATAGCGGGCTGGGGTATAGAGCGGGAATCGCTTGGACAGGTAGGATGGGCCGGTGTTCCTGGTAGATTTGAACACCGTAACAAGGAGCTTAAAAAGAATTCTCTTATGAAGGGGCAGCCAATGGAGGGTGCTGAGAGCCGCGGAGGCCGAGGACCTGCGAGGGAGTTTCAGGACGAGCCTGGCGGCCGCGTGTTGCACACTTTGCAGTTTCTTTAGGGAGGATTTCTTAATGCCTGCTAGAAGGCCATTGCAGTAATCTAGTCGGGAGAGAATGAGCGCCACCGCGACTGATTTCCTGGCAGAGATGGGCAGAAAGTCGAAGAATTTCCTAAGCTGCTTGATCAGGCAAAAACATCGACCCGCAGTGATACGTACATGCTCGTCGAAGCTGAGGGACGAGTCGAATTGAACTCCGAGATTGCGGGCTGAAGTGACCGTACTCGGCGGGGCTTCAGAGTTAGGAGGCCACCAGTCTTTAGGGGAGAAGAGGGTGCCTTTGCCGAGGGGTATTATTTCAGTTTTGGAACTGTTACATTTGAGGTGATTCAGGTTGAGCCAGGAGAAGACTTGGGAGAGGCAGTTTTGGAATCTAAGGGTAGCGTCAGGGTGTCTTTTATCAATGGTGACGACAAGCTGAGTGTCGTCAGCATAGGAAGTCACAAGGATCCCATGGGACTCGATCAGCGTGAGAAGGGGAGCCATATATATATTGAAAAAAAGAGGGCTCAGTATTGATCCTTAGGGTACACCAGAGGTGGTGGATTTTCCGTCAGAGAGAAAGGGGCCCAAGGAGACAGTTTGGGATCGATTGGTTAAAAATGAAATAATCCAGGCCAGGGCGGAACCAGCGACACCAATCCCACGCATCCTATTAATAAGAATGGCATGAGAGATGGTGTCGAAAGCCGCGGTTAAGTCGAGCAGGATGAGGACGGCTTGTTTGCCCTCATCCTGCAAGAACTTGATGGTATCTGACAATTCAATTAGTGCAGTTTCCGTTGAGTGGCCTGGGCGGAAGCCGGATTGCTGTGGATGCAAAATGCGTTTACTTTCTACAAAGATTTTGAGTTCTTCATGAACTAACTGTTCCGTGATTTTGCCAAGTGCTGGGAGGAGGGAGATTGGGCGCATGTTAGATAGGTTGGTTGGGGATTTATTTGGCTTCTTCATAAGGGGCTTCACTGTGGCATTCTTCCATTCGGTCGGGACAGTACCAGAAGCAAGAGATTCGTTAATGATGGCATTGATTGAGGGAGTAACAACCTCAATGAGGTGCTGCAAAATAATCGGGGGACAAGAATCCGTGGGGGCTCCGGATCTACAGGACAGGATAGCCTTTTGAGTTTGTGCCAGAGAGACAGTGGTAAAGTTGTTAAGGGAGGGGATAGTTGTAAAGGAGTCGTGTGAGATGGGCGGAGGGGGGGGGAAATCGTGATGAATGTTCTCAATTTTGTTGATGAAGAAGTCTGCAATTTGATCGCAGAGGGCTTGGGAAGGGGGAATTTCGGTTGCCAGTGCCTTCGGGTGGGTAAAGGATTTAACTATATCAAAAATTGTATGTTGATTCTGATTGGCTGCATTTATGGCTGAAGTGAAGAATGTCTTTTTAGCTTTTTTTATGTTGAGAAGGTATAGCTTCCTCTGGGAAATGTATGTGGATCTGGAGGAGGGATCATAAGTCTTCCTCCACACTCTTTCCAGGACCCTACACTTTAGGTGACAATCACTGAGGGCCTGGGTGTACCAGGGAGCGTTAGGCTTCCTTTTGCTTTGCCCTAATTTTGGGTTGGGGGGGTTGGAGTTGGCGGAAACCACTCCATCCATCCATAAATGAAAGTTTCTAGAGTCCTGTGATACCTCGCCCACGATAGGAGGGGGGGGGACAGGGGGCTGGGGGTTCAATTTAATGCGCTCGGCTACTTTCTTCCAGTTCACCGTAAAGGGGGTGGGAGAGTGTTTGATGTGCGAGGACAAGGGGGGTGAAATCATGACAGAGAAGGGAATGAAACAGTGGTCTGTCCATATTTGCGGTAAAGGGGGAGAGGTATTTAAGGACGCCAGGTTTGTACAGATGCCGTCAAGTGTATGTCCAGCCTGGTGGGTAGGGGAGGAGACCAATTGGGAAAGACCAAAGATCTCAAGTGAGTTTAAAAAGTTGACGGTGGGACGGTCTGTGCAAGATTCCAAGTGCAGATTGAAGTCCCCGAGGAGGGTGAAAGTGGGGTAGTGGGTCATGAGTGAACCCAAAGTCTCGTCGAGGGAGTCCAGGAATGATGTGGCGTTCCCAGGGGGACGGTAGACAAATCCTCCTGATAAAGAGGAGGAGGGGTTGATGTGAATCACAAAGCCAATGCTCTCACAGTCCTTAAGGGAGGCTAGATCGAACGTATGACATCCGAAGAGCTTCTTAATAATGATGGCCAACCCGCCTCCTCGGCCGCTGGGCCTATCACGCCTGAAGATGGTGAAATCAGGAGGGATTGCAGTTGCCAAGTCGGGGTTAGAAGCATCATGTAGCCAGGATTCTGTGATAAATAATGTGTCAAGATCGTGAAACAGGATAAGGTCATGGATGTCTTGTGCATGGCAGGCTAAGGATCTGGCATTAATGAGACCGCATCTAAAAGAGAGCGACTTTTGCCAGGGAGGAGAAGAAATGGCGGGGGTGGGGCGTGCGGGACCCATGGAGGTCCATCCACATGTACGGCAGGAAAAAGGGCCCCAGAAGGGGTCCACGGGGGAGTGTACTTTACAAATCGGGCTGGCTATACCCGGGCGCAAGGAGAGCAGCGCATTGGAGTCATACCTGAGAGTAGGGGGGATTGGGGCAGCGAGGCCCGCGCCCGGCGCGAACCTGGCGCGGACGGGCGCAGACGGGCTTGGCTTAGGCGGGCTTCGGCGCGCGACTGGCGCGCCCGCTGCGCCAGCCCGCTGCGCCGTCTGGGAGGATGACACATGATATAGGGAGGGGGGAGGGCTGGAGGCCGGCCCGACTTGAGCGCTGACCTCGCCCTCCTCACTCAAGATGGCGCCCACCGCCGAGTAATGTAGTTAAAAAGCGGCTGGGCTAGAAGAGGAGGTACAGAGGGTGTAAGGAGTGTCAGAGTGCCTGATTTTCACAATTCCCATTAATATAATAGCCCCCAATGTAAGAAAAAGTTAAAAAGCGGCAGTTACATAAAATGTTAAAAACGCTCCAATTGTCTGGCAGAAAATGAAACAATCAAAGCGCCAAAGATCGCAATTAATCTCAGCTCCTCAGCAGCTCGCAGCCCCAGTTCCCCTCACCAGGGAGAGCTTCTGTAGGGCGGGGAGCGCTGGGGAGGACACACCTAAATACAGTGGGAGGGCGGGAGGCCGGCCCGACTTGAGCGCTGACCTCGCCCTCCTCACTCAAGATGGCGCCCACCGCCGAGTAATGTAGTTAAAAAGCGGCTGGGCTAGAAGAGGAGGTACAGAGGGTGTAAGGAGTGTCAGAGTGCCTGATTTTCACAATTCCCATTAATATAATAGCCCCCAATGTAAGAAAAAGTTAAAAAGCGGCAGTTACATAAAATGTTAAAAACGCTCCAATTGTCTGGCAGAAAATGAAACAATCAAAGCGCCAAAGATCGCAATTAATCTCAGCTCCTCAGCAGCTCGCAGCCCCAGTTCCCCTCACCAGGGAGAGCTTCTGTAGGGCGGGGAGCGCTGGGGAGGACACACCTAAATACAGTGGGAGGCCGGCCCGACTTGAGCGCTGACCTCGCCCTCCTCACTCAAGATGGCGCCCACCGCCGAGTAATGTAGTTAAAAAGCGGCTGGGCTAGAAGAGGAGGTACAGAGGGTGTAAGGAGTGTCAGAGTGCCTGATTTTCACAATTCCCATTAATATAATAGCCCCCAATGTAAGAAAAAGTTAAAAAGCGGCAGTTACATAAAATGTTAAAAACGCTCCAATTGTCTGGCAGAAAATGAAACAATCAAAGCGCCAAAGATCGCAATTAATCTCAGCTCGTCAGCAGCTCGCAGCCCCAGTTCCCCTCACCAGGGAGAGCTTCTGTAGTGTAATGTCCTGTCCTCCTTCAATGAGTAGTCTGCCTTGGAGCACATTGTTGATGAAGAGGTGAGACCACAGTGGGGTATGCAGAGTCACATCACAACTCCGCAGCTGTCCATTATCCCCAACAAACGCTCCTTGCTCCCAAATCAGTGGCGGCATTAGGCGTCTCCGTGGGGGACTGAAACAGCCCCAGGGCTGACCTCCGCGGCTCAGGCACGCCGCTGAAATATCCAAAACTAAGTTTGCCTGGAAGAAAGAGGGGCCCACGAGCAAGGTAAAGGTTTCAGCATTTGTCAGGAGCGCAGCTTGCGAAATGGATGCAAAAACAGCAAATTCAATGAAAAGTCAGCCTGACGCGTTTCGTATTGCTACTTCTTCAGAGGCACTGACTCGAGCTTCAAGGCAGGCATTATTTAGGCAAAACCACGGCACAAGTACCCGCCCAGGTGGGCGTTGCCTGTCGCAGGGCTTTATGGTACCTGTAGTGTAATGTCCTGTCCTCCTTCAGTGAGTAGTCTGTCTTGGAGCACATTGTTGATGAAGAGGTGAGACCACAGTGGGGTATGCAGAGTCACATCACAACTCCTCAGCTGTCCATTATCCCCAACAAACGCTCCTTGCTCCCAAATCGGTGGCGTTGTTAGGCGTCTCCGTGGGGGGCTGAAACAGCCCCAGGGTTGACCTCCGCGGCAGGCACGCCGCTGAAATATCCAAAACTAAGTTTGCCTCGAAGAAAGAGGGGCCCACGAGCAAGGTAAAGGTTTCAGCATTTAATTCTCTGTTAGGAGCGCAGCTTGCGAAATGGATGCAAAAACAGCAAATTCAATGAAAAGTCAGCCTGACGCGTTTCGTATTGCTACTTCTTCAGAGGCACTGACTCGAGCTTTAAGGCAGGCATTATTTAGGCAAAACCACGGTGTATATATGTATATATATATATATATATATATATATATATATTTTACAGCTCCCCTGACAAGGTCAGAAAAATCCAGCACTCCCAGTGAGTTTAAACCTTTTGGTTTATTTGCACGATAAAGAAAAACGCGTGTCGGCTTTTGCCTTCGTCAGTTTCACATTGGCGTCCGTGAGGTGAACATAAATAATGGCGAAATTAAGAAAACATAAAAATAGGACAACACGTCCAAAATGATGAGCGCCATCTTAAAGCAGTAAAATACAAATCAAATCGTACTGTGGAACATTATCTGTGAGATTAAATCGTTATCCCAATTAAATCATTGGTAAGTTCATTTCGCCCTGAATGGGCATTCATGATAGTTCAAATAATGAATTCATTGAACAGTAATCATAACATTTACGTCCACACTAAATAATTTCATCGGTTGGTGGAAGAACTAAATGTCTCTTGTCCTCATGTTACGAACTTATAGACACCTCTAATAGGTAATTCTTGTAGAATTGAACAATTAAACAATGATTGTAGATTAAATTAATTTCCGTTCGTCTATTTACAAATACTAGGACAACACTCTTCCAACCTCGACCCTATACACATATATACATTAACATTCAGACTTGATGGACACAGGTTTGCACACAGCTAAATAGTTCAGTCAGTTAGGGCCATTGCCCTCAGGTACTACAGATGTGACAACATATATATATATATATATATATATATATATATATATATATATATATATATATATATATATATATATATATATATATATATATATATATATATATATATATATATATATATATATATATATATATATTACCTACTGGCGGTCGCCAGTAGGTATATATAGTTAGGATTTTTTCTCTATGGGATTTTTGAAAATTCTATGTCTAATAACTTTGGCGTTTGTGGACGGAATTGGCTGAAATTTTCAGGAAAATGGCACATTTTGTTTCTGAGCAGCCCCTGAAACTTTTGGGGGGGTTCGTTAAGGGGGGGGGGCCAAGAAAAAAGGGGGGTCCCAAAACGCGTTTTTCCCATGTTAATTTCCATAGGGCGGTTGGCCTCACTTTTAGCCCGAACGGCTGAATGGATTTGCACGAAACTTGGCAAAATTGTAGGGACTGGTAGCCCGATGTGCCTTTTGTAGGTCTCAATATATGTGCTCCAGTGGATTTTGAGAAATTAACGTTTAAAAAAAGATATATATCTGTAACAGCGGACTGGGCAGCGGCCCAGGACGCGTACTTGTCGCGCAACGGAGCTTTGTGAAGCGAAGCTGATTGGTTCTCCGGCGTCTGTCAACATTCCAAACAGTCCGTAGCGGCCGCCATCTTGTCTCTCGGTAGGATCGAGAGACAAGAGGAGGTCAAAACAAAGGGGGAAATAACTATAAGGGGGCATAGTAGATCCTCGCTGACCCCCTAGGTTTGATGTGGAGGTTTTAAAAGGGCCCCGCGGGGCAAAAAAAAATAATAATAATAATAATCGAACGGCTGAATGGATTTGCACGAAACTTGGCAAAATATTAGGGACTGGTAGCCCGATGTGCCTTTGCTAGGTCTCAATATATGTGCTCCAGTGGATTTTAAGAAATTAACGTTCAAAAAAAGATATATATCTGTAACAGCGCTCCGCTTCGCGTAACGGAGGTTTGCGAAGCTGATTGGTCATTCTGTCACTGGGCTATAGTTGGGCTACATCTGGCTGATATTTGGGCTACATTTGTTTTTTTGTGTGTCTGGCGGCCATCTTTGGGCTACATTGGGCTACATTGGGCTACATTTGGGCTCCAACATATATATAGGCCAATGTAGCCCAATATATATTTTTCAAAGTTAATTTTCGTAAAAACCACTGGAGCATATATCTTGAGACATAGCAAAGGCACATCGGGCTACCAGTCCCTACAATTTTGCCAAGTTTCGTGGAAATCCATTCAGCCGTTCGAGCTAAAAGTGAGTCCAACCGCCCTATGGAAATGAAGGAAATGAATGGGTAATTTGTAATTAGCAAATAGCTCATCGCAAACTAGGAATGGTAAAGAATCGCTATTTATTCCTTAAAGTTCGCTATTTAGGAAATGCAAAAAACTTTGATGATACATATGGCGGTTCATCTCTAACAAGATAAGAAGCATAGGGATACATTTATGATGACTGGCGCATCACCAGGGATGTGTTAGTCATTCTGTGCCGCTGTTCCGTCACCTATGGTGTGCTGCATTTACAATGCGGCGCATCATGGGGCAAAAACAGCACAGATGCGTGATGTATCTGTGCCGTAAAGGTGGCGCATTGCTGGAGTTGTATCGCAAGTGTGATGAAGCTCCAGCAAGGGTCGGGGGTGCCCCTGTCGCAGGGTTTCTGTTCTCACACAGAACTGTGGACAGAGGATTGGAACCTCGGCGAATTAGGGTGTCCCAAAACTCACGTTAGTAATCAAAAACTCCTTAGCAAGCTAGGTACAGTGTCACATTGGATATAACAAACTCTCAATGTTTAGACAATCCAGAATATGAACTTATAGTACCTCAGGATACGTGGAACTCATGAACAGTCGGTCGTTATATATTTCTTAGAAACCAGAACATGGAGTTAAGAAGAACACATGTGTATTTGAAATGTTTATTTACTAATGCCGTCTTCACAGGCGTAGTATCTTAGATAATACAAGTACACATATTATCAGTAGCAAAATTACCAGCATAGTTACTAGTACATAAAAAGCGAATGGTGATAGTATGTTAACATGCTGTAAATGAATAAGAGTTAGCAACACTTATAAGCAGCCGCGGGCCGTGGAGGGAGTTACGGTGGGGCAGGGAGGCGGGGAGGGGGAGGGGCAAGGTAGAGAGGGCTCCACCCTGCTTCTCCCCCTCCCCGCCTCCCTGCCTCACCGTAACTCCCTCCACGGCCCGCGGCTGCTTATATCTCACCCTCCCTAATACACATATTATATTATTTGCTAAGAAGGTCTCTTTGTGTTGGTTTAGGGCGTGCCCATACTTTAGTGTCTTAGATTTGAAGGAATCACATCAGCATACACCAGCTCTCTCTTCATGTGAGCCGCATCAACTGTTGTGTATGTGTGTTCGGCAAAGCAATATAAAACCCGCCTCATGCCCAGAATTGGCAGAAGTTGCACTTATGTTATGAGTATGAAGTCGTGGAGATCAGACCTCATAACAATTCTGTATCGTGTTGTTCTTGAAACTTTGGCACTCGCTGTACAGATATAGTTTAACAAGCAAAGCAGATAGTAGAGCAATAACATATTATTCTCATGTAAACCACGATGAACTACTAGGTGGAAAGCTAAAGCAACAACTAAGTGTCGTGTGCAGAAGTTGCAAAAAAGGAAAAATGGCGTTTAAACCGGTAATGAGCCCATGCTAACTTAACACGGTGTAAAGATATCCAGGACCTAGATGACACCTCCCCATGATCCGGAAACGAACTGAATAAGATAATAGAAGTGCCATCTCATGAGAGCAGATTGCAAGTTTATATGTGGACGGTCCGCAAGGTAAAGCATTAAAAACTAGGAAAATTTAATGCTAAAGAAAAATAAAACAGCCAAGTACTTTATCGAGTCTTAAGCCAATAGGCAAGGTAAATAATAAAAACTTGACAAATAAGTCAATGAATTGTCAATGAAATGCTAGTACTCAGCATATCAAACATGAAAAAGGTCTATGACATAACTGTGTATGCAAAATAAGCTGCAACAGCCTCCAATAGGAAGTCACCGTCTTCATCCGAAAACAGTTCAGCCATCCAATTTAAAAGCGGAAAAGAACATACGTGCTCTCCCAGCACCGGATCCTCTATCACCATCAGAGGACAGCTCGGTGGGTTTTCAAGAAAGCTCTGTTCCAAGAAAGACTGTGCTGCCGCCAGTAAATTCCAGGGACCAAGTAGTCCATGCATCAATGCCACAGCCATAATCCTTTCGCCAGGACAAACCAACTCGTGAGTAATGATAGGAGTCATCAGCTGATTAAAGTCGACGTCAGGAGAAACCGGTCCGCAGAGACACAAATCAATGGCCCAATCGAAATCACAGGTCAGGCAGTGAAATACAGGCTGGACACAGGTGAAGTAGGAGAATCGAAAAGATAATCCATATGCCGTGCTTAATATCGCCAACGGCATTGTGCCATAATATTCTAGCATGCGATTGCGGAACAGTGTCAGCAGCTGCAGGGTGGGAGGTTGCATAGGAGGGACATCCATATTTAAAAATGTAAAAAAAGCACAAGAGCGTCCGCTGGTAATGCAAGTAAAAATGCCAATCCACGAACCAGAGTGGAGAAAATAGAATGAAAGGAAGCAGGGATGAGTCCAAAGATTTTCTCAAATGAAGTCACGAGACCACTGGTAACAACTTTAAAAAAGTGCGCCAGGGACTTTGCGGAGGATGCGTTAAAGATAGTCGGAACCATCTTGCTGAATTTGAAAGGCAAATCTGAATTGAAAAGTGTGTGCACCTCTGTACGGGTGTTCGCTATGTGAAGCACGAAAGTTTCACGGGCCGAACTCAAGGCCACCTCTCTCTGAGACAAAAGAGCTCTTATTCTTGCCATGCCGTTGAAATCTGTCCCAAGGTTGGTATTTGTGGCCAGATTGAAAACTCCCTATGTTCATGTGTGGGAGGAAATAGAACATTTCTGCAGCAAATAACCCGTTCACTTACTGTTACGATAAAAGGAATACTTTTAATTAACTCAGAACAATCTTCATTATTGAGCATCAAATAACTATCATTTTCCAACAACTTGAACGTGGGGATGATAGCAGGAACTGGCGTGCCTTGCAACACGCAAGCCATATTTCGTCGGTGTTTGTTGCATGAACCGTGTAACTGTATGTGCCTACACATTAGTGAATGATCTGGCGTCTCAGTGCATTCCTCTCCATTCAGATAAACTTCTTGATCATCTTTGAAACATCTGTATGTGTATGGAAGCGACCAGACCTCATGAAGAAAAGCACTACCTAAAGGTTCATAACGACCTATTGGTATATATTTCATACAATTTGAAAACTTATATAAAGCAAAAGGCAGCGTTATTAAACCGTGGATAAGGCACGTTGCCAAAAAACCCGCAATCCTCTGCTGATGATGTCACTGAGCATGTCATGAATGATGTAATATGTGACATCATCAGCAGTGGATTACGGGTATTAGTATCTCTAGTTTACTCCCCTATAGCTGTCTTTCTTTTAACATAAGTGTCTGTTTCCTTCCCTTATACTTACTGTTTTTGGTTCGCTTCCGGTTCGCGTACCGGGGAGCGAACTGGGAAGCGAACTAAGAGAAATAGAGGTTGGCACAGTTCCAAATATTGTACCAATTTTTTAATAACGGGGAGGTAGTTCTGAAAAGAACTTTTTTTTTTATTTTTCAGAACATTTTTTTACTTTTTTTGAATTTTTCTGAACAGTTTTATATTTTTTGGGGTTTTTCTTGGAGGGGGCAATGAAAACGATTCATTGTAAAGGGCTCAACAGGAGCAACAAAACAAAAAAAAGAAGTATTTATTATTTTGGGCGTTTCGTACAAACTTGCATATGATAGTCAATAGCTCTGTTGATCAGAGTGATGCTTTTTTCTCCGTAGGAAATGAATCCATCGCAAAATACGCAGATGTGTTTTACATCACCAAATCTCATTTGTATATTTGGCACCATCTCCCTGCCCTCTGGTCCCGTTACTTCCGGTACAACAGATCTTCTGGCCATAATAGGGAGATTATCTAGGTCGTTCCGAAACTGTGCAGCACTGTAGTTGTTAGGATGCCACCTAGTCATATGGCGATGCATTGTGTAGTTTCCGAAACTGTATTTTTTGTCGGTCCCTCTGGACAGTCTATCTTGACATATAAGGCAAGTTACGTATCTTGCATTTACTTTTTTCTGACCTTTGGGAATTTTAAAAAATTGCCAAATGAAGTTTTCTTTCCGGTGAGACGTCCTGGGCTGCTCAGGCAAAAACTGCCTCTCTTCGTGCTCGTCCTCCTGTTCCTCTTCTTCCTCTCCTTGTTGAATTATAACTTGAGCAGGTGGTCCACTCTTCCTTGGATGTGGTGGAGGTGGTGGGGAAGCACCAGCTGAAGCTACTAAAGAAGCCATTGCTCAGTGATCACAAAGGGTCTTTCTCTCACAATGATGAAAGTCAGAGTGAGGAAAGAAGGAGGGATTTTCATCATTTGGGAAAAACAAGAGTTCTCAACCAATCAAAAGTGTTCATTTTAGATTATATGACCTAGTCTTACATCATTAGGAAACTAAAAGTGAAATGAACCAATGAAAAGTGTTATTACCAAGTCACATGACTTGCTGTGTTTACGTTAAGCGCTTTGCAGGGCCTCCCGGTTTGCTTCCAGAAACCTGCGCTTTGCGACTCGCTTCGCGTACCAGTTCGCTAACGTTGTACGTCATATGACGTATCACGCGACAACGTGAAACGTCATGCGGACGGGAGGCGTCACGATGTTGTTTTCTAACGCGGCACTTGCGGTAAAGAAACGTTTACCGGCTCGCGGTCTATTTCGCGGCATCAAGGTCAGCTAACGGGAAGCTTCCCGATTCGCGAAGCGGGAACGAAGAAAAAAAAAAATTTAAAAAAAAAATTATTCATAAACATATAAAATATATTTTTGGATTTAAAGAAGAATACATTTTACAGCTACAGATATTAGCTGTTAAAAAACCAATGAAATTCACAGAAAAAACCATAGGTTATAGACCATATATAGTTAGGAATTAGCATTTACAAAACCTTGAAAATTCACTGAAAAAACCATAGGTTATAGACCATATATAGTTAGGAATTAGCATTTAGAAAACCTTATTTTACTCACACAAAACCATTGAAATTCCATATATAGTTAGTTGCACTAACTATATATCGCGCACCCGCAATCCACTGCTGATGATGTCACATATTACATCATTCATGACATGGTCAGTGACATCACTGATGACATCACTGATGACATCTCAAATGACATCACTGATGACATCACTGATGACATCTCAAATGACATCACTGATGACATCATGACACACCAATACCAGTTACTACATAAGCACTCACTGATTCCTACGTCTACACACACATTCACTCATTCACCCATACAATCACTCATACATACAGTCACTTATTATTACAACACTATCATATGCACTCATACACCTATGCAGACAGTCACACACTGCCACTCATCCATGGAGTTACTCACACACCAAGCCAGTCCTGTAAAGAATCAATCACACTTCCATTTCTTCATCTATACAGTTAAACACAGAACACCATACTTCAGTGACATCACTGATGACATCACTAATGACATCTGAAATGACATCACTGATGACATCTCAAATGACATCACTGATGACATCATGACACACCAATACCAGTTACTACATACACACTCACTGATTCGTACGTCTACACACACATTCACTCATTCACCCATACAATTACTCATACATACAGTCACTTATTATTAGAACACTATCATATGCACTCATACACCTAGTCAGTCCTGTGAAGAATCAATCACACTTCGATTTCCTCATCTATAGTTAAACACAGAACACCATACTTTTCACACATATACTAACACATACTTACTCTCTTATACAATCACTGATACAAGTACACATTGATATGCACAGAGTCACACACCTCCCAGCCAGCCACACACACACTCAGTCTTCCATACATCCAGTCATTCTTCAATATGTAAAACGTATTTAAACTTTACAAAAACACACAGACACTAGATGATGTCATCAGTGATGTCATTTGAGATGTCATCAGTGATGTCATCAGTGATGTCACTGACCATGTCATGAATGATGTAATATGTGACATCATCAGCAGTGGATTGCGGGTGCGCGATATATAGTTAGTGCAACTAACTATATATGGAATTTCAATGGTTTTGTGTGAGTAAAATAAGGTTTTCTAAATGCTAATTCCTAACTATATATGGTCTATAACCTATGGTTTTTTCAGTGAATTTTCAAGGTTTTCTAAATGCTAATTCCTAACTATATATGGTCTATAACCTATGGTTTTTTCTGTGAATATATATATATATATATATATATATATATATATATATATATATATATATATATATATATATATATATATCCCCCATAGGGTGCCCTTTTCTCTACATCTCCACCTCTCTGCTGCTGCGAGGTCTGGTCCTATGTCTCAGTGTTTCAAGGAGTATATCAGTGCTGTACCCAAGCTTGCATTGTTCTGCGTGGCAGTGTCTCTTTTCAGTACGTTTAAGTGCACTTTGTTACTTTTTCCTGATTCTTCGGCAATAAGGGTTCTTTGCGTTCCACTTCCTGGGGTGGTACCCCAGCTTCACGCTGCTCCTTTCTTGGTGTTCATGTTCTAAACGGTCCCACTCTTCTGTGGGGGAATGCTTTTCCCCTCTCAGTCGGAGGAGGTGCTTTGGAGATTTGAGGTAATCTCAAACGTTATGTCTGTTCCTCTTCACAGCTCCTATTGGCACTTTTGGTGCATCTGCTGCCACTCCCTTTGGATGTGTCTTTTTCATTGGGTGTCACCCTACTCTATATCTGCTGTGCCTGTGGGACAGCTCTCTAATGCAGGTCGCACCAGGTGCTGCAGCCTGCGTCTCTGTATTTTGTGGGCGAGTTCTCACCTTGGCCTTCAAGCTGCCTGGTTGGGCAGTCCCGTGCTCACTTTACCTACGCCACCTTGTTGTCTCCATGGATGTCTACTCTGTGCATGTTTGGTTGTGGTCCACATCAGCATGCTTCAGTGTGATGCTGTTCACCCCTGTCGCCCCTTTAGTGACTAGGTGTGCACTTGGCGTGTCTTTTGTTCCTACCTGTACTTCTGAGGTCTTGCTGAGTTACTGCCTCTTGCCCTTCGCTCCTGGATGTGGCCTCTCCGGCCTCCCTTGCGTGGGCTAGCCTGGTAGGCTCTGGTTACATCTCTTCATGTTATCCTCCAGCATTGGTTGGTGTACACTTAGTGCACCGTTGAGCTGGGAGAAGTCCTTCTTCATCCCTTCATTCTGGACTCCCTATTCTGGGATATGGCTAGTGCCATTTCTACATCTCATACGGGTATGGTGTTGCTCCATTCTGGCAGTTTTCTGATGCCTAGTCTCCCGTTGTCTTTTGCTCTTCCGAGCTATTTGGGTTGTTGTCTGGCTGTTCCGCCATAGCCTTCCCCATAGTCCATCACTCTGTTGTCGGCTCAGTGCTTTGGGCACTTTTGGTTGTTCTATCGCAGACCCACTTCTCCCCCTTGGGGTATGGCTGTGGTATCTATCCTAAGTTAAGGAATATGCGGCTAGATGTCTCTATAAGATGTACGAGTTACTTACCTTCGGTAACGATGTATCTGGTAGACACGTTGTCTAGCCACAGATTCCTTAACGCCCACCCATCCTCCCCGTTCTGCGAGGACCTTGCCAGGTGGGCTTCTCCACTTGCCTCCTTTCAGTTGCCATTGGTTTTCTTTCAAGGGTGTTCACATTGTTGCACCCCTTAAAGAATTGCCATATGCGGCTGACTCCCTCCAGGTGGCTTCTTTCCTGTAAGATGGTGCCTTTTGATTCAACTTCATCAGGAGACTCTTCTTCTTCTTCTTCTCCTGCTGCCTCCTGCCTTCTCCATTGACTCAGGGCTCTTGTCTCCTCTATAGTCGTCTTCTTTGGAGTTCTGTTGGGCTGTGCCAGTCTTGTCTTCCTTCTTGCAGTGAATTGTTATTGTTCTGTGCTCCGTCCTTGTTGGACGACACGGTTCTACATGGTAATAACAGTCTATCTTATCTGTTGAGATATTCTTCCCTTGTTGCTGCGCGCTTTGGGAAAGGTCTACACTTCGCTTTGATAGGTTCTTTCTCACAGCTTTGTTCCCCTTTTGCTTTTTCACTTATCTGTAGACAGTGTCTTATACTGTCTTTTATGATGGTGTTTTACACCCTCTGCCTTCTTTGTTTTTCACATTTTTCATCCTTCGCATAGTGTTCCTATACTTTCACAATTTTGTTGATGGCTCCGCGTTGTGCTGCGGAAAAGTTTCTCCAAAGAAAACCGACGTCAGCGCGCCGGGAGGGACTCATATGACCTCGCTGACGTCACGCACATGGACGACGACAGGGTGGGTCATGTGGCGCCGTCCCTCGGCGCGCAAAGGTGCTGCTGCAAAAGATTCTCAAGATCCAGTCTGACGCCTGGGAATATTCTAAGTTAAGGAATCTGCGGCTAGACAACGTCTCTACCAGATACATTGTTAACGAAGGTAAGTAACTCGTACAACAGTGTAATGTGAAAAATAGTATTAATAAAAGCTAAAACTAGGGCAAATGCTTTTGCGCATGTGTGTACTAATGCATGAAACTAGGCCGCAATTTGCTTTTGGCTTTGAGAAAAATAAAAAAGACTAACGCTGCTTTTGTGCATATTAATAATAATTGCTAGGAAAAATAATACAGGGTTGTGAATGGGTTAGTGTAATGCTGGGATGGTGTACAATGAAATTACATTTCATGAAAATAATAATGTTATGTGTTTGTTTTCTGTAGGAAAAGCAAGCATGGGCCTACTTTCCTGCATGCCAGTCTGGGGTTAATATTTGGTAGAGAAATTAAAATGACCAAAAGTTGGTTTTGAATGAGAAGAGAGAACGCAAAGGCATGAACATGACCTTCGTGGTGTGCTGAATGACTGCCAAGCTACGGAAAAGAAAAATACAATATCAGTGAAAGTAGGCAACTTCCTTCACGAGATGGCAGAGGCAAACAATGGAAGCGCAGAAACTTGCAACATGTAGTGTGCTGTAGCAAATGTGTACTATGATTGTGTTCAAAATTGTTTACTGAAAAGAATCTGTTGTAATGCTGAATGTTTAAGACAAAAGGATATTGAATAAAATGATCACGCTGAGAGTGGTATGACAGAACACCCCCCATCCTTAACCAATGGGAGACAGAGTTTATTCTCATATTGAAACAAATATGAGTTGGACATTTAGGGTTTAGGGTATAATTGAGGTGCTCCGTGGGTGTGATTAGGTCGGTTGATGTTCAGTTAGCGGGAGATCGTCGCTGTCATCGGCTTGCTGTTTTCAGACAGTGGCCTACCTGTTTCCTGACTCCTGACTTAATCTTTGCCATTCGACTCTCCTGGAAGACCTTACTGTCCTTTTTGGTTAGAAGGTAGATTTCCCTGATTCCTACTTGGGTTAGTATATATAATATCCTGAATTTGCATATTCATTTGCAAATGTATTTTGTCTCTGAAAGTTTTCTCTCTTCACCTATTCACTCCTTCAATGCATTGTTTATTTGACGTGAGTTTGATTCTATACATTGCTAATACTTTTTCTCTGTGATAGTCTATGATTTGCATGGTGTGACGTTACTTGATGAGCGTTTATTTCACATTATTTTATGATAAATATTACAAATTACACACTGAGTCTGTTGTTATTTAGTTGTATAGATAAGTACATATTATTCTTATCAACTTCTCAACTTTATGGTCTGTCGTCACAAATATATATTGAAAGGAGAAATGCAGGTTCTATTGTGTATTTTGGTAAGTTGTGCACAAACTTGCATCACACTGAACCCCAGCGTGAAGGGATTAGTTGGGTAGTGTAAATGGATCTTTGTTTGTGAAAAATTATCGATCCTTGATCACTGGATCAATAGCATCCACACCCATAGCTAACTGGAAATCCTACAGAAGGAAAAAAAGACCTGCACATAAACCAGAGGTCCATAAATTCCCAAAACAGCCACTGCTCATTCACACAATATTTTATTTTAAAGAGTAAGACCCGAAGTGGTGCTCTGTAGTTCCTATTATAGATCCAAAGCCCACAAGTTGGCTGGTGAAAGAATATCACAAACTTCCACCCTACATTTGATTCAATTTAGCATTACTTTGACAAATCCTTAGGCTGTAGCATCAAACAGTGAGGCAGAAATAATAATCACTTTGAAGGTTCCTCTCTTCTTTTTGTAAAACGGTAATTAAGTACGTCTTCCTGACTGGCTATTTTACTACACACCATGATGGCATGAAAAGCATCCAGTAAGGCCGAGCGCCCAGTGAGTGAACTATTAATTATGCACGAGTGGTCGCACAAGGGCATTGTGGTAGGACTAACTTGAAGACCAGAGTACACCAATGATAGCCACCATAATAGGTGGGAATTCAGGTGCTCGTGTACAAATCTCTTTTGGAGGTTGTAAACTTCCCAATTTGCAGAATCGGACTGTTTGCGACTAAAAAAATTATTATTCATTTTTTAATGTGCAAAACTCGGTAACTTGTTACTGAATCGTAACTTGGGTTTGTGATTCTGCATTTGGAAAGGGCGTGCTTAGGGCGTCTTTTCAAATACCGGTTCACCGGGGTATTTATTAATGTTTTGCAACTGAATTATGGTTGCGAAACATTAATTTTTTTACCAACACCTCAAAGGAGGTGCTAACTATTCGCAAATGGGAAAGGGTTACCGTGGAACCCCTCCCCCTTCGAGAATTAAAAAAATAATAATAATTAAGAGAGACAGTGGTCCAACAGACGATTAGAATGAGGTCGCTGCAGAAGAGTGAGACTGGTGGGTCAAACCTAGAAGAGCATTAAGCCTACATTACATGAGGTCCATGGGGAAGTATAACTCCCTTGAGAGAGGTTCGTGGGTAGAGAGCAACGCTCACAGGAGCAGGGTAAGGCTAGAGGGAAGTGAGAGGGAGAGATTAAAAACAAGTCGTTTTTGACTGTGACTGTGGGACGCAGACAGTGAGTGAGATCAGGGGAAAGACTGAAAGAGAGAGAGACATGGGAGAGAGTCACATTTGGGAGTAGAAACATAGGAGGGTGATAGAGCTTGTGGCCTGAGAGGTATCTGGCTGCCTGGGAGGTGCCCGGGCTTCTAAGTAGCTGTTGCTTAGGCCTCCGATTTTCTTTACACCTGTGAACAATAATCGCCCGTGCTCTCCCCAAATAAGATCAAGAGACAATATCAGCAGGTTTAGCAGTGAGAAGACGAAGACTTGTTAATTGTTGACCAATCTGTGTGTGCGCACAATCTACAGAATATATACTGAGTGTCAGACTCACTGGAGGCAGTGTGATTGGAGAAAGCACACTGTGCACCTGCTCCTTAAAGGGTAGGCACACCTGATCACCTTATTAGCCCCAAATTCCCTGCATCCATAAAGGCTGCAGCATAGGTGAGCTGCTGAGCACCTTTGCACCTCTGACGGGATGCAAGGGGATGATTTGCGGGTGACTGCAGGAAAAGACAGATGGTAACTGAATATTTTCCAAGTAACTGGGTCTACAGTTGAACCGCACAGACTCAGCCATGAAACAAACGAATTACTCGTCACATCCGTTAAGAAGACATAGAGTCCTCTGCTGCTGCATTAACTACCATTTCCCAGACACAGGATACAGGCTTAGTACTAGGCATGGGCAGAGACAGAATTACCTTCATTTAAAAGGACACTTCACACTGTCTTTCATGCATTCTGACTGGTGGTGTGCTTCTCTGCCCCCAAGAAGCCGCTGTTCCACCATGATGACTTCAACAACTGCCACCACCACTTCACTGCCAGACATCTTCGATGCTTGCTCTTAATCTCTCTGGAACAAGTTGCAGTAAGACCCTAATACTCCAGGAGGCAGCAGGATGGAGCATAGACTGTCGCAATGGTGCTGTTAAGGGAAGAAAAGCTAGTACAGGACATTTATTGACAATATGCAGGTGTATATGTGATGGTGGAATTTCTGTTGCATGTCAATGACTTCATTGTCCATAGACCTTCTGCTGGTGATCGTCCCAGCAAATGTATTTGTCTGACGGCCTTTCCAACACTAAGGCAATGGTGGCCGACACTACCTGGTGAGGGGGTACATAAAATCCACAAACCAACATGCCCCATGTGGTGTATATTTGTCACCAGACAGCAGGCCATCAACATTGTAACAGAAGTTGCATTTCTACGACTATAGCAGATAGAAATTCCACTGCAGAAACTCTAAATCAGTCCCACAGTCTTCGAGCTACTTTTTAAGAAAGTTTATGTTTTCTACTAATACATAATTTCTATAACTCTCACCTCAAGAAATTAATTGTGGAGCCTTCGTGTTGGTGAATTCCCTAAAGTAGAATCCATTATTTTGCCTTTTTCACCCCATCTTGTACTGTCCATAACCTTTTCCGGGGCCTGTTAACACCAAAACTATCCTATTAGTTTGCAGAAGGGTAGCTATGCAGACAGGGTAACCCAGGGTGGGGCACGCTGTGATTGGGTAGTCGGCCATGACTCGGAAACAAAGCTATGGCTAGCTACTGTGTCCATTTTTATGATGCACTCCTCTGGTCTGCGCGGAGATATCTCTTCGGAGATCGAATTCCTGCGCTATAAAAGAACCTAAAATAAATAAATAAATTATCCATCTAATATTTATAATATAATGGGGGCACTCTCATAACCCATCTTACTTTCTTGTGTTTTTAAGTCTGGATTGACAGAATAGTTGTCAGCATGACCTATTTTTACCAGTTCTTTAAACTATACCTAGAGTGGACTTTGAGCCACAAATCAGGCATTAGCATGATATGGGGCCAGTCTACCTCTACTGAAGTGCTCACATTGCAATGCATTAGGGACTATTTTAGATCTCAAACATTTACTGACTCAGCACACATAGATTCCTTGATCTCATAGATAATTGCACGTTAATGCAGTAACAAACGGAATGCTTTCAGACTGCATATGTAAAGCATATGCAGAAGCAACGAAAGTTGTCTTTCGCACTCACACAGACACACACACAAGATCGATATACTGCAGGCACTAGCAGTGAAACGCATGCACACTGTGGAAGCTTCCATCTAACTGCTAATAAGTTCTAAAAGTAAACAGCAATCAGACATGTGTGTCACTGTCTGTAATGCCACCTCAGAATCTCTGGAGGCAAACTGTGGGAGCTCACATGGGGTTCCAGTGTGTGCTTGGGCCGGGGAGAAGACTCTTGTGCGCAGACACACTGACTAATTCTGATGTAGGTATGGTTTCCCCTTTAGGGAGGTCTGCACCCTCACTGCACTTAACATGCACAGAGCCAGTCAGGGTTGGTGCTATGTTCAGACCAATATAGGCAATTGCCTACCAGTGCCACCTACCATGCATGCACTCGATAGAACCAAATTGCATTAAATAGTCTATAAAAGTCAGTGTTGCTAGTGAAATATGGGGCAGGTGTTAAACCCGCAAAAAAAAATATGCTTATGACACTGAAAATTCTCGTTGCCCTTGGACAAAAGCATTGGAGGTAATTCATCTGGCTTGCTAATTGGCATTCCTGTGTTTTCATATGTTAGCCCAATGTTTTCCAGTCCTATTAGCTTTGCCAGTGCTTGTTTTTTTTACAGGAGGTGCTGCTGAATCGCTGTTGCATTCCCACATGTTCTTTTATCCCGAGATGAAAATGTCAAAGTCACTACTGAGTTGATGGGTGGCAAAGCGCTGGCAATTTTAAAACACGTTTACGGACATACCCACATGAGAACTTAAGAAAATGCTTTATTATGTTTATGAATTTGTTCTCTGATTACTATCTCCAAGGACATTCAGAAACCATGCAGGAGCAGTAGCTGCCTCATAAATATCAGAAAGAGAAAATGAGGCATATTAGCATTGCATTCTAGGTCTCTTCCTATATAGTGTGTGGAGAACAGCGCAATTTGTCACAGTAGTTATTCGGTGTCTGTGTTTGCATGGAGCATTTATTTACGACGTGACTGCACTTTTGATATGACACAACCCTGTGCTCCTCCTAACAAAACCATGCGGTGTAAAAAGGCTTCTGTGCCAGCAGTTTGTGCTCTATAATTAATTTTAGGTACAGAGACAGATGGCTGTAAGTGTTGTTCAGTCTAATGGTATTACAATATCAATCCTAACAGCAAAATGAATACATGTCAAGGAAAGTACCTGGTAACCCTGGCTATTATGAATGCGCGCGCTCTCCAGAGGGAGATTGGAGGACAGAGAGCAAGACGCGCAGGAGGCCTAGAGAGCGGAGGAATAATGTACCCCATGAAGAGGAATGGCCCTGAGGCACGCCACTGCACACAAACAAGTGGTTTTCTTTCCGAAATGGGACACACCGCCTAAATTCCAAGGTCTGTATGGCATTTATGTCCACTGAATACCTTTTTCAGTCCCCATGGTGGTACATGTAAGGCCTAACAGTAACAACACAACCAAGTATTTATTTTTGAAAAATATAGTGAAGTGTAATCTTGATCCCAGCTAGAGATAATGTAGGAGTGCATAATACATTTGCATAGTCAGAACTCAAATATATTCTGTTGTAACTAATGGACTAAAGGAATGGAACAGTTTATAGGGTGGTTTGTTCAAATTGCGTATTTAGAATGTGATTAATAGCGTATTGTGACAACTTATGTATTAACGTGACAAGGGAAGGATAACCTAAAATGTTGTAAACATCCTAGTTTAACTACTTCAAAATACAACTAATGTTTAACATTTATACGTGTAATTTAAATGTAATCATATGCAAATGCATTCAAGTCATGTCAAGTCAAAGTTTCTTTATTCGGCTAAAATTTAAAACCATCAAAGCACAGATCACATGACAACTACCTATTGTACATTATATGATATAAATACGATGTAATACATGTGCCAATTTTAAAAAGACCACGTACCGTCCATATGTACGCCCCCCAACCAAAAAACACCCTTGGCATTTCAAATAAATACATTAAAAAGTTTGTCACATACCAAGGTACAAAGATTAAAAATCTAATTTTTCACCTAAAAATACATTAAAAAGGAAGAAGAGAAACAGCACTATAAATGAAGTCTATTTCTTCGCCTGATTGCCCCGGTGATATAGCTAGCTACCCCAAAACACACAACTGAGGAACCAAGCATTTGTAAATAGGCTAGTGCTGGCCTCACTTGCTCAAAATTAGCCCCCTTAACAAAGGTAAAATGGAATTCCTGCGCAGAGACACATAGAAATCACAGAAAAAAACCATATGGAGGGCATTTTGCTCTGAAAAATTATCACAAGGGCAGGGACCTAGCGGCCCCTCTTTTGAAAAACCTTTTGGGAATGACAGCAGCCAGGGGAGCATGTTATACTTGAACCTTGTTAACACAAACAAATGATAGGGTTTGTTTATGTAAGTCAGGTATGGCTGTATCTCTCTACCTGAACTTAACATAACAAAGCTCCTCACCAAGGGTTTTGGAAGTTCCGTTTCCTCCCTTGCTGCCGTAACCCTGTTCAGGAACTAAAACTTCAATTCTCTGTTAGCTGCCTTACCAAGGGCTCTAGGATTTAAGAATAAATCAGGACAGCCCAGTGAGTCCATTTGTGTCTTGACATAGTGAATCCAAGGAATATTGGATCCTCTATCTAGAGACCCACAGTCCTGAATAATCAGCTGGTTCAGATTGGGTGGCGGCTGAGCCCAGATTCTTAACCAACATAATAGTGGGGCGACCGCAATCTGATCTGAAATAAATCCAGCACCTAGGTCCTCATGTAAGTTATAAATTGGAGCAGAGGTTGGGAGCGATAGCAGCTTGCGGAAGAAATCGTTTTCTACTGTCTGTATATTACCAGTCTCAGTATAGCCCCATATATCACTCTTCCCTTACAATAAAATGTGTTCTTTTTGGCCTGACCCTTTCCAATGGTCATGGAGTGTGACTTTTTGAGGGTAGTGATTAAATCTAGAGAATCCATAAAATCAATAAAACAATCTAAAAGGGATTGTAACCCCCGCGATGTCCTAGCCACCAGAACCGCATCATCTGCGTACAGTGATGCCGGGATCGTTTTTGAACCTGCTCTCGGGACATCCTTACAAGCAGAAATCAGGGCATCACCCAGTTTATTGATATAGAGTGTAAACAACAGGGGGGCAAGAATGCACCCCTGTCGCACTCCTCGCTTAACTGGCCATGCCTCAGTTAGGCTGCCGTTCTCATTATAGTGAACAGCAACCGTGGTGTTTTCGTGGATAGCTGCCAAGAAGGAGATCAAAGCCGGTTCAATTCCAATGCAATGTAGGGAAGCCCAAGGTTTTTGTCTATTTACGAGATCGAAAGCGGTGGACAAATCCATAAAAGCTAAATGGATGTCCCCACGCTTAGCGACCGTGTACTTCCCTATTATTAGATGTAAATTGAGGCATTGTCCCGTAGTGCCCTTTCCTTTTCTAAACCCGCACTGCAGGTCTGATATGATGCTGTTTTTATCTAACCAATCTGTTAGGCGCGTAAGTACGGCCTTCCCTATTATCTTAGCTGCAGAGTCCAATAGAGAGATCGGTCTGTAACAGGCCGGATCCTCTCTTGCGCCCTTTTTAAAAATTGGAATTATTACAGCTTTGGCCCAGGACTTGGGGAAGCCGACCTTGGTAGAGGCATTAAAAACACATGTCAAGATTCTAGCCCATAAAATAGGGTCTGCCCTATAGAGATCTGCTGGCACGCCATCTGGGCCAGGCGCTTTTCCCTTTGATGTAGACCTAATCGCCTCAGTCACCTCCTCCTCTGTGAATAGCACATTTAAGGCTTCGATGTTATCCCCTTGTGAAATAGGCAATGCCTGACTCACATCAGTATATATGCCACTAAAATGTTCAACTCACTTTTCTGGAGGGATGAGACAATCTTTGACAGAATTGGTTGTATCGTCAAACATTGGGCTATTAACCACTTTCCTGAATCTGGTGCTATTAGACAAGACGCTTACTTGGGTAAGTACATCCCAAGCCATTTCTTTTAATTGAGTTTTCCTTGTCTTAATCGCAAATATATACGCCCTTCTAGCCTGCGTGACCAAATTTACATCCCTTATAGTTTCCTTCAGGGCCCCTAGTAGTGCAGTGTGCGCACTAGCACACGCTAGGTCAAACCAGTTTTTATATTTTTTGGGCTTTACTTTACAACGTAGCGTCAAATTTACTGCTACCTGCTTCGTTATACGGTCAAAAGCACCTAAGGTTGTTAGTGGGTCAGAATCCAAGTTTGAGCATATATTAAAATCCACTGACTGCCCTCTATAAAGATTTTCGAGGAAATTATTAGGTATAATTGCCTCCCATTTTAATCTCCGATCTTGATCTTTGCTGACAATAATGGAATTAGAAATAAATGTCAGCGGTTTCCCAGTTTCAAAAGCCGGGATATAAAAGGTCAAAGAGAGGGGTTTATGATCACTCAAACAGCTATTCATAACACAAAACATGCCCAATAATTCAATCAACGGGCATGAAACAAAAATGTAATCAATAATGCTACCATGTCTCTGCCCAGTATAGGTCGGGATTGAAAGCAAAGTATCTGCCTGTTCTGGGCAGAATAAGTTAAAAGCAGATAAAAAAATTCTCTAGATAAGCCCCACACGAGGTATGTTTAAAGTGGGTTGTCCCCTGAGGCCCATGTTCCTCTTCAATACCTAGCATGCAATTGGATGGATAAACATGAATGTTAAAATCATCAAGGATTAGTAATTGCTAAGGAGCGTCATTATTGGCCTCGAAATCGTCCAGAAAGGGAGTTAAAGATATCAGATGCTCCAAATCATCAACTCTAGTAAAAGAATTATAAAAATTCACCACTAGTAGGCTTGGTAAGTTAACGCCTGTAAGTTCGACCGCTAAAATGTGAGTTGCATGTGTAGGTATCATCTTTGTCCTATAGAGCAATTTAAGGCTAATCAATCTCAAAAGTCCACCCCTGGGTCTTCCCATTGTCGATGGCACTGCATTTTTCCTAAAAGAGCAAAACCCGTCCAAATGATATGAGTCAGTTGAGTCCCAGGTTTCCTGCAGAGCAATAATATGATGCTCTAGAAGTAAAGTCTCCCAATTAATGTCCTCCTTTATTGAGCGCAGGCAGGCTATGTTCCATGAAAGAATTTTCACTTCACCGCCAATTTCAGGCCGGCAGGCTGATTGCCTTCAATTTCCTATGGTGGGACCGAAGCGAGATGTGTAATTAATGGTGGAACCACCGGTATATGCTATGGGGTAGTGAATGGGGGTTCATTTACAGCCCGCGTCCTCTCTATTAGGGGCTCCTCTATATATATGTCACTTACTTGCAGTCAACCCTGGTCATCTAAATTAGACAAGGCCTCAAATCTGTTTGATACTAAAATAGACGGGATTAACTCCCCATGTGGTCTCAGAGGAGGCCGGTAAAAGTACCCCAGCGGGAGAGCAGCAATGGAGGTATCGGGGGAAAAATGGTCTTGCTCTTCGAGAATTGTTTGTGCCATTCTAGGGCTTCGAAAATTAACAATGACACAATCCCCCCTATCTTTTTCTGCGATCTGCCAAGCCAAGCAACTCTACGCACCATCAAAATGTTATTACCTAATAAAGGCCTAAAGCCTTTATATCAAGCCAGCCAATCCACAGTTTTATTTTTTAGCTGGATCCAGGATTCCTGTTGGTCCAACAAGGGGGCTTGCCGCTGGTGGGAGATCTAGAACATCTTGCGCTTGTTTTAACAATACGTTTTTTGGTAAATTATTTATCAAACTTTGGCCACCCCCATGACACACTAAGTGGGCGATCGAAGGCCCAGAAGGATTGCTTAGCGCCTGTGAATTGTAGAAACTAGTAGGCGGCAGTTGTAGCTGCTGTTCAGACCCCTGATGGGGGACACTAGGTAACAAAGTCTGCCCCCCCATGTCTGAGCTCCCAGCTTGAGGTACTAATGGTACTGGCATTAGATTGCGTTTCATTCTGTTTGCGCTATCTGTGACAGTACGGGTTAAAGGGTTATCCAGGGTCCCACCTACTTCTAAGCTCCCTGGATGAGTAGTTAAGATACTACCTTCCCCTTGTGCTTTTGATACATTTGTGAGGTTTTTTGCTTCTAAGATTTTTACCAATCGGGTCACTTTATCTTCAATTGCGCCTAACCTGGACCAAAATGGGGCAAGGATAGTTAGTGTTAGCGTTTCAATCCGTTCCCAGTAGGCTTGATTATCCCCTCTGTCACATTGCTCCATCACATTAGAGTTTACAGGATAAACCGTCTCAGATTTAAGTGTCCGTGGCAAATTTCCTTTCTGGTGCTTGACTTTCCCTTTATCTTTATTTTGGGCTTGTACTGCTAAACTACCCCTTGTTCGCTTTGCCAAGGGTTCCCCCACTACACCTACTGCCCCAGTACTATCTCTTATGGATCTCTTTGGCCTAGTTACCTGGTTGTCTCGAGCTTCCCCTTTGTCAGTTTTAGAGTTGGGCACAGCACATGGGGTCATGTGCGCCGGGGGAGGGTCTAAATTCTGCGGGGTAGTAGAGACTTCCCTGGACCCATGAGCAGCATCATGTGCAGACATGTCCAACGAAGCAATACACTCCGGCCCCGACTCCAGCGGTAAGCTCTGGGACATGTCCACTGTACCCCCCTGTGAATATTCAGATGGATCTATGTTTGAATGGCTGAAAGAATTTACAGCTAACAGAGGTGACTTGGCCACTCTTAAGGCCCCCATAGATGACCTTTTTTGTTCTGCGTAAGCTCCTAATGAAAGCCTTTTTTCCGTGAGCTGTATCTCGTGCTGGAGCACCGATTTAGCCCTGGTCAAAAAGGCATCCAATATACCTGCCACCCCACCTCCTACTTTCTGGCCCCCAAGCTTTCGTTTAGAGGCCATAACCTCATCCTATTACGATGTCCCCTTAGACCAGAGTCACAAACAACAGTTCCTCTTACTTGTAGTCCAGGTGCAAATGTTAAGGGTATGGCCCAGCCCAGCCTCCTCCTGGCTACGACGGGCATGGATGGGCCCGCCCTTGGCCCGTGCGCGTCCCGCGCTGCGTGAGCCCTTGCCTCACTTTAAGCACCTCCTGGTGCACGTGACCCCGTTGAGCGTGTTGAGCGGCACTGCCACAGCACGGAATGCTGGGCGATGTGGTCCCCACTCGCAGAAGAAACAATGGCGTCACTCGGCAACCTCACAAGTGCGGCCCCCTCGGGATTCCGGTCTCTCCTCTATGGCCTCAGACCTCTGAGTCTCCTAGTACCAACACCTTCACCCTATCCAAGGAAGACATTCCGTGCATGCCAATCCTCCCGAAACAAGCTCCAGACCGGGAACGTGGCACTGCCCTCATACTAAGAGATTATAATTAATTTAATTTATTTGTACTAGAAGTTGAAGTTGCATTTATTTCAGAAGGCTGTACATATTCTGTAACCCAGTGCACTTGTTAACTTAGCAAACTAGGCCTCAAGAAGAAATTTGTTCCGTTGCTGCTCTCATTAGGATTTGAAATGCACGTTTAACCTTCAAGCATGGAATGTACGCTGCTGAGTCATTTCTATTGCAGGTGTGAATAAGTCATTATTTAAGGTAAAGAATTTAGTTAATAGATAGCAAAGCATCAGAAAGAAGAGTCGGCCAAGGGAATCAGGGAAAAGTGCGAGTAGAGGAGTTCACATGGTTAAGGAACGGCCACGGACGAGAAGATATAAGGTGCTATCTGCATGAGAAGAGTAGTTGAAGCATCCATTTGTACCAGAACCATGAACATTTCCCAAGGAGAAGAAACATGAGTTCATGGCAGATGATATTATGTGCTGGGTTTTAGTTGGTGAGAGAGTCCATCTTGGGTTTCCTTAGGGAGCATACGTATGCTATTGCTAATGTGGCTTAATGCTACTCGGCCCACCGCCGGAGTGTTTCTACTTAAGACTGATGGCTGACACCTTTCTTTTTCCTTAGTTGATTGTTGCTTTGCTCAAATGCTTTTAATTAAGGTTGCCCTTATTAAGGTGGTGTTGGGAAAGTTAGTTTACTCATGCACATTGAACGGAATCATCTGATGCAATTTAACCTTAATTTCTTCTATCTGATCACATGTATCAAAAGCTTTCTTTGGTCCGACATCATCCTTTGCCACTTAAGAGGACGGTTGTTATTAGTTGGGTGTAACTGCCTTGATGTTAAGTGGCCTCTAGGTCTTATAAATGAGACACCCCAGGGTGATACCAAGCTCAGACTTGGAGGATTATGGTCGCTATCAATGCTCATGAGCGCAGCACAGTGATGTCTATTATCGAGGGCCAGAGCCATAAGTTTAACAAGAAGTAATTGATACGGCTCATGCCGTTACATCTAATAAAGGCATTTGATCCCAGTTTGTCTGAGTTTAGGGCCACAAATAGAAGAACTAAATCAAACTCTAATGATAAGACATTTAGTTGCGGCACTACTTGCGACCATTTTTTTTAATTGGGAGTAGGTTGAGGAGTGGGACTGACCACAGATCATCACCCTCCTCCTCTCTCACATCACAAATGTCCTCCCTGTCCAACCGCTCAAATGTCACATTGAAATTGCCCACTAGGATTAAGGGGTATGAGGGATCCCCTTTATCCAGGAGTTCTTCAACTTCCTGTAAGGTGACCGATTTCCTGCCCTCCCTAGTTCCTCAGGCATAAACATTGTAGATGTCTAGGATATGGCCTGAATGGCCCTTGAGTTGTTTTCCAAGGATTTTGCAGCAAAGCGCAATCCTAACCCATATCAATAGTCCTTCTGCGAGATGGCAATGTTTTTTAGAAATCGCAGGACAATAGTATGATACATAGCCAGGCTTATGTACTGGTGTTATGCTCCAGGTTTCTTGGAGGATGCAAATGTAAAATGTTTCTATACATGTATTCCAATGCACGAGGGACATTTTTCTCTTCACCCCTGCCACATTCCATGTCACCATCAGAAGCTTTGGTGAGTCTTCAAGCAGAGTTGGAGATGGAAGGTTGGGACCTGCCTGTAGGTCTTTTTGGAGCGCTACGGTTAGATGTGAGTCTCTTACATGAGAAATATCCACCAAACTTCCCTATTTCCTACTGGCCCCATATTTGCCATGTCTCCTTGCCTAAAGCCAGCCTTGGTGACACCCTCTTCTAGCAGCCTACAATTTGGAGGTATACGCGGGCCTGTAAGGAGTGGGGTTAAAGGAAACTCTGACTCCAAAGCCCACCCCTCGATCAGACACAATAGTTCTCTGCTTGTGTGGAGTCTTGGTATAAGCGAGTGACAGAAGGGTAAGAGATAGATGTAAATTAACTTTGTACCAATTGGTACTTAAATTGAATGTTGGTCGTTGCAGGAGGGCAAGATCTAGCGCCCAGAGCTATTAAGTTCCAGACCAGTCTCCCATCCACCAGGCACAGTACAATGCAATCTGTGGGACTAATGGGGAGGACGCATCTTCTACTTCGCAAGATGTCTTTTTCTTTAATCACAGGCCTGCAGCCTCTCATATGGCGGATCTAGTGTAATGTTTTATTCCTAAAGGAATCCTCCCCTTTGTGCCTCTTATGTAGGGCAATTTTGGAAACGTTAATCATAAAGATGTTACAAGGGGCCAAAGGGGCTGGGCACTCCCAAGCCATTGGTTGCTGCCTTGGAATGTTCCTAGCTAGAGATTCCATACCAAGGGATCCTCCATAATGTTCAGAAGATCCCTTGACTTGCAATTGCTCAGCTTGTTTCACCAAGGGTTCCCTATGTGTAACTACTTCAGAAAAGCTTCGCTCAACACCTGCATTGTCAGCTCTGGTGGGTGTGGGGCAATGGCCTGTGGGAGATTTGTGTTTAACAGGTGAGTTGTTATCTCGTGGGGCAATACCTTGATTTGTACACTATCCCCCCGCCTCTTGATAGCAGCTCTGTTCACCTGCCCTGTGAGGTGTCCTATTGTGGACCTAACAGCATTAATGTCCAATGTTAGGCCACTGGTAATCTTGAAGACGTCTAGATCAGGCAGGGCTTGCCCCTTGGTCAGTGAAGAGTCACCCATCACATCCTCCTCCTCCGTGATTATAGAATTGTGGGTCAAATTTTGGACAGGTGTAAACCTATTGCTGCAAGTAATAGCTGGATCAGCCAGGCCTGAGACCAGTGGGGTGTCTGGGTTTGTTGTATCCATGATAGCTGGCGAAAGTTGGTCAGTCTTCTGGCTAGTGTGTTAGATTTCTTAAACATGTGTTTATGTTGTCTAGAGCCTGCATGTGCTAAGGATACCTTTGGGTTATGACTAGAGGTGGGCAAGGGCGGATCTAATAACTTACTAATACTACTAATAAGTTGTCAATAAGTTCGAGCCCAACCCAAACCCTCCCCCCCCCCAACGTGCCTAAGGGCATTTTTGACCTTTTTTTGGCTTTCGCGAGCGTCACCCTTGCCCCGCCATCAAAAGCTTTCCTTTTCTCCATTCCCAACCTTAGCACTGGACTGGAGACAACTCCTTACAACCCAATTCTCGTTGGGATACAGTGTGTAATAAACCATCTGCAGATACTTAGTAATAAACGTCCAGGAGCACACAGTACCTTAGGTGTCCAGAATAAAATCCTTAGAGGGGTGGCCCAGCCCAGCCGCTTCAAGGCTATGACGTGCGCAGACGGGCCACCGTGCCCTGGCACGTCCCCCTGAGAGCAGCAACGCTATATGCTTGATGACCATGCCTCCGCTGTGACACCTGCAGTGGGTTCTGGAGGCTGCTGCGCTCTGGGACAAGGAGTCCCACCAGGGCGATATGTAGCAAACAAGGAGGAAATTGACAGCCCCCACCAGCAAAGTGTCCCGTACCGCGGGAGGGCAGGCAGCGCTATATGCGCAATGACAGCTCCTCCCTGTGACAGCTGCACCCTGGGACAGGAAGTCCCACCACCAGCAAAGCGTCCCCAATTTGACCATTTCTGTGCACTAAAATCACCTAGTGCAGTGTGGTTATGAGTACACCCCAATGGTATAGGTGATTACCATGTGGGGCAGAGTCATAAATCCAAAAGATTTGTTTAATACAACTTTCCTCCTTTGATAAAAGCAAAATTGATGAAAAATTTCAAATAGGGTCCTTTGTTTTTTTTAAAATACAGATGAAGTGCACAACATTATTGAAAGGTATTCGACTTGTCCTCAAAGGATGGAAGCTGAGATCCTCCTCAAAAGAGGGTAAGGACAAGGTACTACATCATCTTCTTCAATTAAAAACCTCCAGGAGATCAGAGGCATTACGAGTTCTGAAATAACTCTGTTAAAGAAGTTGGGTTTTTCCTCAGACCCCAAGGATACAGAAACTTTCAAGCAATTCTGCCTCTGATTCAGCCTGGCATCTTCCTCACAGAAGTTAAAAATGCCTTTCTAAATACTGTTCTCCACAACGCGAATCATTTGGAGATCTTCATTTTGGATGTACCTCCGCACCAAGTCTACAAATGCAAAAAGAACAGTTGATGGACTGGAGGATTTGACCTGCTACTATAATGCCCTATATACATCGAGAAATGCATACAGTGATACACACTTTACTGCCCTTCTCTCCCAAACCACACTCCGAGTCATGGATCAGGCACAGATTCTAGAGCTGGAGGAGCCCATCACCCCCATGGAAATCAGAGTGGCGATACAGGCCTTAGCCTCCGGTAAAACCCCAGGCACGGACGGCCTCCCCTCCAACTATTACAAAGCCTACACACATGCAGTAACACCACGCCTATATCTGCTATACAGCGCAGCTCCCTTCCTCCATCATATAGGAGGCTCTACCTGTCTCCCTGCCTAAACCCGACAAAGACTTGACCGAACCCGGATCATACCGTCGGTTGGCCTTACTAAACACGGACTACAAAATACTTGTCGCGGTGTTAGCTGATCGCCTGGTTCCACTGGTGCCAGCACTGGTGAGTTCAGACCGGAATAGCTTTGTTCCATCCCGTAACACGTCGCTGAATCGCCGTCACTTCTTCAGGGTTTCCACTTACTCCCCCCCCCCAGCAATGGCCACACTCAGGATGCCTGGTCTTAGACCTGGAGAAGGCATTTGATTATTTGGAAAGGGACTACCTCTTTGTGGTCCTTACCAATTATCCGGCTATTATACACACAGCCAACAGCAAGAGTGAAGACAGGCTGCTACATCTCTGAACCCATACCGATAAGCCGTGCCACCCGACAGGGATGCCCCCTATCTCCACAGTCATTTGCTCTGGCAGTGGAGCCAATAGCGGCAATACTAAGAGAGCATGGCACAGAATGGGGAATCCCCTTGGGAGAAGGCATACATGCAGTGTCCCTATACCGGAACGATATTCTGGTTTACCTTAAAGACGTGCACTTCCTCTCACCTACACTAACCCGCAAGCTCACGGAAGTTGCAGCCCTATCTTGGCTGCGGGTCAATTTGTGCAAATCCTGTCTATACCCTTTTTTGCCATGGACACACAGATCCAGCACTCCGCATTAATGAAGCGCACATTAACTGGCAACCTGACATGTTCCACTACCTAGGAATCTGCATTCATCACCAGCAAGAAGACCTACTGGAGTGTAACCTAGGGAGAGTGACCACCGCCTTGCTCTTGCAAATGTCCTTCTGGTGCACACTCCCATTGTGAGTTGTGGGCCGGATTGCCCTACTGAAGATGGTAAAATAATACAGCATTCTGGGAAGCACCACCAACCTTTCCATCTACATGGTGTCAGCTCATTTCAGGAGATTCGAATCCGTGATGAGGGAGTTCGTCTGGAATGAATCCCGTTGTCAAGCAGCCCTTATGAAACTTTACCTCCGCACAGATAAGGGTGGTCTAGCAGTGCCTAACATGGAACAATATTACCTGGCATCTCAACCCCACTGGGTGGGGAAGTGGTTGGCAGGGTTGCAACTATCTGCCACTGCCACGGAGGACCCACCTCGGTCCCTGGGAGACATGCTCTGCACATTCCACCCATACGCCAGGTGAAAACAACCTGAACAACTTCTCCTTAAGGTCGCACACAAAGCTGATCATAGAAGCCTGTATATTACGTGCACAACAACCCCGTATGCTCCGGCACTGCCATAACAGGGTACAACCCGCAGAGGCGGCGCAGCGACCGCTGCGGAACTGATGACCTGGCTAACTGCTGGAGTACAAACGCTGGGAGATCTTTATAAGGAAGGGGTGCTCCTAACTTACAAGGAGTTGGCGAACCTGAACAACCTACCACCTGGTCAGTTTTTACATTATCACTCTCTCCTAGGGGCCCTCAGAGGCAAATGGGGAGACATGAGCGTGGAACAACCCACACACCTAACGATACAGTACTTACAGGTTATGGGCAGGGGGTTACACCTCCACACAGAGATATCGCTGAACTCCGTTAGAGGTGGGAGACGGACAGGGGCACCATTTTCTAGATAAGTAGTGGACAGAGATACTGAACAGTCCCATATATATCCCACGAAACTCACGCTTTAGACTCATCCAACATTATATACTCCATTGGGCCTACCTCACTCCAGTGAAAATTAACAAGTTCTATAGGACAGAAAAGGTTGTGCCCCAGATGTCAGCAACTAGACGCTGACCTGCTACATATGTTGTGCACCCGCTCATCATTATACACTACTGGCACCAAATTTGGGCGGCCCTGGCAGCATCCACGGGTGCCACCTGGAGTGTACATGGGAGGAGTGCATAATGCACCTCTACCCTAGAGGCAAGAGGCTGAAGGTCAGTTCCCGCTTCCTCGATTTAGGCATGCTGGCAGCTAAGAGTATGATCAAAAAAGATGGAAGAAATCTGATCCCCCTGTGATTAGGAGTGATAACCCAAAACCAGTCCAAGGATGATTGTTTTCCGGTCCAGGGATGACCTGGCCTGGCAGTTCAAGCTTGACTGTTCCCATGGGGAGCAGGGTCAAGACTAATTTGCATCTGAACTAGGATGCAGTGGTGAGAGAAAAAATCAATGGATTAAACCCAGATCAGTGACTGGGGGTTGAATGTTTGATTTGTTCTGCATTCCGTCCATCGTTTGATTGTTTTTTTGCATTGTCGCCATAAGTGGAAGGGTATGCCCAGATGTGGGTCCCGTGCTCACTATACCACTGGATCCAAGCTAGCCTGGCTTATGAGGGTTGATACCCTTAAACTGGTCCAGGATGCTTGTTTTCCGGTCAAGGAAGGACCTGCCCTTGGAGTTCGGGTTGGACTGTTCCCTTGGGGAGCAGGATCAAGACTGATTTGCATATGGCTGGGTTCGAACTGGGGTGGCGAGCAAAAAGACCAAGGGATTTAACCCAGATCTGTGACTGGAGGTGAAGGCTTGATTTTTTTCTGCATTCTGTCCATTATTTGTGTGGTTTTTGTGCTTCGTCACAAGGCTTGGCAGATGAGTCATTTTTGTGCCTTCCCTTCTATACTCCTGGGTGAAGGTAGACACAGAGTTGTGGTTCTCACTACTGCACCTGGCATCAACAGAACATCCACGATTTTCCCAGTATACAGATCCACTTTCCTCCACCCTCTATTTGTGACCATGGTTGCTTGCTCCCCTAACCTGAGCTGTTGAAAAGACAGAGAGGTTGTGATTAAAAGTCAAGAGTATTCGAGGCAAATCATCCATCTAGTTTACACAAGGCATTGGTCTCTTGTGCTTGTTTTTGTCAGGTAGTGACATGTCCTGGAACTAGAACAAGAGATCTTCCGCCCAGGACATGTGCTTGTTTTAGGATCCTGACCCTCTGCTGCAGAGGAATGGAGTGTTGATTTGAAGAGATTTTATCATATTTTTGCATGATGCCTGAAGTTTCCTTTTCATACCAAATAGTGCCACGGCTTGGCTCATGTACAGGCTCAAAAACGTAAGTAACACTTCCCCAAATACAGATCTCTCACTCCCAATGAAGTTCACACCAGAAATCAAACAATGAACTTAAGATGCCTACACCTCTTGAGGAACCAAGAAGGAAATATATATGAATGTCACACTGTGCCAAAGCTCTATGAAACCTCTAATTGTAGCCAAATACCCTTCTAAAGACTCAAATCAAAACGCCAGACCTCTGTAGCCGAGGTTCAGAATCTTGAGTGTCAGGTTGTCCCATCCCAAGGATAGCACAGCACCTGCTCGGGGCATTCCGAGGCCTGATGGGTGAAGGCGGCTGCGACTGTTTTGACCACCGGAGCATGGAAGCCACCAGGGGGCGCAGTCAGTGCACTGTTAACAGAAGAACAAGGTCAAATAAGCACATAAGAAGGGCTGCGCTTACCTGACTATGCCTTAGTATGTTCCAGAACTACGTTGCGCTACTGGTATGAGTATTCACTACCAAGGCCAGGTAGATGGGTGGGCTTAATGATGCAGGCTGACTGTAGTGCGTTAGTGCTTGGCTGGCAGGCAACGCTACTTACTGATTCTGTCGATTACTTCCAGCACTGTTGCCTGTTAATGGCATTCCCAACGTATTGCTTGTGATGTCTGCTTATCATGCCTACATGTGCTATGTTTTCCCCATTAAGATTCGGGTAAAACACAAATGTGACTGCTTGTATGTATTGTTGGGAAAAAACATACGTGGAATGATTACAGAAAATGAGCCATTAGTGAAAGTCCAGCTCTCCATAATTGAAACTGTTATTTTTTGAGAGGTGATTATTCGTTTCTGCTATTTACTTCCGTTTGTCTTAAAGGTTCGAAATACATTTCTGGATTTTCTAAAAAGGTTGCATAATGGTAATTATGCAAGAATTAGGTGGGGATCCCAAGGCGAGGTAACAGAGAGGATCGTGGTAAGCAGGGGGGTATGCCAGGGATGCGTGTTGGCCCCCACCCTATTCTCACTATTCATTAATGGGGTGGTGGAGTACCTTAATGGGGAACCAACAGACGCTCCCACATTGGCAGGGGAGAAGACACCAACCCTGTTTGCCGACGATACTCTCTTGATCTCCAAGTCACCTGGCGGGCTCCAAAAGATTTTAAATAGATTTAGCTCATTTTATAACGACCAGGAGTTGACAATCAACACAAGTAAAACCAAGCTAATGACTATCAACCCCTCTAAACGCTTTAGAAATAACATTACTCTAAATGGTGCTCCACTGGATGTGGTTGAGTCCTTCGGTTACCTGGGAATCCGGGTTTCGGAAAATATGAAATGGATTTCCCATCTGGACAAGATGCTCCTAAATCATAAGCGGGTGTCTGGGGCGATTGTCAGTCGCCCCGGCGCTCGCCATTTATGACGGAAAAGCTTTACCTTCAGCCCTTTGGGGCATGGAGAACACTAGCGAGTTAGCTACGTCTGAAAATAAGTTTTTAAGAGACCTCACTTCACTTCCGGCCTCTACTCCCTTGAAGCCCTTATTCTATGATATGGAAGTCAGTCTATTTGAGATATCGCACGGCTACGTCCCCTGCTCTTCTGGGAGCGCTTAAGAAGGACCACTGAGCTGTCCAAATATGCTGCAGTCCTCGATGAGTTGATGTCAGTCGACATAGGGAGCAGGATAAAATGGATAGCTGACCTTAAGCAGCTCACTGCTGATATTGGATTTAGTGAGGCATGAGCTAGCCAGATCCCGCCACCCAAGCAGGATTTAAAGTGCGCATATTGGGACTGGGTGCAGATGTGTGATCTATCCAATCCAAAAACTGGGAAACTTACTGAAGGGTTCTTTGAACATAAAAACATCTGCAGATTAGAACCCTATCTTGATTTTATACAGGTTCCCAGGGACAGGGCCCTATACATGAAGATGAGACTAGGGACCCTGCCACTTAACAACGTGATAGCATCATGGAAAGGAGTACCTGCCCCTTGTCAAAGTTGTGCCCATCCCAATGAGTCTATTGCCCACTTCTTTCTAGCATGACCGGCCTACGGGAAGGCTAGAGCGAAATGGCTTAAACCAGTCTGTAAAGTGCTAGGCCTTATGAATTACGACGCTGCATTACGCATCCTGAAAACTGATACTTCCTCCTTGACATTGATATGTGGAGTAGCGAAATATCTGGGATGCGCCTGGTTGATACGAACAAAGTCTCAGGCAAGAATGCAATAGGTCGTAAAAATCTGACAGACATTGGGCGATAGATCTGACTAAAGTACCTCCCCAAAAAATAAAAGGTTAAGAATGCTAAAGTTGCTATTCCTTTATTTCCTCTAGCCTTGTGCCAATGGATTTCCACTTCCTAATCGTATACTTTTTAGCTTGTATTTATTGAGGTTTTTAATGTCTCTGAATTAATATACATGATGATGGTTTTTAAAGGATCAATGTTTATAAAATGTGCATTTTATATGTTGTGCTTTTATGATAAATTTGTATTTGAATAAAGCTTGTCTACTACTACTACATTACTGTATATGGACTGCGTTAGTGTGACACTCTTTCAAAATGTTCTGGCTTTTAGCTAACACAGTTCATATAGAAAGTGAAACAACATTGTCCCATGATGCAAGGGTGCGGATGGCAGAATAAACAGTGCTGCAGTGATTTTACATAAAGCGGTAGGTAGCAGATACTTCTGGCAGCTAGCCTATGCAGGGCAGCAATTCACCACCGTTGTAACTAACCTCTCGAGACCTAATGTTGTGGCACAGGCAACAATCTAGAGTTCAACTCTTTCAATGGAAAAAAAAGTGTGTTGTGCAAGTCTAGAATCATAAATTGACAGAATACATTCAATACACTGATATTTGAAAGTCATTTTTTTTTTTCAAAAAACAATTTAAGTAAATAGAAAACTATGCATGTTTGACATTCCTCACCCCGCTGGGTGGGAAATGCATTCAATCAGAATCACTGTGTATATATTGCAGTTTGTGGGGAGGCAGTAGTTGCAAACGTAGCCTTGTCTTGTGCGACAGTATCTGCTAGCTCTGCCTTTTTACTTAAATGCACTTTGCTGGCCCTTTGGCGGCAACCTATTAGGCTAAATCCCTTTCAGGTGGCTACACTACATGCTGTTTATTTAATTATGCATTTTTAGGATCGGTCACCTCATGAGATCACGTGTCTTGTTAGTATCAATAAAGAGAGACATGACTTAAGGTGCACTTCACAAGGCTGCTTTAAAGTGTAGGAGCGCCTACCTCCCACACTCAAGTAAATACCTTTCAGCCCATCATCAGCACATCTACGCAGTTTATGTTCAGCATCTGTGGAGGGCTGTGCCAGGGACATACGCCCATTAATTGGACAACACTGCTTGGCTACACTCTCGATAAAATGACACTCAAAGTCCCACACATAAACACAGAAAAGGCACACATAAGGAGTTAGAAAGCCTGCTGCTATGAATGAGTCTAAAATAAAAGGAGGACTTTAGCAGCATTTATTAGTTCATTAACCCTACTCATAGCTGTAATTCATACATTTTGTGAGACAAGTTCAGCTTCTCAGAACTCCTGTTAAACAATAAAAGGCCGCTGTAAAAAAGAAACACCTTTAAACAAAAAATAACAAGACCCCCATATATGTCTTGACTAATTAAAGTCACTGACTTGCACTTATTTTACCTTCACGTCAAATATAAATTGAAGCTTCTTTGACGCCAGGCACTTAACAAAAGCCCCCCTAAATAACATAAAATGAGCCATGAACACAAACTGCTTGTGAACCAGGCCACCCGATTTGTGTTTTAAGTCCTGTGAAAGGTGTAGTTCTGGGGGTTCATGCGTAATTAAATGGCACGAGGAGCAATCCGCCTCTGTTAGAAGAGACACAGAGGGATGTATGACGTTACGACGCATACTTTTACAACGCCTACCTTTACAACGCAATTTTTACAACGCAGGATCCATTACAACGAATGTCTTTACAACGCATGTTTTTACATCGCAGATGCCTTTTCAACGCATGCCATTACAATGTAAGTATTGGTAAGTATATAATTATATTAACATTTTTATTTAATTCTTTTTTTTTAAATAAATAAATATTAATGAATTAATATATTTAAAAATAAAATATCATTTATTTAAAAAAAAATGTAAGTAATTTTATTATTAAAATGTTTAATATAATTATATACTTACCAATACTTACGTTGTAATGGCATGCGTTGTTAAGGCATCTGCGATGTAAAAACATGCGTTGTAAAGACATTCATTGTAATGCATCCTGCGTTGTAACAAATGCGTTGTAAAGGTAGTTCGTCGTAAAAGTTGCATTGGAACGGATGTTTCCCGACACGGAGATTACACAAAGCACAGGAGCCCATTTCATGTCATTTTAATTCCGACTGAGAAGAGCAGCATGTTTTTGTCACTCACCAGAAGCTATCCAAAAACTGCTGAACACGAATGACGTTTGTAGAGCGAAGGCAGACACCAAAAACAGAATAAGGCATCACCATGGAGGAGAACTTTCTAAAGCACAACAGGATATTGTGATGACTGATAGGAAAGATATTGATCATACAGCAGTTCCAAGTGCTCCAAACAATTAAAAAAAACTGCCCTTATTAAGCCCGGGGATTGTTTCACATGCTAAAAGGAAATCGGTTTCTTGGAAGATGGGTGATGCACAATTGAGCCAAGGACATATCTACGGTGCTCCAAACGTCCTGGAGAAAGGACAGAAAAGATCGAGATGGAACAAGAAAACCTAATTGAAAAAGGAAATACGTGGTTCAATCAACAGATGGAGTGATCCAAAATCTACAACTTGTAACAAAATCCACAGCTTTTTAATGCGGAAAAAAATTGAAACTTTAAAACATAATTCACGCTTTTGTGCCACTAGCTGTTCAAAGTTCTAGATACGCACTTTTGCCAGTTGTTCCTAATGTATAGTTTTACTTTCCACTTTCTTAAAAATAAAATTTGCACTTCTTGGTTTGAAAAAAGGATACCATACATTATTTTAGTAAGACTGTAGCCTATAAACCAAAAAGCCCAAAAACGTACATACATAAATCAACAAAATGATGGTATAAAAAATGAATGACTTAATGAATTGTGGGACTTATAGAGTGCACTGCTACTCCCAGGAGTGTCGCGGCACTAATGAACAAGCAAGAGCAGAAAATCAAAGTGTGAAAAGATAAGTATCTAGCTGCTTTTTAAAACACCGTTCACTCGTTACTGACCATAGCTCAGACAGCAAGCTATTTCAAGTTAGCGGCCCCAGGAGAGAAAAGGGTCTACCTCCTCTTTTTACACGCCTAACCCTAGGTACCTTAACAAGATGACCAGGAGATGATCGTAGAGTTCTAAGGGGAGAATAAAATGTATTCCTGTTGGACAAGTACTCTAGCCCCGACCGATAGAGAGCTCTGCGCATAAGTGACAACATTTTAAACAGGATCCTTTTCCTGACCGGTAACCAATGTAGATTGATCAGATGGATCATCATTGACACTCGTCTGTGTTAGGTTTGGAATTCCCATCCCTGCAACGCACTCGTTTCATGCTATATTAGGTAAAAAAGTGCGTGGCTAAATAGATGCCATTTATATTTACGTAATGCAAACAGCTGAGTTATCTCCGTAATGTGCAGGCTTCAGTTAGCGAGTGTGACTCCATTTTACATTTCGTAATCCTTATTAGGCTGCTTAGACTGTGCTTGAGTTAGGCCTCACTGCTCATATTGCTTGCCTATTTCGTTATTATTTTCTCTTCTGTTCAAGGCTGTTTCTCGACTTACTAATGAATAGGCCATTCTGCCCTTGCATACCTATCTGAATGTATAGTTTCTGCTCCCACGTTAGGAGAAACTGAGACCCAGCACAGTGGTCTTGGATTCCTGATAGCATGTACCCATCTGGCAGGTGTTAGCTCATCCTACTGTGCCTCTTTGTTCATGTTCGGCCCAGGCTGGTAGTTTTCCATTGTGTGCGTGGTTGGAAGCTTCTCGGGAGGAATGATTATCCACTGTATACTGTTGGGGGGCAAGTCCATCAGCAGACATCTTAGGGTGTAGGTCATGATGGACAACTCTGCAGAGTTTTGCCAAGATGTAAGTTTGTATTCTCTACTGTCTGACAGACTCTTCATTCTTGGGAAGGCATGGCAGGTGGTTGTGAGTAACCTGGGTTGCCCCTAAGGGCCACTTCCTTTATCTGGGAAGATGGAGTTCCAGATGGGACGCTACATTCTGGATCATCTGCTAATTTTGCATCAGATATTATGGCAGGCCTGCATTCACAGCATTGGCATAGTCTAGGGTGGACTTTACCAGGACCAGAAGCACAGTAGTCCTAACAGGTAGAGAGAGAAATTGTAAGACAAAATTTGGGCTTCGCATCAGGCCCAAACGGGTACCAACAACTGAGTTATTCTGAGCTTGGAGAGTCAGCTGTTTATCAATCTTGACACCCAATTTCTTTGCCACTTCAGCTTGGACCTTAGGAGGAGGGGTCTTATCCGGCCAGTGTGCTTGTAAATTCAAGGTGAAATTATAGCCAAAGCTAAGAACCTCGGTCGAATCCAGGTTGCACTTAAGTTGATTAAGACTCATCCACTGAAAGACTGCAGATAGACAGGGCTTAATGGAATATTAATCCAATGTCTCATCTTTTTTATGTGAGAAGAGTAACTGACTGTCATCGGCTTAGCCCACTATTTTGGCCCCAAAAGACTGGACCAAAATGGTCAGAGGGGTCATGTAGATGGTAGCCCTTAGCCCTACAATGTTTGAGTCCTAGGGTGCTCCCACAGAGACAACACTCTTACAGGAGGAAAAAGGAGACATCCAAACCTCTTGGTGTCTGCCCTCCAGAAACTATCATAGCCAGTCTAGCACTGAAAACCAGTTGCCAATCTCACAAAAGCCGGCAGGCAGTCTGTTATGGTGCCGAATTCCAAAGGCAGCCAAAAGATCTACCAAGATCATGACTGCCTTGCCCACTGCTTCTAAGATGTGTTTGATCTCTTCAGTTACCTCCAGAAGGGCCGTTTCAGTGCTACATTTAGGTCTAAACCCAGACTGGGTGGAATGATAGAGCTTCTTAGTCTCTAAATAACTGGAGAGCTGACGATACATAAACTTCTCCAAGAAATTGGTCTATAATTGTTGAGCATGGTAGAGTCAGTGTTGGACTTTTTTAAAAGTGGCAAAATCTTCGTCTGGCATCTAGAATTGTTCCCTCCATCTGAAAGCAGAGATCAATTAATAAGAGAATCTGATAGAGACATCTAGCCGCAGATTCTTTAACTTAGAATATCCCCAGGCGCCAGACTGGATCCGGAAAACCTTCCGCAGCAGCAGATCTAACCCTGGGGGCGATGCCACACAGCTCCGTCCGACGTCGTCAACGGACGTGACGTCAGCGGAGCCATATATGCGCCTCCTGGCACGCTGACATCAATTTTCTTCTTGTCTGCGTCCCAACGCGGATCCTGGAAAAACAGCGGTTCCTTGGCCCGTTTTTCAGACCTTCTCGCCACCTTCGGCGTCACGGAACAATGTGCAATGCCTACAGGCTTTAAGGCGTGTGACACCTGTGTGCGTCAAATGTCTGTAACGGACCCGCACGCCATCTGTATGTGGCGCCTAGGAGTGTACCACGAATCCAAAGAGTGCGACACCTGTCAATGAATGAAACCTAAGTCCTTGAGGGAGCATCATATGTAATTGCTGGCCGCACGGCTGACCGGTCTTGCACCTTCGCGTCGCTGCTCTCCCTCTCGGGATCGAGCCCATTCCCAAGGTCGTTCCAGCGGACGTCGTTCAGAGACGGGTAAGCACAAGCGTAAGTCGAGGGGGTCTTCCTCCCATATGCGTGACACTGGAGCCCGTTCCTCTCGCTCCCTGCCAGGCACTGGCGTCCGGCAGTGGTCTCCTCCGTACCCTCCCTTTCCAGGAGTTGGAGTGACACGGCCCAAATGGAGGCTTATTCCAAAGCACTCCACTCTTACTTTGGGTCACCCACCTTCTATCTGGTGCGCCTTCGGGTCCCACAGAGGTAGAAAGCACTCATGGCGGGTCCTCGCCGGCAAATTCATCTTCCGCACCGGCTGTGTGCATCGACTCTGGTTACGGAGCTGATACAATGCCGCCTGGACACGGCCCAGAGGGCCCTTCCAGTCGCCCGTCCAGCCCACCCCTTCAGTCACCGCATAGCCCTGCACGGCTTCCTGTGCTGACGTCAGAGGCACCACCAGGCTCGACGCCCTGTCGGTGTATTTCCTCCCCACATATTGCGGTGGGGTCGACATCGGACGGAGCCCAGGCCGAGTCCCCTTTATAGGTCGTCCACGTCGAGACGACTCTGACTCTGCATCGGTCTACACAGGTGCTGACGTCCACGCCTCCTCTTTTGCATGAGGTTGGTGTTCCTCCCGACTCCTCGGATGTCAATGCGACTCACACACGGTGTCAGTCGATACCGGTGCCTTGGCCTCCTCTGTTGCAAGAGGTTGACGTTCCTCTGGACTCCCCAGATCTGAGGTAGTTTCAGTCCATGGTGCAGGTACCTAGTGTTGCCTGGCCTTCGGATCAGCCTCTAGCTCTTCCACTTTTGCTGTCTAGTGGACGGGTTAGTCTCCAACTGTCTCCTACAGACGGTTTATTGTCACTTCCCCAGATGGCAACTGAGGCTAGTGCTGCCTACGCACGGGCTAGTCACAGGGCGGCAGCTGTTCTTCGATTTCAGCTCCCTGTGGTTTCCCTGCCTTCTGATCCTTTACTGGATCTTCTACACATGGAGTCTGTTGATGTGGAGCCTTTGCTGCCCCTTGGGGCATCCTTATTTGACATCATGCTTGGCACATCGGCGAGGCCTTCCTCCGGTGACCCTGTTGATCGGGCCATTGCTCGTTGACACCGTCCTGCCCCGGATTATCCACTCTGCCTGTTCCCTCACCGTAGAGCTCAGGGCCTAGTTGTTCAGGCGGCTTTTGACTTGCAGTCTTCCTCCGCCTTGCCATTGTTACCTCCCACCAGGGAGTCTAGGTGGTTGGACACGTGTGGTCACCAGCTTTTCGCCTCTGCCAGTGCTGGCATCCACGCATTAAATACGGCTTGCGTGTTCGCTCGCGAATCCTCTGCCCTTTGGGACTTGGTCAGATTATGCTCTCTCTACAGCGCGGGGACACGCCGGGAGGCGTCACCAGGCGCTCTATAAACCCCTTTAAACTAAACCTTCTTCTTCAATTCCAGAAAGGCCGCGGGCAGGATTACTTTGCCTTCTGCTTGATGGCAGGGGAATGGCGCGATTTTCCCTCCGATCTTTCCTTGACGCAAATAACTCGGTGGGACAGGCTCTTGCTCGGTCTGTGACTGTGCGCCGCCATGCATGGCTGTGCAACAGTCGTTTCCCAGACAATGTTCGGAATGCTCTTAGAGATCTGCCATTCAATGGCGTGGACCTTTTTGACCACCACGCCGATTCCACAGTCTCCCGCCTCTGGTCTGGGCTACCGTAAATCTGTGGCACGTCTTCCAGCCTTGTGATATGTTTTTCTTCTGCATAGGTGATGTTGCCTTGTTGGTTTGATTTCTCACCCCCCCCCCCCAAAAAAAAACCCAGTTTCTTGCAAAGTGCCCGGATAGTGTAAGCGGCTGTTCCGCCATTTCATTATTCATTCAGTACAGCCGTATGGCTGGTTCTGTCATCTTTCCACTCCTCTGAATGTGTGTTTTGACCAAGAGGACCCCCTCGCAGGGGCTGAGACTTACCCTATGTGGGGTATTTGCTGGCTATTGGGTGGCTGCCTTAGCTTTGGTATGCTCCTATGGAGGCTTCCTCACAGACATTCTTCTGGGGGTCAGGCTGTCCTATTTTTCTGCTGCGATCCTCACGTTGGCATCGCTCTATTGTACTTCGGTTGCAAATGGCTCCAGTTGTCTGCAGTGCTTCTAGGCCTAGGCATGGGTTCCTTGCTGTGCGGCCTCTACCTCGCCTGCCTTGACAAGGTCTTTGTTTCTTCAGTGTTGCAGTGATCCTCTTGTCTATGATGGCTGCTCTTCTTTTGACAGGTACTGTCTCTTGGGGCCCTTGTTCCCTTCAGTTTGGGCGCAGTTCTTACACGGCTGACGCTCTGTCCTCGTTTTGCTCCAGGGACCAAAGCCGTTGTGCGGCACGCTTATTACTATTGGCACTAACTTGGGTGCACCCTGGTATATCTGCTATCATATGGTGTTTGCATTTTTGCTTCTGTGGTCAGCCCTTACTGGGCCTGTCTTTCAAGATATCGGATTTACCATATCCATCTCTGCTGTTGTGATGTATTCCTATAGGTTCTGTATCGATCCCCCTATTCCTGACCCTATTCTGGTTAACAAGTTAACTAGCAGCCATCCCATGATGCAGAAACCGTTATCTGATTACGCCAGACCACGGCACAGGAGCGCGTTATCTGATTAGGTCATAACGCTTGCCATCTAATTAGGCAAAGCAATATTCCTCCAGCCCCTGATAAGGCATACGGAGTTCTCAAAACAAATCAAACCTATGACAACCTGGGAAAAACCCTGCAGCCATTGTTTTGATTTCACCGAGAACTTCAGTAAAAGAATGTGCTAACGACCAGCTCGTATGACATCCTTATTGACGTATCTATGTCCATCCTTACGTCAATCTCGGCACCTTACAGGTATAAATATTACCGATATTGCCTTAAGCAAACACACGCGGTGGTGACGAGATCGGAGCAGCGAGACTTGCCGAAGCGCAGCAGAGAGCGAAGCCCACTGACGCTGCCCCGCCTTCCTGACGCGCTGAGAACGAGACTCTGCCTTTCTCCTGCCGAGAAATCCAGCTCCGGCGCTTCCGAGCAGCCCTTGCAGGCAGCCTGGAATATCGAGACCAGAGATGAGAGATACCATCCCTCAATCATCCTAGATTCAAGGTACGGAACTGAATAACCCCTTCCAGAGAATTCTTGAGTCAGTCACTTGGCAAAACAAACTTAACTCAAACTGCTACTTTCTACTCCAGCCCACGTATTAGGCTTAGGTCAGGTACACCGGGGTAGGCGTGGTTAGAAGCACCAGTTGAGTACGATTAGTCGAATGTATATGTGTATGTACATATTTTATCCATTTTAAACCACCATATGGCTTAGAAACCATATAAATGTTTTTACAGTATTATTTCATAATTCTGCTTTTATTGTATGCACTTTACTTAACCATAAGTATTGCAATAATATCGATTCATTTCTCTTGTACGAGAAAAGAGACTGATCAATAAATACCATCTTTTATTGAACACGCCCGTCTCTTCCTTTTCTCTACAAACTGGTGAAACTAAGAATGCACGTACTGACTGAGTAAAATAAGTTGTCTTTTGTTTTCACACGACTCTAGAGATACACTCTTGATTAGGGGAGAGCAAAGTTGTCATGTTCTATGGTTGTCAGAAACTAAATCCCTTCTTGTCTATCCAGGGAGGTTCAACTCCTCCTTGCCTATTCGAGAAAGTGTCTAGTGAACTCTGAGCTAGCTGGGAAACCCAAAACTTTAAGTCTAATATCGACAGTAGAAGACCTAGTTAACGTCTGGTCTAGGTCTATACTATTGGAGGTATTATTCCAATGCGCAGATCCTATTGGGATAATAGGAACTACACTACATGGCGCCCAACGTGTTTGGATAGGCGATAAAACTAACGCAAGACTTTAGAGTAACTCAGTCGTGCTCTTTCACTCAGACCCCTTTTTCCCATAATACTCCAAACACGTCTGGAGTGGGTGAGAGGTAAAATCCGCCAAACCTCGCAGGAGGGAACTCCTATGTAAGGTTCTTGGTTCAATCAACGTTGAAGGATACACTGTTCCAAAATATTGTGCATCTAATCTTTGTTTCCATAAGAAACCTGATCTGCAAACAAACAGAAAAACCTTCCTGTCGGTAAAATGGCAGAAAGTGATGATGAAAGAGAGAGAGCTAGATTAGCAGCTGAAATAATAGATGCTGATAATACTATGCAAGAAGCAGACCCGGATATAAAACTCATCCCGGTCAACATAAGAAGATCTATAACGTTAAAACTTATAGACAATGGACTGACACCAAGAGGTGGTACAGTCATATTCATAATTGAGGCACACGAATATCGGCAGACAGAGGTATTCTATTCATGGATAAACTTTCCAGCAGCAAATGCGATAACAAAGGAGTTCCACTGTTATAAAATAGAGGAACCACCGGATACCTACACTCCTTTCGAGGAAGTGGAAGTACCACTTAAATTCCAAGAGCACCTGCTCTTGTTTAATGGCGCCCTAAAACATAATAATCACATCACCAGGCTCGGTCCACTAGGTAGACCAGGAGCAACATGGCCGGTCCTAGCCGGATACACACCACATCCAGACATCGAAAGAATGTCTGCAGCAGATGTTTTAGTACAACTAAAACAACTAATTAAAATATATAGACAACTAGTCCAATATGTAATGCGGACTTCAACCATCCAACCTGTAGTTAAAATTCCACAGCTGACCCCACATCAGGGGAACACAAATAAAATTACACCACAGAACATACAGTCCTGCCTAGGTAAAGTACCAGCTAAACGGGAACAAATACCATTCTGGTTAGCACAAAAAATCACCCAAATAGAGGCGGTGTTTCCAGACACCACCCCTGTGGATAAACACAGGATTCTGACTATCTGTCTTCCAATGGGAATCGCACCACACGTGGAGGACTGTGACACTTGGGGTACAGTCTTTGCTTCCATTTACACAAAAACACATGGTGTACCATCCATGTCGGTAATACCAGATGTGCTAAAACAAATTCAAGACGAATACGGTCCAGAACCCGCTTTAACTCTTGGTATGAAATTACTAAAAGACTTCAAGCAGGTCTCGGCAATATTACTAGCCAACATAAAAGGAGAAGCAGCGAATGTGGCGATCCGCCAGAGGTTAAAAGAGACAGATATAGCAGACCAACCAGCTGAAATTTCCAGAATTATAGAAAAATCCTATGAAGAACTAGGTAGAGATAGTTTGGGTGGAATACCAGTGAAGCCCCAACTAATTGAAAGTCCTGAAAAAATATTTATTAAAAATAATCTAAACAGTCAAAAAAAGAACTGGGATGGAAACAAACAATCCAATCCAAAAGAAAAAAGATTCCAGTCCAGAGGAAGGTCTCCTCGGCGGAGAGAAAGATCTCCGGACCAAGGACCCAAGTCTCCCCAAAGGGAGCCCTCTGTGAAAAAATACAACCTTAGAAATAGGGATAACATAAAGAAACCGGATAGATATCAAGATTTTGATACACGTCCCTCTCAATCTTTTCAGACTTCCTCGCAGAAATCGGAAAGAAGAGGACGATCGGAACCCAGGGAAGGGCACGTCAAGTCCAAAGACAAGGAACCTGCTCATCCAAATAAAAAATTACAATTTCCAAAGAAGAAGGTAGCCAGCATTAAAGTATTCAACAATGCCGAGAATACTGAGGACACAGCTGAAAAACGGAGAGTGGGCTCAGACAATGCTAGACAGGGCAGCAGAAGTGAGCATAGCACGCAAAGTCCTTATGAATCATCTGGAGACAGTGGACACGAATGAATACATTCAAGTGGAAACTGCAGACACCAGAGTTAGCAAACCTCACAAAATATATGAAATAACTTTACGCATAGAAGGGGATAAGACTAGAAAAATAAGGGGCCTTTTTTGGGATAATCTCTCCAAGGGCTATGACATCCTTCTAGCTGAAAAAGATTGGCCACCAGAGTTCGTCAGGGAGTGCCCACATGGCGAAGAAATAATTATGCCTGCCTTCTCAAATCAAATTCCAATTCATAAAAAATATACACTTGCAAGAAAGTGGGCAGTAGCTCAAGCTCCTGCTTTATATAAAAATCATGTAGGATGGGATGAGGACTCTCCTCCTCACAAAATCCAGTTAAAATCACAACCTACTGCACAAAGGCAGTATCCAATCAAGCAAGAAGCTAAAAAACAGGTAAAAGAAATTCTAGATCAACTAGAATACCAGGGGGTGATTGAAACTTGCACCTCACAAATGAACAACCCTTTGTTTCCTGTCTCCAAACCAGACAATTCATATCGTCTAGTTTTGGATTACAGACACCTTAACTCATGTTGCAAAACTTTTGCAGTGCAAAACTCGCATAGTGCTGCACTAATGAATAACATAGTGCGCAAAAAATACAAAACAACATTAGACATCTCTAATGGATTCTTTTGTCAAAATATAGCACCAGAGAGCAGATACTTATCAGCGTTCTCAATAAATGGCGCTCAAAAAGAATTCTGTCGGTTACCCCAGGGGTACTAGAACAGCCCAGGATTATTCTCAGCGAGAGTAACAGAGTTACTACAAACATATGATGACGAAGCATTATCGTATGTCGACGACATATACCTAACAGACGATGACTTGGATACTCACTTGAAGAGAGTGAACACCATAATACTTGGGTTCGCAGCAGAGGGTTACAAATTCAACTTTAAAAAATCTAGAATTGCCCATCTAACAGTCCTGTTCTTAGGATATGAATTATCAAGTGAAGGCAAAAGCCTGGCTGACAATTTCCTAGAGAAATGTGCCGTACTCCAAGCACCTAGAACACTAAAAAACCTACAGTCAATTCTAGGCTTCCTAAATTTCGGAAGAACATACATTGCAAATTACGCAGAAAGGGTCAAACCCCTTTATGATCTAATAAAACCAGATTTTAAAAAAACCAATTGGACTCAAAAACACACAGAAATTCTGAGATCCTTACAAACAGATATGTTAATTAAAACAAAATTAGAAACACGTGATAACACACGCAATCTTGTGATTCGAGTCATCCCAGGAAGATGCGGATTCACATACCTGACCTCTAATGAGGGAGAAAAGGTACCAATTGCATTCAAATCACACTTGTACACAGAAGCTGAAAAGAAATTCAGCATTAAAGAAAACATTGTTCATGCAGTTCAAACCGCAATAGCTAGAGAAAAAGATAAAGCTGACGGTAGACACATCACAGTCAGAACAGCAGAATCAGCCTTTGAGGCATTAACAACCCCGTGTAATTTACCAACAACAGCATTGAATCCAGAATGGATACAATGGGTGAATTCCATTACAATGGACAAAGTAAAATACTACTTTGATCCAGAACTAGAGGAACTAAAATATCTAGAATATGAAAGAATATTCCCTCTGCCAATCGACATTCTGCCATTACGACAGTACGCTTGTGTAATCTATACAGACGGACATGCTCAACCATCCGTTTGGGGGGAACAAGCATACAACCCCACATGTGAGATTACAAAAGAAGTGTGGCGCGGAGGTATACTAAGACCTCTATTAACAAAAACACACTCAGTAGAAACCAATTCAGAACAACAGACTGAAATAATAGCATTGAAAATGGCGCTAGATAATGCAGATCGCGAATTCCCGACACTCATAGTGTCCGATTCGTATTACTGCGTCAAATCATATAACAGTGATTTACAGAAATGGATCCAAAACGGTTACAAAGATGACACAGGTGCAACAATAAAGCAAAAACTGCTTTGGGAACAAATAGTTCTGTTAAAAGAAGAACTACCAAAGACTCACGTGATACACTCACTGAGTCATCAGCGTGATGGCGTTCACGTTGCAGGGAATTCATTGGCTGAGAAAGCCACAGCGGTAGCAACTAAATCGGCTTCCGTAGCCGGAAAAAAGCGTGCAGTAAAATACATTGACGGTGAAACAATGCTGGCGGTGAAAACGTCATCAAAAGGCGACTGCTCAGCGTTACCGATCAGTTACCCACTCAAATATACATACATAATCGATGCGAACTCCGTTCCTTTTGCTCGAATCCCTGGAGTGGGGGATAGAGTAATTCCAAACAAGGACAGGAGAACTTTGTTAATAGCAGACGCACATATGGGCGAGGGTCTCAGACACCTCAAACTAAAAGATTCTCTGGAAGAACTACAATCAGTGTACTGGTGGCCAGGCATGAGCCTGCATCATCACATCTTTGTAAAAAAATGCCCGGGCTGCAACAGAGATCGCAGCGGCGAGAGGAGCGGGGTAATACCATGGCATTTCACTCAATAAGGGCTAAACAATATTCAGTGAAACAAGTGTATATAATGCGTCCAATTAACAAATAAAAACTAGTTTCCACTTATAATGTAGACCCCAGCACTCGGCTGACGTCGGGACTGTTATACAAAGATTTGCGAGTCTAAATGGTATATACGCTAGGAGCATGCTACGTTTGACCAATGTTTTCACTTTAGCCCTCAAGCTTGTGGGGAAGCACGGCCAAATGAGCAAAGCAAAGCGGGATTCTTCTCACTTCCTTCCTGAGGGATACGGGATGGTGTAAAGAAAAAACCAAGGCATAAAGCTGTCTATAACAGAAAGGATATTAGGTTCGGGAGCTGGGTGGGTCAAACATCTAATAAGTGTCCAACGTAGTCTAAACAACTTGCCAAGAAATTCTCTGAAGGGATTCAGTCCGTACGAATTGTTGTTTGGAACTAGGATGTTAGTCTTAGATCTTGACAGTCAGACTTCAGTGGTGAAAGAAAAAGGCTTTGATATCAAAGACCGTTTGGCTATTTTGCAGGACTTAAACGAAACAAGAAAAGACCTGAGCAACATAAAGTTGAAACAGCAGCCAACAACCACTGAAGAACCACCACCTGTCCCAGCAAGACCTGTCTGGATTCCAAATGTCGGGGATCTAGTCAGAGAAAAGATCGCGGTAAAGAAGGAATTTGGGCCTTCTTACAGAAAAGCAGTTCCTGTCTTGTCCATCGACGTGACAAGATCAGTTGTACTACCGCCGCTTGCTGGTAAAAAGGAGAACCGAGTTGTATCCATCGACCTGGTAAAACCACAATCATGTGGCCGATAACAAACAGTAGGCCAAGTGGACTCCCGATAAGTAGTAGAACACCGAGGTTTGCTACAAGTACAGAGGTGCTAACTAAAAGGCTAATCACATTCGAAACGCCTACAGAACAACAACAAGGACTATGCAACAATGCAATGGAACTCACACCTCTGAAAACCCAAATAAAAACATTTAGTAGAGACACACCAACCTACAATGAAGTAACAAATGAATATGCTGAAGCTGCAAGAACCAGTAATCCTGAAGCAATTGGAACAATAGACAGAACGGCATCCGGCTACTTCATCAACTTTGATGATTCTTCTGAAAATCTAAGTGAATCAAAGACACAGCCATCAACAAAAACTTTTAAAGATAAAGCTAAGGAACTTTTGAAACAGCTGAAAGACACCTATCTGATTTCTCCATGGATTGAATTTTGGGTATCCTTTGGTGTATTTATCCTGATACTTTGGCTCATCATGATACTATGTTTGGGACGCTTCATTGAGGGAAAATATGCTAAAATGGACACAGCAAGTCAGAAAATCAACTTGATCCTCAAGCCACACACGTCTTCACACGTCAAGAAAAGAGAACTTTCTTCATTCAATTTCACAGCCAATCCTATACCGGGTGGGGTAGCATGGGACAATACTGACTATGAAATTTATGGTCCGGTCGAAATCCTTAAATATCCACACCAAATCAAAATCTCGTTGAGTGACTTTGTAAAACCAAACTCATTTGCTGATGATTGGGACTTTGAAAGTATCAATGACATGATGTCTGACCTAGTGATGTCTGCTAAATTTACCAAACATGATTATTTGCAGGTTTCATCTAATTTTGATAGTATGTACTGCTACAACCACTATGGTAACCATTTTTTACATAAATCAGCACAACCTAGAAATGTTTTAAATTATAATCAATGGGAACATTGTGCAACCCCTCCAAAAGGAAGCTCAAGAACCTTTTATGACAAATATTCATACTTTTCAGGGTTCAACACAAGTAATGCTGAAACATTTTATTTCAAATTGTCAAATAAGACAGGAACAAAAACCATGCTTACAAACACGAAATTGATATATTCTGACTCATTTTTTGAACAAATGAATACATTTGGTTTTGATTATTGGGACAAAAATGTTGAAGTAAAAAGTGTTTGGGGTACAAAAGAATGGCAAGTACAAGGTATGGAATCATTGTTTAGAGCCTGCATGATCCCAGAACAAATTATATTCTTGAATGAAACTATTCAACAAACTACCTGTCTTGGATTAGCCAAAATCAAAGACGTAAATAAACCGTCTATTCCAAAACCAACAATGAACAGCAATAACTCTGCAGATGAAGAGATAGACGTAAACTATGTATTAAACCAAAACAGAACAAATCCTAATTGGAAACAATGGTTAATCTGGCCCACAGATACTAATAACTGTCAAGACAGATTCCTGTATGCATATACTAGGAGTAAAGAGGGAAGTACAGGACTAGGTCGCCCTCCACTCAGTCATTCAATAATCACAAAAAGACCTAGTCCTAAAGGCAATTTATCTTATGGACCTGTGAACATCTATGGATTGCCAAAGATCGTTCCACACACCTCTCTAATCTTAGAGATTATTATCATGTTCCAGTCGCAGAACTTATATGTGACAAGGACTAACAACATTCAACATATAACGTAAGTACTACTGTGCAAACAAGATACAGAAACCTTTTACTCACATTCTCTTGTTGCAAACAGTAAACACATATACATAAAAAGGAGAGATACGAATACTACCTATCGATTCGCACTCTGCTCACAGCCTGTGAGCAGAGTGCGAATCGATAGGTAGTATTCGCATCTGTTGAATGTTGTTAGTCCTTGTCACATATAAGTTCTGCGTACACTGCACCATTCACTGTCTCTTTTCCTTTGGGTTTTGGACACGTTTACGTTAAGCTAGATGACACCGATGATGAGAACAGGGCCATCCTGGTGAGTACCAACCAGGGGTCCCATTGGTGGTGCGCCCGTGAGGTGTCTTCTAGCTATTCACACATTTTTTCTAATGTTGTCCTTCTAGTGAATGTATGTCCTGTGTTGTGTGTCTATCAGAGAAATGGCTACTTTTTAGCTTGGCAAGAGACTGGAACATGATAATAATCTCTAAGATTAGAGAGGTGTGTGGAACGATCTTTGGCAATCCATAGATGTTCACAGGTCCATAAGATAAATTGCCTTTAGGACTAGGTCTTTTTGTGATTATTGAAGACAGATTCCTGAACAAAACACAGGGGTTCAAATTGACCAGGCCAGACCCTAGATATTCCCAAAGACAACACCCAGGGATAATCACCACCTACAGTGTGGGCAAACTCTGCCTTCAATGGCTAAAAACTTCCACACTGACAGAAATTAAGCAACACCTAACTTTACTTACTGATGGTGCTGACTTGCGTGATTTCATTATGGGACCACGCAAACAGCGTCAAAAACGCTTCATAGCAGCCTCTATATATGCAGCTTACAACGAGGCCTGGAAGATAACTCAAATTAAGACAGCAGAAAGTATACGGGAAATTGACCGTATTAATTTGGAAAAATCGCTTTCTGTAGTGGACAATGGGTTAATGACTCTGTCCTCCAGAATCTTTTCACTGGACAGCATTGTGTCTTCAGCAATCGACATAATATCGCAAGACTTACTGTTGTTACAACACGGTCAGTCTCAATTGCGTTCTATTGTACAGCTTGGCTGGACGTTACAAAACCTGCGTTCAGGCTATGTGCCTTGGCGTTTAATCAACACAACGTCACTATTCCATATCTTTAACCTTACTGATAAACAAATCAGTATGGCACAAAAGGGTGCTGATTATACAATCCTGAGCATTGAGAAACTCGAGAGATTACCATTGACAATGTCAGAACGACCTGTCATTGAATGGATAATACAAGGGATAATGAATATTCCGATATCGACTTTCAGGTTTCAATACTGCCAAAAATATATACAGGCTGGAATGTACGAAAAATTGGGAAAAGGGTACATTAAAACAACATGGAACTTGCCCTATTCACATGCATGTGTCAGTAATAAACGACAGAAAGTGTTTCTTAGTGGCAATAATTGTGCGATGTCACTAAGCGGTACACTTCTGTGTAATGGAATTAGTTTGCATGGAGCCTGTGAAGGGAACTCAAATAACCTTTCATGTCACCAGCTAGGCACACCTGCAACAGAGATAGAACCATTCTTTAAAAGACTCTATAACGGGAGTTACATTCTAATTGTGGATCGCAGCTGTTGTAGTCTACTGCCCGGGGTTCCTTATCTCGTTAGTACGACTGCGAAGGTCATGTGCTGTGGACGCTTATTGTTCCCCAGCTCCTTTGCAGACAGGGAGGCAAGGGCATGGCCTAACTTGAAAATTACTTCTATTCGAGTTGATACTTTAAGCAGAATGAAAACAGTGCTTCTTCAGACGCCGACCAGGCTCACGTCATCAAAAGAAACGTATGATCTCCTAGTCGCAAGGACGACTGCAGAGATTCACTCATTGTTATCAACTAATTCCCCCATACATTTCGCAGAAATCCTGAATGAAATCTTAAATATTTCTGATACCAGTGGAGTCTCAAATGTATTTAAGACAGTATTTTCGATGGCATTAACACCATTCAAAGCCATACTGGGTATTTTGCCAGACTTCGTCCATTCGATTTTTGGAGGAGTTCCACTCATTTTGGGACTAATTGCAGGAATCCTATTCTTAGTCCTTATATTTCGTTATGGCAAACCATGTCACAGACAAAACACCTGCGACAAGGGAAGAAACAATCCGAGCCATTGGATACCGGGACCGGATATCAAAAATCCTGGGACTAACCCGGCTTAGAGACCTGAACATGACTTGGTTTCTATCATTTCGACCAATGTGGCAAAGGTGTGTTTTACCTGTATTAAGGTGCATGCTGTGCGTAGAAGAATGCGTGTTGGACACCTGTCTGACGCTACAATCGGATGCGCCAATGGATGCAGAAACATTGTTGGGTCCGGTAACGGCTCACACATTGTGCTGCCCTCAACGGCTGCCAATCCTGATGACGGCATTCGTGGAACTTCACCACTACGATTAAGGGGTAGTGAAGATCAAGATGAAAGCAGCATCGATCAGGTACGACCTTCTGTCAGCAATACTAATCAAAACGTCAATGGAGACAATCATGCACACGAATGCATGGTTACATCTTTTTCCGAGTTAGTGGAACTCTCACAGGAAGCTGTTGACAGCTTTTTCAGCAGTCTCAATGATATGATGTTCTCACCAGAGCAGAAATAATGACTCTTGAACAGGCTAGCACACGGCGTTCCCGACACCTTGAATTTGGCATTCAACTTTAATAATAAAGTAGCAAGATCAACTTTTCCTCCAGTCCACGGACAGCAATTTTTTTAGCAGCCCCAAAATATTTTTTTTACATTTTACGGGACACTTTTCTTCTGCTTAAAGTAGGAACTATTCTTAGAGAACTAATTTCTGTTTTTAGCAAACTTCATAGACATTAACTGCCCGCTGGTATGCTCGTAAATATTTTTGAACTATGATGAAGTGGTCTCGAACTTTTCTTCTGTATTAAGAGCCATTTCATGTGTAATTCTTATATTCAATTACTAATAATGTATACATATGCGTGATTAATTTAGCATTATTCTACTGCTTGAATGCATATAATACATGTGACTATTTTTTTCCCACATATTACATAATATCGAAATGCATTATATGTATTTTGGGGTGGTAAGGTATACACGATACTCTACAGTATGTTTTACTATGCCTAGATTCGTAAATATGGCCATAGTTAGCGTGGAGTGGGTGTGATGTATTCCTATAGGTTCTGTATCGATCCCCCTATTCCTGACCCTATTCTGGTTAACAAGTTAACTAGCAGCCATCCCATGATGCAGAAACCGGTATCTGATTACGCCAGACCACGGCACAGGAGCGCGTTATCTGATTAGGTCATAACGCTTGCCATCTAATTAGGCAAAGCAATATTCCTCCAGCCCCTGATAAGGCATACGGAGGTCTCAAAACAAATCAAACCTATGACAACCTGGGAAAAACCCTGCGGCCATTGTTTTGATTTCACCGAGAACTTCAGTAAAAGAATGTGCTAACGACCAGCTCGTATGACATCCTTATTGACGTATCTATGTCCATCCTTACGTCAATCTCGGCACCTTACAGGTATAAATATTACCGATATTGCCTTAAGCAAACACACGCGGTGGTGACGAGATCGGAGCAGAGAGACTTGCCGAAGCGCAGCAGAGAGCGAAGCCCACTGACGCTGCCCCGCCTTCCTGACGCGCTGAGAACGAGACGCTGCCTTTCTCCTGCCGAGAAATCCAGCTCCGGCGCTTCCGAGCAGCCCTTGCAGGCAGCCTGGAATATCGAGACCAGAGATGAGAGATACCATCCCTCAATCATCCTAGATTCAAGGTACGGAACTGAATAACCCCTTCCAGAGAATTCTTGAGTCAGTCACTTGACAAAACAAACTTAACTCAAACTGCTACTTTCTACTCCAGCCCACGTATTAGGCTTAGGTCAGGTACACCGGGGTAGGCGTGGTTAGAAGCACCAGTTGAGTCCGATTAGTCGAATGTATATGTGTATGTACATATTTTATCCATTTTAAACCACCATATGGCTTAGAAACCATATAAATGTTTTTACAGTATTATTTCATAATTCTGCTTTTATTGTATGCACTTTACTTAACCATAAGTATTGCAATAATATCGATTCATTTCTCTTGTACGAGAAAAGAGACTGATCAATAAATACCATCTTTTATTGAACACGCCCATCTCTTCCTTTTCTCTACAAACTGGTGAAACTAAGAATGCACGTACTGACTGAGTAAAATAAGTTGTCTTTTGTTTTCACACGACTCTAGAGATACACTCTTGATTAGGGGAGAGCAAAGTTGTCATGTTCTATGGTTGTCAGAAACTAAATCCCTTCTTGTCTATCCAGGGAGGTTCAACTCCTCCTTGCCTATTCGAGAAAGTTTCTAGTGAACTCTGAGCTAGCTGGCAAACCCAAAACTTTAAGTCTAATATCGACAGTAGAAGACCTAGTTAACGTCTGGTCTAGGTCTATACTATTGGAGGTATTATTCCAATGCGCAGAGCCTATTGGGATAATAGGAACTACACTACACTGTACATTGTCTTATGGCCTCGTTTTGTGGCCACTTTCCCAAAAGAAGTTTTTCCACATTCCCTGCTGCTTCCGCACAGGTGTTTTACATGCTTCGGCTTTGTTTTCATACTGTAACACTCTCAAGGGGGGTGTTCTCTTCAGGATACTTGCTTCTTGAGTCCCGTGACCTTTAGGTTGGTCCTGACTGTTTCCACTATCGTGCCTAGCTCCATCTCCTCCTCTGTCTTGTGGGGGACCTTTGCTCCTCCGGGCGAGGGGCGGATGTCACTCACGGGCCTGTACATTTTCCTGCCCAGTTCGGCTTCCACATGTCTGTTGGTATTTTTCGCGTGCCCTAATCTATTATTGTGTTACTGTTAAATGTGGGGGTCTCTAGTTGGCACAGGTCGGTACTTGTGACAAATAGGGACCCTTGCCTCTAATCAGGGTAAGGGGGTACACTCCTGAAATAACCCCTGCTCACCCCCTTGGTAGCTTGGCATGAGCAGACAGGCTTCTCTAAGAGGCAGGGTGTAAAGCATTTGTGAACACATACAGTAATCAAGTGATAACACTACAGATGGACACCACACAGGTTTTATATCAAAAATAAGTATATTTTATATAGACTTAACACAAGACCACAAAAGACAAAAATCCACAATACTGTACTTAAAATGGTGGAATTAGCTTAGTTCTCTTTAGATCTTAAAATGTAGCACTTTGAGTCAAGGTACCCTGTGATGCGTTGAAGATCTGGTGCAAAGAAATAAAGATGGCGCTTTCTCCTTGATGTGACACGCTTCCCGGTGATGCGGCGGCATCTATCCTCTTCACCGGCGATGCGAGATGCTTTACACAATGCAAATTGCGACAGGCCCTGCAACACGCTTCCCAGTGATACGGCGGCATCTGGTGCGACGTCGATCCTCTCTCCTGGCAATGCGAGTTGCTTCCACAACGATGCGAGCCGCAACAAGCCCTGCAACACTCTTCCCGGTGATGCGGCAGCGTCTGCAGTGACGTCAATCCTCTTCTCCGGTGATGAGCCGCAACAGGCCCTGCGACATGCTTCTCGGTGATGCGATCCTGGTCTCCGGCGATGCGAGGCGCTTCGTGTTGTGAAGCGGCAGCGGCAGTTCGGCGACACGCTTCTTGTTCTTGAGTCGCGCTTCCAGCACAACTGCAGGCACTTCAGGAAGACTCTTGGGGAGCTGGTGGGTGAAGTCTGTTGTCTCTGAGACTTCAGCAGGAGGCAAGCTCTGTTCCAAGCCCTTGGAGATCCTTACAAGTTGAAATAAAGTACACTGTGATGTATTCCTATAGGTTCTGTATCGATCCCCCTATTCCTGACCCTAATCTGGTTAACAAGTTAACTAGCAGCCATCCCGTGAGGCAGAAAACCCCCATGATGCAGGAACCGTTATCTGATTAAGCCACACTACGGCACAGGAACGTGTTATCTGATTAGGTCATAACGCTTGCCATCTAATTAGACAAGCGATATTCCTCCAGCCCCTGATAAGGCATACGGAGTTCTCAAAACAAATCAAACCTATGACAACCTGGGAAAAACCCTGCGGCCATTGTTTTGATTTCACCGAGAACTTCAGCAAAAGAATGTGCTAACGACCAGGTCGTATGACATCCTTATTGACGTATCTATGTCCATCCTTACGTCAATCTCGGCACCTTAAAGGTATAAATATTACCGATATTGCCCTATGCAAACACACGCGGTGGTGACGAGATCGGAGCAGCCAGACTTGCCGAAGCAAAGCCCAGAGCAGAGCAGACCCCGCTGGCGCAGCCCCGCCTTCCTGACGCGCTGAGAACGCGAAGCTGCCTTTTCTCCTGCCGAGAAATCCAGCTCCGGCGCTTCCGGGTAGCCCTCGCAGGCAGCCTGGAATATCGAGACCAGAGACGAGAGATACCATCCCTCATTCATCCTAGATTCCAGGTACAGAACTGAATAACCCCTCGCAGAGAATTCTTTAGTCAGTCACTTGGCAAAACAAATTTAACTTAAACTGTAACTTTCTATCCCCGCCCACGTATTAGGCTTAGGTCAGGTACACGGGGTAGGCGTAGTTAGAAACACCAGTTGAGTACGATTAGTCAAATGTATATGTGTATGTATTCATTTTATTCATTTTAAACCTTCATATGGCTTAGAAACCATATCAATGTTTTTACAGTATTATTTTATACTTCTGCTTTTAATGTATGCACTTTACTTAACCATAAGTATTGCAATAATATCGATCCATTTCTCTTGTATGAGAAAAGAGACTGATCAATAAATAACATCTTTTATTGAACACGCCCGTCTCTTCCTTTTCTCTACAATCTGGTGAGACTAAGAATGCACGTACTGACTGAGTAAAATAAGTCGTCTTTTGTTTTCACACGACTCTAGAGATACACTCTTGATTAGGGGAGAGCAAAGTTGTCATGTTCTATGGTTGTCAGAAACTAAATCCCTTCTTGTCTATCCAGGGAGGTTCAACTCCTCCTTGCCTATTCGAGAAAGTTTCTAGTGAACTCTGAGCTAGCTGGCAAACCCAAAACTTTAAGTCTAATATCGACAGTAGTAGACCTAGTTAACGTCTGGTCTAGGCCTATACTATTGAAGGTATTATTCCAATGCGCAGAGCCTATTGGGATAATAGGAACTACACTACAACACAAGGTTCCTTTCTCCTTCCTTTGGCAGTCAGGCAACGACTGCAGGTCAATCCCCTAAACAGCACTTCAGCTTAGGGATAGTCTCTCCTTGGTCTCTCTTGGACAACAAGAAGAAACCTTTGCTTAGTGGAACCAAAGTGATCTCAATTCTTGGGATTAGGGTCCCAATACCCCATAGTCCTTTGTCCTCTGAGAGCAGATGGGCCTTTGCCTAGTCCAAACCAGTTCTGGTCAGTCCTGGAGCACTTTGTTGACATGACTCCTTATTTCCTTTCGCAGTGCAGGGCAGAGACATCAGACGCACAACACAGGAGGTGGAGCCAGTACTGTGGGGGGCAGGCACAGTCCTATTCAGGTCCCAGGTGCAACTCCTCCCTCCCATCTAGATGAAGATCTCTCTATTCACCACTAGGCTGACTCATTCTGTCTCCTGGAATCCCCCAGCCCTGTCACTCAAACTCCAGACAAGGAATACACAGCCTAGCAGAGGCAGGCTTGGATAGTTAGACAAGAAAATACCTACTTTCTAAAAGTGGTATTTTCAAACACAGAATGTTACAACCAACTTCACTAAAAGATGTATTTTATTAATCTGAGTTCAGGCATACTAAACTCGAATTTCTACCATGTTCCCTGAGGCAGTTAGGATTATAAAATGTAATAATCTAACTGCCCATTCTGGCCTATGGAGAACAGTTAGCCTTGCAATAATGAAAAACGAAAATGGCTGTAAATCACTATCAGGACAAGCATGCCCTACCTCATACTTGCAATGCACCCTGCCCTTGGGCCTATCATAGGGGTGTCTGATATGAAGAAAAGGGAAGGTTTAGGGACTAGCAAATGGGTGCACTTGCCCAGTCAACATGGCAGTACCAGACTGCACACACGCTCTGTAATGGCAGGCCTTAGACACATTTTACAAGGCTGCTTCTGTGGGTGGCACAACCAGTGCTGCAAGCCCACCAGCAGCATTTGGATTTACAAGCCCTGGGCACACTCAGTGCACTGTACTAGGGTCTGACAAGTAAACCAAACTAGCCAATCATGGAATCACTAATCTATACATCAATTTACAATAGGGAGAGCATATGCACTTTGGGCACTTCACCACTGCTGATCAGTGCTAGAGTCATAAAACAGCAAACAACAGGTCAGAAAAAATAGAGCGGGAAGGCAAAAAGTTAATGGATGACCCTGCAAAAAGGGCCAAGTCCAACAGGTACGCTTCATTTTTTAGCGTCTTTCTTCTTATTTGATATCTGCTGTGCTCTTAGACAGTGAAATCTTGCAGGCAACGTTCCTTCATGCAGTGTCCTTGACCTGGTCTGCTTGTGCTATGAGCTCTTATATGGATGTCCGGCTTGCCTGGTAGCCTTTTTGCCGGTTGCCTTCTTGCTATTGCGTCTCTCGCATCTGGGCTGCTCACGCTACACTACAGGAGGGCCTTTGCTATATTTCGTGTGGTTCTAGCATCCACACGGTATGCTTTGGTACCTTCCAGTCTTCCGCTTGACTTTCGTTCTTACTGTAAGTCTTGTTTTGGGCACTTCTGCTGGTTGCCGTCGGCACTTTCACATGTCTGTGACAGACCGACTATGTACTGGCATGTCTTCTGTTTCTAGTACCACCGGCACTTTCTGGCCGTGGGTTGGCATCCTGCCAATGCTGTCACACGCATTTTAGCTGGTGCAGGTTTCAACAGTACTTCTTTCTGCTGTTGTGCATACTGCACCGGTATGCGCTGACTCTGTAAGTAAGACCCAGAGAGATGGCAACTGGTATGACAGTCGGCACGCCGGATCCTGCGGATCTATCAGACCCTATGTTCAGTCCCACTTCTAGTGAAGTCATGCACTTTCCTTTTCACATCTACATATCTAGTATGTGTTTTCTTTCTCTCACCCGGTATACATAAAGGGGTTTTCATGCTGTTCTTGGACAGCTTGTGGTGCCTTTGCCTCCCCATGTTTTCTGCTCTTTTATGAGCTTCATGGTCTTGTAAGTCTGCGCTGGCTTGCGGTCCCCACCCTGTTTTGTCACCTTGTTGACTTCTACTTTCCCTCGGGAACTTCATGGGGTTCACTCTCAGACCCGCCTCCTCTATGGGTATGGCTTTGGTATCTATTCTAAGTTAAGGAATCTGCAGCTAGACTGTGTCTCGACCAGATACATCCTTCGCATTTGTGGGGTTGCTTCTCAGAGCGGTGCTCTGCTCTTTCCTTTTACTAGTTTTCAGGATACAGTGCCTGGCACTGTCCTTTATGATTCTATTTTTCTTCATTTTTGCACACTGTTCCCATATTCTCATAGTTTTTGGTGGTGACTCCGCATTGTGGCGCTGATAAGTTTCTCTGACGAAAACTGATGTCAGCGCACCAGGAGGGGCATATATGGCTCCGCTGACATCACCTCCATGGACGATGTCAGGGCGGAACCATGCGGCGCCGCCCCCAGCGCGCAGAGGTGCTGCTGCAGAAAGTTTTCCGGATCCAGTCTGATGCTTGGGGATTTTCTAAGTTAAGGAATCTGCGGCTAGTCTGTGTCTCTACCAGATACATTGTTAGCCAAGGTATGTAACTCGTTCGTTTAGCACTGGGTTAAGGACATCCACTCCCTTTGCTAAAAACAGATGGAAGACCAGGATCACCAGGAGGCCCGATCTTGAATTAAGTATTGTGAGTATCGACTCCTCTGCCAGAATAGGGTCAAAGGAGCAAAAAACGCAGCTGATATCGACAGGGGGGGGGGGGGGGAAGGTAAAGGTCAATAGAGTTCATTACTCAAAGATTACTTTGAATTTCTGTAATTTTGTTTTTAAACAAGGTGGGGTAAAGGAACTTTTTGACAATCTTAAAATTTCGTGTCTTGCCAACATATCATATTGTAAAAAAATTATATTTAAGAAAATATTTTGGATTCATTACAAGATGACAATTTAATTGGATATAAACATTTGCACCTTTACCTTCTAAATTACTACAGCAATTTCCATTATTGAGGTACACAATCCTATTGCTTTCGGAATCATATAATATGGATTTAATCCTATGGGGGGATTTTAAAGCTTGCTGTCTAATATCGAATATAAATAAAAAACAAGGTGGCCCCCTTCTGTTTAAGGTCTGGGACCAGGGGTAAAAAAATCAAGAGAAAGCACAGAAGTCCCTGAAGGAGCCACAGAAATGGTCTCAGGTGTTCATCAATGCCCATATATTACCTATATTTATGATAATACCAATCTCACAATGATCAGAGCCTCCAATTCCCTACAGAGTACCTCAAGGCGTATTATAGATACAACAACAACAAAAAACTATTCTGTAAAATTGAGGAATGTTATATATTTATTCAGTAGTTTTTACATTTATAATTCCGTGGACCAGACTGAACAGATGCATACAAAATACAAAAAAATTACATTTTTTATTAAAAACACAGTACACAGTAATGATTTAAAATGTTCATGAGGAACAGGTGTCACCTGTTCCTCATGAACATTTTAAATCATTATATGTTGAGTCACTGCAAAATTGTTTGAATTTTATACGATTGTGAGCTGTAATCATCCAGTTGTTGTATCTATAATACGCCTTGAGGTACTCTGTAGGGAATTGGAGGCTCTGATCATTGTGAGATTGGTATTATCATAAAATATAGGTAATATATGGGCATTGATGAACACCTGAGACCATTTCTGTGGCTCCTTCAGGGACTTCTGTGCTTTTTCTTAATATCTCATATATAGTAATTAAAAAAGCTAATAACACAGTAGTAAACCCTAATATCTTCGAACAAAGATATTATTGTGTCCTCTGTTTCAAATCAAGATACTTCACTTCGCTTTTTCCAGACAATTGAGTAGTTATTGGCTCTTAATCTAGTTTAGATAAATGTAATTGTGTTGTGATATTGACAGGGTCTAAAGAAAACAACAGATGCTTACTTCTATCCGAAGCCCATTTTAATTCACTTATAAGAATTTGTTTGTGGTACTGTTTCAACACTTGTAACCTAGCTCCATGGTGCCAAGAAATTGCTTGTAATTCTAACCAGATTGCATGCATTAAGGAAGTAAAGGATAAAAAATAATAAACGTTTTAAAGGCACTTACTCTCTAATTGAGCCTGTGGATCTTTCCCTGCTAAATGAACCATTTCTGAAACATATTAAACTTGTGGCAGAATTATATCCTTAAATTGTATTCTTATAGACTCGTAATAAGAAATGTAGCAAAGGTTTACATATGAGGCCACAAATCTTTTTAAGATCCATAATGTAGATCAAGGCACCCTTTTCTATAATTCCTTTATGCAATTTATTTTAATATTATTTTTTATTCATCCTTAAATAATTATAGGAATTAGATTCTTCAACTTTGGACTCTCCTATGGGGCGTGGTCTCGCCAGGGCAGAATGGCTGCGCTCTGAGCGAGCTCTGCCGGCCGAGCTGTCTGGCATAATCTGCCATCAGCGGGAGGCATCTGCCCCCCAGAGATGACTCCTGACACTGTGCACCTTCAGTGCGGCTGTGTAGGGCCTTGAAGAGACATCATCTGATAGAGACATCTAGCCGCAGATTCCTTAATTTAGAATATCTCCCTAGGTGTCAGACTGGATCAAGAACCTCTTTTTTCCCCAGCAATACATCTGCACGACGGGAGGCGGCATCAACCGGCTCCATCCTGACGTCGTCCACGGAAGTGATGTCAATGGAGCCATATAAGCCTCTCCCGGAGTGCTGACGTCAGTTTTCTTCTTTTCCGCTTCCTAAGGCGGATCCGGGAAAGTGATACCTCTGGCCTGTTTTTGTTATCTTCAGGCCTTCTTGACCCCTTTTTGTGTCAAGGAACAGTGTGTTCGATGTCTGTGCGGACTCTGGCCCCCAGGAGTGGAAACCCGCATATCCCCTGTTTCCGGGTGCTGGGGCAACTCGACCTCAGAGAGAGGACTACTGCAGGGCCCTGCAGTCCTTTCTTGCTTTGCCCCCCACCCTGGCGTGCGTTGGGCCTCACAGGGGGTAGGGACTCAGGTCGGGACTCCACAGGCAGGTTTAACCTCGGCTCCGACCGAGTGCCCTGACTCCAACTCCGCAACGTGGGGAAGCTGCCTGGAGGGGCATCCCACGATGTCTAGCCCTTCCACAGCGCCATCGCACAGCCTTCCGAGGCTCAATACGGTGTCGCTGGAGGTGGCTGCGTCATGGTGCAAGACACTGCTTCAGCACACTCTCTCCCAGCAGGTTTCCACCTCGGGGGATGTTGAGTCGACGCTGGTCGGACTCCGGCCGGTCAAGGCCTTTTTGGAGTTTGTCGACGCTGGCTCGACTCGGACGGTTGGAGCCTTTTCAGAGGTCGCCAACGTGACTTGGACGGTCGAGGCCTTTTCTGAGGTCACCAATGCTGGCTCGACTCGGACCGTCGAGGCCTTTTCGGAGGTCACCAACGCTTGCTCCACTCAGCCAGTCGAGGCCTTTATCGGAGGTCGCCGATGCCGGCTCAACGTCACCTCGACGCCGTTCGATGCCGGTATCATCTCAGGCTTTATTGGAAGAGGATGTGGTCCCAGTGGATTCCCCACCCCCTGAGTCATTTCAACGCTCTCCGGGGCAGGCACCAGTGGGCTTTTGTTGAGCCTGTTAGGTGGCTGGATTAGCTTGTGTCCGTCACCCACTTATTACTTGCTGTCACCGCCTCACAGGGCCGCGGAGGCTAGTGGGACGTTTGTCAGAGCTGTTTGCAGGGCTGCAGACATTATGAGGAAGCAGCCGCCCTTAGTCTCTAGGCCTTCGGAGCCTTTGCTGGATCTTTTCCATCACAGTGCGTGGGACATGGAGCCATTGTTGCCATTTGCAGAGTAATTATTTGACATCATTCTCTGGGCATGACCCCCGTGGATCGTGCAAATCGCCTGGCTCCCGCTGAGTCTGCCTGTTTGACCATCCTTCCTGGGGTTGGAGGACTTGTGATTCAGGCAGCTCTCTCTACCACTCCTGTTCTGTTGCATCCTTCCACTCGTGAGTCTCAGTAGTTGGAGTCATGTGGCCGTGATGTGTTTGCATCCGATAGCTCGGGACTCCTGTCCCTAGCCACATTGTGTGTGTTTGCTCGGGCTACATTTGCTCTTTGGGGCTCTGTCGAGCAGCTCCTCCCCTCCTTGCTGGAGAGCTCTCATGCTGAACTGGCACGCCTGATCCGTGATGGCCATGATATGGCACAATTTTCGATGTGGTCTGGCATGGACACTACTTATTCGGTGAGTCGGGCTATGGCCAGGTCGGTTGCCATGCGCCACCATGCGTGGTTGCGCGATGGCATTTTCCCAGAACATGTTCAGGAGCGGCTTAGAGATCTGCCATTGATGGGTCACTCTTTTTGACGCCCATGCTGATTTGACGGTCAGGCGCCTTCTGTCTGTTTGATTGTCACAAACTAAAAATACTCTACCAGCATTAAAACCTGGGAAGACAATGCCGTCACTTTCTTTTCTGTTACCCGTTATGGGTTACAGATGTTCTGTGTTGTGTGGCTGTACCGCTGTGTTATTTCCTTATTCTGGCACAGCTGGTTAAGCTGTCTTTACCTTTCTTTTGAGCCTCTTCATACAAGCTTATCTCATGAGGGACCCTTCTATATATGGTTGTGCCTTACCCTATGTGGGGTTTTTGTTGGCTCTTATATTGCTACTCTTCCTTACCCAGGACGTTTTGCCGCATGTTGACTCTTCCTACCGTTGTAGGATGTCTCCTCTGGTGAGGTCCATTGGGTTGGTTTCTCTCCGGGGTTACAATTGGTTGTCTACAGTTGATCCGTAGTACATCCCCAACTCAGTAGGGGCGTACTTCCCAGATGTTTAATTGGGGTTTTGTCACGCCTGTTTTATCCTGGCGTGTACTTGCTGCCTCGCTGTGCCCATCTTGCCTGTCCACAGGTGGACATGTGCCCATGGGAGGCACGTCCCTCTGTTGTGTTCTGGAACAGTCTCTTCTATAGTCTGTGAATACTTGCCGTATTGGTGCACACAGGTTGTGCTCTACGTCTTTTCTTGTGGCTCATCCACTGTCGGGGCTGTTGCCTAGGGCAAGGGGAGTTCCTGCCCACTCTGTCTCGGCTGTGTGTTGCCTCCTACCCCACTTCCCTAGCAAGGTCTCCGGTCCCTTGTTTCTTGCAGGACAGGGTGTCCGGTTTGTCCGCTCCTGTCCTGTGCATATTTCTTAGCTCTTCAAAGAGTGGCTCTTATATATGACTTTCTAGCACTGGATCTGTGATCCACCCTGGCTGTTTCTCAGGGTATTTGTTCTTATTGACAGAAAAACTGCTGGTGGGGAGGCCATCACCAGTGCTACAAATGGGTGTGAGTTCTTCTTCCCATTCTGGCACTGTTGCTTCTGTAGGTAGCATTACTGTGCATATGTTCTTTTTGACATTCTCCTTGTTGGTAGATGGTGTCGGTCTATGGCCGTGTATGCTTTTTGGTGACAGGCTTCTGTCTGCACCTTCTCTCACTCCTTTACTGGCAGTATCGTGGTCTATGTTTCCGCCTGCCTCACGGGAGACCAGGTTTCTTCCCCCTCGGGGTACTGTAGCTTTGTCTGCGTTTTGTGACTGTTATGCCTCACATCGGTACAGTGGTACCATTTGAGCGACTCCCCTGTTAGGGTTTCATCACTTCCTGTAGGTGTGGCAACATTCTTATATCTTTGTGTATATGTTCTACACGCCACAGGGGTTCTTTTTTTGCCCTAGTATCAGGCTTTCTTGCTCGCTCTCTCCTTCGGGATAGAGTCCGCTATGTGTTCCTGGCTTTGCAGGTTATCCCCTCACATTGGCTGCATGCCTACCTACTGCGCTTTGCTCGAAGGAGTTTCTTCTGTCTCTGTAGGCACTAGACTCTGGGTTTGGCCCTGCCACTGTTGTCACATGTCCTAGGGGGTACGCAATTGATGTGTGTGTTTTCTACACACACAGGCCTCCCGTGGCGGTTCCTGTTCTTAACCGGACAGTCTTCGGACTCCCCTGTTTTCATTTTGACATCCACTGTGGTGTATGTTCAGGCGGTATGCTCTACCATTGTCATGTTGTTTTGCCCCTTTGGGGCTTCGTCTCTCATGGATCATAGGGACAGGTGCTGGGCTCCTTCTTTGACGGAGTCACTGTATTGCTTCTTACAGTGGCATTGACCTTTCTAGTCTGTATTTCCTTTAACCCTTGTCTGGACGAGAGAGGTCTCACACTGTCCCTCAATGGATTTTGGTGACTTTGCCATCCCTTGTTCATATTCCTTACGGAGTTTTCCTGGGTCTCATGTCAGTTGGCCTGGCATTGCGGTTCCCACCGTGTTTTGTCAGCCTATCCACGTATATGTTCTCCTGGAACTTGATGGTTGTGTCGCAGACCCTCCTCCTATGGGGTATGGCTTTGGTATCTATCTAAGTTAAGGAATCTGCGGCTAGATGTCTCTACCAGATATATCGTTACCGAAGGTAAGTAACTCTTCCATCTGATAGAGACACAGTCTAGCAGCAGGTTCCTTAACGCCCGCCCATCTTCCCCGCTCTGCAAAGGCCTTTTCATATGGTGTTTTTCCACCTAGCCCCAGTTTCTGGTGGCCTTGGTCTTCCGAGGTGTGCTCTCGCACCTCACTCTGGGGTAGGGTGTGTTGTCCTCGTGAGGCCTTTTGGACTCCCCTCCGTCCTAGTGTTTGGTTGGTGGTGTGTTCTCGCACCTTCCTTTTGCTCAGGGGATGTGGTTTGGCTTTCGAGCCCTTTGGTTCTCCACTCTGTCCATGTTTTAAGGTGGTTCAGGTCTATACTTTTTACTACCTTCTCATGTTGTTCCGCCTGCGCTCCTTACGCGTGGAGTTATTCTGTTTTTACTTCCCTCCCGCCACCCACACCTATGCCTCCTTCTTTCTCTGGGAGTCGGTTGGGTTCTCTTTGGTGCTCAACATGTTGCTTCAATATTGTGGTTCTTTAATTTCCCTCCTGTAGTGATAAGCTGTGCCCGGCTTGTCAACAAGCTGTGCCTGGCTTGTCATCTCATTTGTGCCACAGTCGTTGCCCCCTCGAGGTGGGGCACGGCTTGGCAATTTGTTGGGCCCTTGCCCGGAGCACATACTCTGTGAGCTTCTTTCAGTCCCTCCGAGTACTGGGTGCTTTTTCAACGATTTTGTTATTTTTTAACACATTGTTCCTATGCTATCGCAGTTTTTTGCACAGCTCCGCGTTGTGGTGCGGAAAAGTTTCCTGCTGAAAACTGACATCAGCAAACTGGGAGGGGCTTATATGGCTCCATTGACATCACTTCCGTGGACGACGTCAGGACGGAGCTGGGCGCCGCCACCTCCTGGTGTGCAGCGGTAGACTGGATCCGGAAAACCTTTTTTCCCCAGCAATGACGCCTGGGGAGATATTCTAAGTTAAGGAATCTGCGGCTAGACTGTGTCTCTACCAGATATATTGTTACCGAAGGTAAGTAACTCTTCCTACTGGGGCATTCACCGGACTGAGGGCCTAAGGGGCCGCTCACATACCCGCTAGCACTTGGGTGCCTGCGCCGGCCAGGTCTGATTGGCAGAGCCTTCCTCATTGGTGTTGCCCGGGATGTCTACCTGGAGCGGTCCCATGCCCAGCCTGGTGCGGTGCCACTCTGGGACCGCTGTGCACCCATGACTAAGGCACCCCCCCTTTGGTGACTCCGTTCTGCCCAAAAGCCGTGGCTCCCATGCCAACAGCAGGCCAGAGGCCTCCACCTGAGGCCAGGCCTCAGGTGGTGGGGAGCTGCCACACCACATTTTATTGCAGCATTGCTCTGCCTGTGCTGTTTTTGAACCGGGGGGTCACATTCACCTTAGGCCAAACCTTCGAACAACCCATCCTTCTCATTGTCCTACAGAACCACCTTTGGGAAGACGGACACCAGACAACCTTAGATCACTTTCACAGGGTGAGGCGTGGGCAGATGTGGCGAGTTCCCCCCTGATCCTGCTGCCGGGGACCAATCCACCCAGACTGACCTCCCTGGCGAACAGGATGACAGCCTTCAAACCATCCTCCTAGAGGTGAAATCTATTTTTGGGTTGTTTAACTTTAAACTGAATCACCAAACGTCCCGTCTCGACCAGGTCAACCAGAGGGTGGGCTCCCATGATATTCGCATTGTCCAGCTTGAAACAAGGGTCTCAGAAGCTGAGGATGCAGGAGCTGCAGGAGCACAGAAGCTCCTCAAAATGGACAAGATCCTTGAAGTCATACGTGCCAAGAATAAGGACCTAGAGTCATGCTCCCAAAGGAATAACATTCGGGTCGTTGGTCTGCCTGAATCTAGCGCGACCAGAAAAATGGAAGACTACCTTGAATCCTTGCTCTGTGACCTCTCTGTCCCAGTCCTGTCCAATCACTTCATCATCGAACGGGCACACAGGTCACTTGGCCCACATCCCCCTCCTGGTTCCCCTGTGAGGCTGGTACTTCCCGTCAAGCGCATCTTGCAGCAGCTCCACATCACTTATGCTTTGCACTACCTTTCAAAACTCCATATTGACTTTGGGGAGAAGCCAACATTTTTTACCAACCCGAAGGCTGCTCTCACTTTCGCTAAACAGCGACAGAATTTCCCATCACGAAACCGCTGCACTAATTCCGCAGACAGCCCCAGAAGTGACAATTACATAACTGTGAGACAGGGCCGGGCATGCAAGGTTCAGCCTGTCTCCCGATAATCAACCCAGGCACCATGTTTGATGTAATGTTATACGCACTTTCTCATATATACTTGCTTCTGATCGCTCTACCCGAAGGTGTCCAGTAATGGGCGAAAATTGTACGCTTAGCATTGTCTACAGGAATAGGGGACATTTCAGTTACCCTGCTCACCTTGCCTGCAGCAAGGAAGCACTCTCATGGTCGCATGTTTCACCCTTAAGTCACCTCCCTCTGAGCAGTACCACGCTTGGTCACCCTGCCTACATGGCAAGGGGCAAATGGCTGAGCCCATGGACCCTGCAGAGATAATTCCCACTCCCGAAATAAGTTCTCCAAGTTTGGGATTCCCGGGTGTGGGTGGTTTAGATGCTCAACCTATTTGGGGTGTTGGAGTGGGTGGGGGGAGGGCCTGGGTTTCTCATTTAGTGTTCCGTAAAAGGAACCTTCTGCAAGGGTTTCTTTTGTTGTTCCTCTTGTATTGTTGTTGGCATGTCGCCGATTGTACGCATTCCACGATATTTTGGACCTTATGACACTAGCTCTCATTGCTTTTACCATGGACCACAGACGCTACACTATCAACCTCCTCCCGGCTGCTACATGACTGACACCATCTTTTGGACATGGAAAATTAGGGGTCTGAATGACCACAGAGAGGCACGCCTCATGCACACACAGCTTATCAGACACCAGGTGGATGTTTGTTTCCCCAGTGACAGGATTGCAGCCTAGATGAGGTGCCAGGGAGGAGGTGCGTGTCCTGGAGGAGAGTCCTATACTGCCTTCTATTCCAATTATGCATGCAGCATCACCATCCTCTTCAGGAAGGGCCTCTCATGGCATGGCGCCCACTCCTTTATAGACACTGAGGTTCTCTATGTGATTTTTCTGGCACCCTCTATACCCAGCCATTGATACTAGCGGAGCTCTATGGCCCCAACACCAATGACCCTAACTTTTCATCCACGTCAGGCATATCATATCCTCTCTGGGGCCCCACTCTCTGATATGGGGGGAAACTTCAATATCGCACCCTCACAGACACGAGTTCAGTCTCCTGAGCGGTCTAAACACCTACAGGCCACTGCTATCCTCCACTCAATTTTAGAAGATAATTCCCTTTTATATGTCTGGCGACTCACACGGATTCTGGTCTTGCATCGAATTATGGCTCACTACCCATGATGGCGTCTCTTGGACCACCTGGTCCGCACATTATCCGATCACGCCCTGGTACGCCTGCGTCTACGATTCCCTCAACCGCATGTTTACATGGCGCTTGCCTCCCAATTCGCTTTGCGATGCTGCCTTCCGTGAGGACATCCGCGGTGCTATCATTGAGTATTTTGAGCGCAATGCTGGCTCTGTTGAGCCATCCTCGACCCTCTGGGAGGCCTTCAAGCTCATGATTAAGGGGGAATGCATTGCCAAACAATCTGGGGCGCTACAATCCATCCGAGGTACCCTTGAGCACCTGGAAAAAGACCTCAAAGCCTTAGATCTCTAACAATCTCAAGATACCAGCCCTGCTATGCTCGCCTCTATAAGATCTAAGCTCACCAAATTTCATGAGGAGACGGACAGAAAGGTTAAATTACAAGGCAGAGAAGCTCGGGCTCGCCGCTATGGCGAAGGTGATCGGCCTGGCAAGACCCTTGCAAACCTCTTTTTCTCTTTGCCCTGCCTATTTATGCATGCCATTTCACTCTGTAAATCCTTCTCCATTGTTCTTTTTCTTTCATCTCTTTCCTCCCGCTCGCTTCTCATCTTTCTTTCCATTATTTCTGATTATCCTATGTTTTCTCCAGTCTTCTCCCAACCTTTCCCTTTCTTCCCATTCTCTCTGTCGGTCATATCTTCTACTTTCTCTCTCCAATCTTGTTGCAATCTTTCCATTATGCTTTTCTGATCTCCTTAAACCCTATTTCTGGCATGTTATCTGCTCTTCCTTTATGTTATCAAATTCATATCCCCTTCTCCTTATTTCTCACCCTTTACATTTCTTCCCTCAATTTCCTCTCTCCTTTTTACCCCCCAACCTCTTGTCTTTAATGCCTTTCCAACTGTTTGTCTCCTTATAGAACTTTGTGGCCTCTTTCCTTCTGCAGGAATCTTCTTCATACTTTCTTGCCATCATGGATTGCTTTTTCCCTCCTCTAGTACCATCTATAATTTATTTTGTCTTTCTACTCTGTATACATGGGCCTTGGAATGAAGAAGAAAAAAAAATAGACAAAGCCTGAATGTCTGTCCACATCTTCTATACTTTCTGGCTTTTCCAGTGGTACATGGGGTCATAGCTGTTTTGCTTTCCATGATTGTCACCTCCTTGGTTTTGTTGATAATCACAATGAAACAAATATTCTGAATGGGAAGGATGATAATAATAATAATACTTTTCAATTATTTTTCGCATAGATGCACTGTATATGGAAATCAACACTTTTTTCTCTGCAACAGTCTTTATTTTTAAATATTTGAATCAAAACCAAAAGATCTGGCTTACCATTGGCAGTCATTGTTGGGGATCAGAAAATCCTCTGATATAATGTCGCAACACTGACATAATGGCTTAGTGTTGAGAGGTCTATAGCCTACTTATATTAAATTAGATGGACGTTTTATAAAGGTTTGTTCAGATACTTTTCTGGTATTGCATTTTGAGGTAGGAAAAAGAGTCCTGCACAAGAAATTTCCTTCAATTTGCATAATCAGTTGATCAAACGTCAGCGCCTCCCATTCAAGAGAGAAATGTACAATTTGCCCCTGCTCCTTGCAGATACTTTATGTGACATCAATGCCATAAAGACTTTCCTTTTTGCAGGAACTCGATGTAGTGTCCAGCTGGACAAGTTCTAATGTTTTGCATTGTATTCCACCCACACGAACACCCAGCCGACACCAGTCAGGTGACCCTGCAACTAAAAGGGGCCAGGCTCACGTGCCCTGGGTCAGTTCCAGTACATTAGTGCAATGTGTCTGCGTCATCACTGTGGTGTTTTGTAGGCCCTGGGCCCACATGCTACTAGTGGCGACGAGTGGGTCTTACCCCGCGTGTGACGTAATGGTCGCCTCACAGCTCCTCATTGAGGGAGTGTAGCCTGAGGCACCCAGCACTGATCGACCCTGAGGTGGGAGTGAGAGGACACCCCCTACAGGAGCCCAGCCTTGAAGAAGCCGGTCTGCGCAACACTGTGCATACTCCGGAAGTGCTGGCAGCCCGCCGCATACACCTGCGGCCAGGAGTCTGTGTCCCATCAAGGAAAAGGAACATGTCTGCACCACTAAAGAGCGCTAAGTTGCCCCGGTCTAGGCAAGGCCGCTGAGGTGATAGAGAGGTGATGGAGAGAGGCAGTGGAGAGATGCAGTGCAGGGAGCTGCACCACAGGCAAGTGTCCTGCATGAAGTGCCCAGGTCCAGCGTAAGTAAATACAGGCCGCGCCTGAAGTGCGCGCCCCCACAGCCTTCCAGCAAGAACAGATCAGCATGGGAACAAGAGGTACACCCACACCGGCTGAGGTGCCCATCAGCGGCGGTGGCTGCCGCCATTTGCCCGGTGGTGAAAAAGGAGAGAGTAGCACACTCTCCACGATGTGCTTTCAGACTCCCAGCGAGGCCTAAGCAAGGGTAGCTTCCCTGGATCGTGCGCATTCGCCGTGTAGGAGGCTTCTGGGTCTCAGTAGGCTCGAAGTGGCAGCCTGCAGTCAGCAAGGAGAGAAACAAAGGTCGCACACGCTCCCTGTACCTGCTCGAAACGCCCGCAAGTAATGGCACGGCCAGCACCATGAGGAAGGCTGCCAGGGCCATGTGAAGATCTTTGGTGCTATCTAGTGGTCCATGCAGTAGCGCACCTGACAAAAGCCCCGCACCAGCATCTATACTGTCAAAGGTCGGCAACTGTAAGAAACAACTCCGTCGGGCTGATGTTAAAGGAAAAGATGATGAGCGAGGTCCTGCTGAGATACACTGCCTGCAGTCACTGATGTTCTCACCCTGCGAGCCCACATGCCAGACTTAAGACGACCTGCGACAGTAAAGCTGTCGTAGCCACAGAGGAACGGCGGGTATAGTGACACCTGTAATGGTCTAGTCTTTCTGCCTGTTGGCAGAGAGCCGGAAGCACCCCCGAAAAATGTAACACTCTCTGGCCAGGCGTGGCCAGAGAGCTTAAATAAACGGGCCGGGGTCGCTTGAGGCTTCCGGTCCAGCCCAGCAGCATACTGTGTGGTTGTCATTTATTTTATCTCCCCCATTACTTAGCCCCTCTCAGCTGCCCCATAAAGCTGACCAGTGTCCACGGTCATGAACCCCCACACTGGCGACGAGGATGGGATGTCCGAATGAACCACGTGGGAGACCGTGAGCCGCAACGTCAAAGGAAAGAGAGGGCTGTGGCGGAGTACGGCAATGTAATACTGTGGGGCCCTAGGCCCACATGGTGGAAGAACTGCGACACACACACCAGAGGTATCGTGGGTTAGTAAGCCTCGAGCACGTGCGCTCGGCTCCTTTTATTAACTGTGTCACGTGATGTCGTGACATCAGTGGTGGGTGGGTGTTCAGTGTAGGCATACATGGTTAACCCTTAACAGTGTCAGCTAGGACACTACATTCCTCCCAAACTTTAATAAAAATTAAGGAAAGGCAAAAAGTCCGAGCCTGTGGGAGGAAGTGCATAAATATACAGTAATTACAAATTTACAGTGAGTCTCTTCAGCTGCTTGCTTGATGACGGTGATGGAAATTGCTGCTGAGACTTTATTTATTCTTGGCTCGACGTCCGGATTCTCGGTGGGCGTGTTCTTCTTTGCTTGCGTCGTGGACGTGTGGTGGTCAGTCCACGGAGATCTTGCTTTTTGAGGATGACGTCAAACAGGATGACCAGAAGTTAGACTTGGATGGGGTTGTCTTCAGCTGGTCCGTCGGTTTCTGCACTGTAGGCAGCTTGGCTTCACTTTTCAAAGGGTGGAGTGTTCGAAGGACATTCTTCTCACTAGGACGCCCCTCTCGCGGGTGTTCTCCTGCCACGAGATATCACCGGAGGCCCTTTTACCAGGTTTCCACTGGGCCGGGTATTATTCCACAGCGTTGCTCCAACTCCACAGTCTGCGTGTGAATGGAGGAGTCGATGGGGTACTACCTCACAAAGTCCGTAGCTCCACCTGAAGGGTAGTTGTTGACTCTTGCCTTTGCGCACAAGTTCCTCATCTTCCCGGGACATGCAGGTTAGACGGCGATGGACTCATCTCTCGTGTTGGGACCCTCTGCCACCGGTGTCCCTGAGGCCTTTGCCCCTTGGATCTCCACGGGCTGGTGTGGATTGGTCAGTTCTCCTTGTTCAGGACATCTGAGCTCCCTCAGCTTCCAGACTTCCGCTCAATCCCAAAGGTGGGTGTTGCCAATGGTCCGGCCTGTGCTCTCCTACCGTCCACGGGTCGTCGGGGTCTTGTGAATAGGTGCCTGTTCTGTTCTTGGTGCTGTCAGTGTTCTCCAGGACGTGCGGGTCACTGTACACAATGTTGCGGTGTGTCACCTCTTCTTCTTGTAGGTGTATGGATTTGTTACACCTCTCTTCACCTTTTCCAGAAGTTGTTGATGATGGCGTCGTGCCACATGACTTCTTACTTTAGTTCTCTTCTTCAAGGCGTCGTGCCACTCTTCTCCTTTTCACGACACAGTGCGGTCACCTTTCTTCCTTTGTCTTGCTGACCAGGCTTCTTCAAGCAGCGTGCACTCCGCCTGTTTCCTTCTGGTCTTGTCCTGTCTTTAGGACACTGTCTTCTCTCCACTCTTCGGTGACTGGACCGGTCATTACGATCTTCTCTCTTGCCTCCTTTTACTTCCAGTTACTCTTGGTGTTGCGTCCGTCTCTCCGGGTCTTCTGATCTCTCGGTTTATGGACGTCTTCTGGCAGGACATATTCATCCTGACTTGGCAGAATTTCTTCTTTCATTTCTAGCGATCATTTTGGGTGATCGGCTTTTGTTTGTGCGTCCCTCTGGCTTGTCGGATCATCCTTTTTCCTGGGCGACCTTCTTTGCTACCAGATGGGGTGGACAGCTTGCTCTTCGTGAGTCTTCTTGCTATCCGCGACCGTTGGGATCGCTATTGGTTCTGCTGCAGTGCTTTTGCGTTGGCGCAGTTTCTCCTGCGCTCTTCGTGTGCTCTGCTTTTCCGGAGGGTTAGCTTCACCTCTCCCTGGACCTTCTCCGGTGGATTCACTTCTCGTGTTCGCTTCCGGTGAGGCTCTTTAGCTTCTTGGGGCGTTCACCTTGCTCGGTTGTTTCGCCTCCTCTTGGCTGCGGGGTAACTTTTGCGTTACTCTTCCGGTGCACGTCAGTGTGCAGTGTAGTGGCAAGTTCTTGCTTCACTTGGTACCGTCGTGATACATCTTCAGTGCAGCTTTGTTCCTTGCGGTTCATTTGATTCTTTGGCGTTGTCGCTTTTCCACTTGCGTGTCGCACTTTTCTTCTTCACACTTGGGTACTTGCCTCGCACGTCTTCTGGTGCTTTGGGTGTGGCTTCCTGTCTGTTGGGCGCTGTCCTGTACTGTCCCCGTCCGGGGTACACTTGCGCTCTTCCATCGGTTGCCTTTGAATCTTGCTGCTTGCGGTAGACGTCTTGACTCTCCCTCTTCGTCCAGCGTGAGGTTGTCTTCTGCGATTGCGGTGAGCACCTGTGGCCACAGGCGTCACTTCAGCAGTGTTGATGGGTCTCCGTCTTCGTCGCTGCAGGCTTGTTCTCCCTTGTAGGCTTTCCCTTGCGTTGTCTTGTGCTTGTTTGCTTCTTAGTGCTTCTTGTGGTGCTATACCATCCAGTGTCCACTAGATGGGGTGAGCTTGAATTCCCTTCAGCAGCTGCTTGGTTCGTCCTGGTGACTTTCTTTCCTTCCTGAAAGTTTCTTGTGCTGTCCCAGCTTGCAGGACCTGCCGGAGGGAAGGGTGCTGGAGCCACTGCTAATTCAGGTAAGTCTCAGTTAATTGTGCTGTTTAGCTTGGTGGCAGTAGGGCAGAAGAATGTTGTTGCTGTGAGGGGGGAAGGGCAGAGGACGACTCCTGGGAGCTGCTGCCTCCAGGATGCATGGGCCGGGTGGGGGGGGGGCTGACGCTTTCTTTTGTGGCTGTGTGCTTTGCTTTTCCTTTCCTGGCCCCACACAGCAGGCAAAGTGTTCACGGGCTGCCAGGGGTCCTATCCGGTCCCGCAGTGCTGGTGTGCACCGCTAATTGTTCCCAGTGCCGGCAGCTCTTCACACGCTGCCGGTCACTCGCCACTTCATCTAGGCCAGGCAGCATCCCTCATCAAAGCGGGTGGGCTCCGCTTCACCATTTTCACTCTCCCCGCCCGCGGCAGCTCTTCTGCTCACACGCTGCGTGGGTCGGGGGAGAGAGGACGTCTCCAGCGGGCCGCGGGTGGGCTCCGCTGGCGCTGCTTTGGTCAAAGTTTATTCGAGGCTCCCTTTTACGCCCGGTGGGGCGCTTGACCATGCGGGTGGGCTCCGCAGTAAATTACAGCGCCCCTCATTCTCTCTCTCGGGGGTGTGCAGCGGCAGTCGGCGTCATTGCAGTCCGGCCCCACTTGCTTTCACTTTCGTCTCACCAGTCGCGGCACTTCCCACACGCCGGGCGGCGGGAGAGACGCTGCAGGCAGGCCGCGGGTGGCTCCGCTGGCACTGCTGACATTAAAGTTTATTTGCGGCCGTCTCGTGCTCTGGCCATGCGGGTGAGCTCCGCTTATGGGCAAACGATGAGGGGGGTCGCTTCTGGCATACGCGACCCCCCGGGGCCATGCGCAGTCCCCGTGCTCACCTCTGGCCTACGGGCCTTACAGTGGGGCTCCGGCCGCGGCGGGTGGGCTCCGTCCGGTCTCTCCTCACCGGGGCAGTCGCGGCTGATGCGGGTGGGCACCGCACGGTCCGCTTGGCGCAGGAACGCCTCCCTCAGCACAGCAGCAGTCGGCGGGGCCGGAGAGGTGCAGGGTCAGCTCCCGATCACCTCCTTATCACAGGCTAGGCCCGGGGCACGGTGCACGCCCCGTGGGCACTCGGCGGCCGGCACTGCTTCCTCTGGGGGTGCCCTTCGCTCGGGCAGGATTCTCTCCCCCTTTTTAGCAGTGGCTGCGTCGCGTGGAGTTCGAACCACTCCCTCGTCGCCATTGTAATACTGTGGGGCCCTAGGCCCACATGGTGGAAGAACTGCGACACACACACCAGAGGTATCGTGGGTTAGTGAGCCTCGAGCATGTGCGCTCGGCTCCTTTTATTAACTGTGTCACGTGATGTCGTGACATCAGTGGTGGGTGGGTGTTCAGTGTAGGCATACATGGTTACATGGTTAACCCTTAACAGTGTCAGCTAGGACACTACAGGCAACAGGCTGACCGCGCCTACCCCGATTTGCTAGGGAGAAGAGAAACCCTACGTGAGGCAGAGGCAGCAGAGAAGAAGTTGGTGAGCGGCGCTGCGAAGTGGCAAAGCAGAGGCCTACTGGCACATCCAGCATGTCCTCAGTTCAGGCCGCGAGGTCCGCAACACGGAGGAAAGGCGCGTGCAAGCGCAGTAGAGAAATTGAAACTCACATGTACCGGGAGGCGCAGAGGCAGCGCGGTGACCGAGCGGCACACCCAGCAGAGGCAGACAGGGGCCAAAAGATCGGCAAGACACGAGGAAGAACATGAAGACCCAACAAATAAGCCAATAAACACAACAAACATTGGCAAAGTTAACAGAAAGCCTGCACAACAAACATTGGCAACATTAACAGAAAGGAAAAGAAAACTGTTTGCCAGTGCTTATGATGCATGATCTGTGTGCTGAGTCAGTAACACATCCGCTGCAACAAAGAAGGGAATGAACAACCTGACAACAAGCCTTGGCAAATACAACAGAGTTCACACCTGAGTAAGCAGCGAAGGGTAAAGGAAGTGGCAAGAGGCAATTTCGCACCAGTGCACACATCATTACTGGCCTTAGTGCACCATGTCAAATCAACAAGCACAGAATGCGCCTCAACAACAGGCAGCAGTGCCAGCCCAACCGCCTCCACCACCAGCACATTCACAAATTCAGGTGTTGCCCCCGTTCAGTGAGCTGATTGAGCCATCAACTGCAGCGCCGAGGTGGGCAGTATGGATTGGGCGTATGAACAATTATTTCATCGCAACCCGAGAGACTGATGAGGCGGTCAAAAGATCATTGCTTCTGCACTTTGGGGTTGACGAAATGTATAAGCTATTTGCGCATCTCCCAAACAAGGGCGCACCAAACGACTACGATGCGGCAGTCAGGGCCCTAAATGCCCATTTTGATCCCCAGCTCAATCCTCACTATGAACGTTTCAAGTTTCGGCTGTCCAGGCAAAGAGAAGGGGAGTCAATGGACGCTTTTCATGCACGTCTCAGAGAACTAGTGAGCACGTGCACTGAAGATGATCAAACTAAGGAAGTTACGGCACAACTGATCCAAGGTTGTCACAACAAAACTTTGAGGACACTCATACTCCGACAACCACGCATCACCCTGGAGGCGATTCTGCTCCTTGCGGGATCACATGAACTGTCTGATGTTCGGGCGATGGAGGCCGCTCTCAACCAGCAAGAGAACACGCAGACTAGCGTGAAAACAGATAGGGTAGATGCCGTCCGTACCCCGACACGGAGTTGACAAGGAAGGTGGCGCACCAGAACGACGCGACGCACCCAGTGTGGATACTGTGGCAGTGAGGAACTCAACCCGGACGGTTGTCCAGCGAGAGGGAAGACGTGTTTCAAGTGTGGAATCCCGAATCACTTTTTTTTTTTTTTTGGTGTTCAAACTGCTTTATTGCATGTGCTTCGTGTGCCTACAACCCGGAGGCCGGCAGCGTCATGTGCGAACATAATGAGAAAAAAGTAGAAGGCATAACACAGCTTTGGAACCGGCATCCCGGGGGCCCGGTAGCGAAAAAAAGCATTGTGCACCGTGTCCAGCGTCTAGTGCAAAAGACATAAGCCATAGAGATTAGCGCAGTAGAACAAGGTTGTTTTCATTTTAACAGTTATCAACATTAAACAAAACTGTGAGGCCTCACAGACACACTTGGGGGTGGAGTTCCGAATATCATGATAACATTACATATCAATAGTCTTTCAATGCTGTGCTTTGACAAATCAGTAGTAGCGGTATTACATATTCATCTGGAGGAGAATGGCGAAGTGAAGTGCTACAGGCCAGTGCCAAGTCCGATGATAAGGGTGCGTAGAATTATCAGGTCGATAGGGAGTCCACGGCGGGTGAGGGCTCAGTGGAAGAGTCTGTGTATGTAGTGCCAGTGAATGATATGGGAGAGAGTGCTGTGCAAGTGTATGATCAATAGGGCAGCATGTGGGGCAGCATGTCAGAGTGAGAAATAGTGAACTGTGTGCGCGCCGGCAGGCAGCGGTCCACAGGGCTAGGTGTTTCCAATGTCAGCTAAATACTAACAGGTCCTCCCTCCGGAACATCGCTGTCATCTGCCTGAGCAAGTAAGTAGCTGACCAACGGACTCCAGATATCCTTGGGTCGGCTAGGGATCAGTAACAGTTCAGAAAAGGTGGTGTGTTGCTCCTGACAATAAGTCATGTCTGCCAACCAATCTTTGAATTTAGGTGCTCTGCCTCTGCCCCAACGACATGCCACTTGGCGCTTAGCCAAGAGCAACGCTATATCTACAAATTTCCTGCAGGATTTTGGAATGTGAGGTGTATGCCCGAGTAGTGTGAGGAGCGGCTCCGCAGCAATGGTTTCCCTGGTCATTGCAGTAAAGGCGTCTACCACTTGTAAATGTAAATGTAAATGTATTGTATTTATATAGCGCACTTCTACCCGGAGGCCTCGTAGCGCTGTATTCATACCGCTGTGGAACCCATCCTGGTTTTCCTGTGAAATGTCCACTCCTGGGCACCCCCAAGGTGAAGCCAGGCATCCACAGCGCTGCGGGGGCCGTTGTGGAGATTAAGCAAGCTATTGCCCAGAGTCACAGAGTGGGACCCATGATTAGACTAGGCACCGAGGCGAGAATTATCAGGTCCAGGGAAATTGAGTCCAAGAGCCGCCGAGGCGGGAATTGAACCCTGGTCCCGGGCCAGACCTCTGCATCAGGGTCTGCCACTCTAACCATTGAGCCACGCTTCTCCACACTTGCTGCCAGTACAGACGAACAGGAGGGCATTCCCAGGCCAGGTGCAGGAAGCCTGCGTGCTCGGCGTGACAGCGCTCACACCTGTCATTGTCGGCTAGACGAAATCTGTGTTTTTTCACTGGGGTATAATATAGTCGTTGCAAGAATTTGTAGTGTATTATCTTAAGTCTACTACTGGCTGATATTCGAGCCGTTAAAGCGCAGCAGTATTGCCAGTGGTCATCGGTTAGTTCCGTGGCCAGATCAGTGCTCCAAAGTGCTCTAGCTCTCGCCTCCGACATCGTGGAGACAGACCTGAGCCGGCAATAAAGACCGGCGACTAGGTGCGCCCCTTCTGGTGAGCACAATAGAAAGTGGAGTGGGAGAAGGATTTCAGGTTCCTCAGGGAACACAGGTAGGATGTCCTTCATCCCCTGACGCAGGCATAGGTAGTAAAACACATCCAGCGGGGTGCGATCCTGGGAAGTGAAGAACAACTCAGCGGTTTTGAATTTTCCGTTCGCGAAAAGATCGCCCCATGAGGAGATCTTCAGTTGCTCGCAGAGCATACGAAATCCTCGCTCCTGTAGTAGGGCAAGGTCAGTGTGAAACGTCAACGGCATTTTAGGGGAATACGGTAGACAGCAGGACATCTTCTTGGCTATGCGGCGCCACGCATCCAAAGTGCAGGAGACGGATGTGTTCGGTGTCTGTATCAGTGACTCTGGGCACTGGAGTAGGCCATTCAGCGGAATGGGATGCACGATCCAGTCCTCCACCGCCAGCTGAGGCATGAAGGGCGTTGGAACTAGCCAGTGATACGCGTAATGTGCCTGCGTGCACAGGTAGTAGGCCTCAAGGTCAGGGACATCGAAGCCTCCGATCTCGTAAGGCTGGGTCAGTGTGGACCACTTTAACCGTGGATTTTTGCCCCCCCAGAATAACCAACAGAGTTCCGATTTTAAGGTTTTGAAGAAGAAGGCACCCGGGTAATATGGGATGTTGAGAAAGAGGTATAGGAACCGGGGCAGAACAACCATTTTAATAAGGGACGCTCTGCCCGCCATGGAGAGCGGGAGAGTGATCCAGCGATCCACTGCGGCTGTGAGTTTCGCGATTGCCACTCCATAGTTGGAGCGGAGTGTTTCCTCTCTGTCACGCGAGATCTGTATGCCGAGGTACCGGAGATCTGCCCGACACCACTCAAGAGGATAGTCAAGGGGGAAGTCAGTTACCGCATCAGTAAGGGGGAAGAATTGCGACTTGGACCAATTTATATGTATCCCCGACATCCCGCCGAATACTACAAATTCTCGTAATAAGGGATTAAGGTGAAGGTCAGGGTGTTTGACATAGAGGGTAATGTCATCGGTGTATAGAGACACGTCGATTTGACGCTGGAGGCACTGTATAGCGCCCTCAGCCACAAGCACTCCTCACCTTCTATACGGCGGCAGCAGGCGTCGCGCCGTCTGGCACTCCCCGGTGTTTGCGGGAGTCGTAGCGGCAGTCAGTGCTCTCCCTCCGCGGGCCTCCACGCCCTCCGGGCAGGAGGAAAGGCGGCGTTCGCCAGGTGTCGAGACCGCAAACAGTGAGTCAGGCATACAGGGTCAAGCCCGCGTGAGGAGCAGTCAATCGCCAGTTATAGCAGCAACTCACGGCGTCGCTCGGGTACCAGGCTAGTCGCGTCTCAGGCGCCGAATCACGGAGCGCGGATCGGGCCCGCCGCCTCGTGGCAGGCCCCGGCTTTGCGTAGTCTCCTGTGGCCGGTGACCTCGAAGGGTAGTCTCCGTGGGCACCACCGGCTAATTTTCAAATGCCGGTTACGGCGGTCCGGTTATCTCCAGAGGCCCGAGCTTCGGGTTGAGTGTCGAGGACCACCCACAGCTTCAGATGGTGGCTGATATATATGACTTTCTCGCCTTTGGTAGCAGATAAATGCAGGATCACAGGCCAAGGAGCGGGAGCTGCTCAGTTAGGCAGCCATTCCGCTTGCGCGCCCTCTAGCGCCCCCACAAATCCGGAATCCCGAATCACTTTGCGAGTGTATGTAGGGGAGGTTTTCGAGGCAAGAACACCACTGGGTAGAAATCCGTAACAGGCGCAGTGAGGCATCTGTCGCTAGAAGAACCAACGACGTCCCGCACAGTGAAAACATCGTCTCGCAGCTATCAGCGCCTGGATGACTCGTCGACTGAGGAGGACGGGGAGTGCTATTTTGCATCATTTGTGAGTGATCTTAAGAGAAGTCGGAGGCCGCAGCCAAAATGCAACATCGAGATTGACAGATCCTCGTTAACGGGCCTGATTGACACAGGAGCAACAGTCAATGTGATGGGGCTGCAACACTATAAGAGGTTAAACCCAAGATCGCAACTCACACGTCCAAAATCCGCATTCTGACGTATGGAAGTCAGGACCCACTTCCCCTACGAGGGAAAATGGTGGTCCAAGTCAAGTCGGAAGACAAAGAAGTCACAACCACGTTTCATGTTGTCGACAGGGAGGCAGATATACTTGTTGGAAGCCACACCGCGGAAGACCTCCAGCTGATAGCGTTTGCAAATGCCGTGAAGATTCTTCAGACCGAAGACATTTTGGAGCTGTTCCGCAACTGTTAAAGGGTTTGGAACAATCAAGAGGCAACGAGTAAAACTCCACATTGACACGGCCGTACAGCCAGTAGCGCTGCGACACTGGAGGATTCCGTTTCACTTGAAACCGCTAGTCGAACAGGAGCTCCTGAAGTTGGAACAGCAAGGGGTGATTGAAAAGGTGTCATGCCCTACACCGTGGGTGTCACCCATGGTCATAGCCGAAAAACCAAAGCAGCCAGGCAAGATTAGAATCTGCATAGACATGAGGATGCCGAATCGAGCCATCAAACGGGAAAGTCACCTCACATCAACAGTGGACGACATCCTTGCTGACCTGAACGGCTCACAATGGTTCTCAAAGCTGGACCTCAATGCCGGATATCACCAACTGAGGCTAGCGGAGGAGAGTAGATAAATCACAACATTTCAACGCATCTAGGACTTCGCCGGTACAAGAGGCTTAGTTTTGGTATATCGACAGCTGCCGAAATCTTTCAGAACACAGTGAAGGAAATACTGTCAGGGCTTCAAGGCGTACTTAACGTAAGCGTCGATATCCTGATTCATTCCAAAATGATCGAAGAACACCATCGGCGACTCGGAGCCACGTTACAACAGCTGGCAGAACACGGTGTGACACTCCACAAGGAAAAGTGCCAGTTCTTTCAGAAAACAATCGATTTCTTTGGATACGAATTCAGGTCAGAGGGAGTCAAAGTAGACCCCAGAAAGTCACAAGCCATTCAGGGTGCCCCTGCTCCAACGAACGCATCCGAAGTCCGAAGTTTCCCGGGGATGGCAACATATTGCGCGAGGTTCATTCCGAACTTAGCAACCATCGCCGAACCTCTATGAAACCTCACGAAGCAGGAGACCCCTTGGAGATGGACACCCGTTGAAAGCAAGGCATTTAAGCAGGTGAAAGCAGCACTGTTAGACCGCACCACAATGGCTTACTTTGACACCACCAAGTCCACAGAGATATTAGTTGATGCCAGCCCCGTTGGTCTAGGGGCGCTACGGACACATTTTTAAGTGATACAGGAGTGGTCTTCTAAATAGACTGACTCATGCCTGTCTTCTCATTTACAGCTACGTGGTCCTGAAGAGAATTCCCTTGAACAAAGGGTTTTCGAAACGCGTAGACCGTTCTCTTACAGCATTAGGATTACTGTTTTGAAACAAAAACTGAAAATATTTCCTATGTTGTTTTGTGTAATTATGATTGTATATAACTTTTTTTGTAACAACTAATGTAAATTGATTCTATGTTTTTGTATGATGTGTATGGAATGAATGTTTTGAATGTAAGAATAGTTGCTGTGAGTAAATGTTGAGTGAAGTAAGCAATGTTCTCAATTATGTGAATTTGTTCTAAAGATGCATTGATAAAAATATGAGATTAAAATAATTGATTTATTCTGGACTAAAATATTGGTCTCGAGACTTACTGTTTTGATCAGTTGGTCGTATGGTCATGGTTGGCCCCTGTAGAAATTCGGTGGCAATATTGGTGCTCGTTTTGGTTTTTATTGTCATTTGCCAGCAAAGCACTTACCGCCACGGTATCACGATATTCGCAAATCGAGAGGGAGGCACTAGCTGTGAAATGGGCCTGTAACCATGTCCATCTATATATAAGCGGACACCCGTTCCGAGTAGTGACCGACCATCAACCACTCCTCCCTTTGTTCAAGGGCACGGCCCCACATCCACCTCCAAGAATAGAGAGATGGGCAATACAAGTGCAACAATACCAGATGGACTTGGTATATCGGCCTGGAGCTAAGAATCCTGCTGACTTCTTATCTCGTCACCCTGCGCAGACAACTGAGCCAGATGTTGACCAGAAGTCAAAAACCGAAGAATTCATTAACATGATCTCCCAATGGTCATGCCCTCGAGCCATGTCGATTGACGTGATTAAGGCACATATCAACGCTGACGCAGTGCTTAAACGAGTAGCTCAGGCCCTGAGAAGTGGGTCGTGGGAAGGTTTCCTCAAGAATGTTCACGGCTGGAGTGAAGCGGACAGAACCCGTTTGGGACAGTTCTGGATAGTTCATGACGAGCTCTGCATTGCAGACAACGGCGTTGTCCTGAGAGGATCACGAATCGTTATCCCAAAGAACTTTCAAGAACAAGCTACCATCCTTCCACATGAAGGCCATCAAGACACGAGAAGAATGAAATTGAGAATGAGGGAGAAAGTATGGTTCCCCTATCGAGAAGAGAGTGTGGACACCGTGGTTCGCAACTGCCGGTCTTGCCAACTTACCAGCATGTCAGAGGCCACAGCTCCTATCATCACGGAAGATCCAGCACCGTCACCATGGTCGTGGGTCAGCCTCGAGTTTGGCAGCTTTCCTGATGGGAGGATCACCGTTGTCATGGTAGACAGCTACACCAAATACGCCATAGTGGAGGTAGCACCATCAACAAGTTTTGCCAACGTGCAACAGATTCTGACCAAATCTTTTGCGTTATTTGGCCTGCCTCAAGTCATCAAAACGAATAATGGACCTCCATTCCAAGGGTGCGAGTTCAAAGAATTCCTGGAAGAACTCGGAATCAAGCATCACCGAATCACGCCACAGTGGCCGCAAGCAAACGGGGAGGTCGAGCGGTTTATGTGAACCATCAACAAAGTACTACGTATCGCAACGGCAGAAGAGAAGGAACCAGAGGCATCTCTCCAACATTTCTTACGGGAATACAGTAGTACCCCGCACTGCACCACGCAACGCTCTCCCTGGTCACTCATGTTGACCGGTCCTAGGCGGGACATTTTACTCATGGCAGACACCTGGGCCCCTGAGCCATAAGACCCACAGGCAACACAAGAGAGGAGGCGCAACACCAATGACAAAGTCAGTCGGCGGCAGAGGGCTAGATCCCGGATACTGGTCCCCGGGGGGTGCTTATACGAACCAGGCGACCTGGTGGAAAGTTCCGCACCCCCTATGAAGCGGGCCGTGGGTTGTTAAGTCGACAAAAGGAACAGCCATCACCGCCGAAAAGAACGGTGAACTAGTAACACACAATGTGTCTTGGTTCAAGCAAGTACCTTCAGTGGCTGGCGCACCTCAATACCTGGAGTCAACAAGAGTAGCAGATCCCGATGTAAGCATCTCGGAAGCTGGTCCTTGTGGATCGTCGGTAGCCATCCCAGTGCAGCCAGTGCCACCTAGCGGTGGCCCAAAACACCGCACCCTGCCAAGTGACTACCACGTGAATGAAACAGCCCGAATGGAACACAGCTTCGTTAATGTGGTGCTCGAGTAACCTGCCGAGCGGCTCTGGACCTACCGTGTCAGCAGTCTGCTGAAAACCCCGCCTGCAGGCCACGTAGAGACTGTTCCACACCAGCACAACCTGGACCGCTCACTTAAGAAGAAAAATTGCCGAGTGCAGCACCACCTAGTGGCCGCATGCCTGCATGACACCCCGAAAAACAAGCAGCAACAGTGCGTGTGACCCTGCCTGGCACTGGCGGAGTCTTCATCCCCTCATGCTGCCATCCCCACCGCCCTAGCACTCCTGACTGAAGCAGCAGTGCATGACCACAGCACCACCTAGCTGCAGCACAAAGTAACTGTAACGTGGCAACCCAGACTGGGAGAACTCCATGCAATTCAATAGCCACACTCCCACTCATAGTGGAGGAACCCTGCAAAGTCCCTTTCACGGTGCTCTGTAGGTTAGAGGGCAGGCTCCCCATTTACAGCACCCGAGGGAGCCACACGGCCGGCAGCTCTGGGATGCTGCTGCGGCCTCCTGAAGGTTCTACAATGCCACCTAGTGGTGGTTTGCTGCACCCCGCCCTGAAAATTAGTGAGAGCAAGCGGCTCGCATAGGCACCCCTGGATGACTCTGTCACTACTACATGTGTGTCACTCTGAGTCTAGCAACCGCTAAGCATCTAACAGAAGAGGACTAGCAGCAAAACAAGGAACCTAGAGTATGTTCAAGGAACATAGATGAAAATGTAGGTCAGCCACAGCCCCCAACACTGATTGAGTGGCTTCCCACCCCCAGTCTGCTTTATCGCGAGCAGGGAGACCAAAAGGCGAGGAACAGCCAGATGGGTGCAGAGTACACTGCACGCCCCTAGTGGCAACAGGTCACTACTGCTCCACCAGCTGGAACAACACAAGAGACACGCCAGGACTGATGATGACTGTACCACATACCCCAATTGGTTGCCTATACTTTCAAAGAAGGAAAAACATCACACCTCGCAAAGGGCCCCAAGAAGCCCAAAGCTGCACCAGATTCAAATAGAAAAGAGCAGCAGAGCTTATGAAGGCAGCAAGCCTCACATGAAGTACAAGAAGAAGGGGTGCAGTGCGCGCAACCCCAGTGGCTGCCTGAAGCCACCGCCAGCGAGGAAATTGCGCCACTCGCCCCCTAGTGGTGAACAGACACCACGGCAAGCTACAACAGGGTCACACCAAGCCCCAGAAGAGTACAGAGTGCACGAGGTGCACAGAAAGCCATTCCAGAGAACCTGACATCTCCACTGCCTCAGCGAAGCACCACAGCGGGCCGAAGACAGAAGAGTGTCCTCTTGTCTGTCTTGGGTCACTGGCGACTCAGTCTTGAGGCAGTGTGAGGGAGGAGAGCCGCACACTACACGTGGCAAGCTGCCACCGCAAACTGTGCTCCAACGACAGGCGACATGTGACCAGACGCCACATCGCACTGCAAGCAAGGAGCGCGTCACTCAAAGTGACCAACCCTGCCAAGCATGACTGAACGGAGGCAGGATCAAGCGCCATGATGGCGCAGACTCGAGGCCCAAGCACGATGCCCTCGAACAAAGCTGTAAACTGAGGAGAGGAAGGGGCCTGCAAGAGGTCCTCAAAGAGAAAAAGCACATCATAGCAGCAGGACAGACCTGTAACAGGTCCGCAGCAAGTAAAGACAGTCCTAAGAACTGGACAGGACCAGTGAGATGACCAAGTGGCGCAAATATGAGACATGTGGCAGGACGCCACGCCCGTGTGAGGAACCTGGTCGGCAGGAGGAGAAGAGCGTGGTGAGCGCCACTTAGCGAAGGAGAAGAGAGTGACAGGATGCCATTCTGCGAAGGAAGAAACGAGAGTGGCACAATGCCACAGGGCAAACAACCACCACAGGCGTGCAAGAGGAAAAGGAGAAGAGCGACAGAACAGAGGACTCGTGCCAGCACGGGAGAAGGTGTTCATCAGCACAAGCCAGCCACCGGGGGGCAGAGACGTCACTCGAGACAGCTTCGTGAGAGGACCAACTGTAAGCCGCTAGTAAGCGCGATCTGCGTCCTGGCCCACCGCTTCGCAGTTCGACCGTCCTCTCACCTGGCACCAGCTGCTTGGCATTGAAGCACCATGCCTAGCAAATGCACCTGCTGGAAGACAACTGCAAGTGCCCATGAAGTCCCTCCAGTCCTCCTCACTCCACGAGGTCACCCAAGGCAAGAGATCAACATAATTAGCTAGGAGCCAGCTATTTCTCCTACAGGAGTGCATGGTGTGAGTACTTTGATTATGGCTTTCACCTTATCTGCATTTGTGGCAGCAATGATTTGCCCCACAGACAGATCCACTGGTATGCTTGATCTCACAGCTGTCCTGGAGGTTGAACAATGACGAGATAGTGGAACTCGTGAAAAGTAATCTGCCGAATTCTGATCCTTCCCCATTTCGTGCATGATCTCATAGTGGTACTCTTGTAGTCTTAACCTCCATCTCTTGCTGTGTGGGGGCATCTTAACCTTCGGGTTTCCAAAAACTGTAAGCAGCACATGGTAATCCATGATGATGGTGAATTGTTTTACGTAGAGGAATACATGACAATGTTTGCAGGCCCACATCACAGCCAGGCTCTTTCTCTGCTGAGAGTAGGCACATGCGTTATCAGACAGGCTTCGACTAGCATAGGCCACATAGTGTCTTTGGGCATTCGGATGGCCATTGTGATAGGCTCGGGGCAATATTTGCTCAACGGGCTCGCATCAACTATTATTTCGGTATGTAACTTTGGGTCAAAATAGGCCATTTCCATTGCATTCTCAATCGCATGTTTAATGTCGTTGGAATGTGACTAGAGTTTCAGAGACCACTGGCATGGTACATTTCACTTTGCTGCAGTGAGGGCCCCTTTGAGTGACTTGACAAAGTTGTCAATGTATCCTGAGTAATAACTAGCCTCAGGAAATATGTGCCCAAAAACTGGAGTTTGGTTTTGTGAAACTCGCACTTTGCTGCGTTGAAAGTGAAACCTGAATAAGCAAGTAACTGGCACACTTGGTTAAGGGCTTTCTTGTGTTCTCCCAAAAAACAGTATGCCATCACTGTAACTGAAAGCTTGAGTACCAGGTTGGATTACTCAGCAAATAATGTATCTGAACAACCCAACATGAGTTCTCCTCCAGCTCAAAATGCCCGGTTACTCACCGGTAATATCCATTACTCCGAGTCCTGGTCTCCCCATCCCATTCCTTAACAGTGAGCAGCTAGTCTGCTCCACAGAAACCTATAACCTAGCTGAGCTTTTTGCACTTCCACCAACATGGCGTCACTATCACGTGACAATAAAGGGGGAAGTGCCGGATAGAAACATCCTGAGAATACCAAAGAAAACAATCCCAGAAAGCGAAACAATCACCCAAAAGAAACAATGCAACCCAGGGAGGGAGGGTAGGGATCAGGAATGGGATGGGGAGACCAGGACTCGGAGTAATGGATATTACTGGTGAGTAACCGGGCATTACCTCCTCGTCCTGTCTCCCCGTCCCATTCCTTAACAGTGAGCCCATACCAAATCACACAGTGATTGAAAGACAAAAACAGACCAGAAAGTGCGAGAAAAACAGGCCCATTTTAATCAACAGAAAACAGTACATTTCACAAACCATGTACCGCAGACAGGACATGAGCCCCAAAGGCAGCAGAGGCCGCCATCCCCAACTGAAGCCTATAATGAGAAACAAACATATGGGGAGCAGCCCAAGTGGCAGCATTACAAATGTCCCTCAAGGATGCCCCCTTGAACATGGCCCAGGAGGAGGAAACGCCCCTGGTCGACCTACCCTGAACAGAAGAAGGGAGAGGACATCGGGCAGAATCGTAAGCAGAAACCACAGCACCCTTGACCCAACGAGACAAGGTGGACAAAGAAGGCCCAAGACCCAGCCCAGAGAGGCCATAGGTGACAAACAAGGAATCAACCTTACGGAAACCAGAGGTACGCTCCAAGTAGATGCGGAGAGCCCTCTGCACATCCAACGAATGAAGGACCACCTCCTCAGGAGATTATTTACAACAAGGGGTGGTGATGGACAGAGTCTCTGAATTAAGCAGAGTACTCTCACCCAGTCAAGAGATCAGGGCTAGATCCAACACCGTTTTTTAGCTCATTGCACCATCCCAGTTTCAGAACCTGGCTGTATGCAAATTAGTCTGTCCCTGGCCCAGTGCATCATGGGAACAGGGCAGACCAGACTACAAAAGCCAATTCTTACACTGGGAAGGAAACAAGCTTCCGGGGACCGGTTTCTGGCATTTCAGCCGTCTTCGGCCCGGCTTGCTTGAATCCTGATGGTGCAATGAGCAAGGGACTCACATCTGAGTATACCCTTCCACGCTTAGGGTGGACAAAATTATTTACAACAAGGGGTGGTGATGGACAGAGTCTCTGAATTAAGCAGAGTACTCTCACCCAGTCAAGAGATCAGGGCTAGATCCAACACCGTTTTTTAGCTCATTGCACCATCCCAGTTTCAGAACCTGGCTGTATGCAAATTAGTCTGTCCCTGGCCCAGTGCATCATGGGAACAGGGCAGACCAGACTACAAAAGCCAATTCTTACACTGGGAAGGAAACAAGCTTCCGGGGACCGGTTTCTGGCATTTCAGCCGTCTTCGGCCCGGCTTGCTTGAATCCTGATGGTGCAATGAGCAAGGGACTCACATCTGAGTATACCCTTCCACGCTTAGGGTGGACAAAATTATTTACAACAAGGGGTGGTGATGGACAGAGTCTCTGAATTAAGCAGAGTACTCTCACCCAGTCAAGAGATCAGGGCTAGATCCAACACCGTTTTTTAGCTCATTGCACCATCCCAGTTTCAGAACCTGGCTGTATGCAAATTAGTCTGTCCCTGGCCCAGTGCATCATGGGAACAGGGCAGACCAGACTACAAAAGCCAATTCTTACACTGGGAAGGAAACAAGCTTCCGGGGACCGGTTTCTGGCATTTCAGCCGTCTTCGGCCCGGCTTGCTTGAATCCTGATGGTGCAATGAGCAAGGGACTCACATCTGAGTATACCCTTCCACGCTTAGGGTGGACAAAATTATTTACAACAAGGGGTGGTGATGGACAGAGTCTCTGAATTAAGCAGAGTACTCTCACCCAGTCCACCCTAAGCGTGGAAGGGTATGCTCAGACATGAGTCCCTTGCTCACTGCACCATCAGGATTCAAGCAAGCCGGGCCGAAGAGGCTGAAATGCCAGAAACCGGTCCCCGGTAGCTTGTTTCCTTTCCAGTGTAAGAATTGGCTTTGTAGTTTGGTTTGCCCTGTTCCCATCATGCACTGGGACAGGAACAGACTAATTTGCATACAGCCAGGTTCTGAAACTGGGATGATGCAGTGAGCTAAAAAACGGTGTTGGATCTAGCCCTGATCTCTTGACTGGGTGAGAGTTTTCTGCTTAATTCAGAGACTCTGTCCATCACCACCCCTTGTTGTAAATTATTTTGTCCACCCTAAGCGTGGAAGGGTATGCTCAGACATGAGTCCCTTGCTCACTGCACCATCAGGATTCAAGCAAGCCGGGCCGAAGAGGCTGAAATGCCAGAAACCGGTCCCCGGTAGCTTGTTTCCTTTCCAGTGTAAGAATTGGCTGTGTAGTTTGGTTTGCCCTGTTCCCATCATGCACTGGGACAGGAACAGACTAATTTGCATACAGCCAGGTTCTGAAACTGGGATGATGCAGTGAGCTGAAAAACGGTGTTGGATCTAGCCCTGATCTCTTGACTGGGTGAGAGTTTTCTGCTTAATTCAGAGACTCTGTCCATCACCACCCCTTGTTGTAAATTATTTTGTCCACCCTAAGCGTGGAAGGGTATGCTCAGACATGAGTCCCTTGCTCACTGCACCATCAGGATTCAAGCAAGCCGGGCCGAAGAGGCTGAAATGCCAGAAACCGGTCCCCGGTAGCTTGTTTCCTTTCCAGTGTAAGAATTGGCTTTGTAGTTTGGTTTGCCCTGTTCCCATCATGCACTGGGACAGGAACAGACTAATTTGCATACAGCCAGGTTCTGAAACTGGGATGATGCAGTGAGCTAAAAAACGGTGTTGGATCTAGCCCTGATCTCTTGACTGGGTGAGAGTTTTCTGCTTAATTCAGAGACTCTGTCCATCACCACCCCTTGTTGTGAATTATTCACCTCCTCAGGAGAGGCAGGTTCCGGAAAAAAGACCGGGAGAACAATATCCTCTTGACAGTGAAAAGAAGACAACACCTTAGGCAGGAAAAATTGACTGGGACGGAGAATGACCTTGTCATCACAAAAGCGCAAAAAGGGGGGAGAAGCCATCAAAGCTTGAAAGGGGGACCTGTCAAAGCCTGGAGAACCAAGGGAAGATTCCAAGGAGGCACAGAAGAGTGAGAAACAGGACGCTGAAGCAAAAAAACTCCTCAGAAGGCGAGCCACCAACGGGGAGACAGAGGACACAGAAGAACCCTGAAAAGCAAGAATGGCAGCCCATTGCGCCCTCAGGGAAGAAACCGCAAGCCCCATGACAAAACCATCCCTCAAGAAGTCCACCACCCTCACAGGAGGCAGAAGAGAGACCATTCCCAAGACACCAGGAGGAGAAAGTCTTCCAGTGACGGGAATAGGACCTCAAGGTGGAAGTGCGCCGAGACAGCTAGAGACAATGTGCAACCTCCACAGAGCAACCCTGACCCAGCAAACTCAACCTCTCAAGTGCCAAACCCCCAGCCGGAGACGCAGGGAGGCAATCCCGAGAAGAGGAGCCCGCAGAGGGGAGGGACACAGGGGAAACCTCCAATGAGGGCAAACAGACAAGGTCAGCAGAAGGGGAAACCAAGACCGACGAGACCACTCCGGCACCACCAGGAGAACCTCCGCCTGATCCAACCGAATCTTCTGGAGGACCCGCGGAATCAAAGCAAATGGAGGGAAGGCAAACAGCAGCCCCGTCGACCACGGAATCGAGAAAGCATCGGTGGCCCACGCCAACCAGGAGGGAACGAGGCTGCAAAACTGAGGAAGAAGGGCAGAATCCTCCGAGGCAAATAGATCCAGCCAAGGACGGCAGAACCTGAGGACAACCTGATCGAACAGATACGGGAACAGACACAGAGACACCGAGGAGGGGAACACCCCGCTCAAAGAGTCCGCAGGCCCATTCTCCTTCCCCGGAAGATGGACCGCCGTCAGAGACAAGAGATTCAACTCGGCCCAAAGCCCGATCTTCCGGGAGAGGAGAAACAGAGACCAACACATGCCCCCTTGGCGATTGATATAAGCACGAACCACCTGGTTGTCGGTCAGCACCGAGACCGCTTGACCCCGAAGGAGAGGAGCGAACCACTGAAGAGCCAACCAAACTGCCCTCAACTCTTTCCAGTTCGAAGACTGGAGGGACTCGAAACGGGACCACCGACCCTGAGCCTTGGAGGCACCCATCACGGCACCCCAACCCAAGGCACTGACATCCGTGTACAACACAACCACAGACTGAGGAGGAAGGAGATCAAACCCCAGGGAAAGAGACTGAGGGGACAACCACCACTGGAGATCTGCCCGAATCCCCGAAGAGATAGGTATCAGAGTCTCGTAGCCCAGGGAGGCAGGACCCCAGTGCGACAGGACATGATGCAACAGGGGATACAGATGTAGCCTGGCCCAAGGAAGGAGATGCAAAGTGGACGCCATCTCCCCCTGACTCCGGAATCATAGACGGGCGGACACCCGGGACTGGGACAGAAGCCAAGAAAGGTGACGAAACAAAGTCAACTGGCGCTCCAGGGAGAGCAACACCACGCCCAGATCCATGCGGAAGAGAGCCCCCAGGAACTTCAGGGACTGGGAGGGCACCAGGGAGGACTTCCGGTGGTTGATGAGGAACCCCAAAGAACCCAGGAGAAGATACACCTGGTCCACATCGACAGATCCTGAGAAAAAGGAGAGACAATCAACCAGTCATCCAGATAGGGAAACACCTGTAGCCCCCTGGAATGAAGAATACCCACCAGAGGGGCCAAGAGCTTGGTGAAAATCCTGGGCGCTGAGGAAAGGTCGAATGGGAACACCCGGAACTGGTAGTGAAGGGAACCCACAGCAAACGGGAGAAACTGTTGGTCCGCCGGATAGACAGGAACGTGCAGATACGCATCCATCAGATCCAGGGATGCCAGGAAGCCCCCAGAAGCACCAGAGGCAGGATGGACTGCAGGGTCACCATTTTGAATGGGCGATGGAGAACGAAGCGATTGACCTGCTTCAGATCCTAAACAGGACGCCGATCCGAAGTATCCTTCTTGGAGACTAGAAAGAGGATCGATTAGCAACCCTTGCCCCTTTCCAGAGGAGGAACCTCCACAACAGCGTTCTTCTCCAACAGAAGCGGCACACCTGCCAACAACGCCTCCCTCCGCAGAGGAAGACGGGGCAGGGGAGTCAGAAGGAAGAACGGAGGAGGAGGAGAGGAAAACTCCAACCCTCTGACAGTCTGAACCGCCCAGGCATCCGGAACCGACAACCACTGGGACAGGAAGGACTGGAGGCGACCACCAACAGGCAGAGGCAGATAGTCATTGGGAAGAGGAGGAAGCGGTGACAGCAACACCGGCAGGGGCCTGGGACTTGTCACCTCCAGGGGGCCCCCCGGCCACAACCCCTGCCACAAAAGGGCTGTGAAGCGCCCTGAGCCGGAGGCCCAAAAGCGCGACGGTAGCCAAACCCCCGGCCCCGAGAAAGAGGGCGGACCGGAGCCACAAGCTTGCGGTATTCCGCTGATTGCTTGACCATCTCCTCCAGCTGAGGACCGAACACCTTGGAACCCTCAAAGGGCAACTTAAGGAGGACCGACTTCTGGGAAGACTCAGCCTTCCAGGAACGCATTCAGATATGACGTCTTGCAGCGATGGAAGCACCAGAAGCAGCCGCCGCCGCCCCCAAATTGTCAAAGGAAAGATCCGATAAGTGCCGCACCTGCAGCTCCATCATAGATAAAAGTGCCGTGGCATCCTCACCGTCCTGCAACAGAAGGGACAGGGACTGAACCATGTAGTTAGAATAGGCAGTCGCACGGACAGAAAAATTAGAAGCAGCATAAGAACGATTCACCGCCCCCTCAACACGCTTATCCACAGCGTCCGCAGGAAGGGCGTCATCCGAGAGGACCAAACCTTGAGAGGAAAGACCAGCCATCAAATTGTCGATCTTCACAGCCTGAGGGATCTCAGCAGCAAAACCTTCCAGAGGATAAGGCCAGGACAAAAACGAGGGAAAGCGTTCTTATCCAACCCCTTCCACTCGTGAGACAGCACCTTGAGCACAGCCCCGTGTAAAGGAAAAGAGTCAGCAGCAGGCTGGGCATACTGCGTAAAGAAGTCATCCTCCAGAACATCAGCAACAGGTGGAGAAAAACCCAAATTGTACCGCACATGTGTGAACAGGTCAGAGAGCTCAGCACCCTGAACAAAGCGCCCACGGACACCCTCATCCTCATCAGGACCCATCTTCACATCAGGAGCAGCCTGCAGATCCACGAGGCACTTTGGGAGGAGGTCCAGCCGCGTCCCTAGCCAGGAAAGCAGCAGCCACCACCTCATTAATCAACAGGCGCAGGGCATCAAGAGGAGCAGCAGAGGAAGAGGCATCAAAAGCCATTTCAGCAAGCCAAGTCCCACAAACCAAAAACAGGCATACACAGAGGACAAATGTATGACTGCAAGGACCCTTTAAATAGAAGCAACGACGTCCCGAGGACCCATGGTACCAGAGAAAAAAGGGGCCGGCATAAAGGCACAGCCGGCCGCCAGAAATTTTCCCCCAGAAAGAATACACATGCGCCGCAACTAACACCCTACGCCCGCTAAAGCAGGTAGCAGCGGGGCAGGGTGGCACGGGAAACGGCCGCTACAGCAGGACGCGTCCCAACAGGTGAGGGCGCCAGGCAGAGGCGGCCGCTAGAGCAAACCACGCTAAAGAACTGCAAAGTAGGCAGCGTGGGAGCAAAATAAAAATGAAAAAGGCAGCCGCTAAAGCAGGCCGCCCAACACAACATAAAAGGCAAGAAAAACGAAAAGGGAACTTACCCCAAGCTCAGCCAGGCTCCAAGGCAAACTGCGTAGGCAGAAAAAAAAGAACAGGATGTTTCTATCCGGCACTTCCCCCTTTATTGTCACGTGATAGTGACGCCATGTTGGGGGAAGTGCAAAAAGCTCAGCTAGGTTATAGGTTTCTGTGGAGCAGACTATCTGCTCACTGTTAAGGAATGGGACGGGGAGACAGGGCGAGGAGGTAATGATGATATTCTTTGATCAGATCAAGATGGGAAATCCCTTTGGCTCAGTTCAATTGTATGATCATGTCCACGATGTGTGGTTCAAGGTGTCTTTCATTTATTGCCTGGCATACATCAACTCAAATGTGCACTCCTCCACTACTGTCCTTTTTGGTACTACCACTAGGGGCAAAACCCATGGCATGGGGACTGTGCAGGGTTCAATGATGTCATGTTTCAAGAGTGCTTCTAACACTTTCTCTACATCTTCATGCAGATGAAAAGCAACTCTACGTTGTGGCTGAGCAACAAGGTGAATGTCTGAAGAAATTGAAACTACAGTTTCATATCAATTAAGTTTTCTCAGGCCATGGAACAATAATGGGAAGCGGCACAGCATCTTAGACTGAGACAGAAGCTGTAGTTGAGGGATATCAACCCCATCTCGGCAGTGATGGCAAAACTGAGCAAACAGGCACTAGACGAGGTACCTGGTTGAACGTAAATGGTCGTTCACACTGATGTCATTTTGTGTCTCATTGTTGCTCTGAACAACCCTTGGCTTTGTAGTGGCTCAACAGCAGACCAGGTATATATCTTCATGCCCGATTGAGTGAGGTGAGGCACAGGGGATATGCTGTTAAACGTTTCCACTGGTATGATGTTAAGTGATGCGCTATTGTCTATGATGAGTTATTGGGAGATCATTCACTTTCAATGTGATTATGGGACAGTGTCCAACTGAACACTTATCTTCTGAATTAATCTAAAAGGCAGCCATCAATGACTTTGAGGTGCATGGCTTTTTTGTTGGTAAAGTCACAGAACTTGTAATTTTTAATGAGTGCATCAGCCTTTTCAACAAACTTGTCCATTGTTTCAACGATCTGTTGTGATGCTTGGTTGAAGATATATCTTTCATAGTTGACATTCGGCATTGGATTGAACTTGGCCTCCAACGCTTCCTTTACCCTTTGGTATGATTTTACATCAGTATGTGAGATTTTCTGTAGTACTTCATTCATTCATTCAATCATCTGCAAGGTTTTTCAAATATTTGATGCACTAGAGGAAGAAGATGACAAGAAGCTAATCTATAAAGTCTTTGGAAGTTTTGTATCCACAAGCCCACTTGGCACCAATGTTCTGTTTCTTAGAAGTGTCAGAAGGCGGTGGTGGATTCAGGAACATAGCTGAAGTGTATTTCATGCTCCCTTCTGATGCCATTGAGGACGTGCTGTTCAGACAGCTTTCATCATGCAGACCGACAACTTCTGCAAGCATTGGCCTTGTGCTTGAGACTGGTCACCAAATTTTTCAATTGCCCTTGATGTTGAGTACGTTTTTCGTACCTTGCTGACATTGTCGTTATTTTTCACTTCATCTGAATAACCGTTCAATATTTTCAATATTTGGTGCATTGGGCAGTATCTCTTTTGACCACCTCATCAGCCGTTTTGGTGGGTGTTTCGAATATGTTCCTCTGTAGGGCCTTCAATTTCTTCTGCGGCTGTGTATGGGCTGGAGCACGTCTGTGACTCCACAAGTGCCAGTCACAGACCACTCTGTGACGATACCGAAAACTGCATTGCTTGTGCCTGCCACGTGTGCCCAGTATCAAACTCTCAAGGAGAGCAGAGTACAACCGGAGATGAGTAGGGATACTTGCCCGACCAGACAAGTGTCATCCCTAAGCCCAGGAGCATGCAGATGAATTACACCACGCAGGAGCTGCTATCAAGCATTACTTTGTTCCTCAGCGTACACTCACACACTATGCATTACATCAGACTTCACGTCAACCACACCCTAACACCTGCCCGCATATCATGTTTCCTCTCCGGAGTTCATCCAGAACCGCGAGGGTCCTAAAATGCCTAACAATTCTGCCCAACTGTGAATATGGTTAGGTACCATCAAGTCTCCCATATGGGGTAAATCAGCCGTGTGTAAAGTCCCTGGTAAACTCCAGGGGTCTATGGGAGTGTGCTGCTTCTAAAAAGCAGGACAGGTTGCACCCCGAGTCAGTGACATGTGCCCAATATCTGAGTGACAGTGCCGCAGCCCAGTTAGTGTTTCAGGGGCTCAGGAAGGTCCCATAAGTCTCCCAATGTCTACGCAGCCTAGTCCCCATTCCTGCTCGCCATTAGTACAGGCGACAGAGTCCTTGAACACCCGTCAGCAGAATGATGGTTGTGTTTTCTGTGACAGCTGGGGCTCCTAACAAAGATAATTGCAGGAAACTACTGGAACCATTTTAAAAGAACTGATGGAGGCTACCTTGCATGTACCAGTCAATTACATGCCGGAGTGAGTCTCGTTTCCATCAGCTAAACATCGTACCTTTGTATTATAGAAAACGTTTGATATCAGAATCTAGGCAATACAATTTGAAAATGAAATTGCCGGTTTGCTATGAAAACAAATTAGAATGCAGAGGTAGACTGACCCTGCAGAATGGGAATGATCATGTGGAAACTGGAAGGCCAGTGATAGAAGGTAGAAGTCTCTCCTGACACAAACAGTGTCAAACCAGTTTGTATAGGAATAAAAGCAAAACGTATTTTGCCCTTCATATTTTGCCCTCAAATGTCTAACATTAAACATGTTTGCTTCAAAGTTAAATAGATCCTACTTGTAATTCGCATCAAGGTAAAGGGTATCATGAGAAGAAGGGCAGGGGTACTGCACAGTCCCCAGAAAAACAGATCTTAGGAAGGCTATCGATGTTTTTTGCATTTTTTAATGAGTTGTCCGTTTTCATTATTCTTTACTGACTGCTCCTGTTCCTCATGGGTGCCTGTGTTATTGCTGATTCGATGAGCATTTTGCACTTGCTCCTAAATCCCCCTCCCGACAGGTCAAGTGCTGTGCAGTGCCACTATGCACCCTTCTTTCGAGGATGGGCACAAAAATGACAATTTCAACTCTGACTAATCAGTAAAAAGTACACCATAAAACTATGTGCTAATTTTAGCAGCAAAACACATAAAATAGAACAGAAACCTTTCCCTTTAGATGAGCATAGCCCTGATGAAGAACAAAGGCTCTTAACTGAGTGAACCATGTATCAGCTACACAGAGGAAACTTTTAAGAAAAGCAAATAACAGATTAAGGAATAGATATTGTAGTGAATAACACCAATAGGGTCTGCACAACGATGTACTTCTTTTCTAGGCCACCATATAAGCATAGGCATGCACCTTGCAGATACAGTACATGACTTCTTGTGGAAGGCAAGACCGATAGACTGAAGTCCCTACGGATGAGCATGTGTTGGATCAGATGTAGGAGTAGAGTGTGAGTTGGCAGACTACATAATACAGTATCCTCCAGAATCAAAGGCTTTACAAAGTTTCCAGGAGGTGGTCAATGGAGAATGGCATAGTTTTGGAAAGCTCGAAAATATGTTTTCTCTTCAGGGAGGGTCCGCAGCAAGTTTTTACTTGTATCACGGAAAGCCATTCTAGGCATCACAACAAATAAAGACTGCACAAATGTTATTGGCTGCCAATAATGAATCAGGTTGTGTTGTTGTTAGTGAAAGGATGGAGAATGTTCTGTTTTTTTAAATGTGGTTGATTTTTCAGACCTACTTGGTTTGTTGCCCAGTGAGCAGCATTTTTTAACTGCACTTGATATTTTTCTGAATAGACCGAGTTACAATCAGTATTCCAAGTCTCATTCTGTTATAGGTTTCACCAACATTTTAGCAAAAGTGAGTCACTTGATGTACCCGGCAAGTACCATTGGGGTTCCAATACTTTCAAGCTAAGTTCCAAAGAAGTGTAACAGAGAGTGTCAAACAATAACACACTGCTCTAAACCACGGTCAAACGTGTGTTGGGTTAGCAAGTAAATTATATTCTCAAAAAAAATTGTTAGTGTAGCAGTGTGCCATGCATAATGACCAAAATCTGAAAATTCCTATTGTGAACACACAATCCCCTATCCAATTCCAGAATAAGTAGAATTACCTTTGAAATGCTAAGGATGGGGAGGCCATGACCCAATTGTGTTCAGGCTGGATCAACAATCAGAAGTGCACAATCTTGTGTTGGTTCACTGAAGAACCGTTGACAGATATTACTGCCAGAGTAGTCAGCAGGCAGAAACATTCAAGATACATTATAATCAATACAGTGCCCCAAATCTACTGCTTATTTTGGAGGCCTTGCCCTTGTGTCCAAAGATTTCTTGTTACAGCTGTGTAGGATGTAAAAACAAACGCTACCAAGGAATAAGATTGTAGGCAGTGAAACAGAGTTGTCAACTTTATTGTAGGAGTGGCTGATGAGTGTGCCTAGTTCCGCTGAAGCCTACGTCTCCAATTCAATAAGCAGGAGTTTATGGGTTCATGGCCAAAATTAGTGGATCGGATTCTGCACAACATCTTTATCACACTTTGTATCCGAATCGATCTATGTTCCAGATAGGTTTTTCAAATTTCGTTGGGTTTTTGGTTAAACTTAATGCTGGTTGATTCCTGGAATAAAGTCCAAACGTCCTTAAATAGAGAACTTGTGTGGTGCTTTCATCTTGGAGTTGAGTGGAAAGATGTATAACGTGTGCTGCACCATGAGAGTGGGTCAATATATGTCAATGTTTCAGTGTGGTCAATTGCATTTTAGATGCGTGTCAGTGTTAGGACAACTGTCAATCTACTGAAGTACTTTTTCCATGATGAGGCCTCTTTCAAGCTCACTGCTGTATGTCCTTGAGTGTCCTTTAAGAACAGAATTATTTATCACCTTTTTGAGAATTAATTGCTAAATTATGGTTTTATTTAAAGACACTTCACTACAATAAATATCGTAGTAGAGAACGGTACATCTAAGGACTTTCAATCGTTACAAAATCCACATTTCACGGAGGACACTTTTTTCATTTGGACCCATAAAAAAATAGGTCATGAGAGATGAAGATTGCCACAGAGTTAAATAACCCTTCAAGAGACGATAAGCGACATATCTTCTTTATTTCAAACCTACTGTGTAGTTGAATTGGTTGTCGCCCTGACCACTTTTAAAGAACAGAGATTATAATAACTGAGTGAAAGACACCCAGTGAAAGGCAATACAGCCCAGCGCAGCAAACCGAGATAAAACTTTCAGATCGTAATATTGCATGTGATTCACTCATTTATCAAACACTTAAGACTTCTAGACTGGAGACCTTTAGGGAAAAGATTACTTCTTTCGTACAAGAAAATATATAGTATTGTGCTTTTATTGATCATGTACAGTAAAACATTAACACGTCACCTATTGTCATGCTTCACACATTTAAAAAGACTTTATTGTACATTTAAAACGAGTCTGATAAGTTGAGAGCAACACACCAAGCTAGCAACGATGTCCTCTCCAACAAACGTACCAGCATAATTTCTGCTATTCGGGTGACAAATGGTTTGATTAAACCTGGACACCCACTGTTCTGGTTTTGAAACAACTGGAGTACTTCTGTCACATATTATTTAAAATGTATAATCTCCCCTTTTTTTTACACCCCCTTGTAAACACTTCAAAGAACCAAGACTTCAAAATCAGAATTAGACCCATTTAACAGAAAAGTATATATGTGCATAGATAATATTTATTCTCTTCAAATAAGAAACTACCAACTTATTCTTTTTACAAGATAGTCTTAGAGTGGATGTATCAGTCACTACGCATGCTGACCTCACATGTTGATTTCTTAAGTCACCCAAGTATAATGTGAAAACAAATGGAGTGATAGGGTTGGCAGGAGAGAGAAAGAATCAAGTATATATGAAGGTACAGTTTCTTTTCGGTAGACAAAAGAATTTTTAAAAGATCCAGCCTCATCCTCCAGTAGAGTAGCTGTGGACCATAGTCCACCCAAACAACATGCGTGAGTGCATTCTGTAGTCTTGAAGCTTCATATCTGCAAAGTCCAGACATGGTGCCACTCTTTCCATTCAAGTTTGCCTGACAGCAGTTGCTTTAGCGCTCCTTTCATTTAGCTACTGTTTGGGCATTGCAAAATCCCACGCGGTCTCCTGGGCGCACTTCCACATGGCTCTCATGAGACGAGTAAATCCCATGTCCTTTGGTTTCTCCAGCCCTCTCATGAGCCTCTGCTTCATGATCGCAATAAATTCCTTGTTGCTTAATTCACCATTTCCTGTAGAACAAATGCAAAAAGAGAAAGCAAAGCACAATCAACAGATGAGTTGAAATCAATTCCTACCAGAGAGACCTCTAGGCTTTCAAGCTAAACCACAACTTCTCGTTGGAAAATTCAGTTTAAAGCAAAATCATAGCAGTGTTATAGCAAGTGGTGGCAGTTCTCAGAAAACCTTCCAGTTCTGCTGGAGTTTCACACTTTCACTAAACAGTAACTGATGGAGAGCGAAATACAGGAAGCAAGAAGTATTCACACTCCGCATATTGGGAACATAATTTACAAATAAAACAACACATGGTTAGTTAGACTATGATCTTTCTTACATGAAGTTTTTTGTGTAGTTGTGATGTAATTATACCCAACTACCCAGGCTTTGTATCACAGGCTTTGTATCACATTATGAATTTGATTAAGGGTGAAATACAGACACATATACTGCCTTTCTGACCTTGCGATGGGGTTGGGATACTATAGGCATGCAGAATATGGTCAATTTCCAAACTAGTCTATGGTAGCCCACATCTCTTTAAGCATATGAACGTTTGCAAGAAACAACTTTGAAACGCAATTTTTCCTAAACCGTACTTCTGTTTGTCTCCGGCTTAACACAAAATTAGTTTCTGTTATGTTGATCAACTGTTTCTACAATTTCTTAGACAGTTTTGGTTAAGTTTGTGTAGGGTGAAAGGCTCAGCTGACTGATGTTCATGGATCAAATTAATATTTTGTGAAGAAACTTCGAGAAACAATGAAGATTCATTAGATCTAAGATTTTTAGTAAGTCAACATGGAGCGTGGTCTGAAAAATGGGAAATTAGAGAACCAAAGGAAACTTATTGCATAGTGCACTGATGCATAAAAATAGGTAATTAACTCTCCCTGCAATACTTTATTAGCATTAGCATGATATTAGATAACAGCGTTGAGGGGTACACAGCGGACTGCTGGTGAGATTCTGCTCTGGTCACAGAACACTGTTTATTAAGAGTCAATTTCAATGCAATTAAAAGTAAAAAAAAAATGAGTAATTAAGAGCATATGTAATTAAGCTAACCCTCAATTACAAACCCCTCATTTAGTAATCGTTATCAGTATTAAAAGGGGCCGACTTCCCTTGCCCATTCTGCGATGGAGTAGTTTCTGTCCTGTAACTCCAGTTCTGTAGTAGGGGTATCTCTGTTATAGTCATAATCTAGTGAATAGTCCCGCCCATGTGCGCGGACCCCGGAGCAATCAAAAATAATCTCTTAAGTTGTCAAAACATGCAGAACTGCACAGACACTTAAGAGAGAATTTAAAGACAGATAATGCAGCCTATATCCACAGGCTACACTGTCCAGTACTTCGACTAGAAATTCCACCAAAAATCCACAAACAGCACAGCCTGTCCAGGGTTTTCTTACAGAGAAAACCTTGCCTGTAACAGCAAAACCCTCTGGAATGATAGAGAGGAAGAAGTGGACAGACAAGCCCTATAGTATTCCATTATGTGGCTCAAAACAGGATTCTGTGCCTTTAAGAGAACTTTCCAGAAGCCTCACAGTATCCCAGAATGCACTGCAGGTCCCCTTCACCTTCAGTTCTTTTTGAAGGCGTAACACGCCAGACCTGTAGTATTTCTTACATGAATATCTCTCTCCACCGGGGAGGAGGGCGGGCGCTTATGACTATAACAGAGATACCCCTACTACAGAACTGGAGTTACCGGACAGAAACTACTCCTTCTGTAGTAGGGGATCTCTGTGTATAGTCATAATCTAGTGAATAGAATGGCAAGCCCATCCCCACACCAAAGCGGCGGTGGAGAAAAGAGAAATAACACCACTACTGTGCGAACACATTTCGCAGAGAAGCCTGCCCAACCCAAGCATCTGCCCTGGTCTCAGTGTCCAGACAGTAATGCTTAATAAGGTATGGACCGACTTCCAAGTGGCTGCCTTGCAGATTTCTGCAATTGGAACACTACGGAGCAAAGCAGTCGTGGCAGCTTTGCCCCCAGTGGAATGAGCCTTAGGTTTACCCCCTAAGGTCTTATCAGCCTTTTGGTAACACAATTGTATACAGGACACAATCCACCTCGAGATGGACTGTTTAGAGGTAGCAAGACCGGTCCTGAATGATCCATAATTGATAAATAATTGGTCTGACCTACGAATATCCACGGTTCTATCCAGATAAAAATTTCAACACCCTCCTAACATCCAGGGAATGCAAAGACCTTTCCGCTGGAGATGAAGGATTCTGAAAAATCGTAGGCAAAGTTATAGTCTGGTTAACATGGAAGTCAGTTATAACTGTTGGAATAACTTTAGGGCGAGTACGCATAACAACCTTAGCAGCATGAAATACAGTCTAAGGTTCTTGGCAACACAACGCCTGAATTTCCTCACCCTGCGGGCCGATGTAATGGCCACGAGGAACGCCGTCTTCCAGGACAGGTGCTGCAATGAAGCCTTATGAATAGGTTAAAAAAACTCCATCAATCCGGACAGCACCACGTTCAATTCCCATGAAGGCGAAGGAAACCGGACAGGAGGGAACACTTTCTTCGAGCCTTCCAAAAAAACCTTTTGATCACAGGGATCCGAAAGAAGGAAGTCTGTGAAGGCCATTTCCTGTAGGCAGTCAGCGCAGCAAGATGAACCTTAATGAAATGGACATTAAGGCCAGACTGCGCCAGGTGTAGAAGATACGGAAGTATGACATCTTCCTTACACGTCGTTAGGTCATAGTCCTTGAACTTGCACCAGATGCAAAACCTCTTCCACTTGTAAGCATAAGACGTCCTAGTGGAAGGTCGCCTAACCTTCTTCAGTATGTCCATACAAACTTCTGGTAGATTCAAATGGCCATATTGCATTATCTCAGGAGCCATGTCGCCAAACTCAAAGACGAGAGGTTGCGGTGCAACATCTGCCCCCCCGAACTTCGTGAAAAGGTCCGGCCTGCACGGCAGCCGTATGTGAGGAAGGAGAGACCGGTGAAGCAGGTCCGTGAACCACCACTGCCTGGGCCATTCCAGGGCAATCAGGATCATCCGCGCCCTGCACTGGGACAGCTAAATGAGTACCGCCGGAATCGGGGGAATGGGTGGAAAGGCGCACAGAAAGCTGTTCGACCAGTTAATCCATAACGCATACCCCAGCGTCCCCTGCTGGTAGTACCTGGAGGCGAAGTCTCAGCATCTGCTGTTTTCGGCGGTGGAGAACAGATCTACGTCTGGAGTCGCCCACCTTGCGAAGACTTCACCTAGTACTTCGTCGTTTATGACCCATTCGTGGCTTTCCTGAATCAGACTGCTCAGTGCGTCTGCCTGAACAATCTGCACATCTAGCAGATGGATAGCCGTGATCGTCAGTCCTCTGGCTAGAAGCCAGCGCCAGATCGCCTGCGCCTCCTGTGACAGAGTGCGCGATCTCGAACCCCCTTACTTGTTGAGGCAAGACATCGTGGTCGTATTGTCCGTCTGTACAAGCAGAGAGTTGGTCTGGAAGGACGTAACAAACGCATACAGTTTCAAGTGAACAGCTCTGAGTTCCAGGAAATTGAAGTGATCCGTGGACTCCATCAGGGACCACGTTCCTTGTATCTGTCAGTCTCCGGAATGCGCCTCCCCAGCCGTGGAGATACACATCCGTCACGATAGTCTGTGCGGGAATGTCCTCGTGAAAGGGAACCCCTCCGAGGAGATACTCCGCCGAACACCACCACTTCAGAGACTGAAGAGCATGCAGAGACAGTCGTATCTTGCCGTCCCAAGATCCATTCCTCTGATCCCACTGATCCTCCACGCACTCCTGCAAAGGTCTCATGGGCAGCCGTGCGTGTGGCGCGAGGAAGATACAAGAGGCCATCGACCCCAGTAGAGCAGACACCGTCCCCACTGTTGTAGATGGAGGAATCATAAGAGCCTGAGCATTCCAAAGGAGCTATAATCATCTCTCCTCCGAAGGAGACAAGCTTGCTGACAGCGTATTGACGGAGGCTTCTCAAGTACTGTATGCACTGGACCGGAACCGGGACAGCCTTGGACAAGTTGATGTGCAACCCCAGCTCGTTCAAAAGAACGCACGTCTTCTGGAAGTGTGCTTGAGCTTCCGAGAAAGAGGAGGCCTTGATCAACCAATCGTCCAGGTACGGGTAGACAAACACCTAGTTTATCCTCAGGTGTGCAGCTACCACTGCCATGCACTTCGAGAAAGTTCTGGGCGCCGACGTCAGCCCGACTGGTCGTACTGTGTACTGATAATGATTGACGCCGACTTGGAATCGCAGGAACTTCCTGTGTATGTGTGCAAAGGGCACATGGAAGTACTCATCCTGTAGATCTCTGGCACAGAGCCAAACTCCCTGTTGCAGCTGAGGAAAAAACCTGATGCAACGATAGCATGCGAAATTCCTCTCTCTGCGAATCCACTCGTTTGCCTGTCGCAAATCCAGAATGGGCCTGAACTCGTTCTTGTCCTTCTTGCGAACCAGAAAGAACCGGGAGTACAGACCTCTTCACCTTTGAGACAGAGGTACGTCTCCTATCGCCCTTTTCCTTAACCGGGTATCGGCCTCTGCCTGGAGCTTGCGCAGCTGAAACCGCGAGCTGACCGGAGGAATTGCTGGAGAAGGACTGATGAACCGAAGACTGACTTGGACCCGGCCGGCCTTTGTTCGCTGAGGAGCATCAAGCTCTCCCGCGTACGCACACAATATACTTGTGAAGTATGAAATGCGGCCCGGGACCACAGACAAACCCTGGGAGAAAAAACGCCGCTAGAAAGGGAAGAAGGCCTCAAGCCGTTCTCCACGCCCCAAACCTACAGCCTTCCAAAAGTCTCTGAGTCAGACTTATGCGGACCACTCACTACCCTCATGGTAACCCAAGGGTTGTCCAAAGAACGGGAGAGTAGATGCACACTGCTGAGCCGTAGGCTGCAGAGACGCCCGACGAATACAAGTATGGCAACGTAGGACAAACCCACAATACCTGGGGGTCGGCAGGAGAGAAAAATGTCACTATGGTGTAAAACACCAAGACACCGAGCCATCCATAAAGGCGACGTCTGTACCCAAAGGAAGATAGCGGAGCCCAAGCGACCAACGCCCCAAAAGGAGCATCCCCGCTCCGCGACGTCAAGCATCCCCGCTCCGCGACGTCGAGCATCCCCGCTCCGCGACGTCGAGCATCCCCGCTCCGCGACGTCGAGCATCCCCGCTCCGCGACGTCGAGGCACTCCGCGACGTCGAGGCACTCCGCGACGTCGAGGCACTCCGCGACGTCGAGGCACTCCGCGACGTCGAGGCACTCCGCGACGTCGAGGCACTCCGCGACGTCGAGGCACTCCGCGACGTCGAGGCACTCCGTGACGTCGAGGCACTCCACGTCCTCGACGCGACCGGAACCGCGTCATAGCTCAGACGTGCCCTTACTGGGGAGAACCCCAGAGGTTACAGCATGGGACTCGGTAGAGGACCCACCCTCTCCTTACGCAGAGGCTGAAGATGCCTTTAAACTCCTCTGTTCTAAACCTGGGAGCCGAAGCTTCCCAGAAAAGAAGTTACAGAGAAGACAGGTGTCAAAAGACACAGGCAAACACAGAATACAAACCTGTGAGCTTCAGCTTTGGTCTTTAGTACAGCTGCAGGCAAAGCACTTGTCAGACTAGAAGTAGTATAAGACAAGAATACTGCAGAAATTCTGCCAAAAAAACACAGCAGAATGTAGATAAAGGCCAAAGACGTCGAGTGAAGCTGTAAAAATCCAAATTTATCACAAAAATAACATAGAAAAAGCTCAAAAAAGAAGAGCTAATGCTCCAGGGTCCTGCTAGCAGGAGCTGGAAAAAAGAACTGAAGGTGAAGGGGACCTGCAGTGCATTCTGGGATACTGTGAGGCTTCTGGAAAGTTCTCTTAAAGGCACAGTATCCTGTTTTGAGCCACATAATGGCAGGGCTTGTCTGTCCACTTCTTCCTCTCTATCATTCCAGAGGGTTTTGCTGTTACAGGCAAGGTTTTCTCTGTAAGAAAACCCTGGACAGGCTGTGCGGTTTGTGGATTTTTGGTGGAATTTCTAGTCGAAGTACTTGACAGTGTAGCCTGTGGATATAGGCTGCATTATCTGTCTTTAAATTCTCTCTTAAGTGTCTGTGCAGTTCTGCATGTTTTGACAATTTAAGAGATTATTTTTGATTGCTCCAGGGTCCGCGCACATGGGCGGGACTATTCACTAGATTATGACTATACACAGAGATCCCCTACTACAGAAACTGGAGTTGCTCAAGGGAGGGACCGGAAGGAAAACGTACTTACCTTCGGTAACACCTTAGCTGGTAGAGACATAATCTAGGTGCAGATTCCTTACCATAGACTGTCCCAGGTATAAGACTGGATCCGGAAGACATTTGCCCGAGAAATACCCTTGCACGCCAGCAGGTGGCATTGGTCAGCTCCGTGTGGCGTAGTCAGCATTGTTTGCGCTGGAAGATAATTCCACATCACCAATATAGGTGCCACATTGGCCCTCTGACACCAGTTACTTTTCACGACTGTCCATGTCGGGAGCGCGGAGCCATAAAGTGAACTGACAACTGACTGTTTAGAAAAACTAGGGTCCTGATAGGGATCATCCCCGACCGTACAAACCTGTCCGCAGTGCGGGAAGGATGGGTGGGTCGGTAAGGAATCTGCAGCTAGATTATGATTCTACCATATAAGGCGTTACCAAAGGTAAGTAACTTGTCCATCTGATAGAGGCATCTAATCACAAACTCCTTACCTTAGAATAGATTCCCAAGCAATACCAACCAAGAAAGAGGGATTGCGGACAAGTTTACACCAGGAAGTCCTGCAGGACAGAGAGCCCAAAAAGGCCATCCCTGTGGACCGGACTGTCCAGGCAGTAGTGAACGTGTACAGTGACACCCAGGTTGCTGCCTGACAAGTGTTAAGGACTGGTCCACCACGTTGCAATGCTGTACTAACAGCCTTAGCTCTGGTGGAATCAGCTCTTAAGCCTGCAAGAGGCTGTTCCTGGCCAGAGTGTAGCACATTTTGATGCAGAGGACCACCCATAGTGAGATAGTACTTTTCTGCACTGGAGAAACTTTTTTATCCAACCTACCCAAAGATGAGTTGAGCGTCCACCCGGAACTCTTTAGTGTGGTCAAGGCAGACTGACAACACTCTTTTTTGGGTCCTGATGGTGGTCACTCCTCCTCGTTAGAGGGGTGTGGAGGAGCATAGAAAGTGGGTAGGATGACAGATTGTCCCTCACGGAATGATGTTACCACTTTCAGTGAGAAAGAGGCCCTAGAGCAAACAACCAACTTATCAGAGAAGATGGGCAGAAGGAAGGCTTGGATGACATTCAGTCACGCTCCTGGCACAAGTTATTGCCACTAAAAAGTCTGTTTTGATGAAGCAGCTGGAGGGGTCAGTTGTGCAGAGGTTTGAACAGAGCACACATCAGGAAGGTAAGAATCAAATTAAGGTCTCACTTAGGCCTGATGAATGGGGCAGGTGGGAACATATGTATAAGCCCCCTAAGAAATCTGTTCACAATAGGGGATTTAAATAAAGACTATTGGTCTGGTATCCTCAAGAAGGCAGACAAGGCTGAAAGTTACTCTTTAAGAGAGGGAAGCAGAGTGTGGCTCAATAAACCTTTGTGTACAATATTTTACAAACTTCTTACACTGGCAGGCGTACACACAGTCTTGGCAGAGGGATGCCTGGCTGCCAAAACCACATCACAGACTTTGGAAGGAAGAGCGAATGCTGTTAACTTCCATTGCTCAATCTCCACACAAGAAGGCATAGAGGGGACGGGTTTAAGTGGAGGAGCCTCTCCTGCTGCTGCGACAGAATATCCTCTCGAAGGGGCATGCTGATAGGAGGATCGATGCTCAGGTGGAGAAGCTTGGGATACCAGACTCTCCATGCCCAGCACGGAGCCACAAGAATGACTTGGGCCCAGTCGCTCCTGATGTTCTTGACCACTCTAGACAGGAGTGGTATTAGTGGAAAGGTGTTCAGGAGGCCTGAGCACCACTCAGGACGAAAAGCGTCGCTGAGCGAGTGCTGGTTTGGAAACTCCAGCGGCAAAATTCCTGACATTGCGCTTTATCGGCAAAAGAGAACAGATCTATCAAAGGCTGGCCCCACTTCTGAAAGGGACCTTGCGCTACCTCTGGATGGAAACGCCATTCCTGATCTGCTAGGCATCAATGTGCCCAGAGGGGTGTTGAACCCTGCTGTTCCAGCTATGCCCAAAGATGCAGGGCCTCCTGACTAAGGATCCAGGGCCCTACCTCGCCCTGTTTGTTGTAGTACCACATGGTGGTGGTGGTGTAGTCCACTTTCCTTTAATGGAAGGGAGAAAAGCTTTCAATGACAAGCGAATTGCTCGGAGCTCCAGCAAGTTGATGTGGAGTCAGGATTCCACCGGAGACCAAAGTCCTCCGATCTCCATCTCTCCCAGATGACTGCTCCTTCCCTGGAGTGACGCATCGGTCACTACTGTGGGATCTGGTCGGAGAGGGCTGGACAGAATAATGTCAATGGCTGTGGCCGTTCAACGCCACGCCTGGCTCAGAACTTCTGGCTTTTCCGGGGATTTCCAGGCTTCCCTTATGGAAATGCCCTTTGATGGCACCCGTCTCTTCGGAGACCAGACAGACATGGCTCTTGAGCGCTTTAAGGACTCGTGGGCTACGGCCAAGTCCTTGGGCCTCTCAGTGCCGCCAGTCCTCTTTTCGCACCTTTGGTGGCCATGGAAGGGGCTTTTCAGCCGCACAGCCATATCCCACTCCCCTTAAGACACCGCAAGACCCTTGCATGGCCGTGAGCGCAGCTCCTTTCAACCCAATGGGCCAGGCGGCTAGAGTCAGTTCACTCCTTCCCCTGCAGCCTCTAAACCTTCCTAGTCCAACCCTTCAAGATCATGGGCAGCCAGTTGGTGGCAGGATCAGCCATCACCTTCACCACTGGTAAAACATCACATCAAACAAGTGGATTCTTCAGATAGTGAAGGGGCTACTCCCTCCTCTTCGAGACTACCTCTCCCTCCATGCCTTTGACTTACAGCCAACTGACGGAGGACCACATGAACTTGCTTCAGGAGGAAGTCAGGACTCTCTTGGCTAAGGGAGCCATAGAGAGGGTTCTGGCAGCCGAAGTAGGCTGTGGTTGCTATTCCTGCTACTTTTAGGTCCCGAAAATTGACAAGGGCCTTTGTCCTATTCTAGATCTGGGAGCCCTCAACTGCTTCCTCAAAAAGGAAAAGTTCAAAATGCTAATTTTGGCTTAGGTCTTGTCTGCCCTAGACCCCAGAGACTGGTTTGGTAGCGTTGAACTTGCAGGATGCCTATTTTCACATTCCAGTCCTGCCTGCCCTGCGGTGTTACCTGCTGTTTGTGGTAGGCCACGAGCACTTTCAGTTCACAGTGCACCCCTTTGGCCTTACCACCGCCCCCCAGGTGTACACCAAGGTGATGGCAAGGTTGCAGCTCATCTTCACAGATCACACAGTGCCAGTATTCTCCTATCTGGATGACTGGCTGTTGAAGGCGAGCTCACCCCAGACTGTCCTCTCCCGTCTCCCGACTATGGCGAACCTCTTGCTTTCACTGGGATTCACTATCAAGGTCCCAAAGTCGCACCTGACTCCCTCTCATAGGCTCCCTTTAATCTGAGCTGTTCTGGACACAGTGCAGTTTCAGGCCTATCCTCCCGAAGGAAGGATATTTTTATGATACCGATATTTCAGCCTCTATCCTTGATTTCGGTAAGGATGACTCTGAGGCCGCTGGGCCTCATGTCCTCCTGCATCCTGCTGGTGACACATGCCAGATGGCATAAGCAGGCTCTGCAGTGGGACCTGAAGTTCCAGTGAACGCAGCATCAAGGGAATCTCTCTGATGTAGTCCAGATCTCTTGGAGGGGACTGCACAGGATCTGCAGTGGTGGCTGACCGACAGCGATTGGGTCAGAAGCTATGCTGCCGTCATAGACGCAAATACATGGAGGTAACAAGTTTGTGAATCACTGGTGAAGGAGAACTACATTGAGAAACTAATCGGGAACAAATGTCAATGAGTGGATCCATAGTGGAAGCTCTAAGATGCATCTCAGCTGAATAGGTGGCAGTGCCCAGTTGTAAAGAGGTCAGGTAATGGAAAAACACAGCAATTAAAGGTGCCCTTGGTAGCTTTGATGTTTTACCCCAGTTAGTTGGACAGAAACAGAAGATGTGGAGAAACAACATAGTCTGATTGTAAATCTGAAGAAAGAAGAGACCCTCCTATATGCCTTTGAGGATTTAGTGTGGGATGACGTTGGCGAGTTCAGATCAACAGAAGAAAAGATTCCAGAGCTACAATGATGGTGTTTTTGTCCAGACGTTTAGTTTAAATGTCTTATCCTCCTCTGATTAGAGGTTTCAAGACTTTGGAGAACCCAAACACCCACTATCAACTAACAGAGGACCAGTTGTGATGGACAGTCAAGGGCCTGGAGTCTCCTCCTATGGTTGTTTTCCATCTGTGCCTAGCGAGACAGAGATGGCAGGTGAGCTGCAAATAAGTAAAACTCTATGCACAGAGAATCATTAATTGGAGACGGTCTAGTGGAAAGGTTCTTCTGAATTACTGTGGATCATATGGTTGTAGTGCAATATCAATACCAGGTATTTTCTCAAATGATTGTGTGAAAACAAAATTCGTTTCAGACTAGGAGACCGTGAAAATAAAAAAAGGTTTTTGTTGCTTTATACAGAAGCCCCCACCCCAGAGGGTATCTAAAAGCATCTGCACACTTTAGAATTGAGACTGTTAGTGTTTAGGCTCAGATCAGCTAATTGTTGCTACATCGCTAACATATGAACTGGCCGCAAAGGACGGTCACCATGGATCAGAATTTTGTAATTGCTCTGTGGCCAAATTTATACCATAATTCAAGGTTATTATATTGATAATGATACTCTTGCTATATGTATAAGGATACTGTGATGGTCCTCATTATTAGGGAGAAGCGGTATGCATTCAGTACATCAAGGGAGAAAAGCTTGCTCCAGGTTGCATGAAGCAATAGATAACTTAAGTATCGCATCTAATCAAAGTAAATGTTGGTGACAATACTCCTACAATAGAGGCACGCACCTTTACAGATAAGGTAACAGACAAGCACATTGTTGGAAAGGCCTGACATCTTAGACCATTTACTGCCAGACATATAGCACGCTAGTCTTGGGAAATTTAGAAGCATAACCAGGGCTCGTTAGCTGAAGAGCGATGGGCAGATTTACAAAGGACAGTTAAAACTTCTTCAGCCACAGCAATCTTTTAATAGAGTTGATGCAAGTAGAGGTCCAATGGACAATTATCAGCATAACGATTTTACTTCTAGAACATGTTTGCATATTAAAAAATGCTAAATTCACGGCTAATGCAGGCTGCTAAGAAAAGGAGAAATTATGCAGTGAAAGTTCTTGCCCCTTGAAGTGAAGATTCTCAATGGCCTTAGTAACAGATCAAAAGAATAGCTTGCCGAGGTGGAAGCCTTGCTTCCACTATTCATTATGATAGCATGGTTGGTGGTTTAAGGTTAGACATGCCTAGCCTATGGTCCTTCAGCTCAATCACCTCAAGGTTCTGTTTAATAGTAGGGTACAAATAGAACATTTCAAGAGCTTAATACTGCATTGGAGGCCAGTCTGAAACATGATGGAAAAGTGAAAAAGAGGAAAGATGAATGAGAAGTTGCAAGTGAAACAATCCCATGAAATATGCCATATCAAATTTCTGGAGTAAGTGCACACATAAAGAAGGACTATCTGCCTACATTTGATATGGGTCTGGACCACCAAAGTACAAAAAAATATATAACGTGTGCCCACTTCAAATAAGTAATTGTACAAAGAAAAGCCATTAGAACAGCCACCAAGGGAAGCTTAGGCCTACATTTTTAAGACGAGGCACTAGACCAGTGATTGGAGAAAATAATACGCTTGAGTATGCCTTGATGTAATTCCCGAATATACAAAGCACAGTGCCCCTATTACTTTGGGCAGATGTTTGGGAAGGTATTGACTTCAGAAAACATTATCCCTTGACCACCTCCTCTCACTCTAGCTGCAGGAGCTACATCCTCTGACTGTGTTCCAGAAGCAATGGAAAAGGAAGAACTTAATAAAAGCCCTGTTTTGAAATGCCAAACAAAAATGATACATTTGGCTGGATTTTACTTTCTAGAAATGAGAAAGACTGCACTATTGACTGATGGGGACTTGGGACTTAACTGTGCCAACTGAGCAAAGTGTAAGGAATTGACTCTTCGGGAGTGAACCAATCAATAGTCTACCAACTTTCTGGTCTGCAGGTGCTGGAGAACTAGAGCTTTAGAGAACTCGCTAAAGAAATGCCCTATTTATCTTTATCAGTAGAGGGAACCTTGATGAGTGCCCAAGCCAAAACCTTGTCAACTTGTGTCCAAGAGATTTATGTTTTCCTTTCACTGACAGTGGCTTTTCTTACCACAAGAAAGATCAGCACTGCACTTCAAGTTAATGGACCATCGGGAATATCTTATAGCCATGCATGGGCTTGAGTCCTTGTTCACCATGCCATTCTTTCAGATCAGACCACTTCTTTCATATAGAGGATCTTTTGAATTTCTATCTAAGTTCACACTATCTTGAGGAAACTCATAGGGGCAGATTTACGAGCCCCCTGCGCCACTAGTATGTCCCTTAGTGTGACGTACTGGAGGCGCATTTCACTTCTCCACATTTACAAGGAGAGGAAATGCCACCCTGCGTGACTTTTCCTCTCCTTGTAAATATGACCCCTTCACATGCAGCACTTTGAGTGGAAGGGGCGTTCCATGGGTGTTGCTGTGGGTGTTTCCTAGTAAATCTGGAAATGTGTCTCGTTCCATGGGTTTTGCGTGGGATCGTGAATCTGGAAATGCGTGTCAATGCTACGCCTTCCCAGGGGAGGCGTAGCAAGGTGCAACGAGGAGAAAGGTTTACATTTCTCCTTGTTTTTTCCTCTTTCGTATCGTGCTGCATTCTACAGCACGCATTGTAAGAGGAAAATGCCGGTAGTCATTTTTTTTGTGCAGACAGGTGCCCCTTCCTGCACAAAAATAATCTCCCCATGACGCAGGCATCCTTGCACCATGGTGCAAGGGTGCCTGCGCCGTAGAATGGCGGCAGTTTGTGCACCAGCCCAAGGGAGAGCACAGGAATGCGACATATTATTGTAAATATGTTGCATTCCTGTGCCTCGGAAGTGCTGCAGCGTGGCACAGCCAAAGGGCTTGAGTTGCCGTGCTGCAGTATTTCCTTGTAGATCTGCCCCAAAGTCTCTTTCTTGTCCATTTGAGCTGATTTGTGAAAGAGAGCCTCCCAACAGGGTCTCAATGAATGCAAACAGAATCCTGCTCAACTTTCACACCGGTTGCAATATTTGAAAGCACGTTTTTAGGTGTCCTGTGAAAAGGCAGCAGAGATAATCACAGGAAGAAAACTTATTTTTAAGTACTGAATAATAACTCAAACATCCCTCAGTAATAACATGCGCAAATTGGAGACTTGTACCCGGACAGCAGAAAATAAACCAAGCAGGATGCAGGCAGAGATTGAAGTGCACCTGCAAAATTCCTGTCCTAACAATAGGTGTTTTTTCCGAAAAGGAGCCAAGGGAAATAGCATACATTTCCCATGCACAATGAAAGCAAGCATATGCCTCAGAAGAGTTCCGAGATATTTTTAAAGAGTTACACATGATAAATCTCAAGATGTTATAATGAAGAACTTGATATAATTTATGCATCATTCCACTGCTACCAGATTAAAAATACACATCCCTGCAATGGCTCATTAAAAATTAACTGTCTGTTCAGAGCTCGTTTGCACACATGCAGGTCAGATTTTAGAGATTGGAGACGAACTACTCATTTACAGATATGATTACATACTGAAATGGAGGTCTATTTGGCATGGTGATTCAATCAATCTAATAATAGTACATTAACGGAGAACTGTTGGAGACCGGCTCTGAAGTGGAAAACCTATTTATTGAGTTTTATTAAGTATTCATTATTTAAAATACGTTTTGCCAGTAGGTTTCTACAGACCTGATTTTCACTTGTTAATTGAGCGATTGGATTTTAGCTCCAGTTTCTCAGCTGGAGACCACCGCCTGTCTAGGTAAATGAAGAATTAATTTACAGACTTGTCATACCAGAAAACTACATTCTTTTTCTTTGCATTCTCATTAAAAAAAATCTGTATTTTTGCTTGACTGGTGATAATATCGTTAGTTTCGAATAATCAATCTTCTCTGCCCTCTAGTTAATGCCAAGAATTGGGGTAGGGGCAGTAGTAACTAAGAAAGCAGGAATGACGGTATGTGAGAGAAGAACTTATTGACAGAGATTGTGCGCCGATACCGCTGCCTAGATAAACCAATTTCCTTCTGAGGTGTGTGACACAATGCTAACTGTAAATGCATCAGACGGGCCTTCATTCAACTAACCGTATGTGCTATTGCTATAAATAAATATAGGGGCTCTTAGATGACTCAGGTCCACTAACAAAAATACTTAAACTGAAACTACAGAAATCTGTGAGGTCTTTGGATACTAATTTATTTAGCTATAAGCTTAATGCAGCATATTTGCTGCTTTGTAATGCCACGAATAACCGGTGCTACTCATGCCAAACCAATGGTAGTCATGTAACATGGATCTATGTGAAAAATTACGACTGAATTGATAACTGCCACCATAATAACTACCCCATATCAATGAACTTGTAAGCTCCAAATTTCCATTTTGTGTAAGTAGAACAAAGAAGAATAACCCAAAATCAAGAATGACACTAAATAACATTAAAACTAACCCTTAACCTATTGATATATCCTCTTTGATTTATTATCTCTCAACCCCAAACCCACAATAAACCCTGACCCTACCCTCGCCTTTGCACTAACCCTATCTGCAACATAAACCCTTACACCTTAACCCAGACATTACTCACTATTTGACTACCCTGAGTCCTCCTCAACCCATAGTCCTACACCGACCAATTTGTCATCCTGACCTAATATCAATCCTAAAGTTACATTGCTTTTTCCATTTACAAACTTCACATTGCCTTTTTGTACTTTATTAATGTCTTTATTGTAGCATTTTTACGAACTAGATTTGTAGTTATTGGATTTCTTTAATCTGCTTTGTGCATTTTCAGGTCTGAAATGACCAGATCCACCTCAGACTTTTCATAATCTGCTTTTCCGACGTTCCTGAATTACTTCTAATCACTATATCGCCTTTTAACATTGTCCCTCTTACTGTAAATTGCCATAGTGAATCCCTCCAAAAGTATGAATATTGTATTGTATTGTAATTGCATTTATATAGCGCTTACTACCCCTGACAAGGCGTCAAAGCGCTTTTTCGGCGGGTAGCACGCTACTCCGGGACCCTTGGTTGTTGTATTAGTATAGTGAAACGTGCAAGTACATTTTAAGTGGTGGATAGGTTAGTCAGTTATTTGGATTTGGAATGATAGCAGAAGGATAGAGTAGGACAAAGGTTTGTATTTATTTATCGCTCGCTTGTTGACGCATGCTATTCAGGGAGCCTATAAAGGATTAGTGGTGAATTAATATGGTGAAATATGAGGTAATTTCAGTGGGGATATTAGTCTGTTACTTGGAGTGAGAAGGATAGCGGATGAAGAAAGATTTGCATTCATATAGCACTTGTTACCCCTGATGGGTGTTGAAGCGCTTTTCTGGCGAGTAGCACGCCACTCCGGAACCCATAAAGGATTAGTGTTGAAAATTAGTATAGTATAAATATGAAGTAATTGGAGTAGTAGATATGTTATTCAGTTATTTGGGCAGTATATTAGTAGAGTTGAATATGGAATATGGAATTTGAGAAGTGAAACATGTTAGTTTGTTCATTTTGATTGAAAAAGGATAGTGGAGTGTATCTGCATTTACTTTTGCGGGCTCCATTTTTACCCTTCAAGACACCTGTCACCAATTGTTTAGGGAGGTCAACATTCGTTTCTTGTAATTTTTGTACCCTTCAAACGTGTTATAATTTCTACCTCACAGCCAGCTTCATGAAAGTTTGAGAAGACTGTGTATTGACTCTAAAACATTCATTGATGTATATAATAAAACCTTAAATAGATTAATGATTTTTATTACAGAAGACACATCAAGGCAAGCTTCTCCAAGGTGCGAATTGGGGGAGAGTGGAGGTAGAACCGCACAGACTGAAGCAAGCCAATGGGGGTGTGTGTAGAATTTGTACTCATTTTGGGGAAGGAGAGAGGCAAGGAGAGACACAAGGGCACATACGACAAGAGCCGTAGCTATATTAATGCAGTTTAATACTGCCAAAATTGGCCGCATCCACCAGCACAACTTCGCCACACGACACCAACAAAACCTTTGATGTAAAAAGGACGCCAGCACCCCAAAATGCTGACACCGCCATTATTGTGGCTGGATATACATGGCTAGAAACGAAGAGCTACAATAAAGGTGATACCAGCATTTTGGAGAGCCAGAGTCCTGTTTTTTTCATTAGACAGATTTTTGGGTGATGAGTCCCAGAAGATGGTATGATTTCACAAAGGGCCTCCGTACCGAAGAGTTGGGGGAGAGGCTGAGGGAGGGGAACCAGAGACCCGTCTTCCTGCATATTCCTGTTAGTGGGGTACTGACGAAGACTTAAAGAGCGGCTGGCGAGACGGTCCATCTCTAACCATGCAGTGGTACAGGCCGAGCACATGTGGCAGGGCAGCATGTTGCACCATGCTTTAGTTCCAGGAGGTATCTGGGACTAGAAAGCATGAGCTAAGGCACATGAAGGTTTGTCATGTCGCTTCGCTTAACACCAGTGCTGCTCATGCAACGAAGGCCAGCTTAGAAGAGAGGACTGCCTTTGGTTTTTAAGCAAAAGATTTGAAAGTTATTTCCATATTTCGAACTAAGGACTGTAACTTAGAATAACATTGGGCGTGTCAGTTGACACATTAATCTAAATGGTTTTAAATGCAAAACATCTGAAATGCATTCCTTATTATGTTAAACTATGTGCATTTTATACCAAGAAAATGGGTGGTGGTAAAAGAAGAAAATGAATAGGACCCAGAAACTGTTTCGATACTTTTTCATGTACATCCTGGTCTGTACCTCTAAACTCGTAACAGTACTAAATGCAACACTCACCATCACAGTCGAAGAGTGCAAAAACAACGTCACAAACATGGTCCGACAGCTCCACTTTTGCCACCGTTCTGGCGACCTGTTGCATGGTGACTGAAAGACACAAACGTTTATTTATAAGTCATTCACAACTGCTATTGCAACATCAATGGCAGAAAGTTAAGTGTGTAGATTGCTGCTACCGTATTTCAGAAAAATAGCATGGACATTTCTTTCACTAACCAAACAAAGAATAACTAGATATCAACTCCGCACAATTTATTTACATTAGCTAGTATTAGAAGTACTTGGAAGTTAAAACCGATCAAATCTCACAAGCAATATATATATCTATATATCAATATTTTAAAGTTAAATTATTCAATGTAGTACATACTTTATTATATTTCTAATCATTTGGGCGTTTGCAGACCTTCACCACTATTTTAATAATTTTTAGATGTCAAGTGTCCTTTATAAATGATTATAGAAACGGATGACTCTTCGAATGGGGAACCGCCGTCTAGATAAGGACTGTTGTCCAGAATTCCCTCTTAATGGGTAAAATGTTTGTTCTTATTCACATACAAAAACACAAATATGAGAGCGAAGTGTATGGGGAAATACCGATCTGATTAATCAATCAATCAGAACATTTGTAAAAGCACACTACTCACCCTTGGGCCGGATGTTCTTGAGGTCCTTGGGATAAGAATTGAGTTTGAGTAAGGCGTTGATCTCGACGTTCTTCCAGCTCTCGAGGAAGGTCGCTGTCTCGAAGGAGATGTTGATGGCTCTCCAGAGATGGGGTGCAATGGTGGTGCTGGCTTTGTTCAAGATGTGGTGTGGGCATGGGTCTGACGGAGATCCGGAGTGGATGGTGCTCATGATTTTAATAATGTCGTTGTCGTTTATGTTGGTCCAGTAGAGCAGGGGATCGGAGCGATGGTGGCTGTGGAGACGGGGGTCTTAGTAGTTGTCGGGGCGGTCGTGACCTTGAAGCTGTCGTGGATGTCTGCGATCTTGCGATGGAAGAAGGTGGCAAGGGAGTCGCAAAGTTCTTGAGAATGTGGGATGTTGTTGGTGTTGGAGCTGGGGTTGGAGAGTTCCTTCACAATGCTGAAGAGCTCTTTGCTGTTGTGCGTGTTGTTGTCTAGGTGGTCTTTGAAGGAGGGACTTTTGGCGGATCTGATGAGGTGGTGGTGACCTCGGGTGGCTTTCTTGTGGGCTGAGTAGTTGTCTGGTGTCTGTTCATGGTGCCATTTTCTCTCTAGCTTTCAGCAGGTTTGCTTGGAGGTCCTCAGTGAACCAGCTGGCTTTCTTATTGATGTGTCTGTTGGAGGGTTTCTTGAGCGGGCAAGGGTGCTGGCGCAGTAGTCGATCCATTGTCTGAGGTTGCTGGTGGCGGTGTGGTGGTCGGTGGGGTCGGTTTCGGGCGAGGGTGGTGGTTAGCTTGTTTTCGGGGACTTTGCCCCAGCAGTGGCGGTGGTTCTGTTCGGTGGTGCGTTTCCGGAAGGTGAAGTGGATGCAGCGATGGTCGGTTCAGTGGAGTTCGGTGGTGCGGTTGAAGGAGACATGGGAGCTTGCGGAGAAGATGGGGTCAAGCGTGTGGCCGGCGGAGTGGGTGGGTGTTGTGACGAGTTGTCTGAGGACGAGGTTGGTGAGGTTGTCGATCAGGGTGGTGGAGTTTGTGTCGTTGTGGTTCTCGAGGTGGAAGTTCAGGTCCCCGAGGAGGATGTAGTCTGTGGAGGCGAGGTAGTGTGTACAGACGAAGTCGGCGATGGAGTCGCTGAACTGTGGTCAGAGTCCGGGGGGTCTGTAGACGAGGGTTCCTTGGAGGGAGGTGTTGGGTCAGTGTGGATCTGGAAGTGCTGGTGTTCGGCGGTGCTGAGGGTGTCGTCTGGGTTGGTCGAGACTGAGAGTGTACCTGTGGACGATGGCAATTCTTACTCCTATTCCGATGGTGCGGTCCTTGCGTGTGATCTTGTAGCAATAGATGGCTATGGCGATGTCTGGTGCCTCGGAGGGGTTCAGCCAGGTCTCCGTCAGGAAGGCGACGTCTGGGGAGGTTGAGTCGAGTAGGTCTCAGAGTTCAACGGCGTGTTTGCGGGACAGAGCGGGTGTTGAGGAGAATGCATCTGAGGTGGTTGTGTTCTTTTCCGGTGGGTGGGTTTGCATTTATTGATTGTCTTGGATATGACTAAGTATAAATATGCTTGATGTTAGTTAGTTCTTTTTTTCTGTTTAAATGTTCATTGAGCTCTTAATATTAATTGGTATGAGCAATACTCTTACTTCGCTCTTACCTGAATGCCCGGTTGACCCTGTAGCGTGGAATGTGCGCCTACACTTGAAATTGACAGGGCATTGCACGGCAATTCACAAAGTAACTTTTCTCCTTTTGCTTCACTAAGACAAATGAGTTTGTTGATGTGTAACAGGAATATAAACATGGGTTGTATAGGTTATCAAAACTGTATGTTATGACAATGTAGCAGCGTTCTAGTGGATTAAGCTATATGCAAATCTTCAATGTGTCCCATTTTTGTAACTATGTGCCAGGACACCCCTGTATCAATACCTTACTCATTTATGCGCTGTTTCTATGTATCTTCCTCCTTATAAAACTTTATAAACAGATCAAACAAAAACAAAAAACTAACAAACCTTGATGTTGGCTTCAGAGTTGTAAGGTAATATCACTTGAAATAGTGTGTGCCACCCTAGCCACATGAGCTAGTTCAAGGACATCATTGTTAGATGTTGAGATGCAGATTTCTTCTAATACTGTTTCTCAAACAGAGTCACATGGACACACCTGCCATGTTTTACTGGGCTACCCGCTGTAAAGCTACCTAAAGATCACACTGGACAAAAAGTATATCAATCTGGTAATCAACCATCAAATGAGTCTGGTGTGCAAGATGATAAATCCATTTCCTGAAACTAAGACAAATGTGCCCAATTTGAAGATCTAGTTTGGTTCCATTATAAAGGAGAGATTGTATCAAGTAACTTCAACAAAGAGATCATGTTAAGTCTGTACTCCTCTCACGATCAGGCCATTGGCCAGGCTTCTGTAAAGTGAAAGCCCAGAGACAAGCAACAACCAAGTATGTGAGAATTGTATTGGGCAGTTCTGCTAATCTGTTGCTTTTGTGGGACTCTCAGCCTCTGGGGACACCCTTTGGTGCAACTCTGATAGGTGTGGGAAATGAGATATCTGTTCAGTGAATTGTTCAGAAAAGATTGCCAGTGGTGAAGTGCCATTAGATAACCAATGCCTGGAGGTCTGAGATGAGTGTCGGAGTGAGTGAGCCCCAAGACGGTATCCCATTTATGGGGTGAAGCCTGTCCATTGCCTTGTCAGGGAGTTGGAATGTGTTCTTGAGGTGGAATTGCTTTGCTAACTGTACAATATTGTTTCTGTTTTAGGTGTCTGATGTTGTGGATGAGCTGTCTAGTGTGGTATGTTGTTAGTTGTGAATGTCTGTATGTGTAAAGAGTATTTGGGTAGCATAGCTATGTCAGCTAGATGAATTTGGTGCTGTGTACCTCAAAATTCAGGCACACTCAAATATTTTATTTTGCCAGGTCCGTGTTTATGGAAAGTGTCTATTAGTCTTAGGGAACGGTATGTTCTCAAATATATTACTATTCTGCTAGGATTTGAAGGTGTTTTTACATATATAGATGGTTTGTGCTGGAAGATTAAATAACGCTAGGTATGAACAGCTGTTGCTAAGTTGCTTTGTCAATTAGATGACTTTGCCTATTAAAGTGCTTAGGTAACATGTAAGTGAGAGGATGGGGAACGGTTAGCATGTTAGAAATCCCTACATCGCTATTGCTTTGACACATTTAGAATACAGGGTTAAACAAATTAATTGTGAGTAGAATAAACATTCTGTCAACGAAGGGTGGACTGAGTAGCAACAAAATAATTATACCTTGGGGGAAAAAACGGGTCAGAGGCAGGCAACAGAAAAGGGAAGTTTTTTCCACGTATTAGTAATTATGAGAAATGTGGACTTCATTTTTAAAGTTCATGGACCTTAAACTATGGGTCTCCAGTTATTCAATTAAGGCATACCTAGAAAGAAAACAAGCAGCCTTGCCATTGAAGACCAGATGCTTTAAGAAGTCAACATTCTTTAAAAAAGATAAATGACTACATAAATGACCATATTTCCGCAATAAGTATATAAAAAAAAAACCCACAACAAAACTTGCAGCGATTTCCGGTGAACTTTTTCCAGCTAATCTGTCTCTTAACTTAGAAATTCTTTTGTTTTTATGTTTTCCTTTTTTCTTGCTGTTCTACTGGTCAAATGAACTTAATGAAAAAGATCCTAAGCCACATTCAAGGAAATGAACTAGAATACACAAATCAATTTGTTTTGAGTCAGAGAATTCTGAACTTGTATTTAAGGGCTCAGAACCTGCCAAACGATAGGGCATATGGTGTTTTAATGCTTTGTATTTCATGTGTTTTACTCTATTGAGAGTATATGTACTACATTGGTTTTAATAACTACGCACATAAACTTGAAACATGAAGTAGCAGTTGGCTGAAAAGTATGTGGGTGACTAAGTTAGTCCAAATGGTATCTTATTTGTCCTGAGCCAGTCTAAAATATCACTAGAGAAACGATAAGGGGCAGTCATGCCATAAAATAATGCGCTACGGGAGACTGCTGGCATCAAGGACAACAAAAGATTCATCGAACGAAGTATCGATACCTGGAGAACATTAGTGATCTGCATATAGTTTTGAGTAGAAGGATAAGGATTGGCAGCTACCCCATGGGAGAAAAGATAATTAGTACAAGAAATGAAGTATGTTTCCTCGAGGGACACTGTGGGAGAGAAGAGGCCACGGGATTGTAATTTACTTTCAGTCAAGATTGGCGAGGCACTCGTGAATGGATGATGCAGCCCGAGGAGCTTTGTCTGTCACAATCCAATTCCTGCTCCTCCCCTAGCTCTCATGGTGCTTTGCATGCTAGGAGAAGGTGAGGAGAGTATTGATGAGGAGTTGGCCCAAAACCGGCAAGAAGAAGACACCATATCGACTCCTAGCCCACTGAAAATTAAGTGTCAAAAGCTTAATGGCCGCTAGTGGTTTTTTCTGCTCTTTGGTAGGTTACCCAGCGTTGCTCTTGTTTACCCTGAACTTGGCCCGAGGGGTGAAATGCAGAGGCAGCAAATTGGTGAACGGGTCAAGGAGAGACGGAAAGGTGGAGTGTAACTGAATAGCCGAGTGAGTTATCCTTTTGCCTTGCCAATGCTTTTGCTTTGTAGAGAGTTCAGCTGAGAATGGCGACGTGGATGAAGCGAGTGATTTGTCTCTGCAGCAACATTTATCATTACACGAGACTATCGTCTTGTGCACTTCCCAGTTCATAAAACTAGTCCTCCGAGTCTGAACTTGACTGCCGCCTTTATGTGATGAAGTATCGGTACACTGCATATTGTGCTTTCCTCTTTTCTGTGAATTTTATGAGGAACCCTGGAAATGACTCCTAATACCTTTACTGCAAAGACACAATTTTAGACAATGTACGCATGCTGTTTTTACAACAGCTCCATGCCCTGGAAATTTGAGTTTTTGTGTCCACGTTTTTTTGGCCTGCTATACTGATTCGCAAGAAACTAGGTTGGCAGTTAGTCTGAATGTTTGTTTTTTGATATAGATGGACATTTATGTAATTTTCGAGTAATGTTATTTTTTTTTAACCATCAATGGCTTTATGTAACGTTATTAGGGGATTCATTAGAAATGATATTTTTATATTAAATGTTTTTTATTGGTGGTGCTTTTGAACAAAGCTTATTGATTCGAATACCATTATCCATCTCGCCCGATGAGCTGGCAGTGAGCAAGGCTGATGATGTCCCCTTTCCGTGCTCACTTGAGCCAACGATCGAAATGTCTGCCTGCGCGACTCAAGATTAGTCTCTCAGTCTCTGTAGTGTGTACAGCTGACCCCGCCAGTGGCGCAGTTACAAATACACAGGACTCTTGAAGGAACGTATACGTAGTTTTAAAAACAAGCACTGATAAAGGTGGGTTATTTGCAGTTGTTTGCAAGTAGGTCTTTAAAATCTCAGACGCCTAACCATTTTAAAGCATTCCTCATGCAAGTCTGAGCACGATGAAAGAATAAACGAGTGTTATCAGCCTTATTTGAAAAGCACTCGTGCTTTATCATGCTTTTAAAGAGCACTTGGGTTCTGTGAAGTGCTTTAATAGTCTTACCGGTGTCAACGGCTCTGCTGTGGTGTTACCTCTGAAAAAGGTGCTGATAGAAACCGATTCCCATGAGCTGGGAGCCGCCATACTGCGTGTGCAGATGTGCTGCATTTTATTTGGCAGCATGATTCAATGGATCGCACTCGGGCAACGCTAATATTGCATTGGAGGGGTGATTAAAAAGAGCATGCCCGCTTAAGCAAACTGATTGAGCACATAAGCTTTCGACATTTCAACTCATTTTTGGAAAATGTGGGGAATTTATAATCTTTTCCATAACATTCCAGTACTGAAGTTCGAATCGTAAGTAATCCCCTTACACCTTTGAGGAAAAGTTTCAAACTTCGGTCTTTCTGGCCTTTAGTTCATATTGTTTCTGGATGAAGGTGGCTTTTCACTTAAATTCCACCTCTCTGCCATCATATTAGAGTATGGTTCTAGTTTACAAACGATCTGAGTCTCTCCTGCATAGGTGTACCAAGCACTGAATTAAAGAATTTTTTGTTTAAATAACTAGGCAGATTGTGATACGCCACACACTATTATGGCATGTGCATCTACAAAATAAAAGCCTTAACTGGAAACTTTGGGAGGACGTATTTCATTTGTTGACCCAAACATCCAACTCGGAAGGGTGATGGATGGAATGGTGTATACTGCGTGGCAGAGAAACACGATTTAAAAAATACATTAGAAACTGCACTGTTCAGAAGCGACACAAATATCCAAGTGGTGGTTTGAATGTAGCACGACGAATACAAATTACATTTAGAAATAACACTAGACAATAGGAAAAACAGAAAGCAGAGAGCAACCTAAAACCAGAAGAGTAAAGCTAACCAGTTCAAGGAGACAAGACTGGGAACAAATAAAGAATATTGCAGAAAGAGCAGGCCGAAAGTTGAATAGCATTTTTTACCACGCATGGCAAAACTATGCCCGGCTTAACAATGCAGTCAATACCACGACTTTGTCGTTACCACAAGATCCATTACAGCACAAGTCATTACAACGACTTGCTTTAGGGAAGTGCTGGACTTTGGAATAGTTAAATTACTATTCCAACTCCAGTCAGTGTATCAGTAGGGAAGGTGTTGGACTTAAAATCCAACACCACATTCCCTAAAGCAAGTCATCGTATTCATGTCCCAGTAGTGGTACTGGCTGCGTTGTAAAGGCACTATGATGTAATGCGTATGTTGTAATAGAGGTTTCCCCCAAAATGCTATACCAGGACCACTGTATATTAATAATTTAGATTCCACCTTAACTACCTCTTGCAAAGATATTCCCTGTGCAGGGAAACGTATGATCCCCGCACTGCTATATGCGGACGATGCCGCACTTTTAGCCAGAACGGCGGTAGGACTCCAGCTACTTTTAAACTCCTTTGCGGCCTTTATGAGATCACTGGATTTGAGTGTAAACTTCTCTAAATCACATGTAATGGCCATTGGACAGAGATCTCTAAAAGTTAAAACTTTTTATTGTGAGGGGAATATACTTACCAGGGTTTCGACGTTCCCATATCTTGGAGTCTTATTTGATGACCAGGGCACTTGGGGAACCCAAATTTTAGCCAAAAAAAAAACCGTCCTGTTCAGAGCCACATCGGCTGTCGTAGGTTTTGCTAGGAAATGAGGAGCGAGGCCAATGAAGGCCCTCTTTCAAATATACAGAGCTAAGTGTATATCACTTGCAATGTATGGGTCTGACTTGTGGGGTATTAAAAACGTGAAGGCCATTCAGATGGCTGAAGATAGGTTTCTTAAGAATATTCTAACTGTCCCGCTATCAACAGCCAATTACATCGTCCATCAGGAATGTGGAATCGGCTTTGTTGAAGACGATATCGCAGTGGCACCACTGCTGAAATGGATAGGGACCTGGCTAAACCCTGATTTAGTGTTAAATCATGACATCCTGAAAGATTGTATGGCACTTGATCGTGGGCATTGTATCCCCTGGCTTAAATATGTTAAGAAGTTGTCAGATAAGCTGGGTAGGCCAGAACTATACAACTTGCCGGAAAAATTACTAAGGGGAGATATAAAATCGTCGAAGGAAACACACCTGCGTATAGTTACTATGGCCAGAGAAGAGAGAGAGTTGGAAAAGGTAACTGTAAGGGCTCACCAGTTGCGGAAAACTACAGTGTCAATGGAACCATAGCTGGGTATTGTCACAAACCCTAATCACCGATTTTTATTGATTAGATTTAGACTAAATCAATTCCATTTCCTTCTCAGTGATCAGTTAGGTTGGAAGAGGGTTGAAGACCTTGGGGTTTGTACCTGTGACAATTTCTCTGGGCAGGATATTATGCATTTTATGTTTTTCTGTGAGCACCTTAATGATATCAGGAAGCATTTTATTTCCCCAATTTTAGTTAATAAAGGCTTTATGCAAGTCAGGCCAGCCTTACTCTATCTTCAAATGTTGACAAATGTATGGGAAATCTTTAACATCGCAAATATTCTGGCCGCAGCTGTAAGAATCCTAAGGAGAATAACCTAACATCACAAATCCATGTATGTATCTCATTGCTGTGTTAAGATGTAATCAGCACAAATTGCTCTCCATTGCTTTTTATATGTATATATATCCGAGTATTAATTATTTATTGTATATCGTGGTTTTATATTTGGTGACATTAATTGTCTTTTAGTATGCTTTTATGGTTTGCACAGTAACCGGAAAAAGTAAATTTGACTGACTATACCAGGACCAAGTTTAAAAACAAAGCAGGAAAGGAGGATGCTCAAATTAGGCGAAAAATATAATTGGTTAACAGTCCCATTGTATTTTACTGCATATTGGTCTTAAACTGTGACTGAGGGGATAGGGTGAAAACCAGCTATACTTCAGAGTCTATCCTACCCCAGGGTCGACACAAGAGAAAGCTTCTGACAATGCTGGTGGAGCTGCAGGAGTGCACAAGTAGGCGATGGCACCAAGGAATACAGTACAGCAACGCCCTTCTCAACTTCATGAACAAAGCTGAGTTCACTTCATGAAAATAGCCGAGTCCCACTGAGGTGCTGCGAGGATGAACGAGCTACCTCAAGGAAGTGGGCCTGAACCACTTGTGCTGTGTTTTTCCTCTAGAAGTGTGTACAATAAGTGGTTGCAACACCATGCTTCTAAATTTAAACAGAGGGTCACAAAGAAACAAAGGCCTTTTTTTGTTTTTATATTACAACGCATTCCACCTCTACCAAGTTTCGATCTGAAAAGGTTGCAGACGTGCGGGAACATAGCTTGACCTCCATGTAACGGGGGAACCCCTGCAACATGATGTGATGGAAGAGATAGAGGGGACTACTTCAGATATGAACAGGAAGTTCTCTTCATAACAAGTGTGACCCACTCTGGGATTAGGTACGTGGAACTGAGGCTTCGGGGTTTAGCAGTCATCATAGTGGCATAACAGAGGATGTCATTCTATTCTATAAGGACCTCCATGATAGCAATTAGTTCTCTAGCATGAGTGTGAGGTACAGGCACCTAGATAATCACTCGAGAGACAAAAATCAGAGTGCTGGCGGTCCAACAGTGTTTTAGGGACAGGATCTGGGTGCTAATATTGAGCTTTTTTAAAACAAAAAATATTTATTGTTAACCTCAGAATGCCACATAAAAGGAACAAAATTAACAGTGTACAACATAAAATCAGATTCCGCAGGAGACAATTCAAAGTATCAACGACCATAGTAAAACATTTATGCCTCAATTTCTTTGAGGTTGGTATACTTGTTAGAAAACACTTCCTAATTTTAACAGTCAGTATGGCTCTCGTTGTAGGATACACGAAGGAAGTATTATACGCTATGAATTGTTTAACCCCTTGACAGCGGCGAAAATTTCGCTGCGGTGCGGGTTATTTATGGCGTGGGCGTGGTTCGGACGGCCCCCGGCCGTCCTCCGCACACGCCCACCGTGACGTCAGCCGGCCGCCGGCCGTCCGACGCATGGAAGGGGTTAATTATCAGACATGTCAGTACCATGTACAGGAAATCTACTTCTGCTGATTCTCCCCTTGGGTAAGAAGACCATCTACTCATAAAATGTTCCCCCAACTTGATTGGTGTTAAGTGCGTCTTATGGAGATAATGAAATGGTATCAGTTTTTTGACTCTTTACAATCTCCATCCCTCTGAGACCCTTGACAATCTGAATCTCATTGCGATTGTTTTTCCACCTTTGTCTTTTTAGGTCTCGGCCTGCGTAGGTGCCGAGTTTGACGTAAGGTTGGACATAAGACGTCACTAAGAACTTACAGTTCTTTCAGGACTCCAGGAGTTCTTGGACAAATCAAAACAAAAGCAGGGGGGATTTCCCGGGCTGCCGGAGGCTTGGTTTGTTTAAAGAACGCGTTGTACTTTCTAGGAGTCTATGGGAGTAGCCTTGCCGTATTTGGACTGCATTGGCTATGACTAAATATGGATATGATTCTTATGCCTTTATAAGGACATGATTTGTTATAACCACATAAGGGCATGAATCGGGAATATTTAAATAGGGTCCTACATACGTTCACAACACCCACTCCACGTATAATGTCCATCATTACTAAATACTAAGCAATACTAAACATATAACGATGCATGTGTTTTCCAACCCACCCCAAAATACATAACTTGCATTTGAAATGGTATATGGTATATACACGAAAAATGTGTATTTGTACTGTACGTTTTTCAAGCAGTGGTATCATTCAGATAATGCATACATAAATATTGGCTGAATGAATTGCGAAAATTACATTTATGAAATGGCTCTTAATACAGAAGAGAAGGTCGAGACCATTTCATCACATATTTATACACGACTGTACATGTGCTAGAGGCTGAATCAAAATATTGTCTCTAGAGTTTCAAAATAGAAATCTTGTTCTCTAAGAATAGGTCTACTTCAAGCAGAGTACCATGTGCCAAAAAAAAGATAAATATTTTGAAAATGGAAAAATAATTTCGCTTTCAGGGGAAAAAAATAGTTCCAATTGTTTTCATGTAGTGTTGTTTATCAAAAACTGAAGGCCGAATTCAGAGTTCAGGGAACGCTGTGTGCTTGTTATTTCAAAAGTTATTCTCGTTGTTAGGAGAGAACATCAAATCAGACAGGCTGGCGAAAAATTGGTCTACAACAGTAGGTGAAAGTTCGACTAAGTTCGAAAAAGCTGAAATAGTGCATATGTGAGAATCATTGCCCTCATTGATGTCTGGATCAGCAATGCTCACAGAAGGTTGTACCTGCGTGCCGCTTTCATCTCGCACCTCACCACCACCTAATCGTAATAATGAGGTCTCAACGAATGCCGTCATCAGAATAGGTAGCCGCTGGGGACAACAGTTGCATGAGTTGTTTCCGAACCAAGCAAATTATCGATATCCATAAGTACTGCTGATGGTAGTGTAAGACAGATGTCCAACACGCATTCTTCTCCGCATAGCAGGCATCGAAGCACAGGTAAGATGCAATCTTGCCAGATTGGTCTGAATGAAAGAAACCAGGTAGTATTCAGATCTCTTAGCTTCGCCAAGCCGAGGACCTTAGTAATCCTTTCTCGGTATCTCATCGCTAGGATCGTTTCTTCCATTGTTGCCTGGGTTTTGTCTGTGACTTGACTTGCCATAGCGGAGCAGAAGGAATAAAAATAAAATTCCTGCTACGAGTCCCAAAAGAAGAGGCTGGCCGCCGAACACAGAGTGCACGAAATTCGGGAAGATGTTCAGGACTGCTACAAAGAGTGCTAATAGTCCCGAAAAATTGTCTTAAATACATGTGCGATGCCACTGGTATCGGACATGTTTAAGATTTGACCTAACATTTCTACGAAATGCACGGGGCAAATTGACGATAATAGTGTATGTATCTCTGCCGCTGTCCTTGCAACTTGCAGATCATACGTCTCTTTGGACGAAGTTAAAGGCACAGTTGTCTGTAAAAGAATAGACTTCATTCTGCTTAAAGTATCAATTCGAATAGAAAAGATATTCAGAGAAGGCCATATTGCTGCCTCCATGTCTGGTTTGCTGTTTGGATACAATACTTGCATACAGCAAATTACCCTGGAAGTAACGCTCACGAGATAGGCTATTCCTGGCACCATGCCACAACAGCTGTAGTCACTTATTAGAACGTTGCTGCCGTTGGAAAGCTGTCTGAAAAAAGGCTCTATCTGTGTTGCAGGGGTGCCGTGCAGATGACATGAAAGGTTGTTTGATGAACCTTCGCAGGCTCCATGCAAGTTAATACCTTGACACAGAAGTGTACCACTTAGTGAATTTTTACAGTTGTTACCACTAAGAAATACCTCTTTTTTCCCTTCAATATAACATTTATGTGTATAAGGTAATTTCCAGGTTGACTTGATGTATTTTTTACCCAACCTTTCATACAGGCCTAATGGTATATACTTATGGCAGTATTGAAACTGAAAAGTCGTTATCGGAATTGTGATTGTACCATGTATTATCCATTCAATGACAGGTCGTTCTGACATTGTCAATGGTAACTGAGTTTTTCAATGCTCAGTATCGTATAGTCTTCTCCTTTTTGTGCCAAAGAGATTTGTTTATCTGTAAGGTTAAAGATAGAAAATAATGACTTTTGTTGATTAGACGCCATGGCACGTAGCCTGAACGCAGATTTTGCAACGTCCAGCCTATCTGTACAATAGAACGTAATTGGGACTGGCCATGTTGTAACATTAGCATATCCTGTTCTATTATATCAATAGCAGATGATACAATGCTGTCCAGTGAATAAATTCTGGAGGACAGAGTCGTTAACCCATTGTCCACTACAGACAGTGATTTTTCCAAATTAATACGATCAATTTCTCGTATTTTTTCAGCAGTTTCAATTTGCATTACTTTCCAAGCTTCGTAGTAAGCAGCGTATATACCGGCGTATATGAAACGTTTTTGACGCTGTTTGCGAGGTCCCAATATGAAATCTCGCAAGTCAGCACCTTCTTTAAGTAAAGTCAAGTGTTGCTTAATTTCCTGCAGTGTAGATTTCTGTAGCCATTCGAGGCATAGCTTTCCTACACTGTATGTTGTAACTATCCCTGAATGTTGTGTCTGGGAATATCTTGGGTCTGGCCTGGTCTGTTTGAACCCCTGTGTTTTGTTCAGGAATCTATCTTGACAGTTATTAGTGTCTGTGGGCCAGATCAACCATTTTTTCCAATCAGGATTTGTTCTGTTTTGGTGTAAAATATGGGATACGTCTATCTCCACATCTGTAGTGCCATTACTATCAGGTATGGGCTTTGGAATAGACGGTTTGTTTAAGTCTTTTATCTTGGCTAAGCCAAGACAGGTTGTTTGTTGAATGGTGTCATTCAGGAATATTATCTGTTCTGGGATCATGCAGGCTCTAAATAATGCTTCTAGACCTTGTACCTGCCAGTCTTTTGTACCCCAGATGGTTTTTGTCTCAATGTTGTTTTTCCAAAATTCAAAACCAAATGTAGACATTTTTTCATAAAATTTTTCAGAATAAATCAATTTAGTATTTGTCAACATGTTTTTCATTCCTGTCTTATTTAACATTTTGAAATAAAACGTTTCTGGAACAGTGTTGTTAAACCCTGAAAAGTATGGAAATTTCTCATAAAATGTTTTCGAACTGCCTTTTGGCGGTGTTGGACAATGTCCCCATTGATTATAACTAAAAACATTTCTGGGATTAGCAGATTTATGCAAATAGTGATGACCATAATGATTAAAACAGTACATTTCTTCATAATTTGATGAACCGTGTAAATAATCATGTTCTGTAAATTTTGCTGACACTTCTAAATCTGACATCATATTATTAATATTTTCAAAGTCCCAATCATCAGAGAAAGTACTTGGTGTTACAAAGTCACTTAATGAAACCTTGAACTGATGTGGATATTTCAAGAGTTCAACCGGGCCATAGATTTCGTAATCAGTAGCGTCCCATGCTACACCACCAGGTATAGGAATGGCTGTGATGTTCACTGACGATAGTTCTCTTTTTTCAATGTGAGAGGATCTGTGAGGCTTTAGGACCAAGTTGATGTTCTGACTTGCTGTGTCCATTGTACTATATTTTCCATCAATGAATTTTCCCAAAATTAAAACCAAAATGAGCCAGAGTAGGAGGAAAAGTACACCTAACACAATCCATAATTCAATCCATGGTGAAATCAGGTATGTTTCTTTGAGTTGATGAAAGAGTTCAGTCATTTTTTCTTTGAAAGTTTTAGTTGCTGGCGTTTCTTCATGTTCACTTGGATCATCAGAAAAGTTATCGAAATTGCTGAAGTAGCAAGATGCAGTTCTGTCAATTGTTGGAATTGCTTCCGGATTTTCATTTATCTTTGGATATGTATGTTCAGAGGCTACATAATTGTAGATTGGTGTTTCTTGACGAACTGTTGCAATTTGGGTTTCAAGAGGCACAAGTTCCATGGCTTTGCTGCATAGTCCTTTTTTATTCACTGCAGGTTTATCAAATGTGATTAGTCTTTCAGTTTGAACCTCTTGTATTGTAGCAAGGTTTGATCTTCTGCTACTTCTTGGGAGTCCACTGGGCCTACTACTTATTATTGGCCACATGATTGTGGTTTTACCAGGTCGATTGATACAACTCTGTTCTCCTTTTTACCAGCAAGGGGCGGTAGTACTACTGATCTTGTTCCGCTGACAGCTAAGACAGGTACTGCTTTTCTGTAAGGAGGCAAAAATTCCTTCTTCACCGCGATCTTTTCTCTGACCAGATCCCCAATCTTTGGAATCCAGACAGGCCTTGCTGGGACAGGTGGTTTTTCTTCAGTGGCCGTTGGCTTTAGCTTTATATTACTTAGACTTCTTCTTGTTTCATTCAAGTCCTGTAAAACAGCCAAACGATCTTTGATATCAAAGGTTTTTTGTTTCACCACTGAAGTCTGACAATCAAGGTCATGAATGATCATTCTGGTACGAAACAAACGTTCGTATGGAGTGATACCTCCTAGAGAATTTCTTGGCAGATTACTAAGACTACGTTGGACACTTGTTAGATGTTTGACCCACCCGTCACCCGAACCTAATACCCTCGCTGTTATAGATTGCTTTATGTCACGTTTTTTTCTCTCCACTACCGCATTTCCCTCGAGATGGAATGGACTAGAGTACCGCAATGCAATGGCCATGTTGGTCATGGCCTCCTTGTACGCTCAGGAGCTAAACGCAGGACCCTGGTCAGAATGTAGCATGCCAATTACGTATGTGCCGATAAAGACTCGCAAATCTTTTATAACAGTTTTGGCGTCAGCCGAGCGCTGGGGCCACATCCAAATGAATCTTGTGCAGGAATCCACTGCGACCATGATATATTTATAGTTGCCATCCCTATGTAAGGGACCACAGTGGTCCAGGTAAACACATGCTAGTGGTTTATCTGAGATTAGAAGGGGCATTTGTGCTGGTCGTTTCACTGTTGATACTTTCATTCTTTGGCATATTTCACATTCTAGAACATAGTTTCTAGTCTGTTTTCTCATGCGTGGCCACCAATATCTCTGTTTTAATAATGATACTGTGGCGGAAACACCAGCATGTGCAGAAGCGTGCCCTTCATGTGCCGCTAAAATTAGTCCTAACCTGTGTTCCATGTTTGGAATTGCCCTATCCCTCACTCCAGGGATTCGAGCAAAAGGAACATTATTCGCATCAGTTTTGTATGAGTACTTTACTGGAAAGCCTTTCGGGGGTGTCTTACCGCTGTCTTTTACTGAAGCACTAACAGCCTGCATTATTTGGCTGTCTATTTTTGTTTTTGACCGGGTGATGGCAGATAAGGAAGCCGTTTGCACAGCGGCCTTCGCGGCCTCATCAGCCAATGAATTCCCTGCAACGTGAACGCCATCACGTTGATGACCCAGTGTATGTATCACGTGAGTCTTTTGTAGTTCTTTCTGCAAAAGAACTACTTGTTCCCAAAGTTTTTTATGCTTTATTGTGGCACCTGTCTCATCTTTGTAACCATTTTTGATCCAAGTCTGTATGTCATTATTGTAAGACTGGACGCAGTAATGCGAATCGCACACTATTAGTGTGAGGAATTTGCGATCAGCATTTTCAAGCGCCATCTTTAAAGATCTTATTTCAGCTCGCTGAGCTGTACAGTTTCTGAGTGATTCAGTTTTAGTGACCATCGGTCTAAATTTACCTAAGCACCAGCGACCTTTAACAATCGCACATGCTGCATTGTAAACTTGTTTCTTCACAACGTAGTGTTGTGCAAATCTGTCCGTGTAGATTACACAGGTGTATTGTTCGAGAGGCAGAATTTCGATTGACAGAGGGTATTCATGTTTGTATTCCAGATCTTCAAGTTTTTTCATTTTTGGATCAAATGCGTGTTTCACATCTGTTGCAGCAAGAGAATTTTCCCATTGTATCCATTTTGGATCTAATGCCATAGCATTCGGAATGCGTGGTCTTGTTACTGCCTCAAGGGCTGATACTGCTGTTAAAACAGATATGCTCTTGCCTTGGGCTAGGGCTCTTTCTTTTGCTACAGCAGTTTGAACCGCTGTCAGAATTTTTTCAGTAGAACTGAATTTCATTTCAGCTTGTGTGTACAAGTGTGATTTATAAGCTATTGGTACTGTTTCTCCCTCATTAGAGGTCAGGTACGTGAATCCGCATCTTCTTGGGATGACTCGGATTACAAGGTTGCGTTTGTTTGCGCGTGTTTACAGTTTTGTTTTAGTTAACATGTCTGTGTGTAATGAACGTAAAATTTCTGTGTGTTTCTGAGTTCAATTGATTGGTTTGAAATCAGGTTTTATTAATTCGTAGAGAGGTTTAACCGTCTCTGCATAATTTAGAATGTATGCTCTTCCGAAATTCAGGAAACCTAGAATTGATTGTACGTTTTTCAGCGTTTTTGGAGCTTGGAGTACTGCACACTTCTCTAAGAAGGTGTCTGCTAAGCTTTTGCCTTCACTTGATAATTCATATCCCAAAAATAGGACAGTGAGGTGGGCAATTCGTGACTTTTTAAAGTTGAATTTGTACCCTTCAGCTGTGAATCCAAGTATAATGGTGTTCACTCTTTTCAAGTGTGTCTCCAGGTCATCGTCTGTAAGATAGATGTCATCGACATAAGATAATGCCTCATCATCATACATTTGTAGTAACTGTTACCCTTGCTGAGAATAATCCTTAGCTGTTCTTGAATCCCTGTGGGAGTCGACAGAATTGATTTTGTGCCCCCATTGTTGAGAAAGCGGTCAAATACCTACTTTCAGGTTCAATGTTTTGACAATAGAAACCATTTGAGATATCTAATGTTTTATATTTTTTGCGCACGATGTTATTCATTAGTGCTGCACTGTGTGAGTTTTGTACTGCAAATGTTTTGCAGCATGAGTTTAGGTGATATGAATCGTCTGGCTTGGAGACAGGAAACAAAGGATTGTTCATTTGTGAGGTGGTGCATGTTTCAATCACCCCCTGATATTCAAGTTGATCTAAGATCTCCCTGACTTGTTGTGGAACGGACCCCTCCCCTACCTCTATTGGGCGGTGGCTCAGTACCGATTCTCTGGGCTCCGATGATGGTCCCACCGCGTCCCTGGCAACCCGGCATATTCCCCTTTCTCTTTCCATGCAGGAATCGAGTACGAGTGACGGCAACCCGGAAGTACCTGTTGCTGACCCCGGAAGTCCCGCCTACGATCCCGGACCGGAACACGGAAAAGGACGCCGCGGAGAAGGAGCAGAGTTCTTGACGGCGGACTCGTGGCAGGAGACAGCATACCAAGAACTGAAGGCGGTGGACGGAGAAAGCGGAGAAGCGAAGAGCGGAGGCGAGGAGGAAGAGATCTGGAGCGAGGACTGGTGGAGTCCTGTGGAGGTGGCTGGAGAGCGGCCGCAACTCGGAGAAGAGTTGCGGCGGGGCATGTAAGTACCCTGTCTCCTGAACTGCAGGTCGACTTGTATCATAGTGTATATAAGCAATCCCCTCATTGTATAGCACTCCTAGGAGCACTGTATATACGCGCACTTCCCGAGACACTGTATATAGTGAATACCGCCACCGGACCCCTCACGGCTTTCACCCTTTGCCTTTCCCGCTTGAATTCCCTTCCGTCTTCGACCCTTCCGACCCCTCCTCACTCTCTCTTCTACCCCATCACAAACCGGGTGTTGGTGTCATTGGTCAGTACTCAACGACGAGGACTAAACTGCCCTATTTTGTCTCTCTTTAACTCCGAGGGCCACCGGATCCCCAAGTCTGGAAGAAGAAGACGTACCGCACCTGCTCATCGCGGATCCCTCCTCCCTGACGACAGCCCTCCGGAGCCTTCTCTCTCCAATCCTGTGTTTCCTCTACCTCTACGAACTCTATATCTGTCTGTGTTAATAAAAAGAGCTGAAGATATAGCTCACTACATACAGCCTCCACGCCTGTTATTCCGGTCCGCCCAAACCCAAAGCCCACAGGTGGTGTCAGAAGTGGGATACACCGGAAGCATGGAGGCTGCAGTAAAAAAGCTGGCCGAATCCCAGGAGCAGATGGGAAAGCTCATGGAACAATTCCTAAAGACTGCCGAAGAGGACCGTGGGCAGTTACACGACGTCCTGAAGGGTCAAGGCACGGCCCAGGACCAAGCCCTAGGAAAACTAACTGACGTGTTGGGACAACAGAGGCCCGTTACTTCCCTTCCGTCGGTAGTACTACAAAAGTATGTTCCAGGCGAAGACCCAGACTTTTTCTTTACAAACTTTGAACGCTTGGCCCATGCTGCTGCTTGGCCAGCCGACCGCTGGGGTCACTATTTGGGTCCTTTGCTTACCGGAGAGTTACAGGCAGCCTACCAGCAGGCCAACGTCCAGGGGCAGACCCCGTATGCTGATATAAAGACATGCATTTTGGAACGCCTAGGAATCGACGAGGACACCTATAGGATACGCCTCAGACAAGTGAAGGAAGGACCACAAGAAAACCCCAGGGCTCTTTCCTTCCGTATCCAGGATTTGGCTAATCGTTGGCTGAAACCCGCCACCTCCTCCAAAGACGATATTTTGGCCAAAATATATTTGGAGCAATTTTTGGCTTCCTTGCATCCCTCCACGCAGAAGTGGGTACGCCAGCACGCCCGCTTAACGCTAGAAACGGCCGTGGAAATCGCCAGCGCTTTCAATCGTGCCCAGGAGACACAAAGGATAAAGGATGAGCACCCAACCCGAGGTCATCACCCCAATCACATCCGAGCCCAAAGACCTCCACCGCCTAGAAAACCAGAACCAACTCCCCTTTTTCCTTACCCTGTCCTACCACGACCACCGAACCCCGGACCCCAGTGCTACCATTGTGGAGGATACGGTCACATCGCCAGGGTTTGCCCCCAGAGAGAAGAACCCATGGAGGTGGGGTTGGTTAGGAATCTGGTATGTAACACCCCGGAGATGGAACCCCCTCGTTTTCACTGTCCAGTGAGGATTGACGGTCAACCAATGAGCGCTCTGGCTGATTCCGGTTGCCGGCAAAGCGTACTGCGCCCTCAGGAACTGCCCACTCGCATAGGACCCGTGACCGGTACTGTCGCCATCCAGTGCGTACACGGCGACACTAAGACATATCCCACTGCCAGGGTGCGGGTACAACATCATGCAGACCAAGGAAGCCTTCTGAACGTAGGCCTGGTACCCACTTTACCGGAACAAATAATACTGGGCAGTGACTATAGCGGTCTTCCTCACCTCCTCCAGAAAACAACAGACTCACTTGAGAAGTGGTGGGCAGAAGCACCGTTTCCCCAATCCAGTGCTACTCCAAACATGCCGGACAAACCCTACAAAACCAAGAGCCAAAAGAAGAAGGAGAAAAGAAAGCACGCTACCGCATATCCCGTGCAAGTGAACGACCATCCTTGGGAGACTGACAGGGAGTTCCGAGCGGCTCAGCAAGAAGATCCCATGCTACAGAATGCCTGGAACCAGGCTCTGGATAACGAAGACCCTCTTCAAGTAGGTCCCTACTTCTATAAACGGAACGGACTGTTATACAGGAAGGGCAGCCCTCAGCAAGCATCACAGTTGTTAATCCCTGGCCCCTTTCAGGAGAAAGTGTTGTTCCTGGCCCACAGCCACCTATTAGGGGGACATTTTGGTGATGTAAAAACGGGACAATCCATTCTCGACCGGTTCTATTGGCCGGGGGTCCATCAGCAGATAAAACGCTACTGTCAAGAATGTCCCGTCTGCCAGAAAAACAGCCGATATCGCCCTCCCCGAGTACCCCTCCTGCCTATGCCCCTCATAGACGTACCCTTTAGTCGGGTTGGCATGGACCTTATCGGTCCTCTGCTTCCTTCCAGAAGTGGGTGTCGATATGCGCTGGTTCTGGTGGACTACGCCACTCGTTTTCCAGAAGCAGTGGCCTTAAAACAACCTACCACCCAGAACATTGCAAAAGCACTTATTTCAATATTTGCACGAGTAGGTTTTCCCCGAGAGATCCTAACGGATCAAGGGACCCCCTTTGTTTCCTCCCTCATGAAACAGGGGTGCTCACAGCTTGGTGTCAAACAGATAAGGACCTCTGCTTATCACCCCCAGACCGATGGCCTGGTTGAACGCTATAATGCCACCCTAAAGACTACGTTAAAGAAACTACTGGCCCTCGAAAGCAAAAGGTGGGAAGAGATGCTACCCCTAGCCTTGTTTGCAATCCGATGCAAGGTCCAAAGAAGCACCGGTTTCTCCCCATACGAATTGTTGTATGGAAGGGCTCCCCGAACCCTGTTGGACATGTAAAAAGAAGCGTGGGAGGCTGAACCTGATCGCACCAAACCCCTCCCAGAATATGTGGCTAACCTAAAAACTCACTTGGGACAAATACGAGAAATTGTGCGTCAGAATCTGTTGACGGCACAGGCATCTCAAAAACGTCAATATGACAAGGGGACTAGGGCCCGTTCATTCAACCCAGGTGATCTGGTACTTCTCCTTCTGCCATCCTCAGACCATAAACTCCTGGGTCAGTGGCAGGGTCCTTTTGAAGTCCTACGTCAGGTAACCCCTGTGACCTATGAAATAGAGTTGGATCCCCAACGAGGGGTCTCCCAGATTTACCATATAAATCTCCTAAAACGATGGGAAGGACCCCGACCTGTTCTGTCCAGTCTTGCAACCCCAACAGCCCTCCCTTATGAGGTCTGTTTTGATCCCGACTTGCGGGAACCCCAAAGAGAAGAACTACGTACTGCCTTGACCTCCCTACAGCAGGTGTTTTCCTCCTTACCGGGCCATACCACGGTTGTAGAACACTGTATTCGGACTGAACCTGGGAAAACCGTGAGACAACGGCCCTATCGAGTTCCAGAGGCTCGAAGGACGGTAATCAAGGAGGAGACTGACATGATGCTAAAAATGGGCGTCATTGAACCGTCCATCAGTCACTGGAACTCCCCTATTGTTTTGGTACCGAAGCCGGATGGCTCGGTACGTTTCTGCATCGACTTCCGGGAGGTCAACAAAATATCCTGTTTTGATACATACCCGTTACCCAGGGTTGATGAAATGGTGGAACGCATAGGCAAGGCTAAGTTCATCAGTACCCTTGACCTCTGTAAAGGCTATTGGCAGATCCCACTCCGCGCAGAGGACAAAAAGAAAACAGCCTTTTCAACCCCGGATGGCCTGTTTCAATTCAAGGTGATGCCCTTTGGCCTTCACGGTGCCCCCGCCACCTTTCAGAGGGCCATGAATCAGGTCCTCCATCCTCATTCCCGATACGCCGGGGCGTACCTGGATGACATTATCATCTATAGTGACACTTGGACCCAACACCTACATCACTTACAAGAAGTCATTTCCTCGCTGGGAAGCCATGGCTTTACCATCAATCCCTCCAAGACCACACTGGCCGCTCAAACCGTAAAATATCTGGGGTTCCTCCTGGGCGAGGGAGTCATCAGACCTCAAAATAAAAAAATAGATGCCATACAATCTATCCCTTTCCCGCGAACACGGAAAGAATTGAGGGCTTTCCTGGGCCTCCTGGGTTACTACAGGAGGTTCATTCCCCGCTTTTCCCAAACAGCCGCTCCCTTAACAGACCTCCTCAAGAAGTCCACAAAAGCCGAGGAGGCCCTCTGCCATCCAACCCTGGAGATGCTTCATGCCTTCAGCCAACTGAAGCAGTCTCTGGTTTCCGAACCCGTTCTAGTTAGTCCCGACTACACCAAGGCGTTTATCCTTCAAACGAATGCGTCAGACCAGGGTATAGGGGCCGTGCTATCCCAGAAAGACAGGGACGGTAATGAGAGACCAATCCTCTACCTAAGTCGAAAACTCTTTCCCCGGGAGCGGAATTATGCGGTTATCGAAAAGGAGGCCTTGGCTATCAAATGGGCTGTAGAAAGCCTTCGTTACTACTTGGATGGTCGCAAATTCACCCTGTATACGGACCATGCGCCATTAGAATGGATGGCAAGAAACAAAGGACACAATGACCGTGTTCTACGATGGTTCCTTACTCTTCAGCCCTACAGATTTAAAACACTACACCGAAAAGGGGTGGAGCAGGGAAATGCCGACTACTTGTCTCGTCACCCACCCCCAAATAACTCTAGTAGAAAGATGGCTAGGGGAAAGGGATGTGGAACGGACCCCTCCCCTACCTCTATTGGGCGGTGGCTCAGTACCGATTCTCTGGGCTCTGATGATGGTCCCACCGCGTCCCTGGCAACCCGGCATATTCCCCTTTCTCTTTCCATGCAGGAATCGAGTACGAGTGACGGCAACCCGGAAGTACCTGTTGCTGACCCCGGAAGTCCCGCCTACGATCCCGGACCGGAACACGGAAAAGGACGCCGCGGAGAAGGAGCAGAGTTCTTGACGGCGGACTCGTGGCAGGAGACAGCATACCAAGAACTGAAGGCGGTGGACGGAGAAAGCGGAGAAGCGAAGAGCGGAGGCGAGGAGGAAGAGATCTGGAGCGAGGACTGGTGGAGTCCTGTGGAGGTGGCTGGAGAGCGGCCGCAACTCGGAGAAGAGTTGCGGCGGGGCATGTAAGTACCCTGTCTCCTGAACTGCAGGTCGACTTGTATCAGTGTATATAAGCAATCCCCTCACTGTATAGCACTCCTAGGAGCACTGTATATACGCGCACTTCCCGAGACACTGTATATAGTGAATACCGCCACCGGACCCCTCACGGCTTTCACCCTTTGCCTTTCCCGCTTGAATTCCCTTCCGTCTTCGACCCTTCCGACCCCTCCTCACTCTCTCTTCTACCCCATCACAAACCGGGTGTTGGTGTCATTGGTCAGTACTCAACGACGAGGACTAAACTGCCCTATTTTGTCTCTCTTTAACTCCGAGGGCCACCGGATCCCCAAGTCTGGAAGAAGAAGACGTACCGCACCTGCTCATCGCGGATCCCTCCTCCCTGACGACAGCCCTCCGGAGCCTTCTCTCTCCAATCCTGTGTTTCCTCTACCTCTACGAACTCTATATCTGTCTGTGTTAATAAAAAGAGCTGAAGATATAGCTCACTACATACGGCCTCCACGCCTGTTATTCCGGTCCGCCCAAACCCAAAGCCCACACTTGTTTTTTAGCTTCTTGCGTAACAAGATACTGCCTTTGTGCAGTCGGTTGATTTTTTAACTGAATTGTATGGTGAGGAGAATCCTCATCCCATCCTACATAATTTTTATATAATGCAGGGGCTTGGGCCACTGCCCATTTTCTTGCAAATGTGTATTTTTTATTAATTGGAATTTGATTTGAGAAGGCAGGCATAATCATTTCTTCGCCATGTGGGCACTCCCTGACAAACTCTGGTGGCCAGTCTTTTTCTGCTAGAAGGATATCATAGCCTTTCGAAAGGTTATCCCAAAAGAGACCCTTTATTTTCCTAGTTTTGTCCCCCTCTATTCGTAATGTTATTTCATATAATTTATGGGGTATGCTAACTCTGGTGTCTGCAGTTTCCACTTGAATGTATTCATTCGTGTCCACTGTCTCCAGAAGATTCATCAGGATCTTGCGAACTTCTGCTGCGCTGTCTAGCATTGTCTGGGCCCATTCTCCGTTTTTCAGTTGTGTCCTCAGAATCCTCGGCATGTTTTATTTTAATACTAGCTACCTTCTTTTTTGGAAATTGTAATTTTTTACTTTGATGAGCAGGTTCCTTGTCTTTGGACTTGACGTGCTCTTCCTTGTGTTCTGACCGTCCTCTTCTTTCCGATTTCTGTGAGGAAGTCTGAAAAGATCGAGAGGGACGTGTATCATTATCTTGATATCTTTCAGGTTTTCTTAATTTATCCCTGTCTCTAAGGTTGTATCTTTTCTCAGAGGGCTCCCTGTGTGGAGACTTGCCTCCTCGTTCTGGAGATCTATCTCTCCATTGAGGAGACCTTCCTCTGGACTGAAACTGTTTTTCTCTGGGAGTAGTTTGTTTATTACCCTCCCACCTCTTTTTTGGAGTATTAAGATTATTCTTGATAAATGTTTTTTCAGGATTTTCAGTTAGTTGGGGTTTTAGTGGTTTCCAACCCAAACTATCTCTACCTAATTCTTCATAGGATTTTTCTATGATTCTGGCAAGTTCAAAAGGTTGTTCCGCTATATCTGAATCTTTTAATTTCTAGCGGATCGCCACAGATGCTGCTTCTCCTTTTATGTTGGCTAGTAATATAGCTGAGACCTGCTTAAAGTCTTTCAGTAATTTCATACCTAGAGTTAAAGCAGGTTCTGGACCGTATTCATTTTGAATCTGTCTTAGTACGTCTGGTATAACCGCCATGGACGGAACACCATGTGTTTTTGTGTAAATCGAAGCAAAGACTTTGCTCCAAGTGTCACAGTCCTCCACATGTGGTGCAATCCCATTTGGGAGACATAGTCAGAATTCTGTGTTTCTCATTAGGAGTAGTATCAGGAAATACTGCCTCTATTTGAGTGATTTTTTGAGCTAACCAGAATGGAATTTGTTCCCGTTTTGCGGGTATTTTGCCAACGACTGATTGTATAGTCTGTGGTGTGATTTTATTTGTATTCCCCTGGTGAGGGGTGTGTTGTGGAATTCTTATTGCTGGCTGGACTGTTGAAGTCCGCATGACATATTGGACCAATTGTCTATGTATTTTAATGAGCAGTTTTAGCTGAACTAAAAGTTCTCGATCTGACATTTTTTCAATGTCGGGATGTGGTATGTAGCTGGCTAGAACCGGCCATGTGGCTCCTGGTCTACCTAGTGGACCGAGCCTGGTAATGTGATTTTGATGTTTTAGGGCGCCATTAAACCAGAGCAGGTGCTCTTGGTATGTCAGTGGAATTTCAACGTCCTCGAAAGGGGCATATTCCGTTGGAGGTTCCTCTTTTTGTAATAGTGGAAATCGTGTGTTATTGTATGTTATGTTATGTTATGTTATGTTACCTGTTTTGTAGAGCGCAACAGCTGCCCCAGCGACGGGGCGTCCCGGCGCTAGAACCGTAACACAATCTACTGGATGCGAGAGAGGGACCTACGGGGCGGGAAATAGATGGGTTTTAATCGCTCTTCGGAAGGCTAGCAGATCATCCATGCAGCGGATGTGGAGAGGGAGGGAGTTCCACAGCTTGGCCCCCAGAAGTTTGAAAGAGCGACCTCCGATGCGACAGAATTTCGTCTGGGGTATCAGAGCTAGATGTTGCCCCATAGACCGGAGGTTCCGTTTGGGTTTATAGGGGGTCAGCAGAGGACGGAGAAGCTCTGGGCCTTCATTCTTCAAGATTTTAAAGGCAAATAAGAGGGCCTTGAACTGGATACGGGCTTCTATGGGCAGCCAGTGAAGTCTGTACATAGTCGCTCTTACTGAGCACCTTCTTGGAAGGCCTACTATCGCTCTAGCCGCCGAGTTCTGGATTCTTTGGAATCTTTTTATCTCAGCTTTATTAGCTCCCAGCAACAGGACGCTCGCATAGTCCAGTCTTGACAAGATAGTAGACTGTACTATGAGTTGTCGTGTCTTGGAGTCGAAGTAGCCTAGGATGGGGTATAGGCTTCTCAGTAGTCCAATGCAGGTTGCGGCGACTTTTTTTGTGTGCGCTTGGAAGCTCAGGGTTGAGTCCAGCCATACCCCTAGATTTTTTACTAAGTTTTTTGGAGGGGGTGCTGGGCCCAGGGACTGAGGCCACCATAGATCGTTCCAGTTGTTGCTGTTTTTTCCCATTATCAGTACCTCGGTTTTGCCACCGTTCAGTTGGAGGCAATTTTCTGTCATCCACTTGGCTACAGCAGACAGTCCATCCCTGAAGTTGGTGGCCTCCGGGGAGGGGGCCTCACTAAGGCTGATGACCAACTGAGTGTCGTCAGCATACGACACCATTGTGAGGCCCCATGTTTTAGCAACCTCCGCCAAAGGTTGCATATATAGATTAAACAGGGAGGGACTGAGAGCCGAACCCTGTGGGACACCTTGTCCTATGTCTTGGGGTTTGGAGATAAACGGAGGGGCAGATACCCTGAATGATCTGCTGGTTAAGAATGACCGAAACCATTGGAGCGCCGAGTCCACGATTCCTATATTTTCCAGGCGTTTTAGCAGAATGGCATGTGACACCGTGTCAAAGGCCGCGCTAAGATCGAGCAGTATCAGCGCGGCACTTTTACCGGTGTCCATGATTTCCCGCAGGCTCTCAGTGGAGGTAAGGAGCGCGGATTCCGTACTATGGCCCGGCCTGAAGCCATGTTGGGAGGGGTCCAGGATATTATTTTTCGCCATATACTCACTGAGTATTTTATTCGCGTGGGCTTCCGCTAATTTAGCGACCCAAGGTAACAGTGAGACAGGCCGGTAATTCTCTGGTTTAGCGGGGTCTAGGGAGGGTTTTTTTATAATCGGAGTTACCCAGGCCTGTTTCCAGCAGATGGGTACCGTGGCCGTAGCAAATGATAGATTCAGAATCACGGTTAGGGGTGGGAGGAAGAATTCCAAGGCTCCTAGAAAGTGACTAGGTCTCATTGGGTCTGTTGGAGCACCCGACTTCACCTTCCTACAAAGTTTAGTAAGTTCTTCACTGGAGATGGCGGGTAGGCGAGTGAGCCTGGCGTCTCCGAATGTGGCGTTAGGAGAATCGACGTCTCCTGGGATGTCCTGGGTGAAGGTGTTGTAAATTTTCTTCACCTTGTCCGTGAAGAAGGTAGCTAGTTCTTCACATTGTTGCGTGGAGGTGATATGAGTGGCCGGTTTGGCTCCCTTTTGTATTTTTTGCACAATTTGGAAGATAGTTTTCGTGGGGTTTGAACTGGATTTTATTTCAAAGGCGTAGAAGGCAGCACGGGCTGACCGAATTGCCTTGTGGTATGATTTCAGCGAAGCCAAGTATAAGATTTTATCATTCTGCTTATATTCCTTCCTCCATTGCCGTTCTATTTTCTTGCAGGCTTTCCTCATTTTTTTCAGACTATCGTCAAACCAAGGGTTGGAAGGAGTACTACGTCCTTTTGTCCACTTGGCTGGTATGATAGTGTCCAGCCCCTTGGTGATCCAATCCTGGAACGACGCGTAAGATTTTTCTATGTCGTCTGTGTTATCCAGGGTAGGTTGCCCCAAGCTGGCCGCAAGGTCACCTTGTCGGAGTTTATGCCAGGGTCTTTTTAAACAGGAGGTGGGTGATTTTTTCTTAGGAGGGGAGTTATTCGGAATGGAGAGGGTTATTAATGAGTGATCAGTCCATGCCATAGGTTTAGGGTCATCCGTTGTAGCCTCGGGAATGTTAGTAAATACTGGATCAAGTAAGTGTCCTGCTACATGTGTGGGAGATTTGACCAACTGAGTTAGTTGCAGGGCGGCTAGGTCCGTGACAAAGTTGCTAATTTTAGCGTCCGTTTCATTGTCTAAGTGGAGATTGAGATCTCCTAAAATCGTGAAATTAGCCGAGCCAGTGATCAAGGCATTTGTAACATCGATGACCTCTTCCGTGAACTTAGCAGAAGGTCCCGGGGGTCTGTAAATAAAAAGGCCCGAGAAAGTGCAGTGAGGGCTCGTGGAGATTTTAAAGCGGGCACATTCGCAGTCTGCGATACTTTCCTTTTGGAAGGAGCAGGTAAAGGGGGTTCTGTAGATGGCAGCAATGCCGCCTCCTCTTGAGTCTCTATTGATGCACGTCATAGAGAACCCGTCCGGTATTGTTAAATTAGGGATGCTAGTAAGGTCATCTTTGAGCCATGTTTCACTTAGAAACATTATGTCTGGGTTCTCGTCCATAAGGAGAGTTCTTACCTCTGCATGGTGTTTAACTAAAGATCTGACGTTCAGTTGCATGATGGTGAGTGAGGTATCGTTCCTTTTAATCTCTTTATGGCTTGTCAGGCATGGTTCCGGTATGGCCAGATTACAAAGCTTGCAGTAGAGGGAGGTACTACCAATGCAACCTTCTATATTGTTGCATCTGGGGCCGATGTTGAGCGACCGCAGAATGTTACTGTCATAGACGATTTTTTGGGCAGGGAGTCTGGCGAGAGGCGAGGACTTGGCGAGGACGGGCGAAGACGGGCTTGCCTTGGGCGCGCCTTCGGCGCGCTGACGGCGCGCCCGCTGCGCCCGTCCGCTGCGCGTACGGTAATTGCACATCCCTAAAAAGGGAAAAAAAGGGGGGGTGGGTGTGGCCTAGAGGTAGGCGTGGCCTCTACTCCTCGCCGTCAATGGCAGCAAAACATTTGTTTTGAGTGGGTCGTTGCAGCGAAGGAGTGGCTGTTTAAGCGTATCACTGGCCCGCTATGAAGGTGGCAACCAGGTGAGTGCGCGTTTTAAAAAGTACAAAGTATTTTACAAGTGACACAAGAAAGATTCAAATTTTTAAAAAGATTCCGTCGTCTCCCGGCTTCCGCCTCAGGAGATTGCAGGGTTCTAGTGATGTAGCGCTAGAGGCAGCGTTTTTATAATGCGGCGGGTGGGCCTGGCCTAGAGGTAGGCGTGGCCTCTACTCCTCGCCGTCAATGGCGGCAAAACATTTGTTTTGAGTGGGTCGTTGCAGCGAAGGAGTCGCTGTTTAAGCGTATCACTGGCCCGCTATGAAGGTGGCAACCAGGTGAGTGCGCGTTTTAAAAAGTACAAAGTATTTTACAAGTGACACAAGAAAGATTCAAATTTTTAAAAAGATTCCGTCGTCTCCCGGCTTCTGCCTCAGGAGATTGCAGGGTTCTAGTGATGTAGCGCTAGAGGCAGCGTTTTTATAATGCGGCGGGTGGGCGTGGCCTAGAGGTAGGCGTGGCCTCTACTCCTCGCCGTCAATGGCGGCAAAACATTTGTTTTGAGTGGGTCGTTGCAGCGAAGGAGTCGCTGTTTAAGCGTATCACTGGCCCGCTATGAAGGTGGAACCAGGTGAGTGCGCGTTTTAAAAAGTACAAAGTATTTTACAAGTGACACAAGAAAGATTCAAATTTTTAAAAAGATTCCGTCGTCTCCCGGCTTCCGCCTCAGGAGATTGCAGGGTTCTAGTGATGTAGCGCTAGAGGCAGCGTTTTTATAATGCGGCGGGTGGGCGTGGCCTAGAGGTAGGCGTGGCCTCTACTCCTCGCCGTCAATGGCGGCAAAACATTTGTTTTGAGTGGGTCGTTGCAGCGAAGGAGTCGCTGTTTAAGCGTATCACTGGCCCGCTATGAAGGTGGCAACCAGGTGAGTGCGCGTTTTAAAAAGTACAAAGTATTTTACAAGTGACACAAGAAAGATTCAAATTTTTAAAAAGATTCCGTCGTCTCCCGGCTTCCGCCTCAGGAGATTGCAGGGTTCTAGTGATGTAGCGCTAGAGGCAGCGTTTTTATAATGCGGCGGGTGGGCGTGGCCTAGAGGTAGGCGTGGCCTCTACTCCTCGCCGTCAATGGCGGCAAAACATTTGTTTTGAGTGGGTCGTTGCAGCGAAGGAGTCGCTGTTTAAGCGTATCACTGGCCCGCTATGAAGGTGGCAACCAGGTGAGTGCGCGTTTTAAAAAGTACAAAGTATTTTACAAGTGACACAAGAAAGATTCAAATTTTTAAAAAGATTCCGTCGTCTCCCGGCTTCCGCCTCAGGAGATTGCAGGGTTCATGGTTGCAGGGTATTTGCTTCAGGAAAATGTATCCATGAATAGAATACCTCTGTCTGCCGATATTCATGGGCCTCTATCACAAATATGACTGTACCACCTCTTGATGATAGTCCATTTTCTATAAGTTTAATAGTTATAGTTTTTCTTACGTTTACCGGAATGATTATAACATTCGGGTCTTCATTTTGGAGACTTGTGTCATCCGCTAGAAGTTGAGCTGCTATTCTAGCTCTCTGCCTTTCATAGTCACTTTCCACCATTTTACTGACAGAAAGTTTTTGTTGCAGAGCAAGTTTCAAGGAAACACAGATTAGGTACCCAATATTTTGGAACACTGTATCCTTTAACGTTGACTAAGCCGAAAACTAATACATAGGAATCTCTTCCTACTAAGTTCTGGCGGATATTAACCTTTTACCCACTCCAGATGTCTATTGGAGTTTTTACGGGAAAAAGGGGTCTGTGTGAAAAGCACGACTGAGTTACTCTAGTATCTAGCGTTAGATTATCGCCTTACCAAACGTTGGGCGCCATGTAGTGTAGTTCCTATATTCCCAATAGGCTCTGCGCATTGAAATAACATAAACGATAGTTTAGACGTAGGAGTGAAGTCATCTAGATCTCTACTGAATATGTTAGACTTAATTAGGTATGCCAGCTAGCTCAGAGGTCACTAGAAACTTTCTCGAGTGAACAGGAAGGAGTTAACTTTCCTGAATAGACAAGAAGGGATTAGTTTCTGACAAGCGCATAAAGATGACAATTTTGCTCCCCCCAGAATAAGGAGTAGATCTCCAGAGTCGTGGAAAACAATAGACAACTATTTCACTCAGTCAATCGTGCATGCTTAGTTTCACCAGGAGTGCAGAGAAATAGAGAGACGGGCGTTTACAATAAAAGTTGTTATTTATTGAGCAGTCCTCTTTCTCGTGCAAAAGAAGTGAATTGCCACAATTGCAATACTTGTCATAAAGTAAAGTGCGTTCAGTAAAAGGAGTATTATGAAATAATACTGTAAAAGCATTTATATGGTTTCTAAGCCATAAGATACTTAAAACGGATAAAATATATACATACATAAAATCATTGACTAATCGTACTCAACTGGTGCTTCTAAGATACGCCTACCCCGGTGTACCTAACCTAAGCCTAGTACGTGGGAAGGAGTAAGTGAGCTGCAGTTTAAGTTAAGTTAGTTTTTGCCAAGAATCTGAATCAAGAATTCTCTTAAGGATCTAATCAGCTCCGTACCTTGGTTATAGAATGAAGGAGGTCTTGTATCTCTTTCTCAGGACTCCCGGAAACCCGCAAGGGTGACCGGAAACACTGGAGCTGGATTTCTCGGCAGGAGAAAAGACAGCGTCTCTCTCAGTGCGTCAATGGGAGGGTCGGCTTCCTTCGGCTCTCGTTACAGCTGGGCTTCGGGTAAGTAGATAGCCGATCTGCTCCAAACCACTGTGTGTTTGCTTAAGGCAAACACTGGTATATTTATACCTGGAAGGTGCAGAGTTGGATGTAAGGTTGGACATAAGACGTCACTAAGAACGTACAGTTCTTTCAGGACTCCAGGAGTTCTTGGACAAATCAAAACAAAAGCAGGGGGGATTTCCCGGGCTGCTGGAGGCTTGGTTTGTTTAAAGAACGCGTTGTACTTTCTAGGAGTCTATGGGAGTAGCCTTGCCGTATTTGGACTGCATTGGCTATGACTAAATATGGATATGATTCTTATGCCTTTATAAGGACATGATTTGTTATAACCACATAAGGGCATGAATCGGGAATATTTAAATAGGGTCCTACATACGTTCACAACACATTCTTTGGATTCCGAACGGTTGCGGTTAAATAGTTGGACGTGCCGTGGTTCAGGGGCATGGTGACAGCCACCGACCAGGAGGCGCGGGAGGAAGAGTCGCGCTTGATGGTGGCCATGGGCTTCTACAGGAGCCGTGGGGCCGTCTAATGTGAGAGGTGGCGTATTAAAGCGGCCGGCAAGTTTCTCATCCACCTGTACTCTTCTTTCAGGTAGATTTCCGAGGGGCGGGTAAACAATCTCATCGTTATATCATCAGTAATCCAAATGGCGTTCATGTAACTCCTATACTCCAGCGACTGCGTTGACACCTTTTAAGACCAGGCTGCGCACGTTTTTTGGTGGGTGGAGGCCATTGCGTCAACCGTAAACCTAGCGAGGTCTTCAACTGTAGCCCAAACACTACGTTGCCCCGCTGAAAACTTGGTTTGTGTGTGCAGTGCTATTAGGGCAATAAATAATCTATGCGGTGCCAGCTAGTTTAACGTTACCCCGCATAATAGCTTTGACTCGCTGATACGTGATGAAGACGTGGGTTCGCATCGTGTGTGCGGCGGCCATGTTTGTTGAAGGTGTATCGATTTAAGACTACGAACATGGCGTTCTACTTGTACGGCCATTTGGAGATCGCTTTTCAGAAACGAGCTTCAAGAAAGTTGGCAAAAGATTCTAGTTATGTTAAAATTTATTTTAAAAGTACGATAGCATATAGGCAGTTTCGCAGGCAGCAGCACTGTCCTAAAATAACGAATACCAGACATAGACCGGTTACCCGTCTTCGAATTTTACCCTTTTGTGCTTTGAGAGACCGGGTTTAGGTAAATATTTAAATACACCCTGTAATCTTTGGCAATATATAACTAAATTTAAATGTCCCTCTTTATTGCTGATGGAAATCAACCTTGTTAACTTGAACAAATCCTCTAGTCTGGATCAAGTATTTTGGAGTTGTTGAAGATGGATTTTGAATTTGACAGACTAAAGGGTGTAAGCATGTATTGTGCACTTTTAAACCACGTCCTTTTTAATTTATTCCCAAATGGTTCTTTTACTTGCTGCGGGCCTACGACAGAGTTGAGCAGGATACGCAGTGTGATTACATCTGAAATTATGCTGAAAGTTAGGCCACGCTTACAGGGGAAAACCACTTCTGTGTGCTGCCATCTTTGTTCTTTATGTGAATCATGTCTGACTCCTAATGAATGACCGACCCATGCATCGCACGCTATATAACAGATCCCTACTCTCTGAAGCCTGCGGTTATTCACTTGCCCAGTTAGCTCAACGCTTGAGGATGAGTCTGTACCAAGCCCCCCATTAAGCAAAGGATAAATTAAGCTCAAACTGTCAGAAGTTATGGATTCCTGAATTAACTTCTTCCCAAATAGGAGCAGGAGAAAAGTAAGAGTCGCTATTGACAGGCTCTAGTGCAGGAAGACACCCTCACTCAGTGTGTGGGAGGCATGGCAGTGGTTATGAAAAAGCATACACACGCTACAGATGTGATTACAAGAACGATTGTCAATGTCACAATTACATATGTATTACTTTAAAGAGTATTTGCACAGAACCATTACTTTAATTGTGAGTAAACAGTTCAAGGTTCACGAGTAAGGATTTTTTTGGCTTTAAACCTAAAAAAAACTTACTGCAGATGCGATCACGTCTTTTATGCATGATCATGAAAAATAAAACGTTTAGGCTGGTATGTTGTTCGCTTTCCAGACGTTATAGTAGTATTGTGTGTGTGTGGCTCTCTGTGTGTGTGGCTGAGTGAGTGTGTGTGTGTGGCTCTGTGTGTGTGTGTGGGTGTGTGTGTGTTGGGCTCTGTGTGTGTGTTGGGCTCTGTGTGTGGGGCTCTGTGTGGGTAGCTTTTTTTGTAGCTGGGTCTACGTGAGGGTGGCTCTGTGTGTGTGAAGGTGGCTCTGTGTGAATGATTGTGTGGGTGGCTCTATGTGAATGACTGTGTGGGTGGCTCTGTGTGGGTGGCTCTGTATGTGTGTGTGGGTGGCTTTGTGTGTGTGGCTCGGTGTGTGAGTGCAAATGCAATAGGTCTCGCATTTGCGAGAGATTAAGCTATTGGCATTGTAAATGACAATGCCATTTATTTATAGGTTTTAAAAACAAAAACATAAATAAAAATAATGTCATGCGCAATGCCAATAGCTCTAACTTTAACAATGCCGAGACCATTGCATTGTAAATGCTTCTTTCAGAGTCTAATACAGGTAGGACACCAGCCTCCCTCTCCCTGCTACATGTTAAACACAATGCCAAAAGCCTTTTCAATGTTCTTAATTAAAAGATCCTACTTCAACAAGTCTAGCTTAAAGACCAACCTGATAGATATATATTGGATGTTTTTGGCTATTACTGCCCTTGGTCAAACTATGATCTAAGCACTTTGTACCTAATCCTCGGTGACTAATATCCAATGTAAACTTGTAAATCCGTCATATTATGTTTCATTATTTGGGTCTGAAGATCCAAGACCAAATACAGTACAATAAGGTTGGTAGTATTTAAATGATGCTGAAGTTCATCATATTTGGTTTGAGTTTGTGAGAATCCAAATCCTCCTAAACTGATCTTTCACACATAACTGTACTATCATATTTTATTTTAAATTGAAATCATAGGAGTTAATTATTATATAAACAATTAATGAGGAACAGATACCATTATAAAGAGTGTTCCGTGTTGGAGAGGAGCCTGTCAGTAATTTTACTTTGATTGATGAATTGTAGCTTGTTACATAAATGTTTTCCACGTTGTTCCACTTTTGCCTCTAGAATTATTGGTGCTGGAATACCTACTTAATCCCTGTAAGAGTGGACAAATGTATGCACAACGTTTTCCTGGGGTAATTTAGCATTAAAGTCTAATGGTATTTAATGAGTTTTGAGGAACTCGGAGATGCTTGTTACTAGATTCATCAAAGTTTTCAAATGCAAAAAAAATGTTTTGTTAGATAAGCAAAGCATAGATGTTGGTGTAATCAGGACTGCTACCAAATTCCGTGTGTCACAATCCATTCTCCAGGTAAGCATTATGTTACCAGTTTAGTGATTTGTATTTAATTTACCACGTCTTGGGCAGCTGATGATAAACAAGGATTTAACTGGGTGTCAAATAATGTGAGGAATGTTTAAAGAGAAACCGTGGTTACAAGTTTCAAAATACTTTTGAGAATGTTGACCAATATCTCTCTTTATGTCAACCGATAAATTCTATGTCAAACTTTCTAATGTTAATTGCAAAACCAAGGTTATGTATGAAATGCTCGAGTTAATTTCAGTCACTGACAATCACTCGGGATGCATCGAAATCCATTGTTTTCTAATGTCATCATGCATCCCTGCTACATTTTCAAAATAGAATTACAAATCGTTTTGTTAATGTCTTTCCTTCCAAAATTATCCATGACAAGGTATTAAACTAATCTATATGCAAAACTATTTGCTTTCTATGTAATGTGAAATGAATACAAAATGCTTGTATACTTTTTGGATCAACAATAGGACTTTATATACTGAATTGAACGGTGCCGACTTCAAGACTGCTACCTACTCTCTCCATGGCTCTGACATTCAGACAAAGTGAATATGCCATTCCAATGTGGCTAAGTTGTTTTCTTTTGTCTCTATTGTGCTCCTTACAACCAAGTATAAGTGCTCCAAAGATAGCAACAAGTGACTTAACAGCACCTATTACTTTGCGTTCTTTGTGAAGACTGAATAGAAACTTCCGAAAATAGGACTATGACTGAACTGGGCTCTGACCATTGTGTTACGGTTATAAAAAGATTGTATACCTAGATCTAGCTATTACCTTTACTTCCACCAATCACTTAAAGATAGAAGTGCCACAATTAAAAGTGATACAAAAGGGGGTGTGATGGACGGAGCATCCGAACCAATTAAACACTCACACCCAGTCAAAAGATCTGGGTTTAATCCATCACCGTTCTTTAGCCCACTCTGCCACCCCAGTTCAGACATGGCTATATGCAAATCAGTCTGACCCTGTGCCTCACGGGAACAGTCCAGCCCGAACTGCCAAGCCATGCCTTCCCTGGACCCGAAACAAGCTTCCGAGGACCGGTTTCTGGCATTACAGCCGTCTTCAGCCCGGCTTGCTTGAATCCAGTGGCAAAGTGAGCAAGGGACTCACGTCTGAGCATACCCTGCCACACTTATGGTGGCCAAAAGCGGTACAAAAGGGGGTGGTGATGGACGGAGCATCTGAACCAATCAAACACTCACACCCAGTCAAAAGATCTGGGTTTGATCCATCACCGTTCTAACTTGATGATATTGAAGTATCTGCCGTTTTACTAAAGACAAGAATAATTTTTAAATAACATTGTCTCTGAACTGGATGGAAGAATATATCTTTCTCAGCATGAAGATGAGTTCACTTTATTTGCCCTGAAGAAATCCGTGGAGGACGAAACGCGTTGGCTACACGTGTGAAGAATCAAATAAAGATTGAACTCCTAAAAAAACTTCTCAAGACTCTGCTACTGAATTGATTTTCCAGTCTCTTTGATTTATAAACTAAGATTGTTATTATATAGATTCTCATTATACTATTTTTTGTGCTGGATCAGTTTTGAAAAAAATGATCTGTGAAAGAAGATTGTCTCTAGTGAAGGTAGGATTTGTATCCTTATGTTCATGCTGTTCAAACACGTTTTTACAGTTCATTAATGCTAAATCTTTATTAATAGGATGAACACTGTATGGAAATGGTGTGAGCGTAGCTTGCACTACGGACAGTGGTACCAGTATAAAAAAGCGCATACTCGCTTGCAAATTTTAACAATTTGAGGCTACTTGTTATGCTCCCAGAATACTCTCTGTTTTTAAATGCAAATACTCGCAGAAGCCTGAAAGCAAGACGGATGGTTCTTTGCTTTCAAAATTAAATGTACACACAAAAATCAACTAGAAGAAAGACATTTTGCTAAACTGCAATTTCAGGTACCATTTCTATTAGTACATTTAGTAAAATGTATTTGATACATGCTAGTATTTACAAAATATATTAATAATGGAAAATTAGTGTGCCAGGTTAGGCAAAACTAGGGGAAACACGAATATAAAGAAGAATTGGCAACGACAATAGTTCTGGCACTGATTGCCAACCTTTGGTTTTGTCAATGCATGTTTTGTAAATCTTTATTGTTAAAATCTCAAAAAATACATATTGCCATAGTAGTCCTTGGCAATGAAGGAAATTATTTTATGTGGCAATGTGCTCCTGGGGTTCCTCTCTGCTTTTGCTCAAAGAATTGTCATACATGCTCTAATAACATCATACCTGGATTATGGAAAAGTTATCTATCTGGGTGGTTTGGAGTCCCTACTAAACAGACTGCAAATTGTACAGAATTGTGCTAGAATTCTATGCCGTCTTCCCCGGGTGTTACAGTTTCCACCCATTTGTGAGAGCTTTATTGCCTGACCATGGAGAAGGGGTTAAGTTCAAAGCACTATGCTCCATGTACAAGACTACGGAACACAAAGCCCCATAACACAAATGGTTTGGTCACTCCTAATGCTCCCAAGCGCTCCCTTCGTTCTTGTAGTTTGGCCTAGCGGTCATCCCTCTGGTGAAACTGGAGAGGAAGGGAGGCCGTTCATTTAAATTCTTAGATCCCAAACTATGGAATACGGTTCCTCTCAAAGTCAGAACTGCTACCTCTTTAGAACTTCTCTGCAAGAAAGTGACGACTTGTTTTTTTTAGCCTTTTTTCTGCAGCCCTTTCGATCTTTCTGTGTTAGCACTGGGAAGACTTTTGTCAGAGAGGCAATTTATAAATGTAATAAATAAGTACATGACGAGGGTCAGTCAGAGGACATGAGCATGACAAGCAGGTTTTGTAAGACTTCCATGCTAGCTTGCACTGTCAGCCTTTAAGTGAATTTGAAAAGTGCACGTAAACACTAGGTTACATGCATGTGTCAGAAAAGTCTAAAACGAATTACAGGCACTCTGTAAAAGAAGCAAGTGAATTGGATGACAACAGTAGATATAAACATGGCTGCAATCGAAGGCAAGGGGGGAATGTGGAGGCTTGAAATTAGAAAACAAATCCCTTATTTGCCAGGTTGAGTGCGAGGGGCTGCCGAGATAGGAGTTAAACTCTTCCTGAGGCTGTGGAACAAGACACTTTAAAACAAAATTGATTGCCATCAGTATACTGCTAAATATACGGCAGGTCCAACCCCCGCTCCATATAAGTGTTCACGAGTTAACAGAGCAGACTGACCGCAAGTACTAGCGTAATGCCGTGGCGGGTCCTCCGCTGAGGCGGAGGAGCGTCGCCCTACTGATTTTTAGTAGATAAAGGAAAAATAAAATTATAATAACTCGACGTTATTTTCATTTAATTTGTTCCTGCTGCTGCAAGCCTTGCAGGTGGGGGCGGGTCTGCTCTGGTGGCAGAGGAGCAGTTGAGGAGTGGTGGGCACTCTGAAAGCACGCATGAATGTTTGGCTATCTAGGGCCGACCAAATATTCATGCACACTCTGCATGTTCTCCACCCAGGCTGCATTACAGCCTGAGTGGTGAACATGCCCAGGCTCCTATTCCCTGGCTGAGCGCCGAACCAGTATTGTGATTGGCTCAGAGGAGCCTGGGTGCTTCCTTCATCCGGCCGGAGCGGGGGGACGGCGAGGAGGGATAACAAGGAGAGAAGCAGTGATCCGGTAAGTTTTTTTCTTCTGTTTTTAACCCACTTAACCCATCCTCCTCCGCCGCTTTACTCCCGATCCATGCCAGGCGCCACTGGCATAGCATAATGTGTAGACATTGCTAACTGAATCGAATTTCATGTCAATGAACAGTGCACAACCAAAGACAAGAGGTAACACACGCATACACGCTTTGCCCAGCACATTAACTCTCTCTTTTGGTGCTAAACAGAATAGTGTGAATTGGGAAAGTTGAAGCAAGAGATTAAATATGCTGTTGTAATGAAAGGCTGCCTAATGAGGGCGCGAGAATGCTGAGCGCAGGAGATTAGTAACTGCGCAATCGAGCCACATCTCTATCTAGAGGACAGGTGGATTTCAAGAAAGTAAGCACTTGTCCAGCTTTTGAATCTTTTGTAAAAAAAATCGTTGTGCAAAAACGGCATTCACCGTGGGAACATTGAAAAGAGCAAAGGGTTCGAGGGCAGACTGCACTGCCTGACACACGTATGGAAGAGTTCACATAAACAGGAACCTTTACAGGCCTGCCAAGTATCACGCATCAGGCGTGACGCTAACGCATTTCAGTGCGGTGTTCCCGCATCACCGCACTGAAATGCATTGTCACGCATTTTTGCCACTGACAGCACTCTGCTGACAGCGCTGAAAGTGGCTGCCTACCCCAGGTGCTAGCACGCGCACCGGCGACTCTGACACCTGCGTGCCGTGCACCCAGCCCGGGCCGCAGCAGACTTCACTTGCCAGTACTGGCTCGGTAAGAGTTAAAGATCTCTCAGTGCCGTGCTATAATGTTACAATCTGCCCTCTGCTGCGGGGAGACCCAGGCGCGGCTTTCCCTCAGCAGAGTCGTTACTTTACAGGCTCTGTGGCGCCGTGGTGGTGGGGATGTAACCTCACGTCCTGGAACACTTGTCTGAGTGCAGCTGGCTGCTTCCAGCGCAGGAGTGCGAGGCAATAATTTATGGACTCATGTTGAGTGACACAGTCCGACGTAGGTGCCGGGGACGTTACAGCAGCTACAGTTGTTGTAGGAGGCTGGCTGGGAAGGCTTCGAAAATCATGGCAGTGCTGTTCGCGGTAAATTCAAATCAGTGAGGAAGGATTCAGAGGAGGCGGTGGCCGGCCGGTAAACGAAATGACTCGCCTCGCAAGTAAGTGTCACTTTGTAGACAATGTCAGCCGGGTATTATTAATCCTCTACAAATTTGTTTTTTAGCAGCAGCGGGCTATCAGCTGCCTGCCGGTAAATTACTCCTGCGTGAAGTTCTGCCCTTGCTCGAGTCGAGGCTGCAGCCTGCGGCTTGTGTCCTTACGTGTGTACCTCAGCCTGAGGCTACCTTGCCCAAATTAAATGCCCTGGGGTTGCGTGCTAATGTCTGCAGTGGTGCTGACTTGTGAAAGTGCTGGCTCACAGGTGTGCAAGTTCAGATTTAGAGATAATCCTGTGTGTATTGTGGTGCACGTTTTGCCAGATGTGCGGGTGCACATTCACAAGCTACAGAGTGGGTTCCCTGCAGGTTTCTTTGTAATCTCACATGTGCGGCGATGGTTAGAGTGTGAGTGCACGTTTGCCTTATAATCTCAGGTGTGAAGAGGTCGATGCACAAATTATCTGTGAGTACATATATATTTGAGAATGTAAAGTCAGTGCGTTTCAGGTGAATGAGTGCAGATTGTAAGTGCAGGCAGTGAGCCTGCGTCCGTGAGTACTGTGTACATAGCATTGACTGGCAGTGAGTGACTCCTCCGTGAGTACACCTTAGTTTTCTCCATAATACTTCACCCCCTCGGCCAGACAGCAGTGGAATGCTACTTCTTGTATGTTGCCAGTTTGCTGTCTGTCCTCATGGCGACCATTGGGAAAGCAGACCAGCTCTTACAGTCATCTCTTCAGAGACAGAATCTCAAAAGATCTGACTGCCTCTAGTGCTGTGCTGAAAGAAGAGACCACTTCTTAGCCGCTTAGGTCCCATAATTTATTACTTCTGACATGATGTTAATTTACAACGTTAACAGTAATAGGCACAAATGTACAATACCACCTTTTGGTTAACGGCGTTAGTGATTGAGAGGGTCTTTTAAAGGCTAACCCTCTGATAACAGTGGCAGAGGAAATAAAAGCAAGTTTTAGCAATTTAAGTATTTTTAAATCTCTATATCCAGCTCTGATCATACAATAAAACAACTTATTCGTAGCAGTGCAATTCAAATAAATTGCCCTCCCTGTATTAAACATTAATAAGATACCAAATTGAATGTGTAATGACACCACACATTTCAGTGTTTTAAAATAATCCCACATGAATTCCAAAGGAGGAGGGGGGGACTTCTGCTATTCATATGTTTACCTCATCCTAAATACATGGACAAGAAGGCATGAAAAGCAATCTCAGGCAGTAACATATTTACGTAAAACGATATCAACAGTCCGACAGTAGGAAACACAAAGGGAGAATGACAAGAGCAAAATATAACCTAACATTTTGTTGAGAGGTCACATAAAATATTTCTACAGTGCGAAATTTGTGAATAAACAAGAAGAATAACTTATTAAAAGAAATACAAAGTAAGGCATCCAGCATGTAAAGCGAAAGAGAATCGCTTTATATTTTATGTTCCAGCAGAGCATTTCTTATACTTGGTAGATGTTCAAAAGAGGTATACATTTTTTTTTTAGATCAGAGAAACACGGTGGCCGTGGTAAGGCTTGTTTTCACGAGGGCAAAACAACTTATTTGTATAAACGAATAATAAAAATCTTTAAATGTTTGCAGTCTTTCCGAGTAAAAACAAACAAAATAAAGAAGAAGCATACAGAAAAGAAATCAGGGAGAGATCATACAATAATAGGCATATCGTTGGTAAAAGTAGAGGTTAAAAATATCCTTGTTTTGCCAGCTGGCAGAGGTGTACAGATTAACTCCAAACAGATATGCCGTGTGGCTGGGAAGGATTGAGTTAGCCCCACCCCATTAAAACCTCCAACCATTGCTTCTCTAAGGCTGAGGCATTCCTCTTTTTTCAGCCTAGGCCTTGATATATGAGCCATGGAAGGTTATGTAGGCCAAATCACCTCACCATAGCGCACACACTGCCTTGCCCAAAGGTGATATTGTGTGCCTTGTTCTCTAATCTCATAAAGAGGTTAGTAGAGAGTGTTTAGTAATAAATGCATATATTTTATATATACCTTGTGGGTTCTCCTTTCATTTGGTCATTCAGGAGGTTATAGACTGGTAAAACAAGCTGCTTTACATTCCTTCAAGACTTAGCCTGAAGGCTGCTCTCCATAGCTACCACTAGGATAGCTTTCAATAAAGGTTTTCTTTAACCTAATCATCAATAAGAGTTGTTTGGACTGGTACAAGGTGCTCACTATAACTAGTGGTCAGCATATACCAGGCCAACTTCTCACACCTAACAACCCTGCATTCCTTCAGCGCCGCTTTCCCATCTCCCAGCTATCCAGGCCTCCCCCTAACACTACTTAATAGTGGCTGTGTCGAAGGCAAGCCCGTCTGCGTCTGTCCGTGCCTAGACCTCGCACAGCGTCACGGACCCTGGTTCACGGCCCATCCACCGCCAGCACCCTCCATGTCTTCAACACTGAACGCCACACCACTTGCCACCGGGCGTCGCCGAATGACACCCAGGGCCCTTGTTCCTGCCATAACTGCAGTTGCATCTTCGCCTGCCACCGCACACCAGCCTGACCGATGAATACCAGACCCCACTGCCTCAACTGCATCCCGCTCAACATATGCTTCCTCCACAAGCAACCCATAGAGATCTGGAACCTACTCGACTCTGTCCACCCCAACATTACCTTCCTCACGGAAACCTGGATGAACTCCACGTCCGCCCGGACTTCGCTACCGTCATGCCAGACGAATACAAGATCACCCGCAATAACCGCACCAACCAGCTAGGAGGAGGCATCGCCATTGTCTACAAAAAGACCCTCTGCTTTATCACCCACTGAGATGACCCAACGACAAGCATGGAACACCTCCACTTTCAGGGTCAGACCAACCCAAACACCACCCTTAGTGGCACCCTAGTCTACAGACCTCCCGACCACCGCCCACCCTTCAGCGACATCATCATTGAGTTCATAGCACTCCCGGCTCTCACATCCACCAACTACATTCTACTCGGCGACCTCAATTTTCACCTGGACAACCCCAATGACCTGAACACCGCTATCCCAGACAGCTACAAGATCATTCACATAGACCGCATCAACAAACCCAGTGGAGGCATTGCCATTGTACACAAAAGCACTCTTTGCCTCACCACCCACGACCACTCGGCCTACATGGTGCACCTCCACTTCCAAGTCCAGACCAACCCGAACACACCCTCCATGGCACCCTCATCTACATACCCCAGACCCTGTCCACCCTTCAGCGATTCAATCATCAACTTTATCACACTCCATCTTTTGCCTCCACAGGCTACATCCTCCTCAGCGACCTCAACTTTAGACTCAAACAACTAGTCACCTCCCAAACCCACTGAGCAGGACTAACGCATGACTCCATCTTCTCTGCCAGCTACAACATCACCTTCAACCACACCTCTGAGCTCCTGTGGAACGACCACTGCTGCGTTTACTTTTCCTTCATCAAACCCACCGTACACCACCACGCCCACAGCTACCCTCACAGAAGATGGAACAAGGTCACTGAAAAACAGCTCACCACCTCCCTCAGCAAAACCCCTTCACCAACATTCACAGATGCTAATACCTCAGCAGGCACGCTCCACCAATGGATCTCCAACTGCACCAACACACTGGCTCCCCTGAAGAAAGCCCCAGGCAAGGAACGCTCCAAGAAAGCCAGCTGGTTCGCGCCTGCCCTTCATGAGTCCAGATGCACCTGTTGAGGGCTCGAGAAGAGATGGAGGACCAGCAAGACCCCGGAAGATCACTCAGGCTTCAAAACTGCTGTCACAGAACACCATCACCTCATTAGAACAACAAAGAAAGCGGCACCACAAGAAAGGATCCACGCCAACGCACTCAATGGCAAATAACTTTTTGCCGTGTTCAAAGAATTCACCAAACCCAGCAAAGAGACAGCAGACATCCCACCCCGCCAAGACCTCTGCAACAACCTCTGCACCTTCTTCCAATGCACGATTAAGGAGATATATGACCGCTTCAACAGCCTCGAAACTCAAGACACTCTCACCCCACCCGCAACCACGGCAACTGATGACACCGGATCCCAGCAGACCCTCCTCAGCTGGACTCCCCTCACCGCTGATGACATTCTTATGATCATGAAGAACATGCACTCCGGAGCACCCTCTGATCCCTGCTCGCACCACATCTTCAACAGAGCCGGCACCTCCATCACTCCTGAACTCTGCCCCACTCTCAACCGTTTCATCAACTCTGCCACCTTCCCGGAAGACTGGAAACATGCAGAGATCAACACCTTGCCGAAGAAACCCTCTGCCAACCTGATGTACCTCAAGAACTTCAGACCCATCTCTGTGCTTCCGCTCCCAGCCAAGGTCATTGAGAAGGCCATCAACGCCCAACTTTCCAAGTTCATCGAAGCAAACCACATTCTGGATCTCTCACAATCCAGCTTCCGAAACAATCACAACACCGAGACTGCCCTCCTCTGCGACAGAGACGATGTTCGCACCCTCCTCGATCAAGGCGAAACTGCAGCCCTCATCCTCCTGAATCTCTCGGCCACCTTCAATACCATCTCCCATCGCACCCTATGCACAAGACTGCATGACGCCAGCATCCACGAAAAAGACCTGGAATGGATCCACTCCTTCCTCACTAGCCGAACACAGAAAGTCAGACTACCACTGTTCCACACTGAACCCACAGAGATAAGCTGTGGAGTGCCTTAGTACTCTTCCCCGAGACCCACTCTCTTCAACATCTACATGACCCTGCTCACAGGGGAAACAACCTTTACAACGCAACTTTTACAACGAACTACCATTACAACAAGATTTTTACAACGCAAAAACTATTACAACGCATGTTTTTACAACGCATGTACCTTTACAACGCATACCATTACAACGGAAGTATTGGTAAGTATATAGTTTGTATAGTATTATAGTTTTTGGGTAAAGGGGTATTTTTAGGGTTCAGGGTCAGTTTTCAGGTAAAGGGGTATTTTTAGGGTTCAGGGTCAGTTTTCAGTTTTTGGGTAAAGGGGTATTTTTAGGGTTCAGGGTCAGTTTTCAGTTTTTGCGTAAAAGGGTATTTTTAGGGTTCAGGGTCAGTTTTCAGTTTTTGGGTAAAGGGGTATTTTTAGGGTTCAGGGTCAGTTTTCAGTTTTTGGGTAAAGGGGTATTTTTAGGGTTCAGGGTCAGTTTTCAGTTTTTGGGTAAAGGGGTATTTTTAGGGTTCAGGGTCAGTTTTCAGTTTTTGGGTAAAGGGGTATTTTTAGGGTTCAGGGTCAGTTTTCAGTTTTTGGGTAAAGGGGTATTTTTAGGGTTCAGGGTCAGTTTTCAGTTTTTGGGTGAAGGGGTATTTTTAGGGTTCAGGGTCAGTTTTCAGTTTTTGGGTAAAAGGGTATTTTTAGGGTTCAGGGTCAGTTTTCAGTTTTTTGGTAAAGGGGTATTTTTAGGGTTCAGGGTCAGTTTGGGGTTTTTTGGGTAAAGGGGTATTTTTAGGGTTCAGGGTCAGTTTTCAGTTTTTGGGTAAAAGGGTATTTTTAGGGTTCAGGGTCAGTTTTCAGTTTTTGGGTAAAGGGGTATTTTTAGGGTTCAGGGTCAGTTTGGTGTTTTTTGGGTAAAGGGGTACAGGATAAATTAAATTATATTAAATAATTAAAGTAAATAAAAAAATTAATTACATTAAATTAAATTAAATTAATTTAAATTAAATTAAATAAATTAAAATAAATTAAAGTAAATTAAATTAATTAAATGAAATTAATGAAATTAATTAAATTAAAGTAAATTAATTAAATTAATTATTTTAAATTACATTAAATTAATTAAATTAAATTAAAATTAATTAATTATATTAAGTTACATTAAATTAAATTGAAATAATTAAATTAAATTATTTATATTGAATAAATTACATTAAATTAAATTAAATAAATTAAAATAAATTAAACTAAATTAAATTAATTAAAATAATTAAATTAAACTAATTGAATTAATTAAATTAATTAAATTAAATTAAATTTAATTTAATTAATTTAGATTTAAAAAAATATGATATACTTACTAATATTTACGTTGTAATGGTATGCGTTGTAAAGGCACCTGCGTTGTAAATACCAGCGTTGTAATGGTACTTCGTTGTAATGGTTCCTGCGTTGTAAAAATTGCGTGGTAATGGTAGTCGTTGTAAAAGTATGCGTTGTAACGTCATACATCCTGCTCACAGCCATCGCCAGGAGCCACGGACTCAACGCCTTCTCCTACGCTGACAAAACCCAGCTGATTCTCTCCCTCACCAAAGAACACACAGTCGCCAAGAACAACTTAGCCCGTGGAATGAAGGTTGTCGCCATCTGGATGGAGAACAGCTGCCTAAGACTCAACTCAGAGAAGAGCGAAGTTCTCATCCTGGGCCTCCACCCCCTCCACCTGGGACGACTCTGCGTGGCCTGCAGCACTTAGATCGCCCACCGCCCCCTCCACCGACCACACAAGAAACCTCATCATCATCATCATCCTGGACTCCTCGCTCACCATGAACTGCTAGATCAATGCTGTCTCATCAGCCTGCTTTCACACATTACACCTGCTCCGAAAGATCTTCAAGTGGAGTCCAGAAAACAGTCACCCATGCACTCAACAGCAGCAGAATTGACTACAGCTAAGCACTCTATGCCGGCATAACCCAGAGACTCCTCAAGATACTACAGAACAATTCGAATGCCTCCGCTAGACTCATCCTCAAGAATTCCCATGACAGCCATAGCCACAGGCCACCTGAAAGACCTTCACTGGCTCCCAGTCAACAAAAGAATCACCTTCAAGCTCCTCACACACGCCTCCAAAGTCCTACACAATGAGGGCCCTGCATACTTTGCATTCCACACACCCACCAGAGACCCCTGCTCCACCCAACTGACCCTGGCAACTGTCCCATGGATCCCCCACGGCTGGAAGAAGATCCTTCTCCTGCCTCTTAGCAAAGACCTGGAACATACGGTCTCCTCTCCACCTCAGGCAATCACCATCACTGCCTCAATTCAGGAAGGACCTCAAGATCTGGCTCTTCGACTGAACCACAGTGGATCAGCATCCCCCCCTCCTCCATCTGTGCCTTTAGACCCTTACAGATGAGTAGCCATCCTTTACAAAACGATTGATTTGGCCGTGTGATGCGTGAGGTCCCTGCGAGTGGCCGGGCCCTGCGCTCAACCCTTTGCTAGCACCCAATCACCCACTGCACAGAGCCTTGGAGCAGGGTTAGACTCAGGGCCTGGTCTTTAGCCGGGCCCAGGGCTCAACCCTGGCAGGCTATGCAATTTTACAATATAAAGGATGTTATTTTAAGTAAGGAAAGCTTACTGACTATGTCAATTGGTTAGAACACCAAAATATAAAACGTGTCCCTATTGTGTTTATCATGGGGTCAGCATCAAAAGCAGACCTACTGTCTTTGTCAAAAATCACCAATAATTATAATCCAATGTATACTTCATTAACTCACCCATTGCAATGTTTAATGAATATCCCCCAGATGCATCAAGCACCCATTCTGCGAATTCCAATTTGCGAAAAATACCGAATCGCAAATTGGAATTCGCAGAATGGGATGCATAAAAAAATACGATCAAAAAATGCGACTCGCAATCGGCCGCACTCGCCGAATGCGAATTTGCAAAAATCGCAGAAAATTTGCAGAATCTCCTGTTTTCCCAACCTGAAATTGCGATTTCGCAATTACCGAAATCGCAAATTGCGATCTCGCAAACTGCGAGATCGCAAAAACGGGAAGTCGCATTTTGAGCACAATGATGACATCACAACTAGGAAGTAGGCAGTTCCCTTACTCATTCTGAACACAGAGCTGGAGAGAGGAGGAGGCACAGCCCTGAGCTCTAGAAGACACACCCTGCAGCCCCAAAACAGAACAGCCATCCAACACCAGAATGTCCCAGGATGCAGCAGGAGCTAGTGAATTTGGCAGGAAAAGAAAGATAACGTTTTCATAACAGGAGCTGGAGTTCCTGATTGAGGGAGTCAGCAGGAACCATGATAAGCTTTTTGGGAAGCTATCCAGAAAGGTGCCTGAGGCCGACAAAAGGCGCATTTGGCTGCGCATCAGGGCGAAGGTAAACGCCGTAGGAGTGACCCAGCGGTCAATTGATGACCTAAAGAAGAGGTGGTATGACCTCAGAGGGCGTGCCAAGGAGCGCATAGCAGAGAGGCTGGGGGAGCAACATGTCACGGGAGGAGACGACCCCACAGTTGCCGCCAACACACCACTCGAAGACCTGGTTGAGGACACCATCAACTCTGCAGCCTGCGTGGGGGTCACTTGGCTGGACACCTCCCGACCCACACAACAATCACAAGGTAAGAGCAATGCAACTGCGACTCCGTCCCCTAAGAATGCCCATGCCCCCCGAGCTAGCCATTTGACAACCCCAGTAATACAGGCCCTGCACATCAGAAACGCACTATTGCATTGTGGGACCTGTAGTGTGACAATAGTTCCCTGATAGCCACACACAGCCTGAACTGTCAAGCGAAACATATCCCTAAAGCCAATCAGGGAATGCAAGCCTGCATGCATGTTGCAACATCCCATGTGCAAGATTCATATCAATAATCATGCACCCATTTACATCACAGGTGCTGCAGAAGCAGAGACCACAGACAGCGAGGCACTCCATATCGAGGAGACCCCAGAGGAGACGGAGGGAGAGAGCCATCCTGCCCCAAAACCTGGATCGTCACACACACCTGCACCTGCACCAGTACCACCACCTCCACATGCGGACAGGGCCACCTCTGCAGCCACCGGAGGAGTGCAAACACCCTATGCGTCACGCATGGCAGTGGAACAGGCCCCACCATCACCCAGGAGGCAGACACGCCGCACAGCCACTGTGCGGTCGCAGGCAAGCGGCCGGTTGAGGCAGCAGTGCAACGAGGGCACTTGAGCAGAGAGGGAGCAACAGGCCCAAGATCCAGGGCTAGGGATCGAACGCCGGATGCTAGCTGTGCACCGCAAGCAGGCCCAGCACATGGCAGCCATGCAGCTGCAGCTGTACAAGACTGCAGGCAATGTGATTCAGCTCACCGAAATTGTGCAGAAGTTGACTGCTGCAGTGAAGAAGAACAGCCAACTGATGGTTTCGCAGCAGGACATCACCCGCCGCCGCCACCGCCAGCGGCTGACCCGGCTATCAGCATATACCATGTCAAACCACCTGATCGGGAATGCAACATCCCAACTGTCACGCCGGTCCCTGGCAATGCAAATTCAAATGGTGCAATGCAGCCTGGATGTTGCAAGGGCCCTGGAGCAGGTCACCACCGCAATCCAAAACCAACAGGTGCGTGCAAGGGGGGGGGGGGTGATGATGCCAGTGAGGGCACATCCAGCCTGAGCAGCCTGTCTATGCCGGTGGCACCAGAACGGCGCCGCAGTACCAGGCCCAGTGCAGCATCACGGCCGGACACTGCCGACGTGGATTTGGAGAGGCGACAGGGTGCGTCCGTCAGGAGGCGCCAGTGAATGGCTGAACATTAGCAGCAGTGCCATGCTGATGTACCAAGCACGCCTGCTCTGCATTCAAGAGGCTGTATGATGCAATACAGCAGTTATGTTGTTTGTAAAATACAAAAAAGTTCAGATATTGTTCAAAAAAAGAATGAGAATTTATTTTGAACTCAAATATTACTCATGTCATTATTTCATGTGGCATGCATGAGTGCAGTGTTGTGTGAGGGGTATGGGTGCACTAGAAATAGTTCAGTGTAATGTTGTTGCAGAGCCTGTGTCCTTCTGCAGGATTCTCCTCGCGTGCACGATGCACATGTGCAGGTGGCCGGTTGCCCCCCTCCGACTCACTACCAGAGATCTCCACAGGTATCCTCCGCTTGGTAGCAATATTGTGGATTATGGCACACACGGCCACGATGCGGCAGCAGACCTCAGGCTGGTATTTGAGGGCCCAACCAGTCTTGTGTAGGATGCGGAATCGGCTCTTTACCATCCCAAATGTCCGCTCAATGACATTTCTTGTGTGAATGTGCGCAGCATTGTAACGCCGTTCCTGTGGTGTTGCAAGGTCGAGGTATGGGGTGAGGAGGTACTCACGGAGGCCGTAGGTGCTGTCACCTGAAGGATGGGAGCAGAGGGTCAGTGCCTGTTATGCGCAGCTACATGGTCTTGACATACTGTATGTGGGCATGTGTACTTACCTAGGAGATGTCCTTCGCCAAAGTCACCCCTGGCCAAGCGGGTGTGTATGCCGCTGTGCCTGAAGATGAACGAATCATGCGTGCTCCCCGGGTATTGGGCCACTATGTCGGTGATGAATGTCTTTGCATTGCAGACCATCTGGATGTTTAGTGAGTGGTAGGACTTGCAGTTCCGGTACATGTATTCTGTCTCAGCGGGTGGGCAGATGTGGATGTGGGTACAGTCAATGCAGCCAATTACATGGGGAATTGCGCGGTGTTATAGAAGTCAAGCTTTGTTTGGTTTAAGTCCTGTTGGGTGGTTGGGAAGGTTATGTAGTGGTGTATCCGGCTCAGCATGGCGTCCAGGAAACTCCGTAGGCAGCGTGACAGTGTGTTCTAGGAGATCCCTCCTGCATATGCAACTATCCCCTGGAAGCTTCCGGAGGCCAGGAGGTGCAGGCAGCACAGGACCTGGACACGGGTGGGCACGGCATTGGTCCTCCTTGTTAGGTGCTGCATCAGGGGGTCAAGGTCTCGGATGAGCTTAGTTATCATTGCCCCATTCAGCCTGTATTTGGAGTAGATCTCCTCTTCAGTCTAGCCCAGGAGTGTTATCCGCAGCCGGAAGATGCGCTCCTGGATCCTGCGTTGGTTCCGGGCTGCAGCCTGGAGCCTCAGCCGCCTTGCCACGATGTATAGACCTGGCATTGTGAATGTCCTCATGCTCCTACTGTGTCTCCTTAAGTGTGTTTGTTCTACCCCGCCCCTGTTTCTTGTTAGAATTATTATTTCTTTTTTTGACCAATTGAACTTCATGATTACCACCTGGTTTGACTTCTTAAATTGCGACTCGCATTTAGCGATTTTGTTTTTTTTCCGCAATTTGCGATGTTTGATGAATTGAATTTGCGATTTATTTGCGAATTCGCAAAATAATTCGCAGAATGAGTGGAAAATCGCTGTTACAGATTCGCTAAGGGGGTTCCACATTGATTCTGCGAATTTATGTTTGCGAATTCGCAATTTACTGTTTTTTTGCTTAATGTATTGCGGGAGCCGTAATTGCGATCGCAATAGCCGTTTCGCAGCTATTGCGATCGCAATTTCGGTTGATTAATCTATGCCTATGATCCTAAAACGTTTTATTAAAGTTTTATTAAGAAAACAAGACGCCTGGGTATTTCTTTAAACATTTTTCAGACCACAAAATGCAGCTATAAAAACAACCACGAAAAGGGCCAGCACTCTAGCTGAAGAGTTCCAGCATGGAGTGCTTTAAATATTCATACATACGCACACCCTCCTTCCCGGTGACTCCCGGTGACTTCGGCTCCTTGCATTTCTATACATCATACATTACATTACTACATGGTCATCTTCATAGCATACGCTATCTTTCACTCCATCCTCACCCGCTATACGGAAAACAATCTAACATTGGAGTCGATGGCCATGCGCAATACAAGCAAGAGAAGGAGTCAATATACCTTGTGACTCAAAAGACTTCTTCGAAGAAAAACAACTTTCACACTTCCAAGCCCTTAAAGTGCTGCATAAAGCAAAAAAGGAGGGAACTCTGGGTAGTTCCCAAGTTTTAGGTGGAGAGAAGCTCCTTTATATGGAACACTACAACACTACCGATACTCTAACTGCTTACCTCACATAGGTTTTCTTAGCTTAAAAAACTCTGCTACAGTTCCCTACTTCTTTTTTTTTGTATGTCTGTATATATAGTTCACTCTTGTAGTATCCAATCAATATGTGTCGGCATTTGCACTTTGTGAATCTATGCACAATTAAAACATGAGATTTATTTTCGAAGCTTAGCATGTGCAGGAGTATTCTTTGTCTGAAGGAGCTGTTGAGATTGCGTGTGTATCAAGGAGCAAGGAGTTTACAAACAACAGCGTGGCAGGACTTTGTTTGTTGCAGCATCAGGAGCAGTTGGAGAGGGGCGCTGAGGAAGGCTGGTATTGCCGAAATGCATTCGCCGGGACACTGATGCAATAAAGTGCTCCTTCTGTCTCTCCCTTCTGGGTCACGGCTCTTTTCTTCTGGACGGGGTGATGTGTCATATATATATATATAAATATATATATATATACCAACATTAGTCCATTTTCCCTGCTTTCCTGGCGCTCGTTTTGCGGTACGTTATCCAGCGGCGGGACCACACCGCTAATACTTTGCCACTACTTCCAGAAACCCAGAAAGACGGGTCGCACTCACCAAAGGCGTTCGTTTACAAAAGTTCTTTATTTTCTATTTTTCATGATTTCTGCATTGGTAGGCTTCAACAAGATAAACAAATCCTACGCGTTTCGGCACTTCCTGTGCCTTGATCACTGCTTACAATCTCTCTTTCTATCATTACTTTTAAAGTTTTTGAAAAGGACAATTACATCATTTCCAGTTTCCTTTGATACTGCCCCATAGGCTTCTGGGACATGTAGTTTTACAAATTACTGGTGATCACAAAACTCCAACATGGAGTTACAAAACCCAACCTGGATTTTTTTTTAGTACAAATGCCCAATTTTACATGAAACTCATTTCAACTTCACATCTTATTACCATACATTTTTGTTTCAACTTACGCCCTATATTGTGTACCTTACAATCTTTTTGCATTTTCATTATTTCCCTTGTTTCCTTATTTATTGGAATAATATTCCCTATTTTATTCAAATTATTGTGATATATATATATATATATATATATATATATATATATATCCAAAAGAACTCCTTCCAGTCTCACTCACTTTTGTCAGTTGAAGAAAGAGCATGGACCACATAGTTTTAACTGCTGGCTATTTTATTGTTGTTCCCAACAGACCATGATCGTCTCCCTCACAGGGGATTTGATCACATGACGCGCTCCTAGCAGATTGATTAGTTTATATAATCATTTGTTTTCTCACCATTACCCACGTGACTTTGTTTAAAGTGATCTGTGCAATATTGTGACATTGTAACACTTTTCACAATGGACATAGAAGAACAGCGTATATGGTAATACAATTATACATTGAAGAACATCTTTTTTCTTTTCATTTTTTCTCTTTTCTTTCACTCACAAAACTGTTTTTGGAGGTTTCATAGTAGTGAAAATAATTCCACTTTGAATACATGAATAGAACATTTGCAAAATATTTAAATACAGATAAATAAATACATATTTAAATAGATGGATAAATCCTTACATTGTAAACACTTGAATGTCTCTTGTGCAGAGACTTTAATACAAAAATGACGGTATAAATACCTAACTTCATATTGTTAAAGGTCAATTGCCGATTCATGACGGATATGTGTGTTACGCCTTCAACAAAACAAAAAAAACAACAAAAAAATAAATATATATATATATATATATAATTTGAGATAAAAACAGCTACGCTGTAATATGTGCCTCAAGGGCAATCTACTTTTGAAGGAATATTCTGTTCCTAATGCTCCAAAAGGCTCTTGCATTATATGTGATTTACAAAGTGCAGTATGCACTTGAGGGTCTCTTGGTGCTAGATATTGGAAGAAACAGAAACGAGAGGTTCTGTGGCAGTTTACTCAGAAAAAAAAGATGAGTTTTAAGTTTTCTTCTTAAGGTAACGTGACAGATACAGTTTTGGGATGGGAGGAAATTCGAATGATGGGGTGCTAGAACAGAACGATCTATAGCCAACAGAAGATGTAAAGAATGTAAGCCCTCTCAGTAGGTTGAGGTGACATAAGTGTAAAGTACAAGAGGGTACACATCTATTTTTGAGAAAAGCAGGGACAGTATCAATTAAACATTTGCGTACAATGCATAGTGCTCTGAAACAGATTTTGGAGTATCAGCGAGCCAGTGAAGGCAGAGGAGTAGCGACTTGGCTCTGGAGTAACAGGGTTCAGAAATGATGTCTGGTGGCTGAATTCTGGAACAATTGAAATACGACATAGATGTTGAAGCAGGGTTTTGTTTAGACCTAAAGACTTTTTTACTCTGGTAACTCTTTCTTGAGAATACTCCATCTAACAGCAGATTCCTTACCTCATGAATATGCCCAGGTGCCAGATTGGAGCCATAAGATTTTTACTCCATAGCCCCTGCAGCAAGATAGGTGGCATCGTGCGGTTCCGTATTGACATCTTTCTGCACCAGTAGAGAAGGCTAGAGCCCCAAATAAGAGTCACCCTTTCGTGCTGACCTCAGTTGCCTTCTTGACTCCGTCTGTGTACTCGATAGGGAGCCCAACACTCAATCCGATGTGCTAGTGTGCAGATTTCCAATTTGGGGTTTTTCTTAAATGGAGAAAAAAGACTGTTGCACAGAACGGGGAGGAGGGAGGTCAGTGAATAATTGGCAATTAGATAGAGTATCGACCAGAAAGAGTGTTACTAAAGGTAAGTAACGTGTTCTTCTGATGGATACTTCTAACCGCAGATTCCTCACGATAATGGGCAAGTGGAATGGTTCAGATTAAAAAAAGAAATGGAACAGGATTGAACAAGCAAAATCCCACCGAACTTAGCTGTCGAGTCAGGTGTGTTTCATGAACATCTTTACACAGTAGTACTGGGTTATGTTGACAGCACATCCAGTTGAATGTAAGGTGAGGCAGAAGGAAACACAAAATGCAATAATGAAAAATCATATGTAATGGATGCTACGACAGGCTGTACCTGTGCTACCTAAAGAGGAGGAATCAGGGGGTGGTCGGATACCATACTCAACATAGTTCTAAGATGGCCCAAAGCACACCAAATCAAAAATTGGAATCCAAAGTAGTGGTATTAGCAACCCATTAACCGCCAACACAGAAAGTATATGTTTAGTCTTTAATTCAAGTCCTTGTTGTAGTGTCAAATAAGTCAAGTGTCTATATGTTTTGTGTATTTGTAAAGCCCACTATCACCCGCAAGGGTATCCTGGCATGGAGCAGATGTGTTTGACTAGCCCTGCCTATGAAAGGCCAGTTCACGGAAAGGCCAGGGCTTCAGCTTCTTCTGGAATTCAAGAAGAGATAAGGAGGCTCTGATGTGGAGTTGGAGGCAGTTCCACGCGCGATGGACTGACCGGCATGAAAAGAAATCACAACCTTCGGTAAAAAGGCCTCTCTACTTCTCAGCACCAGATTGTGCTGAAAAAAGGTGGTGTAAGGTTGGTGGAGTGAAAGAGAATGACGCTCTATCAAGCAACAAGATGTAGTTATCGAAAACAGTCTTTTAGAGTCAGGAGTCGCAATGGGCAGCTGTGCATCAGCTCAAAGGGGGATCACTAGTATCAAATTAAGATCCCACCCTGGCATCACAAAAGGTTTAGGGGGAAACATGAGTTAAGCCTTTAAGAAATCTCATGACAGCAGGTAATTTAAACCAAATACCATTTAAAAGTGCCCACTGCAAATCCTTACATGGTCAAAGACAAAACTAATAACAATACATCCCACAGTTCCGCCTGCAACGGGTTCATAATTTGACTGTCACACCAAGCCACAAAGGTGTCCCCGAGTAAAGAAAATTTGTATAAGTACGACTAGCAGCAAAGATGACATCCCCTTCTTCGAGAGGAAGATCGAGTGTGGTCAACTGTTGCTGCTCAATCTCAGTGCATGAAGGTGCAGATTGCACAGGCCTGGGTGCAAGACCCTGCTCCGCTACTTCTGCAACAGAAGATACTCTGTTGCAGCCTCGTTGGATGACAGATGCATTACCCAGAATTTCCAGGAACCACACTCTCCTTGCCAATCTGGAGCTACTAAGATGGCTCGTGCCTGGCTGTCTGATCTTAAGTACATGAGGCCATAGCGTTAGAGGCAGAAAGGAATATAGGAGTTCTGTACTCGACTCTTATGGAGCACTCCGCGAGAGAGCCATCTTGGGAAGTCCAGCACACCAAGGTTTCGAAATTGCGCATTCTAGGCGGTGGCGAAAAGATCGAGCCAGGGTTCTCCCCATTGCTGGAAGACACAGTGCCCCATCTTAGTTTGTAATTTCCATTCGTGATCCAATAGGTACATGACTGACTGTAGCAAGCCCGCCTTCAACAGCCAGTTTTTGAGGTAGGGGAAGATAGTAATGCCCAACGTATGAAGATCTGGTGCGATCACAGCCATCACCTTTGTGAACAGTCAATGTGCATTGGTGTAGTCTATGGGGGATTACAGCTAATTGAATATGCTCCTGGCCCACCTTCAACCACAAGGATTGCTTGTGGGCCTGCAGGACAGGAACATGGAAATAGGAGTCCTACAGATCCAATGCTACCATCTAGTGTCCTGGAATCCAGGCAAATAGAACAGGGCAAGCATGAGCATCTTGAATTTGTCCTTCTGTATGAATTAAGTCACAGATCCAAAATAGGCCAAAGGGATCAGTCCTTTTTCTGCACTACGAAATAGCAGGAGTAACATCCAGGTCCAATTTTCTGAGGCGGGGCCTCTATCCTTTGGCCGAAAGAGCCTGCACATCTTGCAACAAAATCAATAGGTGCTCCTCTGAAAGCTGCTCTGAGGTGGGCAGAAGATGTAGCAGGTCAGAAAGGAACAGCATGGTGTAGCCACAATCAACTATCTGCAGAACACATCTGTCATATGTTCGGTTCTGCGTCCTCTGTAGGAAATGAACGATCATACTTCCAACAGGGTGGCTGGGTACCACTAATGGAATACTAATGCAGCTTGGAGGCAGATGCCGGAGGGGTCACAGACTGGGGGGTTCCTTGCCCCCGAGGGCATGTGCGCTGTCTACCGGATCCCCACCTCTGATACGGCTAGGACTGATGTACTTTTGCTAGGACTTTGCAGTTGCCTGTACGCCTACCCCTGAAGAAGTCTCACAAGGTTTCAAACTGTGGGGGGGACACAATGTTGCAGGCATGGAGAGGCCCATGGAGTGCACTGTGTATCTGCTTTCTTTGAAGGGTACCAGAGGACAGGTGTGGCGCAGTGGCGGACTCCGGAGCTCGGGGTTCGCGGTTCGTTCCATGGCACCGGTGGCTGCTCCGCTCAGTTCAGCATCATGTGAGTCTGGGTAAAGCCTTGAAATCCTTAAGGGGGTGATCTGGTTGTGCTTTACAAATAGGAATTATTATATGGAGTCATCTCACAAACAGATGAGATCTGAGAAAAGGCAAACTTGTAAGTGAACTTACATGCAGAGAGAAGCAAGTAAATATACACGCTACCCTCAACTACTCTGCTTATGCAAAAAGTTGTTTGTAGTCCTGATATGATCGCATATTTACCTGTATCCTTGGCACCCTGTATAGCTTGAGACAGGCTGGCATGGAATTCCTGTGGGACTATCAGAAAGATCTTTTTGACTATGTCACATAATACGCGTGAATACTTACCCAGCAGACAGCAGGCAGTAAATGATCGAAGTGCCTGCCTGAGAACATTAATTTTCCAAATGCCTCAATTATTTATGACACTCTAACAAGTGGGGTCATAGGAAATGAGTTGGGATGAACTTTTGTCGTAGATGCCTGAACTATTAGGTTCTCAAGTGTAGGGTGCTATGTCAGGAAAGCAGGATTACCAGCTGCAGGTCTTTCACATCAGACAACTGGTGTATTCACAAGTGGAAAAAGCAAGTCTTAGCCCAGTAGAGTGTCAGTCAGGGCTTTGATGCAGGTTAACAAAGTCTCGAACAAAGACTGCTCAGGCTGCCAAATTTAAATGAGGACATTGGTTTTGACTTCAGCTGTGTGTCTGTTGACCAGAGCAAGGGCTAGTGAGAAAATGTAACAAAGTATCCGGGGAAGTGCCCAACACAATGGCCTCTTGTAGGTCCAAACAGAAATAGTTGTGTTCATGCTGTGGGGGTAATTCTCCCCGATCATCACGGAAAGCTGGTTGATTTTCTTCAGAATTGATCCAAAAAGTTATTGGAGTGCTAGAGGGAAGCTCCAAGGTGAAGGCAGTATTTTGTCAAAATCAGAATGAACTGTGACCACGAGTATCTGAACTTTTCCGGGACATGACATTGGTCAAGGTTGAGATGAATTCTAAGCCTGATAGAACAATAGGAATGGTGTCCTCCACCGGCGTGGATGTGGCATGAGCCTGTATAGATCCCCAAAGGTGTGCCAGATGGAGCTGGAAGGGTGCCAAAGATTCAAAACGTGGCTTCTATGAAAGTCTCAATCTGTTGCAACATCACTGACTCCCCCAGAAATTCAGGGTGCAATGGCCTCTGTAGCGGAATTGATTCCACAGCGATAGAGCAGGAGCGAGACCGGTAGGCACCTTGACGTCCTTGCAACTTCTCATGGCTAATGCACTACTTCGATATGGTTGAAATCCCCTGTGTGCATCATCCAGGATTAAAATATCCTCTTCAAAGCTTGAGAGTTATGTAGCTATAAACCTTTCTAGAAACGTGTAGACTACTGAGAGTAAAGTGGTGGGTCTGTAATTGGACAGCGTTTTGGGGCCAATATGTTTTTTGCTTTAACCAATGATTTGACTTGGTCTTGTTTTACTTCTGAGGATGTAATTCGTGGAGATAGTAATAGGTTATGTTACAGTGCTATATTGATAGGGATTGAGTCAACAAGGGGATCCAGTTTTACATTTTTTTGTAGTTGTAGGCAAAGTTTCCAGGGAACAGATATGCAATTAGTCAGTGTGTGCAGGAGTGCAGTAAAGTATTCTTCCACGCTTGCATAGTCAGGAGAATTATCTTGGATGGAGTTTCGAATTTGTTCACTTTTATCAGTGAAATTGTCCTGACTGGCATAGGGTTTTTAGGCAGTAATTTCGGGGGTAGAGGCAAAGCTACCTAAGCGTTTGTTTAGTAGTCTGAATGTCCTTCTGTTTGCTGTCTGCTGATATAATACATGTGGAATTGTATTGTAGATGAGCATTTATAATTTCTTGATTGTAAGGAAGTAGTTTACTTTTATGTAGTACTCGGATATGTATTAAGACCACAACTGTATTCTGGTTTTCGAACCATTCGTTTAATGTTATGTAAGGTAGGAGTAAATCATGGAGATCTTTGGGATTTGTCTCTGAAAATGTGTCTCCTGTTCGGGCGATGGAATCAACAACTGGGGTTGTCTAGGAACAATAGTTTGAGTAGACTAATTCTGTAGTGGAGAGGGGAAGAGAGGAGGCAAAGACTTCTGGAGCATTTGGAAATTGAGTTTGTTCCATTGTCTTATTTTAATCTGTGTCTTTCAGTGTCCGGATGGTTGAAAATAAATGTTACATTGGAATGTTATAAAGGAATAGTCGGATAATGCTACAGGGTGACATTTAAGCAGTAAAGGCAGTCTGGTGAAGCCATCTATGTTATGACCAGCTGTAGGAATATTTATCAACTGAATAGCGCGACAATATTTACAGTGGGATGTTATTTTAGAAGTATTACTGCATTTGTGTGTGATACGTGAAAACAGATGTCACCAAGAAATGCAGGGATTAGTTAACTGTTACAAAAGCAGCAACAGGCTCAATAAATTCAGGAATAACGGCTGGGGACAGGCCAGGCGGCGACAAGTCAGCATTAGAGCAATAGTGTACTTTGGGTTAATAAAAATTGATCTTACTAGAATTTCAGAGCCACTTACTTAAGTAAGTATTGCTGAAGGTATTGTAGCAATTCCTGTAAATGACACCACCACCATCTTGTTTATCTCTAGGTCTTTATTGATCAATGATAGCTTATTCGTAGAGAATATTGTTGGTTATAATATAGTGATGCCTATACGTATGCCAGATTTCTGTTAGATGTTCAATATCCAAAAAGTGCCCTACAAGTATAGCAGCAATTCCATATTCCTGTTTAAACCAAGAGAAAAGATTAATTAGCACAAATGTAACCTTATCAGAGTTTGACGCAGTTACTAGGGAGGGGGAAGAGGCAGTAAGTAAGGAGCAAACTTTATTGGGTTAGAGGCATAAAGCTGTAAATACTTTTCGGTTGATTTGCAGGAGAGTGGTGCGGTGGTCGGGAAGTTGGCGTGGAAGTTTGGGGAGTAAAAACAACATCCTTTTTAATCCCTGGTCAGGCTCAGACAGCCTTTGTCTTTGCCATGATGCCATGCGGAAGCACAGACTGTTTAAACACCTTTATGAGGATCGGCACAAGACCTGCACAACAAGGGACTGCCGCTATCTACTTCTGCCCGTTTGGCAAGTGGTGAAAAGGAAACAGCGAGAAAGAAGGAGAAAGGGGAAGGGAAGGGTCGTGATAGCAGGATAAGGGAAGTTTACCCGATGGCCAAAACCTCTTAACAGACCACAGAAGAAAGAAGTGTAAGAGATTAAAAACAAAGAAAACAATATTTACATTCTGTATGGATGACTAGCGAACTATAATCGTTTGAGGAGATCAAAAAGACTGACCCGTCGGTCAGCAACCCCCTGACTAATCTCAGTTACTTCACTCCCATAACTGCGCTGGAAGTCCTCAAGATTATCCAATCCACCAAATCTGGATCGCCCTACGACCCATGCCCCCTTCTATTCATAAACAGATCCTGACCCCATTGCTTCTTACCTGTCTAACATCTTTAATGGGATGTTTGCCAAAGGGATCTTTCCCAACATGTGGAAAAAGGCCTCTATTCTTCCACTTCTCAAGAAGCCTAACTCTGGACCCAGATAACCCTGCAAACTACCGTCCCATCTCTAGACTGCTCTTCCCTGTAAAAATTGTAGAAAAATGAATACTCAACTGATGCAATTCATTCCATATAATCACACAGTTTGGCTTCAGGGCTGAACAAAGCACAGAGACCGCATTAATCAAAACCACTAATGAGTTAAGAACCATATTGGATAGAGGGAGGATCGGCAGCCCTAATTCTTATCGACTTATCGCCAGCCTTCGATACGGTGGACCATTCCACTCTGATTTTATGCCTTACATAGCTCGGCATTGACAACAAAGCTCTGCTCTGCTCCGGTCGTTCCTGATGGGCAGAGAACATTCAGTGATGCTGGAGAATCTCACCATCAAGCCTTTCTCTCTTCCTTGCGGGGTTTCACAGGGGTCCTCACTCAGCCCCTTACTTTTCAACATCTATGTAACATAATTAGCATCTCTTACTAGATCTTTTAGCCTTTCACCCATATCGTACGCTGACGGTAAGCAAATCACTAAGTCAGCTTCCGATAAAGTCAATGACACTAATCTCCAGCTTCACAACTGTATGAGAGCTCTAAGTAACTGGATACGCAAACACTGCCTTAAATTAAACTCTGATAACACCGAGGTCATTCTTTTTGGTAACAGACCACAGTCGGAGCGCTAACTGTTGGCCCTCTTAACTAGGACCACTCCCATCACCAGTCCAAAAAGTAAAAAAATCAAGGAGTCCTAATAAAGGATAACTTAAATTCTAGCAAACACATCAACTCAGTCATTTCATCAAGCTTGAAGGGTACCAGAAACATCAGGGAAATCCTCCTTTATATTCCCCCTAATTCGAGGAAAACAGTCATTACATTGTTGATCCTCACCAAATTGGACGACTATGATGGACTATACTTAAATCTCCAAAAGCAATATCTGAACAAACTACAGTGTGTCCAGAAGGAGTTTGCTAGACTTCGTCTTGATCTTCCAAAATTCTAGTCAGTTCCCTTAGCCATCAAAGGACTCCACTGGCTTTCAGTAGGCAACCAAATCAAATTCAAGGCACTTTGCCTTACCTACAAAGATCTTCATGACTAAAGCCACGTCCATCTCAACCAATCCCTAGCATGATATGTACCCAGCAGGGAGGTGCGATCTAAAAGCTCCATGACGCCCGCCCTAGATTCAAAAGACTGAGATGTTTGTTGGGGGGAAGGGGGGGGGGTGGTAGCTGCTTTGCTTCAGAAGCCTCTTAAATCTGGAATAGCCGACATATTAACATCAGAGCAGGTCCCACCCTGCTGATTTTTAGCAAACTGCAGATTATTTTCTTTAAGGTCTAGTCTCCTCTTTAGCTCCATGTTAGTTATGCTGAATCGGTGCCACGACACCCTAGGGTATATGTGCACTTTAAAAATGTATTAACATAACATAAAAAACAGTAAAAGAACATGAAATGCCTACCAAAACGAACAAAAAATAAATGTAAAATTCTTAAAAAGAAACAAGTTTTTAAATGCTAAGAAACTCAATGTTCTGCCTTGTTCCGTTACCCGTGCCTTTCTTCACGCTGGAAGTAAAGAGATATTTCCAGCCTTTTTCTCTAATGGTGGCCTTGAGGTTTTTTAGTGCCACTTTATAAAGCGATGTACAGGGAGAAACTGCTTCCTTATTATGGGGTTAAAATCTCGCTGTGTAATGTAAATTACAACTGGCCAAGAAAAAGGTGATCAAACCATTTAGGAACTTTAATGCCTTTTGACTTTGGCATTTGATTTACTCAGAGCTCCATGACCAAAGAGCGGATGTTTGTATATATACACATCCTGACTGGAGATCCATTAGAAGCTTCTAGACAGAAGACAAAATCCTGATATGATGCGCTCACCAGTTGTTTCAAGGCCAAGTCGAATCTATCATGTACCAGCGTAGCCTGAAACCGCCATCCTTTCTCAACTCATGACGTGAAAGATTTAAAATAAAAAAATCTATGGTTTGTCCACGAAAGCAACTGAAGTTCAATGATTAATAGATTATGATCAGTAGGTAAACATAAAATAACGACATAGTAACAGATTCAACACATTAAATCACCAGATACAAATATGTAACCAATACTACTCGAGTTTCCTAAAAGGACAAAAGTGGGATTCGGACAACATGAGTGGGCTCAATTCTCATTAGCACTTAATAGATTCCATTTAGCTGTCAGTTCAAGTAAAAACTCACCTTGTCTGACAACTTTAACTAAGGACATGATATTAGCTCTAATAGCACGCCAATAATCATAATGGTCATATTATAAGAGTTTTGAGTGGCCAATTTTGGCATTAAAATGGAATGCAAGAACAATGGCGGTCCTCTGGCATTCCTTACTTGCAGGGGGTTACCCTATTTCGTACAATATCAGGAAGTCATTCAAAACCGAAGGGCCCAAAGGGAGTGAAGTTTCACTGCATAAATCTGTAATAAGCAACTAGAAGGTATTCCTGAACTGAAGAATAAGCGTCTGAATATTTATTCAGTTATCCAGTATTCATGATCATGGTGTTACATCCCAATGAATCTGACAGCCACATAAAGACCATGCTTTGCTTCCCTGTAAGAGACTCTTAGGAATTAAATCCAGTCCTTATTCAACATTGGTAGATTGCAACTCAGCGATGTTCCGGGAAAGAAGTCTAATGTTCCCAGGACTTACGTCAGCTGTAGGTCCGACGGAAACAGAATTCTCACTGGAGGGTGCATCGTAATCATGCAAAGAGGTAACCATCGCATTGGATGCAAGCCCGTGTAGGTTACAGTCAATTGTTGGATTCCATTGAAAGTAATGTGGTCAATCTATTGGACACAGGGAACAAGGCAGTGCACGTGACAGCTTGCCAAGTGTGCTCCCTCCCACACCCATCCAAGTCTGGGCATTACTGGCTACCCCTTAGACCCTTGCTCCATGCATTTATTTATTTATTTGATTTGTAAGGTGCTCAGCTACCCAAAAAGGGTTTGCCGGCGCCATAGCGGACAGAGAGCAAGAAACAAGGGCAGTAAGCTGGAGTCATTGGTCAAAAAGCCAGGTCTTAAGAGTTTTGCTGAAGTGGGTGTAATTTGTTTCTTTGCAAATGTTAGGAGGTAAGGTATTCCAGAGGGAAGGGCCAAGGTAGGAGAAGGTTCTCCCACCCATTCTTGAAAGTTTAACCCTGGCTACAACAAAGTTGCCCTTGGTTTTAGATCGTAATTGGTGGGAAGGAACATAGGGACAGACAAGTACTTTAAGATTTTGAGGGGCAGTACCTGCCTTGATTCTAAACATATAGCTCAGGGCTTTAAACTCGATACGGTTCTCCACCCTGAGCCAATGCAAGTCCCTCAAATGTCCAGAAATGGGGGAGGCCCTGTGGATTGTGCAAAGGAGTATTGCTGCAGAATTCTGAACTAGCTGAAGTCTGCGAATCACGGCCTTATTAGAGCCCATATATAAGATGTTGCCGTAGTCGAGCCGCAAGGTAACGAGGGCATGTACCACGGTTTTTTGAGTAGAGATAGGCAACATCCATAACATTTTCCGGAACCATTTCAGGATGGTAAAGCATAATGTTGTCAATTTAACGGTTTGCTGGTGCATGGACAGTGAGCCGTCAACAATGACGCCCAGGTTCCGAACATGGCTAGTTGGCTTGGGGAGGTTACCCATCTCATCCGGCCAGTGAGACGGACACCAGAGGTCTTTCTGCTTACCCAAGATGAGAACCTCAGTCTTCTCACCATTCAACTTCAGGTGATTTTGGGTCATCCAAGTTGAAATGTTACTGAGGCCTTATTTTAGACAGGAGGGTGCCAAAGGGTTGGAATTTGAGAGGGAAAAGATAATTTGAGAATCATCAGAGTATGTGAAAAGAGTAAGGCCAGCCTGGTCCGTGATGTCGGCCAGAGGTCTGACATACAGGTTGAATAGCAGTGGGCTCAGGATCGAGCCCTGAGGCACCCATGAGGCGATGCCTACGTTTTTGAGCAAGCTGTGGGCGAGAAGATTTGGAATGTACGCGTGTCCAGAAGGGAGATCAACCAGTCCAGGGCAGAGGCATATGCCAGAGGATTTTAAGGTGTGGATAAGCTGTGTATGAGAGATGGTATCGAAAGCCGCACTAAGGTCCAGCAAAATGAGTGCGACTGTCTGACCTTCGTCGAGATAATGGCGTAGCCTCTCAGTAACACCGAAAAGTGCTGTCTCTGTGGAACTTCGGGGTCAGCCGTAGGTTTTTTCAAAAGGGGGGTGACCATCGCATGTTTCCACAGTGCAGGTACAACGGAATCACGCAAGGAGGCATTCAGAGAGTTAAGGATCACCTGCAAATGGTGGGTGTCTAATTGTTTCATGATGGTAATGGGTAGGGGGTCTTTAGGCGAGCCAGATTTTATTCTGTTTAAAATAGTTTTGAGTTCCTCAATATTTACGAGAGACCAACAATCTAAGTGAGCTGTAGGAGCAGGGGACTTTAAGGAGATCTCATGGTCTGAAGCAGTGGTGATCGCGGGTTAGATCAAGGTCGAAGTTCCGCTACGGGCCAGTAGAGGGCCGCCTAAGTTAGAGTTATCCATTTCCATATACATTTTTTCGATTTTTTCTGTGAAAAATTGAGCAAGGTTGTCACATTGTTGGTCATTTAATGGCAGATGATTTGCAACTATTTTAGAACCTGCCAATTCTTTCACCACTCCAAAAAGAGTTTTTGAACGATTGGTGGCATCGGTGATGGTTTTAGAAATAAAGGGGACTTTAGCCGTATTACATAAGTTGTGATAATTATTTCTAGCCTTAACAGACTAGTTTCAGTTCGGGTGCATAGTTTTTACGCCATTTGCGCTCTAATGCTTTACATTTAGATTTTTCTATTTTAAGCGAGTCATTGTACCATGGTGCTGGGGGACGGTGGTTATTATATTTCATATAAGAGAGAGGGAGACAATGATCTATGGCATTAAGAAGCCAGTGCTCTGTCTTTATGGCAAGGACGTCGGTATGTTGGTCCGCAGACGGGATGTTGGAACATAGGGCGTTGTTAAGTTCAACTAGGTTGAGTTTTTTCCAGTTTCTTTTCGGGGTCAATAGAGGAGAAAAAGGAGCGGTAGCAGGGGTAAGCAAAGTGAGACTAAATTTGGAGAGAAAGTGGTCCGACCAGCAAATGGGGATTGAAGGATAGCATATAATTTCAGGGAGACTGGAGAAAAATGGGTCCAACAGATGGCCCGCTTTATGTGTGGGGCTATCAAGATGGCATCTGTGCTGGCGTGACAGGAGTCATGCCACCTAAGATTGTGGCTGCACTGTTCTGGACCACTCATATTAACAGCACAGCCAGTCATTCCCCAAAGCTCAGACACTATGCCCAATCTGAGTGGCATGCTACAGTGGAATTCAAGCGCCACTGCAGAATTCGAGCAAGAACATTGCACTGAAAAAGCAAGCATAGTGAGTGATCTGGTGCTCTCCGGAAGGGTTTAAATATGGGAACATTTGAGGCCAATGGTGCATTTTACAGGACTTTCTTTCACACACATTGGCAATAAAGGCCTAGAAGTTACAAGCAGTTTTGAAGCGGAACTAAATGGGAGTTTCACTTCCCCGTACATGCCTTATGTACTTGGACGCTCTTTTTATCACCTTTACTGGCTCCATGAAGTGGAATTGAGTCTGAAAGCTACGGGAGATTGGTTACGAGTAGTCGCTTTATGTATCTGCTGTATGTGCCAAAAAGTATAGTGCTTAGAAACATAATTTAAATGGTATGAACACAAAATGCAATGTCTCTCCGTTTCCTCCTCACTGCATACCACTGCTGCAGCCACCTAGTGCTTGAAGAACAAAGATTCATGTAGAGACGTAAAACTCGTGGGGGATGTAGAGGGGAAAGTGAAAACATAAGGAACTGGGGAATTTACTGGATCATAGTCACCTGCAGATTAAATATGAAGGATATAAAATAATTTTTGCTTGTAAGATGAGCTTCTGCATAATTAAATACCTATGTTCAGAAAATCCACTAAAGCTGCAAGCCGCTGCGCAGCCTACCCTTGGTGACAGCATTAATCACCTCCAAATCGGGTGATTTAAAGGTATGGACGTCTAAAACAAATTTAGGATACAATTTTCATGAAAACAAAATTGCCAATGTACTGTTGGTCAGGTCAAGTACAGATTCCACATTGTTGCTCTCGCTTAGAATTGGGTCTGGGCTAGACCTGCCCTCTCCATTTGACAAGAGGTCATTGGGATCTACTCCCGTGTGCTGTTATTTCATCCCACGACGTGGGCCCTCCAGGTCAAAAGGTAAAGAAAAAGGCTGGTCAGAGCGTTGCTCTCTGAGAGTTCGGGCCTGATTCTGAGTTTGGCTTACAGAGTACTCAATCACAAACGTGACAGATGCCCCATTTATTGTATTACAAGTGCATAATAGCCTATGCCACTAGTAGAACAGCGGAAAGGATATCAATCACCTTTACTCCAAGTATCCTACCTGCGTAACCCTAAATGAGACCCATAGTGTCACACATCTGTCCAGCCTACCACCGAAGCTGCAGCCAGAACACCACATGCAGCACTTTACTTTAATAAGAACTTGCTGTTGAATTGCTCATACTACAAGGAATGGCAGAGCTTAAATACTTTAAGAGCAGGCCCAGCTCTACCATTCCCAAAGGAGACTAAATTGGCCTCCAGACTTCCACCTTCAACTGGAATTACACAGCTGGTTGATTGGGACTTGGACAAACAGAAGAAACTGAGGTGTAACACTAGCTGCTCGGTGCATTCCATTGCCAGCAGTTTATTGGATCTTCTGCAGGATTGAAGGATACCAGTATATAGAAGACACCCCAGGCTGTGCCCATGTGTTTGGCTTTCCTCTCTGTTGTTGAGAGGAAGCCTCAGCTTGTTCTCTGCTCTTAACCTGTATTGCTCTGCTTGTTTCCCCTGTTCAACTTTATTCATGGCTCTCTGGCTGAGATAATCTTCAAGCACAGCCCCAAATTTAGATAATTGGAACTTTTTATGCATCATCACTTCAAAGAATCACCTTGCTTCAGTGGAACTCTTTAAAGAATATCCTTGAATCGTTGGATCTCTTCAACCTCTTCCAGCAGTCTTCAGAGGCCATAGGTTTCTGATCAGCTACGGAAAGTTAGATTTATTTGCTTGGATGGTGAAACTGCTGTTGGATTCTTGAACTGCCCCTTACACCTACATAGTGGAGGCTGATGCACAGGTAGCTATGGAGTGCAGCCCCACCAACTCAAAGTATTAATGGAGAGTTTACTATTTGCAACAAAAGAAATTAAGGCGAACTGACAGACCTGTCACTTCAAGTGCTTTGTTTTCCGTTGTCTGTGTGCTTTCAGTGCAAAGTGCGCATGTTAGCAGGAAAGGGGTATCAGCAGAGATCTGTGGATTGTGGATATCTAAGGGATGCTTTACATATCAGATCCCTTCAAATATTCACAAACCACAGACATGCTGCGCATGCCTAAATCAGAGCAGCATGTCTGAAGATAGGAGCCTTCTTTGACAGTGATGATTTTTCAGTCCAGTCACAAGCTATTGGCTTTGTAAATGACAATGCGTTTTATTTATGTTTTAAAAACCAAAACATAACTAAAAGGTATTGTCATTTACAATGCCAATAGCTCAAACTTGCGTATATGTGAGACCTATTGCAAATTGTAGGCATCATGGACAAAGTGAGGGAGGGAGGGAGGGAGGGCGGGGGGGGGGGAAAGAAGGCACAGGGGGTAAAGAAGGTACGACAACGGGATGGAGGGCAGGGTTGGGGGTAAAAGATTTTAGTATATTTGTCTAATGCCTTGAAAGCATTGTCTGAGTGCTTTACTTACCTGAGTAATGTGAAATCTATACACAAAACATATGAGGAAAATGTATAAAGGCTGTTAATAAGAAAAAGTTAAGTGTTATATTTATGTAGGAGTTCATCTCCTACAACAAGAGCTGGCAAGTAGCATCCGGTGAACCCTCTGGCTGGTCTTGCACAAGGTGAAGGAGGCGGCCGTGTGTAGCATCTTGGTTGCGAGGACATTCCTAAAATACTGGTACGTTGCTGGAAATGTGCCTTTCATGCTGAAGCTTCACACTTCTTCAGAGGTTGAGGTGTAGGGAGGTCTTTATGGGTACTTCTCTGCTTCCTCCATGTTAGTGAGGTAGTTTTCCAGGTATTTTGTGCATCTGTGCACTGCCTGGCACGAGCTTCTAGAGGTAACCCCTTCAATGATGTTGGACTAGAGTGAGGGGACCGAATTTTCCGTTTCAAAAGAGAAGATAGGCAGCACAATGGTGGACTGCTTTTAATCATGCTACCTGCGTCTTAAGGAAGCATACAAGCAAAGGGCAGCTGTTTTATGCCCATTTTGCAATTGCTATGATGTTAAAGTCCAATTCCAGTCAAGGATGGTTCCTAGGGACGTTGCAAAGGAGATTTAGGCACGATGCCAATTTTTTGTTCATTAGCTCACTCTCCATGTAGGACTGCATTTTAGATATTTGTGTGATACGTATAAGACAACGGTTTGATCAATCAATTTTCAGGTACTTCATGGTGCCATTAGCAATCTGGTTAAAGGATACTATGTTTTTTTGCAGCAGTTCACCTACCAGTTCAACATAAGTGTTGAACAAGATGGGAGCCAATATAAAGCCTTGCGGTACAGCAAAGGAGGGTGTAACCACCACATGGAGATAAGACTAAATGTGTTATCTTAGGCAATGTAGTTTCCAGGTGAAAATTACAGAGCCCAATAACTGGTGCCTCAATATAATATGCTAACCAAAAGACCCTTTTATCAGCTCAAATATGATGAATAAATATTAGCAAACCCATCTTCTGTAAAATATGTGTTAAGATGATTTGATGACTACGTGATTGGTTTTTGTAAAAGGACTAGCACGCTCATGGGCAGAATGATGAATACTTCCGTGGTATAGGAGGGCCATATTGATTCCAACAAAAACTCAAGAAGAGAGAATGATGACTAGGATTGTCCCTTGTTGCTTTACTTTTGTCTTTCGATATTTTAGAAACTGGTTAATTCCTTTATGCCTGCCTGTAGAAAAATAATGCAATAGATTATCCGGGATCACTGCTAAGTGAGGATGATTCAGCTTCTTATAAAAAAAGAAAAATTGCCAGTTAATGAATGTCTGGCTTTCAGTCAGATATCGAAAAAGTCACTTGGACAAGACTCTGAACCCTAGGCAGAATGATCCTATAACGATTTCTAGGTAGAAAAACGAATTGTATACAACTGACCTCACATATTTATCAAACTATATACAATATGGAGTATGTTTGAAACCGTCACACAACTAATTTTCGAGCCTTTGAAAAGACCTGTTCCAGCAAGTGCTACACAGTGACTGGATACCCAATTAATATGGTTTCTGGTGGACTGGTACCCAAAAACAATAACAGAGCTCTGACCTGCGATGCTCCAGCTCAAGGTCTGAACACAGGTGCACCCTTTTGGCTTTTGAGTGTGAACTGCAAAGGCACACAAGAGCAGGGCATTGTGTGGAAGACTCTTTAACAAAGTTCTAACTATGAACCATAGGAAACCACACTATGCCCTTTTAAATGGCAGAGGATTTTAATCTGAACCCTCACAAGTTTATCATTAAAATCGGTCTAGAGCAAAAAGATTAAAACTCACAAAAAAACTGCTCTACTCATTCTGGGAGAACAAGAACACGACTTCTTGTTGGAAAGGAGTGGATTTGAAACTGAAACCCTACAGACAGGAGATGAATGGGGTGGTGCTACCCTGTTTAATTACGATGTGCAGTTTACTGATCACAATGCAGGTCTCCATTTTGCGCGAGCTCATGAAAGAAGAGAGGCTATGAAAAAATGACTCCCATAGGTAAGTTGTAATACTATGTAGGTCGTGTAGCCATTAGTTAGCTAAAACTTGGAAGATGCAAAAACGTTGCTCCTGATAAGGCAAGCACGACCTATCACCAAAGGGTGCCGTGGAGTGATGAACGGAAAGTGTACAGTGTGGTACCTCATGCTAACACCTGGAAACTACCCCTACCACAGTGCAAGGAAAGCGACCAAAATCTAAGGTGACAAATGTGGGGGTGCAGTCATTGGCAGGGCAGACTGCGCCAACTCTCACTGCGCAGGCGAGAATTCACAAGCACCAACAGAATGCTACACACGTGAGAGCCAATCAAACACACTGCTCGCCACATGACCCAATCATTACATCCGGTTCGGACTACTATTTACTTGGTCTGCTTTTCTACACCACGCACTGAGGGAAGAGTTCAGAATATTTAACATCGCAGTTGCCATGGGGACAATATTGTGAACGTTATTTATGTGTCATAGTAGAGATATCATATTTAGCTCTGCGCCACGTTTAGGGTTTTGGCAAATGCCACATTTGGTATCGGAACCGCAGGAATTTCCTAGTGGCACGTGGTCGAGCTTTCAATGCACACAGCAGCGTTGTGCTTTTTACAATCCAACTTCTTTAAACAGGAAAAGGAAATTTATTTTCATTCAAGTTTTCACAGTTGGACTAGCTGCTGCAATGTATGCAATGTGTCGACATTAATTCCACGTTTTAACATCCTTATAGAACCAAGCTGTTCTATGAGCTTTGGCAGCCATTTGCAGTGAGTTCGTAGGTCTTTCTGTTAATCAGTGTTCATTTTGGGCGGCCCGTTCACGAAAAAAAAAGCAGCTCATGCCATTCGCCTTTCCAGGCAGGCTGTATCCTGCGTTATCTCCAATCGTGAAATTAAAAATACTACTCTTTAAAAATGGATCAGAAACCTGTGTCCGTTGTCAAAGCACACAAGTGTACAATCACGCCCTCTATCTGGTACTTGCACAGGGGTAGACACAGCTGTACTCACAGGTTTCCGCTGCTGGGTGGGGCGTCCCCCGGGTCCTAGCGCCGCTTGCAGGCCAGCTTCAATATGGGCAGATGCCTACGATCTTTAGCATCGCACACATGCGAGAGGGACAGGTCAGGCAAAACAGAGTGCAATGCAGCCAAACAGAGAGGAAAAAAGCATTTAAAAATGCAATAGGACTCGTATTTACGAGAGACCTATTGCATTGTAAATAAAAAAAAAATGGGCATCCAAGAGGGCAGGAACAGGAGTGGGTGGGGGGGTGGGTTGTGGTGGGCAAGGAAGTGAGGGACTGCAGGAGGGAACGGGGGGAGGCAGGGGAACAAAACAGTTATAAAAGTAAAGGGGCCGATAGCTATGGAAGGAGAAAAATTACGAGATGGCCCTCAGGAGGTAGGATTAAGTTGAGGAAAACCAATCTGATTGCAGCATTTAGGAATTCAGCCAATCAAAAAGATAAGCGGAAAGTGGGTGGAGCTTCGCCCACTATACTAAATACAGCATCTCTCTCCGAGACAGCGCATGCGCTGCCTAGGCGAGACCTAAAAATGGAAAATACATTATCACACAAGTGTCACTTGTGTTTCGGGCCACCCAATTTTCTGCTGGTGCATAATTCATTTCTGCTGTGTTTGTTTGCTGTTCCGACTTTCAATGCTATAAAAAGTGGGACCGGAGCAATCAGCACAAAACAGTTAGACTAGTGGAAAAAGCATAGCTGCCAAGGTTTCAGATTGCTTAAGTGTGACTTTTATACCTGCATTTGGTACACCCTGCCACCCCACTCCCTCCTCCCCCGTTGGTCCTTGCCTAACTATGTTGTACTGAACATTCCACAGCTGACTCCAGCTGGATGGAACCTGTGATGGTAAAAGGTACGAATAAAGAAGAGTCTACATGTTATCCTGTGTCACCTGCCTCTTTATAATAGTGACATTTTCATAATTTCAGTGTAATTATGAGTAACATTTAACAGCTATGAGTGTCACTTTCTCACAAGTAAAATCAGGCAATGAAGACGAGCGAAACATATATAAATACCAGAAATTACACCCATTTGAGCAACAAGAACCTCTAAGATCTTAAAACTGCTGCAATGCACTAGAAACTGAAGGGCACTAACCTAATGTCCTTATATAGGAGTGCTGCCAGGAGAATGTGCATCGCTGCAGCCAGGCCCCTGGGTCATAGGTTTTTAGGGAAAGGGGAGGTGTCAGCAGCACTAGTGTTTTGCCAGCCTACACTAATTACTTCACTGGCCACCGAAATACAAACTGTTGGGTATTTTTTTGTATAGGAGTTCAGTGGGCTTTGATAGGTTTCACTGTGGTATTTCAGGGTGAGTTTCTCACTGGTTTTGACCACAGAAACCTGCACACTCCCCACATCATAACAGAGTGACAGTAAAGAATCACCAATTTCTAAAACAATGTCACACTTAAGTACCATTTATACAGCTTCTGTCACCGAAAGAGATACATTGCAGCACAATTACCCCCACATTCCTGGCGCTTTCTTTCCATGTGATAGACCGTGTGTGTTGGATCTGGCACCATTGGCGTGGGTCTCCCTTCCATTATTTGCTGTTGCCTCATGTATTTTTGCTGGTGTTAGATGCTTTGGGCACTGTGCCACTGCTATTCAGTGCCACAGTGCAAGTGCTCCCTATTGTAAATAGATGTATCAATGGTTCCATGTTTGGCTATTTGGTTTACTTGTCAGACCCTAGTCTAGTGCACTGAGTGTGCCCAGGGCGTGTAAATCCAAATGCTGCTGGTGTGCCACCCACAGAAGCAGCCTTGTAAAATGTGTCTAAGGTCTGCCATTGAAGAGCCTGCATGCAGTCTGGTACTGTCAAGCTGACTGGGCAAGTGTACCCACTTGCCACTCCCTAAACCTTCCCTTTTCTTCATATCAGTCAACCCCATGGTAGGCCCAAGGGCAGGGTGCATTGTAAGTATAAGGTAGGACAAGCCCTGATGTGTGTGGCATGTCCTAATAGTGAATTACAGCAATTCTCGTTTTTCACTATTGCAAGGCTACCTGTTCTTCATAGGCCAGAATGGGCTGTTAGGTTATTACGTGTTTATAATCCTAACTGTCTCAGAGAACATGGTAGAAATTCGATTTTAGTATGCCTGAACTCAGAATAATAAAACACATCTTTTAGTAAAGTTTATTTTAATATTCTGTGTTTGCAAATACCGCTTTTAGAAAGTAGGTATTTGCTTGTCTAACCATTCAAACCTGCCTCTGCTAGGTTGTGTATTCCTTGGTCTGGTTTTGTGAGTGACAGTGCTGGGGAATTCCAGGAGACAGGCTGAGTCACCCAGTGGTGAATAGAGAGATCTGCATCTACATGGGAGAGAGGAGTTGCACCTGAACCTTGAATAGGGCTGTGCCTGCCTTCCACAATGCTGGCTCCACCCCCTGGGGAGTGGCTGATGTATCTGCCCTGCACACTGAAAGAAGAGAAGGAGTCCTGTGAACAAAGTGCTCCAGGACTGTACTTGCCTTCCACAATGCTGGCTCCACCTCCTGTGGGGCGTCTGATGTGCCTGCCCTACACTGTGAAAGGAAAGGAGAAGTCTAGTAAACAGAGTGCTTCAGAACTGGTTTGGACTGGGCAAAGGCCCCTCTCCCCTCAGAGAACAAAGGATTTTGGGGTATAAATATTGGGACCCTGATCCCATGAAATTAGATCACTTTTGGACTACAAGAAGAAACCTTTACTGAGGAAAGGAACCTGAAGAAACTGAGGAGAGACTAGTTCCCAAGCTGAAGTGCTGCTTGGGGGATTGGCCTGCAGTGGTTGCCTTACTGTCAAATGAAGGAGAAAGATACTTTCTGTACTTTGCTTTTAACTTGTGAGGGATCTCCAAGGGCTTGGAAAAGAGCTTGCCTCCTGCTGAAGTCTCGGGGACAACAGACTTCACCCCCCAGCTCCCCAGAGTTCTTTTGGAAGTGCTTGCTGCTGTTTTGGGCATTCTGAGGAACTGCGTGTCGCAAGGAGCTGGAAGCGCGCCTCAACGAGAAGAAGCGCGTTGCCGTCGCTGGGCCTGCAGTCGCAACTCCGAAGGAGGGTGTCGTCGCTGGAGCTGTCGTACTGCATCGCATCGGAGAGAAGCGAGCCGCAACGAAGTGGAAGCATGTCGCCGTCGCTGCCGTCGCAACTCCGAAGGAGGGTGTGGCCGCTGTAGTTGTCGTACTGCATCGCATCAGGAGAAGAATCTTGCAACAAGGTCGGAGCGTGTCGCCATCGCAACTCCGAAGGAGGGTGTAGCCGCTGGAACTGTGACACTGCACCGCATCGATCAAGAGCACCTCGCATCCCCGAGAAGAGCACCGCCATTGGAGCTGCTGTCGTCGCATCTTGGATGTCACAGCTGTAGTTGTCGCATCGAGCGGAAGCTTCACTCATCGTGGGAGAAGAGTGTCGCCGCTGGAGCTGCTGCCGTCGCATCGTCAGGGTGTCGCCGCTGCAGTCCACGCTTCGAACCAAGAACTTCTCGCATCCCCGAGAAGTGTGCCGCATCTGGAAGATCTTCACGTCTTTACTTCTTTGTATCTGAACTTTGACGCATTTCCCATCGCTGCAACATTGCTTGTCGTGGAAGCGCAGCACAACTTAAGGTTCATTGACGCAGAGTGTCTCATCTAAGAACTGAACTGAACTAAGCTTAAATCTACCATCTCAAAGTAATCATAGTGTGTATTTTTGTTGTTGATGGTCTTGTGGTAACTCTATATAAAGTCTACTTATTTTTGTTATAAAACCAGTGTGGTGTCCATTTGTAGTGTTGTCACTGGGTTACTGTATGTGGTCACACCTGCTTAACTTACAATGCCTCTGAAGTAAAGCCCTTCTGCTCGTGCCAAGCTACCAAGGGGGTGAGAGCTGGGGTTGTTTTGGGAGTGTAATCCCCTTATCCTGACTAGAGGAGAGGGTCCCTATTTGCCACACGTACCTACCTGTGCCAACTAGAGACCCCCAAATCTAGCAGTGTGCAACTACAAAGCACGTTTTCAGTCGGGCAGTAGGACTGTGGTAGATTTAATGCATAGGTTGTAGTATTTTGGGCTATAGGATTCAGAAATTAGGGTGTAAAAATCATGACTACAACAAAGCATGTGATATTTGTGTGGGAAAGCAAAAAATGACCCCGCACCAGAATACACAGGTATATAATGTATGCCAAAATTGTAATGTGTAAAATTTTCAAAACAACACAGTATAACTTTCGATGACTTCCCAAAAAATAAGTAATTCCAAGAACTTGATTGAAGGGTTGTTTCTTTCTTTATTATTCAAAAGCTCATTAAAAACAATTACAAAATTGCCTCCCGCCAACGCGTTTCAACCCTCAATGCGTTGGTGCGATTGGAGGTTCGGTGTGGTTTGGGGTGATAACATACGCCTGGAATTCTATTAGTGGACCGTACCATGGTCTAAAGCAGAGTACGATACAATTGGATCAGGAGGGACATTCCCTGTATTAAACAGACCGCAGCCTCTACTTAAGAGTTGAGATACTGTGCGAATAATATATGATCCCATCAGTGCAGTTACTTTGAGGAAGGTTGATGTGACGATTTGTTAGAATATGACAATCAAGCCCTGGAGAAGTCCCATGAGGGATGAAACGCGTTGGCGGCAGGCAATTTTGTAATTGTGTTTAATGAACTTTTGAATAATAAAGAACGAAACAACCCTTCAATCAAGTTCTTGGAATTACTTATTTTTTGGGAAGTCATCCAAAGTTATACTGTGTTGTGTTTTGAAAATTTTACACATTACAATCTTGGCATATATTATAAACCTGCGTACTCTGGTGCGGGGTCATTTTCTTTTTCTGATTATAAGTGATTTTTTGTTAATCACTATCTGGGGGTGTATATGGGTCACACCTCAGACTCCACGCACAGAGAATAGATTAGAAAAAAGTAACAGGCTGATTTCAGTAGTGATATTCTGTTCTGGCCTTGTATAGCTCTGACCCTTTGCAGTATATTGTTTCTGATATTTGTGTGGCCAGTCTAAGCAGACCCAAAACGTTTCTGATAAAAAAAATCCTAAAGTCAATGGAAATAAATTATTTTAAAAGGAGATCTGGGAACCTAGGCTGCAGAGCTAGCAGCGTAACTGGATTCTGCACTCGAAAACACTGTCACTAGGGTTCTACCTCCAGATGGTGCTGGTCTGTGAAAGTTCCTTGCATGCTTGGGACATGCTTTAATCCAGAACGGCAGCACACAACCTAATTCCAATAAGTACTGCTACAGAAAAAACTGTATTAGCCTCTTGTAACAGACATTGAATGTAGAGGTGGAAGGTGCAAGATTGTGGTCTGATTGGAAGAGAAGTAATGAGTAAACAACTTGACACATTTCAAAGAGGTAAAATGTTAAACGAGGTTGGCCTGGATGGGAGGATTGGGGTTAAAGTCTGCATGAAGGGCTTATTTCTGAGAAGGAGGCCCTGGTACGTGTAGAGAGCCTGGTACTGGTGCGTGCAGAGAGCCTGGTACTGGTGCGTGCAGAGAGCCTGGTACTGATGCGTGCAGAGAGCCTGGTACTGATGCCTGCAGAGAGCCTGATACTGATGCGCGCAGAGAGCCTGATACTGATGCGCGCAGAGAGCCTGATACTGATGAGCGCAGAGAGCCTGATACTGATGTGCGCAGAGACCCTGATACTGATGCGTGCAGAGAGCCAGATACTGATGCGTGCAGAGAGCCAGATACTGATGCGTGCAGAGAGCCTGGTACTGGTGGGTGTAGAGAGCCTGTTACTGATGCATGCAGAAAGCCTGATACTGATGCGCGCAGAGAACCAGACACTGATGCGTGCAGAGAGCCAGACACTGATGCGTGCAGAGAGCCAGACACTGATGCGTGCAGAGAGCCAGACACTGATGCGTGCAGAGAGCCTGATACTGATGTGTGCAGAGAGCCTGATACTGATGTGTGCAGAGAGCCTGATACTGATGTGTGCAGAGAGCCTGATACTGATGCGTGCAGAGAGCCTGATACTGATGCGTGCAGAGAGCCTGATACTGATGCGTGCAGAGAGCCTGATACTGATGCGTGCAGAGAGCCTGGTACTGGTGGGTGTAGAGAGCCTGATCCTGATACGCGCAGAGAGCCTGGTACTATGAAAGATTCCACGGACTGACAGCAGAAATGCTCAGGTTGATGTCCAAGGTCATTTTAGAGCTCCCTGAAGATCATATTGTTTAACCCAAGAACCCCTGTTAGCAGTTCACACCACCACACTGGTACCTGTACCCAGCCAGGAGTAATGCTCCAAAGCACTTTGCAACGCAGCCCTACAGAACCCCACAGCCATTGGTCCCCTATCATCTCTGCACCCAAGCGCTTCTGCACCACAGCATCTAACCAGCACTTCACTCTCTGCGCCCACAGCACCCCTGCCAATGCTGATAGCTTTCCTCTACCAGCCCACCACAGACTCAGAATTTCAGCACTCTGGTAGCTTAGGCATCATGTTCCAGCACAACCACATATAAAAACATATTGATATTGCAGTTTCTATCTGTTATTCGGTAGCATAATGTATGGTTGTGGTACGAAGAACAAGGGGACATCGGTGCTGCTCTTTATTGGTCATCATTGCTGCTTTATTCCCTTTACAAAAACAGTTTTTTTGTAGTAAAGAAGGCTCGCTTTAAATTAAACCTCTGCTCAAGTGAGATGTCAGGTTGTCCTTGAAGGAAGATTGTTCTCTGAGCTGCTGGTCAGACATTATCTTTTGACCAGTGCTTTATATCACTTCTTAGGACCCGACACTGCCACATCTGGTAGGCTGCCCACCTTTCAGATCATGGAATTATTAGCCAGCATAGGCCAGGATGTGGCCCACAGTGGCAGGCATGAGCAAGTCGAGATGGACATTCAGAAGGCAGCAGCCTTCTCATACCAGAGCCTGACACAACTTCTATTCAAAGTAGGAGTTGGTTAGAATTTTGACACTGCACAGCTAAAGCTTGATACTGGAGTGTCCAGTTAATTTTGTTCCTTAATTAAATTGTGGTGGCAAAAAAACGCCGTATGACCAAGTTAATAGTACCCAGACATTCACTGAAAGTCTAGAAATTATCGTTCAATGTAGGGTGATAGGAGGTGCCGAATAGCATTTTAGGCTGTATGTTGCATGAGGAAAAAATGAGTTCCAGTTTCAGCTCAGCCACTCAACACATTGTGATCTTTCAAAACTCACCTTCAACACCCACCATCTCAGTATTTGACTGTAAACTGCATGAGCCTAGTAATGATTACGCTTGAATGCATCACTGAAAAGAAAGCTTTGTCACTTGAGTGCGTGCTACAACAAATTGTGTTTAACCTTTAGCCCAAAGGCTCCCACTGCAACAGAGTCTCCTCTACGATCGATACAGAGAGTGCAAGTCATTTAGGTAATGCAGACACCCATTTATTTATTGTTTAAGCGTCTAGAAACAAGTCATCTGATAATGTGCACTAACAGCAGCAATCCACAGTAAAAGTGTCTTGGGGAAGGTGAGACCCAACTGCCCCGATTCCGGGTGGTGGGGGTGGAACTTGGAAGGCTGCAGTTCAGAGTTATTGGAATATTTAATGACGGTCCCTTCAGAAGACCTTGATTTTTAGCAGATGTATGAGAAAAGGATGCTGTGAAATGCAAAAAAAGTGAATTTTTTTTTTACAAAATTTCTTGGCAAGAGAACCACCCTAAAATATTTTCAAGGACATGGGGCTTTATTCACTTTGCTTACTTGCTCAGAGCTAAGGCAGATACTTTGGCCCAACACTTCCGAAGTTCACCAGCCGTGTCTGCCCCTACTCACTGGGTCTTTGCGTCGCCTTCTAGGTTGTACTTTAATAAATGTCTTTTGGGCCCTTGCAGAGTTATTTACAAACCCTGAGTAAACTTTTGATGCCTCACGTACTGGAGCTTTAACAACTGGGTATAGCTATGGGAACAGGGCCAGTCTAATGATGAGTCCCTTGGCTCTAGCGGGATGAAGATACTGCACCATTGATACATTGAGGGTTTACTATAGTGTACCTGTTGCTAAAGTAAATCTTCGGTATTTTTTCAGTTACTCTGGAAAGTTATCATTTATGTGAAATCCATATAATATAAAAACAACTGTGCTTACATCAATTTCAATTGCATGCATTGTGTAACATTAGTCTTCTGTTCTGTTTAGTGTAAAAAGCTATCACTCGTGAAAAACTGCAGAATACCCAAGTCTCCATTTGATAGGATGAGCTGTGTGACTACAACCCGACAACAACTAATGTGCCTCTTCTCAAAACCCAATTCTCTGTCAGTAACAAGCAGCCTTGGAGGCGTTTGTCAGTGTTGACAGGGAAGGAGGCTAGTGGGTTCCAATTCATTCCACCAGCAGCATTTGGATCTATGGTTTAATGATAACTCGAGCCTGCCTGAGGGTAGCGAAACTATGGAGACGCTTTTGCCCTACAAGGAGAAAATCTTCAGTGGAACAGTTTGAATCCTACAAGATAAACATATCTCATTACATATACCACCCCCTTTTGTACCGCTTTGTTCACCATAAGTTGGCAGGGTATGCGCAGACGAGAGAAGCCTGGCTGAAGCCGGCTGAAATGCCAGGAACCAGTCCTAGGAAGCTTGTTTCCGGTCCAGGGAAGGCATGGCTTGGCAGTTCGTGCTGGACTGTTCCCATGAGGCATAGGGTCAGACTGATTTGCATATGTGGCCATGTCTGAACTGGGGTGGTAGAGTGGGCTAAAGAACGGTGATGGATTAAACCCAAATCTTTTGACTGGGTGTGAGTGTTTGATTGGTTCAGATGCTCCGTCCATCACCACCCCCTTTTGTACCTCATTACATATACAGACGGAGTTGTTTCAACCAAAATGTAATTCTAGGCCAGGACCGGAGGCTCGGATTATGCTCAACTCTTCCTTTATTTTTTCCACTCAGCAGCCTTAACAATGTGTCAAAACAAAGACTACAAATCCCATGAGTCTTTGCATTTGAACCAGTAACAACCATAGAGATAGTCCCATACAAACAGTAGCAAGGAACAGCACTTCCTCTGTCTTGGCTGCTCAGCAGTTAGTTAAGTGCTTTTCCTTACAACTGTTTATTCTTGCATCTTTGTGCATGCTTGTGTCCTCTTGCCTACCTTCTGGTATGGTGTTTATTTCTAGCACATGCGCTGCCTCGATCTCGGGACGCCGTTCAGTGTCCTTACGATCTCGTGTTCCCCACTGGGGTCCTTCCCGCTACTTCCCACGCCGGTCCGTTGGCAGAGATGAGTCTGTGAGTGCTCGCGTCAGGTGTCCTGATTGTTTTGATTTCCCAGGAAGGTCCTGCTCGCTTCCCTCGCCGGTCCGTCGGTCTCCGAGTGCACCCTGATCTCGCCTGCAGGTTTAGTCGGCAGACTCCGCAGGGGACGGACTGTGTGACGTGCTCTACACCCGATATAGGGGGCGGGGCGCACGCGGGTGCTTCCAGACTGAGGGAATTACTCACGTCCTACCTCTGAGGCGCGGTGTGCTCCGAGCCCAATAGAGGGTGGGGCACACTTGCGCGCATTTCGGAGCAGCGGGGATTACCTCTTGATTTCCCCACATTCCTGTCATTGCACTGACTCTTCCGGCAGTTACCCAGCGGAGGTCGCGCACGCCTGTGACAGCTTTGGGTGATTTCAGCAGTGGTTTCTTTCCTTTTTGCCTTTTTATGCTAACGTTCACAACTTTCACCGGCTCAAGAGTGCGGCTTCTCCACTGAACTTTCTCTACATCCCATCCTGACCCAATAAGCCTTGGCTAAGGCAAATTGTAATTTATATCTCTAGGCTGGGGCTCGTTTCCTTCCCTGACCTTCTATTAATCATGGTAGGGGAATAGTAGAACAAACAGGGACCCTTTTGACGATTAGTCCTCCTTGCTCCCCATACATGTTGAATTAGTTTATGCGATTGGCACGTCTTTGGAGAGTGTGTTTGCCTCGGCGCTGGAGCCCTTAAGCCGTCGAATTATTGAACTGACGGTTAAGAGGACTGTTGTGCCTTCGTCAAAGGGAGACAGGGGCACTACCTCTTCTGTCACAAAGGACCCTCCCAGGACCAGAGGCAAGGGCAAAGCGCGTGCAGGACACCGCATAGCCCCCTTCATGGATGCCTTCGAATGGCTACTCCTGGCCTTCTAAAAGAGGCGCCTGGAGACTGATGCCCAAGAGGATTCCCAACTGGAAGAGACCCTGTTGAAGATTCCTGCCCTCAAGAGGAGGCAGGAGACAATACCAGGGCAGACACTGATCTAGACGGTGATTCGGACAATGAGCCTGGTCCGAGTAGACCATGGCACCCAGAAGGGGGCACCAAGAAATCCCGGCTGGAGGAACCTCAAGCCACTGAGTCCACTGATACCTCAGGGATGTTAAACCCTGAAGATATAGATCACCCCCGTTCAGTGGACTGGATACCTGCGTCTTCGGTGGCGTTGTATGTGGGCAGCCACATCAGGAAGCTGATGGACCAGGAGGTCAGCGGCCGCCTAAAGGCGGAATGTCCCTGGCCCGCATTGGCGAATAAGGTGGCTCAAACCCCCTGAAATTGATTTCAGAATGTCGACCTTCATCACGAAATGTATCAAAGACCCAAAAAAGGGTCTAGACTGCTCTTGGTGGTCTTGCCAGGACAAGGTGCTAGATGTCCTGGCCCAGCTCACTAAAATTCTCGACATGGAGGAAGACGCCAAGGAGACTGGCCACTTGATAGACCGTGCAATACTCTCGGGTTGGGACCAAAGGGCTCTTTGTTTACGCGGAAACGCAAATTGTGCACTCTCAACAGAACGCAGATACTCTCTGCTCATTAAATTCGAGCCCAGGCATGGTGAACTAGCTACCATGGAGGCTGGTCCTATGGCGAACTGAGGTGTCTTCCGAGAGCCGTTCATAAAGGAACTTTCCAGTTTCGTGAACACTTTCTCCTCTCTCGACAAGGCTCAGCAATCCATTAAGAAAGTCTTCAGCCAGCACATTTTTGGAAGGGCAGGAAGAGGTAGGGGGCGCTCCTCCGGCCGTGCGACCAATCCCAACCCCCACTGGCCCCATACTAAAAGCTCCATGCAGTGGCAGGACCATAAACGGTTCAGGGGCTTCTACCCCTCGAGGGGCCATGGCAAGCCCGTAGTGGGAAAGGCGGCTTCCGTGGAGCCAACAACACACCAGGAGGAGTTACTGGTAAGGCCTATCCCTTCTTCCCTACCAAAGGTGGGGGGAAGGTTGCAAGGGTTCCTGCATAAGTGGGCAGAGATTACACAAGACATGTGGGTGCCACAAAAAGTCACTGGGTTTCACATAGAAGTCCACGGCACACGGCGTCAACGGTTTCGTCCTCGCACTCTGGTATTCTTGTGAGAACCATCGCAGGAGGTCGATAAGGTGGTGAAAGAACTCCTCCAAAAAGGAGCCATTGTTCCTTTCTACCTTCATCCCAGAGGCTTCATCAGCAACCTTTTTCTGGTCAAAAAGAAAGACAAGGGTTTCAGGCCAGTGATCAATTTACGAGTCTCCAATCTGTGGGTGGTCTACCGCCATTTCAAAAATGGAAGGGATCCACTTTCTCAGGGATGTTCCTTAACCTGGCGACTGGATGATACGGCTCGATCTGAAGGATGCCTACCTGACTGTGCTGATCTCTCTCCACCCTCCACCCAGACTATTCTTTCAATTTCAATGGAAGAAACAGTTTTACGAGTTCACTTGTCTTCCGTTCGGTCTGTCCTCCACACCTTGGTGCTTTATCAAGCTGCTGGGACTAGTTATGGAATGGCTCCGTGCACAAGGCGTACGCCTCATAGTCTATCTCGACGACGTCTTTCTGATGCACCAGTAGGGGTAGGTGTTGCTCTCCCACCTTCGGATCACTCAATCCCTCCTACAAGAGCTCGGGTTTATCTTGAACGATCTGAAGTCAATATTCACCCCGATGCAATGCTTGAACTTTCTAGGGTTCAAAGTCGACACCGTGCAACAATGCCTGCGATTACCTCACCCGAAGATTTGCTTGATTCGCAAGGAACTGCGCAGGACTTTGGCGAAAGACACCTTCTCCCTGCAACATTTGGCTCGGATAGCCAGCCTTTTGTCAGCCTCAACCTCGGACCCCTTCATTATCGGGCGCCGCAAAGCCTGAATACTCAACTTTTATACCAGGGCTTATATTATACCCAACAAGTGGCCCTCTCTCTGGAGGCCCGCTCGGAGCTGCTTTGGTGGTTAGAGTACATGCAAGCGTGGAACAGGAGAGCCATTTTTGTTTCCGTTCCAGAGCTGGTGATCGAGTTGGATGCCAGCCACCTCGGATGGGGCGCCCATTGCGGGGATGTTGCCACAGGCGCTCAATGGTCCGAACACAAAGAGTCTCTCCATATCAAATGTTTGGAGCTCCTGGCGGGTTCTTTCACGATCCAGAGCCTACTGGGCAACAAGGCGTCCTGTGCTATTCTTGTAAAGATGGACAATATCTCCGTAGTGAGATACATCAATTGCCGGGGAGGGATGGGAGGGACGGACGAGATCCAAGGTTCTGGCGGATCTGGCCAAGGACTTTTGGAACTATTGCCTTAGTCACAATCTGCCCGCAATGGCAGGATATCTTGAGGAGGGGCCTCAATCAAATGGCAGACTGGTATTCCAGACATCCACAGGATTACAGTGCTTGGAAATAAGACCCCCGAATATTTTGAGAACTCATGGAACATTGGGTCCCATGTCAAGTGGATCTCTTTGCCTCACGCCTCAATCACCAACTACCTCACTTCTTCAGTTTGGGACCAGATCCACTCGCGGAAGCGACGGATGCGTTTCTAAAGGACTGGACTTAATTTTGAGGGTATGCCTTTCGCCCTTTCTCTATGATTCTCAGGCTCACGGTTCTAATCAGACGTCAGAAAGTGGAAGTGATCCTGGTGACACCGCTTTGGAGATCGCAAGTCTAGTTTCCAGTTCTACTGGAACTTTCTACATATTTTACAATCCAACTACCCCAGACTCCTCTTCTGCTGACGAGCTCGAACAGCAAGTTGCACCCTCTGGTTCATAAGGGGAACTGGACACTGATGGCATGGAAGATTACAGGGGTCATTGGGAAATCCCTGGCCCATTAGCGGGGGCTATCTCCCATGTCAGAAATGCATGGTCGGAGTCCACGTTCAAACGATACAAATCGGCCTGGCACAAGTGGTCATGCTGGTGGCTGTGACGGGGTTACGATCCTGTAGGGGCGGGGGTCATTCAAGTAGTGAATTATTTATTGGATTTAGCTGAGAAGGGCTAAGCTTACCGTTCAATTAATACCAGTCGCTCTGCTATTTCGGCAGGTCATGCTCTTCTACACAAGATTCCGGTGGGTGAACATCCCCTGGTTTGTAGATTGATGAGAGGTATTTGACCATCTTTCCCTCCACGTCCGAAGTATATCTCCTTATGGGATGTAAACATTGTCCTAAGTCTATTACAATCCTGGCAGTATAATCGGTATCTTTCACGGAGGCAACTAATGGGAAAGTTGTGCGTGGTACGTTGCCTCAAGGCTTATGAAACAATGACGGAAGAGAATCGTCTTCCTGGCACCTCACAACTTTTTCTTTCATTAAAGAAACCTTTCAAATTGTTTTCTTCCACTACAATTGCACGCTAGGTGTGATGGATGCTGCAGGAAATTGGAATAGATACCTCCACCTTCGGTGCAGATCCTGGGAGGGGTGCCATGGCGTCAAAAACCTTCGCACGGGGGAGTCATCTAGAGGACATCCTCAGAGAAGCAGATTGGTCCTCGGGCTTCATTTTTAAGGCATTCTATTTTAAGCCTTTCTTAGGCATGGCCTGGCTAGTGGTAGATCAGTTTTGAACTAGCACACTCCGAGTCTCCGGTCCGGACATAGAATGTAAAATATCCTAGCTATCGTGAAGGAAAGTTTCAATTCTATTAAGAACACCGAGGCAAGGATTATTCCTCCCAATGCACCGTACCTGCTTGTACCCTCCCTGAGTACCTTTACCAGCGACTGTTGGATAAGTAAATCTACTATTCACATGCTTACATGACTGCAGTTGTTTATTGACCAGGATGTTTTGTTCTCTCAAGAGTTTGACATGCTAGTTGGTGCCACTGTCTCCATGATGTAGATTGGAATCTATTGTACGCTGTGATTGTACATTCGGCTGTGTTTTCTGATGCGATCTCTTTGCCTTCGCAGGGTCAGACCAGGAACAAGATTATTAATCGGAAAACAGGATAACTTTTATTTCGCCCGAAGAAAGAGGAAGTGCTGTTCCTTGCTACTGTTTATATGGGACTATATCTATGGTTGTTACTGGTTCAAATGCAAAGACTCATGGAATTTGTAGTCTTTATGTTTTGACACATTGTTAAGGCTGCTGAGTGGGAAAAGGAAAGGAAGAGTTAAACATAATCCTCGTCTCAGCGTCCTTAATAGAATTGAAACTTTCCTTCACGATAGCTAGGTAATTTTACATTCCGAAGGTTACCACCACATAGTCGCCTGGAACCGATTGTCAAGACTTACCAATCCACTGAACTCATTATACCATTTTGAAATCTTCAAATGTAATCCCAGTGCACACCCCAATATTAATTTGCAGCCAATGGAGGGCCTTGTTTTTTTTTTATTGAACGAAAGTCCTCCTTCAGAGAATTTGCAAGAGCAGGTATTCCCATCCAACACTATGATATAAGAAGTAGCATCAGGGTGTAGTTGTAAAATAGATAGCCTATTAGAACTGAAGTTGCGTGCATCACTGCATTTAGTGCCTGAATATTTGACATTACAATTAGATTTCACTTATATGCATCTTGAGTAGACCATGTCTAAGATGGGGTGGAAGAATTCTCTTTGACAGACTCATTTGCTGTAGGTGAAGAGCTCAGAGAGACCATCTTGTATCGTTCATTTTTTTTAATAACTCTTTTATTGTTTTTGTTGATAATAGTTACAGCATGTAGCACACAAGGAGTGTCTAGCATGATACACATTTCCATATCACAGTGGCCGCTCACTTTCTCGTAGGTACAGATATTTCACAGATACATCCAGTTATGTTTCCCTGACTTTCAGCATGGGTTTTCATGTAAGTTTTTTTTTACCCTCTTTCAAGCAGGTGTGCAGATATTCTCTTCTCCCACTTATAATCAGGTTCTATCTTTTCTCCCATCACTCTACTCTTTCATCATCTTGCACCAGGAAGTGTGCGTATCACTGGAGGACATGGATTTAATAGCAAAGAGTCCTTCAAGGTTTTTTTATTATTATTACTATTATTTTTAAAAGTGAGATAATCGAACTTTGATACTTGCCACCAAACTTTCAATGAGGAAATCGGAGTTGATATTGCCAGCTGACTACATTTTGGGCGGGAGTTCTTCTTGGAGGGCCCGTTTAGTTGAAAGAGCAGGTGTGCATGCTGCAGTGTTGTATATTTCGTTTGCCCCGGGGCAATGTGCAGTTCAGGTTCTATAACTATTGTATTATCATATTTCCAGTCCCAGTCAGGTCCCAGAGTTTCCAGTAGAAATGTTACGTAGGATATCTATTCTACCACTAAGTACTTGAGTGACATTGAGGATTTTGGTCTGAACATTCTCCTCAACAGCCTCAACTAAATGCTTCAAAAAAACTCACTTAACATTAAATGCCACCCACTCATTCTGGCTGTTTTTGAGGCAGTATGGACTGAGCCTTCCTTTTCCCCATGTTAAGCAAAACAAATCACGGGATCTAGGAAATAAAGTACATATTAAAGAGCTGGACCCAAGGCAAGGCCCGGTTCATTCTATTCTGGGCTACAGGCAGGCCCGCCCTTACTTGGCCAGGGCTTTGACCCTGTGAGACCCATACAGCAGGAGTCTTTGGCCTCTTTTGGGCCAGAAACGGCATTGATGGGTTGGTTCATCTGCTTCTGGATGATGTAGTCCCATGGAGTATGGTGATATCACAGTGGCTCACTTCTGCTGCCACAGTAAAGCCTCTGGCGACTGGCTCTTTTCAGGCTTTTCTGCCTCTTCTCTGCCCCACTTCAAAAAAGTTTAGCTTACTATTAAAGCTACACATTATACCGTCAACATCACACTCGTTCAGAAAATCACCTTAAGTATCCATAAAAAAGAACCAATTTAGCCATTTACTAATGATGTCATTAAGTATCCATAAAAAAGAATCAATTTACCCATGTACTAATTATGTCGATTTGACAAGCCAGGAACTTACAGACTGGATTACCGAACGACTCAGCAGTAAGCAACACTCTCAACTCTGTCTCTTATTGCTATGTTCTAGACTTCTTTCAGGCATGATAGCGGGGTTGAGAGTAATGGTTAAGTTACCAGCTCACCTCTTACATATCCTCTCTATTCAGGTTTTATCTTGTAGAAAGTATTCCCGCCGAGACTGTGGTCCTTATCTAAACCATAGGTAAAAGCTAAGGGCGTTACTCTCAACTTGGAATAAGACAACACAAATATCGCAGGGGCGTAACACAGGCCCCCGCAGTGTGGGGGGAACCAACGCTCCAGGGGGCCCTCTCGGCACTGCACTCTGGCTTGTGAGCTCCTGATAGAGCCCGGAGGGTGGCCCTGTACGTACCTTGCAGGGAGGCCCCCGCAATTTTCATTACGCCAGTGAAATATCGTACATGACATTCGGCATTATCGTTTGACTTTACCTATGAATTTCTCAAATGTAGTATCTAGTGATGGTGGATAAGGAGAATCCTTTGGTTACACAAGTACACACCTCAGCCAGTACACACCTCAGTCACCCTTCTGAGATTGGTAAATTGATTAATTCTGTTGTGCCCTCCATGGTACAAACGGGCACAAAACACAATGGCGGAAACAACGTCTGCCTGGAACACTGTGTGTTTATTTTTTCTACATAGATAATAGCTAAATGCTGGTGAGGAGTGCACATGTAACAAGCGGAGCAGCACAATTTACTACCAAATTGTCAAAAAGTTCTGTTTATATTTAGCTCTTTTGAATTCATTACAGAGCACCCTTCTTTTTGAATTTTACATTGCTGTGTATTATTGAATGGGTTTAAGTCATAAATTGCTGTTCTTGTATTAATTTTTCTTCTCATGTAGTTATGTGCATTAATCAATTAATTACCCTTTCAATGTGTATATAGTTACTCCGACAAAACCATTTTTTTTAGTATTATTTTTTGTTGCCCAGGTATTGCGGAACACAGGATTACCTCATAGTTGATAACATTATGTTTAGCTCCAACAGTATGTTTAACTCTAACAGTATGTTTAGCTCTAACAGTATATTTAGCTCTAACAGTATATTTAGCTCTAAGCGTTTTGGGTGGGTCGCGAAAGTCCAAACAATAAATAACATGACTTCGAATATTGTATTTATCTTGTCACACGTGCTGTGCTTCAGTCTTGCAGACCGCTGCTTGTATTTTTACATGGGGTTTGCAAGATCCTCTCACTTTGCAGCTGAGAAAGAAAAACAGGATGAGTTGTGTGGTGGTCTTTCTGGGGTGGAGAGAGTGTGGAAGGAGGGGCTGTGGGGTGTCTTTTTTATTTTAACACACCACAAAATGTAAACACCAGTAAATTAACTGTACATATTTGAGAGTTAAGAGGGCAAAAGTGAAGCACATTTATTTTGTTGCGAGGTGTGAAATGGGAATATTTTTATGGTATATTTTATAGCCATTTGACTCAGGTATACAATAACCTTAACAGTGACCATACACTGTTCAGAGAAGCAAAATACAATATAGCCCTGAGCTCCCTCATCCAGATAGTACAAAGACAATAGAATGACAAAGCACATTCCTTCTACCATGCATGAATATTCAGCCCAGCCACATCCCCCACAGCTGATAACAGAGTCAACCCACCTTGCCAACCATACTCTGGACGGTATATTTTCTAATAATCTAGAGTTAAAAATTGAGAAGGTTCTGCCAGTAGTATGGTTGGATCATAATGCCATTTTCTTTACACTTGGGTTCTCCTCTCGTAATGCTACAGATAGCAACAAACTTAGAAGCATAAACTACAGGTCCTGGAAAAAGTTGAATGTTGAAGAACTGAGGAACATACTTTCCAATACCTATCCTGTCTCTTATGGCCACCCAAATAATGGGGCGGTGACTTATACCCCGTGGCTAAACTCAGCTACATTAAACTTTGTGCCAGAAATGACAGTAAAAAGCTATAGGAAGGGCTCCCTGGTTTTCATTGGAGCTTAAGGCCTTCCAAGGGAAATGCCGGATGCAAGAGCATTGATGCAGAAAAGAATATTGTACAAACGAAAGGGCTAAATATAAAATACTACTGCGGCAATACAAGGGCCTATTGCAAATATCTAAAAAAAAAAATCATAAGCACAGCAAAAAACTCAAATAGAGAACTTTTAAAACAATTAAATCCTTGTCTAAATCGAACACAGAGTGCTCTGGTAGTCCTGATGAGGCATTTTGCAATAAGCTGGCAATCTTTTTCCAGTCTAAAGTCAATTTAATCTATCAAAAATGTTCGCCTTCCCTTAACTCACTAAGCGCAGATGATTTCCAATGCACATGCAGGAATCTGACTCGCAAGATACTGTCACCTCTCCCGAACCTACTCAATTTAGTGGTTTTTCCACTTTACTAAGGAGAAAGTTAATAAGCTCATTTATCTCATCAAATCAGATCCCTGTCCACCAATGGTTCTTAAACAAATTGCCAATGTGGTTGCTGGCCCGCTAATGGACATTTTTAAGGAGATATTGCTCTCAGTGCAATTTCCAAACATATGGAAAAAGGCTTCCATTCTGCCACGGATTAAGAAACCTTCCTTGGACCCAATGAAGGTGGAAAGTTATTGGCCTATATCTTGTCTACCTTTCCCAGCCAAAATTCTTGGGAAAGCACTGAATGAAGAGGTCTTAGAGTTTCTGGATGCTAATTCTTTGCTTGATCCCTCACAGTATGGCTTTAGAGCAAATCACTGTACTGAATCTGCCCTGGTAGCAGCCTCAGAGGAAGTCAGAATGGTATTCGATAGGGGTGGAAAAGCGGCATTGATCTTATTAGATCTCTCTGCCGCTTTCAACACGGTTCACCATTCACTCCTCGTAAAACATCTCCATTAGCTTGGGTTTAGAAACTCGGCTCTGACTTTGTTTCGCTCAATCTTGAGCAATAGGCAGCAACGAGTGGCGTTGGGGGAAGTGAGTTCATCACCCTTCTCTGTACCTTGTGGTGCTCCTCAGGGGTCCTCCCTCAGTCCCAAGCTGTTTAATGTACATGTTAACCCCCTCATCAAACTTACTCAAAGTCAAGGACTAGATGCGTTCTCCTACGCCGATGATACAAAGAAAGTGGTTTCTATCTCATCGGACGTAGATAAAGAGGCTAGAAACTTCTGTAACTGCATGTCCCAAGTGGCATTGTGGCTGCAGAATAACTGTCTGAAATTGAATACAGACAAAACGGAAGTGCTGCTTTTTGGAAAGAAAACCTCTTTCTTCAACGATTCATGGTGGCCATTGCGCCTAGGCACGTTACTTACTCCTGCCCAGAAAGTTCGAAATTTATGAGTCATATTTGACACCGAATTATCTTTTTCGGAACAAATACATTCTACTAACTCTTCTTTTTTTTTGTGTTGAAGATTCTGAAAAAAATCTTCCCATTTATCCCCCATGACCTTCAGAAGACAGTTATATCAGCTCTATTTTCTCTAAGCTAGATTACTCCAATGCTTTGTATCTGGGTGCTCAGAAGTGTGTGATAAGGAAGATGCAGGCTGCGCAAAATAAAGCAGCGAGAGTACTTCTAAAAATTCTCAAGTTTAGCTGTGTGTCTGAATCGCTGCAAAATCTTCACTGGCTCCCAGTATAAATAAAGGATTATTTTCAAGGCCATGTGCATTGTTCACAAGGCCCTCCTCCTTCATCGGACCAGCCCAAAGTACCTACAAGACCGTTTCTCTTGGTATATGCCACATAGAAACCTTAGATCCAGCTCTTTACGCTTTAACACTTCTAAATCTAACAAAGCAAGATGGGGGGGGGGGGTGGTCAGGCTTTCTCTGTATGTACAGGTAAATGCTGGAACCTACTCCCCCTCTCGCTGCGAGGTCAAGCCTCCCTAATGCAATTTAGGAAGCAGCTTAAAAGATGGCTGTTCATGAATGTAGTGGAATAGGCTGCCGCATGTACTAGGTTCAGTCCTATCGACTTATCAGTGTTCTGTTTTCTGCCCTCTCTTTCTTTCTTTTTCTCTTTTCTTTAGCACTACGACACCCTCGGATATGTGCGCGCTTTATAAAATTAATTTCATTTATTCATTCAGTTATTCCTCAGGTTTCCCCATTCCCCATATGGAAATTGGGATTTTAATTGCATCAAACGAAGAGAAGCAGGCTAGATCTGATTTGGGGTGATTTTCTTTTCACGTGCCTCTCTTTGCAGTCCTATAGACACAGCCGTTGTTTCGAGTGATGCCCATTCACTTATGGGGTAATCTTCAGCTTGTAGCACCCACAACAGAGGCACATTGAGGTGCAATATATCTGTATGGGACTATAAATACAATGCACAAACTAAAATAACCACATACACAAACGCGCAATGTACTCTTGGATGGGTTTAGGTGACAAAACAGGGTATAAATCTGATTGCGCATTGGCGAGACACTATCAGCCAGTGATAAATAACTTATTTTTAGTGAATGAGTGAAAAAAAACTTTAATTTACAGAGCCTTTTTAAATTAGACCTTTCTTTTTTCTGGCCTAAGTCCTTTTCCGCATTGTACAGACCCTTTACCAAGGTTGGGATAGTCCAGAGACACTATATTTAAAAGGGCTGTCGTAGACATGGAAACAAAAAAGCAAACAGGCTAGGGATTTTAATGTTTATGTGATGATTACACCCAGAACCACATTTTTAAACTGTCTGCCCCTGATATGTAGCACTATGTATAAGGTCGTTTCTTTCCACAGCTTACTTTCTCAAATTACTTGCTAACTCCGAAAGCCTTGTCACACTAAACCCCTAAAACATTTCATGAAATATTTCTTTGACTTACTCCTGCTTGGTTTCTCTTCTTTCTTTCTGCAGAATGACATTCTATCTTCTTACCCTCCATCCTTGCACATCTTCTATTTCTGAGACTAGCCTTCTTCTCAGTCTCATGCCTGCCTGCCTCAATTGTTCTGACTGCAATTGGCAGATACATCGTTTCATAGATCATAACCTCTCCTCTTCAAACCCCTATCGCTGTAGCCTAACTTTTCCTAATTCCCACCAGCCTATCTATCTCACCCCGACTAACTGGTGGGTAAATATATAAACTATCACAAACTAACTGGAGTAAATGCATGCAATTTTTTTCTTGGGAGCACGTGACTAATCGCAATAACCACAAGATAAACCACTAACCTTTTGTTCTTGAGAAGTGTGATACTTGCTGTAAAGCGATTTAACGCCTCATCAGGAGTAGTGCCACATACATTCAATTAAATTGAGAAATATTTTCTCTGCACATGGAGCTGTACTGCTCCAGCGAGGAAGCACAATACATATGCTTTCTACGCAGCACATGGATACTTATTACAGAAGAGCAGGGCTGTAAATGGGGTGCAAAAAGCCTGGGATCTTTTAAAAGGCCTATGGACTGAGCAATTAAGGCAATGGCTTAACCATGTCAACTCCATTTCTGTGATCCCTATACTGTAACACCCAACCAGTATTTTGGTGCGATATTAAGTAAAACGTGTGGAATATAATCAGGAACTAAATCATGGACACTGAATACTTTGGCCTTTTTTCCATTGATTATTTAGAAAATTATGACTTATTTGTCAATAAAATTGAGGGCACAAATATAGAGCCAGATAGGGATCAGTTTCAATGTCCATTTTTAAGTTTTGCCTGCACAGCGATTGCAAAACCTAGAGTCCACCCATTACTTACCTTTACTTACCATTGGCTGGCTCCTACGTCACTCTCGTTTCTACAGCTAAAACTGTATATTTTACCTCGAAAATTCAGGAGGCTACTAATTCCTCTAAGGAATTATTCAAAACTGTAACTGCTTTATCAAAGTGCCCACGGGATACTGTGTTTTTGCACAGGACCAAAACTTTGTGGACAGAATGGCTGTTTTCTTTCAAAACTAAGTCCAGATAGTCCACAATGAACTTTTGAACACAGCTGTTGCGCATCAGGTGAACTGCACAGAGGGGCGGGAAGATACTGCACCTCAGTGCAGTCTACCATGGTTCTCGGTGTTAGGGGAAGAACAAGTTGCAGACCAGTTGTTGCAAACCAAGTCCGCGACCCCCTTTACCCCTGCCCCCCTCACATTTTACATCTGGCACCAGAGGAGATCAGTGCATCCTTGACACCCTTACTAAATGAGATCACAAGTTCAGGGGTCTTTCCATTGCGCTGGAAAAAGGCCTGTATCAGATGTATTCTAAAAAAAAAAAAAACACGTTTGAACCCTTGGAGACCAAAAACTATCACCCAATATCCTGTCTCCCACTACACTCCAAAATCCTGGAGAAAGCTATGAACTCTGAACTGACGGAATATTTGGATCAGAATAACATCCTTGACTCTATCCAGCATGGCTTTAGAGCTCGGCACTCCACTGAATCAGCCTTGATTATGGCGACAGAAGAGATCCGCAAGGAGATGGATGGAGGGGGTAGGGACGCCATTATATTGCTTGACCTAACCGCAGCTTTCGATACCGTAAACCATGCGGTATTGGTGCGAAGGCTGAAGGCGGCTGGCATTCGGGATAAGGCTCTAGCCTTACTAACATCATTCTTGGCATCCAGGGAACAATGAATTCACTGGGACGGACTTAAGTCAGTAAAGTTCATTCTCCCATGTGGAGTTTCCCAGGGATCGGCCTTGTCCCTTACTATGTTTAATCTGTACGTCACCCCACCAGGGAGACTAATAAAAAACCACGGTCTTATGCTTATGTCGTACACGGATGACACCGAGTTAGTGGTGTCAGTTATGCAAAGCGTGGATATGACTGCGGAACGGTTCCGCAATTGCTTTACAGCATTGATGGCATGAATGAACATTAACTTTCTGAAGCTTAATACGGAAAAGAGGAGGTTGTAGAGTTCGGTCAGAAACCTTCGGTCTGGAGCCAACTATGGTGGCCCCCTAAAGCCGGAACGTGCCATGCCCCTGTGCCCAAGGCTAGGAATCTAGGCTTCCTGATCTAACGCCCGCCCCTCAAATAAATCAAGTGTCTTTCGCTTGCTTCTTTACGCTGAAAGTCTTGCATAAGATTCTTCCTTTTATTCCTTTTTCACGAAGGAAAAGGATAGTCGGAGCATTAGTTCTGTGGAGAGTAGATTATTGCAACGCTCTATACCTGGGAGCAGGCACAAGGCAGTTTTCCAAACTCCAGTCACTCCAAAATGCGGCAGCGTAGGTATGGCTTGATCTACCTAAACATCATCCTACGTCCGCTAGCATAAAGCAGCTCCACTGACTTTCAGTTCACGGCGAGTGGATTTTAATGCCCTCTGCCTAGTGCATAAAGCCCTATATGGGGGAGGTGCGGAGGATTTACAACCATTATTTCCCCAATATGTGCCACTACGCTGCCTAAGGTCCACTAACACTGAACTGGTACATCTCCCCAAGATAAGATGAGTTAGGTGGGGAGGAAAGGGTTCCTCATTCCAAGCGGCTAAACTGTGCAACTCCCTCCCCGTACAGATGTGACTACATTCTAGCAGGACTCCTTTTAGAAAAATGATAAAAACGTGGCTCTTCTCCAAGCGTTAGATCTTTTAGCTTCTCCTGGATTGCACACATCTCAGTGCCAAGACGCCTCAGCAATAGTGCGCTTTACAAATATTCAGTCAGTTTCCTTGCTTCTTATTGGTCAGCGCCTTCTCCTTGCCTCAGTCTTCCTCCTGGGCTTCAAGATTTCATCCTGCCGTGGAGTCTGGACCAAGTACTACTGCTACCAGTGACCAGTGTCTTAGCACTGCAGGGTCCTGCAGGTACTATTATTTTTACTTCACAATATCTCTGTTATTTTTAAAACCCACCAGCTCACCTTTGTTCTTTTAACGCCTTATCCGCGTCTGCTACATGGTAGCTCTGTCTGTCTAATTTTGAGATGAGCACAATAGGTGTTAATTAATTCAGTATACATTCAAAATGGCAAATACCTTCCACCCAAGCCGTTCTTATAGTTTTATGGGCGTGAAACAGTCTGAATTGTGTCACTTGGAGTGTGATTGTTTGTAGTTGGGTTGGTACGGTCACAGGCAGTGCTAGCAAGCTGCAGTGGCATCCCGAAGAGGGCCCTGGCACTCATTTTCGAACAAATTAAGCACTGGTGGCAGTATAGAGTGCGAAAACATGAGCGTGCTTGTTAATCCCCATCTACTCTACTCTTTCCCGAGTCGCTGCTAAATATCACGCTCTAAGCAAGTAAAATAAGAGAAATCCAAAAAGGGCCCTACTTTCTCCAGGCAAAACAGCAATGTGACATGAACAGCACGGTGTAAAATGAAACACACACACAAACCATTCAGCTGTCAGACAAGCTGTAATCACGCCGCCGGGCACTTCTGAAAATAGCAATCAGTATGCGGACAGAAGCAGCATGGAGCAGTTCAGTTTTAACTCTCTCTAGCGACATTAGACGTCTGTGAAGTATAATTAAATGAAAACAGATGTGTCGCAGTGACGCTACATTTTTTCCATCCAACTCTTGAGACTGATTCCAGTCTGGCGAATGGTACGGCTGCCTAGCGGTTTCCCCACAGAAATAAGTCACATGAAACAAAGGGTACGTGCGAAATATTTACTGTTTTATTTCAGGAGCTTATAATGGTATACTTTCATATGGTAGCTGTGGACATGTAGGGGACGGACATTTCAATGCACAATGTCTTTATTATTGTACAATGTTCTGCAGAACCTCAATATATAGACTAAAAGAGGGTATTCAAGAGGATCAGTGCCCAGCGTCATGTGCTCTCAAACAACCCATCAGCTACCTTTGCCGGTGAGTAATAATTCAAATCACACAAATGTAGTTATTGGAGACACTTCCAATCAATTATGTTTTTGCATACCCTCAACAATATACTCTACAATACATCATCATTGGGTGGCCTAACTCAGTGGTTCTTAAACCTTTTAACATTTATGGACTGCCACTGAACAATTATCAGACGGTGGGGAAAATGCACAAAACTACAGAAACAAGTTTATATCAAACTAACGCACAGATTATGAATTTCTTTTACAAACAAAAATATACACAACATCAAAATTATAACAGGAAGTTGGGAGCTTTGCAAAATTTGGATTTATTTCTAAGACTCTCATATATCTCGCATTGTCTTTTTCCTCAAAATGCACGCTTTCTTTTTGGTAGCACATACCAGTGGTTCAACTGAGGCAACCATTTGTGCATACTACTGTTTGCTGTACATGTGCTGCTCATACAAATCAAACTGAGGATACCAACTTAATTTTAAGCCTCCAAATTTAAATTCATTCAAATTTACAAAGCTTTAAACATTTAAAATGTTGCTTTTCTATGTATTTAAGGAATGGATCTGCTGAAGTTATTTAATTTTCTAAACATTCGGAGACTCCTCGAGTAGGGATAGCGGACTACAGGTTAAGAACAACTGGCTTAAATGAATCCTGAAGAAGTTTGCACAAAGGCGAGACAGTGGGCCGAGCTGCTAGGTAGTGCTGCATCAACCATTCTGCAAACACCCTTATCTTCTCCCTCGTGCGAGTCAGAAGCCAAGTGCCACTTTAATGAATTATAAAGTTGAATTCCACGACCACAAAAAATGGAAGAATTGCCTCTGGTAATGTATTAAGTCTCCCTCTCTAGCAGCAAATACTCGAATAGAAGCATTGCTTATTCAAAATGATTCATATTTGGTGGCAGATGGACCACTCCCTCGAGGGTCAAGACCCAGCTTGATGAATGCTCAGTTACAGCGTGAAGACCGACTGACATCACAGAACAAGGAGTGGGCTACCTTGTATTAGCCAGAAAACTGAAGACGGCTCAGTGCCCAGCCTAGAATAGCAATCCGTCACCACTAATAGGAAGACAATGAGGTTAGCAAATATGGAAAGGTGACTAAAGGCAATCTGAAAAGCAGAAATGAGGAAAAACTGTAAAGTGGAAAATGAATGTCTCACTCCGACAAGAGCTGTTCCATTAGACACAGCGGAATACGTGTAAACAAGGAGACCGTGGCATCAGGGAAGCTGGAGAGCAGACCTGAATTACAAAGAAAGCTAATGTTATCCACGGGTGATTCACAAGACTTAGAAAGCTCACCCCCAAGTTAAGAACATTAAAGGGACGATACAATATTAACAGGAAGGACAATCCCGGTGCTCACCAGAGAAAGGATCCCTGCCTCACCGCAGTTTACATATGAAGGGGGAATTCCCCTAAACTGCATGAGTATAGGAAAGCCCTGGTATGCAACGACTGGAGCCCAGTGACCTTGGCGGCATGATCTCTGAATACTAGAGAGGTGCTGATGCTGCGACCTCACAGCAGAGCCTAAGTAGATGTGGGCAGGCGAGGGCGTACGTACAAGACTTGAAAATCACTCCCCTGTGAGAGAAGGGAAAACAAATTGCAAGCACAAAAAGATCGCCTCAAAATAGTCATTCAGTGCTTATTTGTTTTAAACATAAGTGTACAGCTTTAAAGTTATTCTGAGAAGCCCGCAGTCAGTGCTATCAAATACCATGGCAGCTGCATAACAAAATTGTAACTTAAGCAGCATCCTAGAGCTGTGTTTGTAACTCTTCCGTTTCCTGATTGGGATGTACTGTCCCTGAACTAGTATTCATTTGAACCAAGGCAATTCTAGTTTCTTTTCTCATTATCTCTTTTTAGTTGAGACAAATCTGTCCCCTTTACTAACTGGTTTCTGTTGCTCTTAAATCCTTTCACTCTGCGTCATTCTGTCTGATATATTTCTGCGTGAAGCCACTTTGAGCAGTGTCCCTATGACCACTCATGCCCCCCTGCCCCCTTGTTTCTCTTGTCCCAGTGAGTAGTCTGGGGGACCCCAGATTCCACGGTATCCTGGTACCCGGCTACCCGCTCCTCTAGGGTTGAATGCCTGTGTCCCATGGCTGCAGTGTATGAGACAGACTGGACGGATGTACCGAGAGCCCGATGGGCGTAAATGGACTATCCAGGGATCATAGCAGGACATTGCTTTGCTATCTGTAATGACTGCGAGGTAGCTGTCACGTGCAGTGCACATGTAGGATATCTCTGCAGTCCAGCCAGTCGAGTGTTTAGTTTATTGCTGATGTCTTGGGACCTGTCCCACTGCTGCCTTGTCTGCAGACTCCTGCCCTGGGACTGCAGAGGCAGGTGTCCCTCACTGCTCAGGGCTGACGCGAGAATTGACCCCATAAGACCCTGTTGTGGGAGGAGATGGCTCTCTGGATCTGAGAAAGAGGCCCTTGTCAGGGCGTTGAGAGATACCCCTGAGCTCTGATTCCTGACAGCAGGGCGCAGGCTGTCTACTCTTCAGTGTGAATGCACCCCTATCAGAGACTGCCCCACGAGACAAGTGGCCGTGACTGCTGGCGATGCTTTTGGGAGAGCACTATGTATGGGTCGGTAGAGGGCTCTACCTGCAGAGCTCCGCCCGTCTCAGAATGGAGTTTATAAACAAGACGCCTCTTGACCAACCCAGGCGTGCCCGAGCTTACCTGACGACGTGACTGCCTCCTAAGACCGACAGCTCACAGTGCGAGTGGCCGCCGGGTCCTGCCAGGTCTATGACACCCACAGGATCATGAAACAGTAGCAACCTCCTTCCCGGTGCGCTCCTTACGTCGCTACCTGGCGCCGTCATTCACCCTGCAGCAGAGGCACAACATGGAATACAAGCACCGCCATTGCCACTCTGCAGTGCGAGCTCAGAACAAACCCCAACGCCTTTCAAAAGAGGCCTGAACAGAACTGACGCCCAAACAAAGATGTAGATAGGTTAATGACACATGGAGGACAAACAAGCTACTGAAACAAAGATGGTGTGGGACAGTCGCCATGGGCCATCCCAAAAGGCAAAAGGGCGGTAACAACAAAGCCCGATATCCAATCATGCGCTACCATTTACCATAACGGATGACGCAAGCCAATCGGAAAGAGGGGTGGGTATTCAAGCCCCTTCCTAAACCTTGTTTACTATAGCTCTCGCAGGCGAGGAGCACATGCGCGCTCCAATGACAGGCGAGACCTAAAAAGGAAATGTTGTTAAAGACCTCCATGGTAGAAAAGAGACTGGTGCTGATAGAAGATTGCTATGAGACGGTGAGCAAAGATGTGCGTTGCATTGGGGGGAGGGTTTAACCTTGTATCTTTGCACTTCATAACAGACCATAAAAATACACAATCTGAATGACAGGTATAACATTAGAGGTTCACAGGCAAGATTTAAGGCCACGTACAAGTAATGGAAAAACAAAGTAAAAGAATGAAAATGCAACAATGCTGTAATGTTAACATCTATATGGGGAGCAACTAGGGAGTTTTTTTCTTTTCAGAAAGTTTAAAACAATTATTTGAATTTATAGTTTTCAACATAAAACAGCAATGAAAAGAAACATATGGCGACAAACAACATCAGGAGAATTTTAGAGGGATCCTGATATACATGCCTCCAGGCCCGAGGTTGCCGTTTATTGATTTAGCTAGTAATCTAATGAAGGAAGGTATAAGTGATAGATCTTTTACTATAATGGGCGATTTTAATTTTCATTTGGAGGATATTGCAGACTCAGATACTTTGGAGTTACTAGAATTTATGAATGAATTGGACCTAATGCAACTAGTTAGAGGGGCTACCCACATGGCTGGGCATACGCTGGATGGGATCTTCCCAAACTATACATAATTGTCTGTCTCAGACGTGCGATCAGTAGCATGGTCCGACCATGCAGCCATACTATTCAAGATCGCCTACCCGGACAGTCAGAAGCATGATAAGGTCGTAACAAAGCCTAGCTCCTTACGAGCATGAAATGGGATTGAAGGTAAAGATCTGTCAGATCTCTTGGAGTCTAATCTGCCCTCTTTAGTTGGGGAGGTGGATGATGCCATAACCAGATTTAATGGCTGGGTCACTGACGCATGTGATAAACTTGCTCCCAAAAAACCTTTATCCCAGAAGGACCCATCCCCTCTGCCCCTTGGTACACTCCCAATTTAAAAACTCAGAAATGCATTTGTAAGCATTCTGAACGGGAATGGAGAAAGGGGTATAAGGTTGAGGATAAAATTAAATATAAAGAAAGCATTCGGGTCTATAAGCAGCTGCTGTTCGCGACTAAGCAAGAATACTTTGCTAACCAAATTAAACTAGCTGAAAACTCGGCGAAAGAATTATTTAAAATTGTCTGTAAATTGGCCAATCCACATACATCACAAGTGGTGGAGAGCCAGGAACTATGTGATAAAATCGCCAGTTACTTTCTAGATAAAGCGGAGGAAATTTTCTCAAATTTTTGTAGGGCCAATAGTAGTTCTTCACTTGAATCCTGTATCGATAGGAAGATTGCTTCCCAAGCTCTGAATTCTTTGACAGAATTCCCCCTTTGTTAACGAATACAGACACTGCCAAACTCTTGCAAAACATGAAATCAGGATCCCCTTATGACCCTTGTTCGATTAAAATAGCCAAATTGGTCCCTCAAACCTTTGCTGCAGCTCTTACCCCTCTTTTTAACTCTATATTGGAATCAGGCAGGATCCCCGCTAATTGGAAAACTGCCTCTTTGATTCCTCTTCTAAAAAAATCTAATTTAGATTCCAAAGATGTTCATAATTTTAGACCTATCTCTCGCCTCCCATTGCCGGCCAAAATGTTGGAAACATGGATTAATAGTCACCTGAGCAGATACCTTCAGGATGCTGAGGTACTTGATTGTACCCAATATGGCTTCCGGGAGGGCCATAGCACAGAAACTACCCTCCTAAAGTCTACTGATGAGATTAGGAAAACTTTGGATCAGTGTGGTAAAGCAGCAATGATTATGCTGGATCTCTCCGCAGCGTTTGACACGGTCCACCATGCTCATTTGATGGACCGTTTGTCAGCCTGCGGAGTACAAAACACCGCCTGGGAGGTTTTAAAATCTTTTCTCTCAGATCGTCAGCAGATAGCGGCCCTAGGCGATTTCTGCTCCCCTCCTTTCCAACTTCCTTGTGGGGTGCCACAGGGGTCATCACTAAGTCCCACCTTATTTAACATCTACGTGTCGTCTTTGGCTCCATTGATTAGATCTTTTGGTTTCCATCTTACCTCCTATGCAGACGATACACAGATAGTGGTATCACTAATCCCAGGATCTGAAAGGACTTTAAGCCACAAGTTACATGACTGTATGGAGGCTGTTGGCTCCTGGATGTCCAGTAATTGCCTTAAATTGAATTCAGCAATACAAAAGGGGATGATGGACGGAGCGTTTGAGCAAATCAAACACTCACCCCCAGTCAACTGATCTGGGTTTGATCCATCACCATTCTTTAGCCCACTCAGCCACCCCAGTTCAGACATGGCTATATGCAAATCAGTCTGACCCTGTGCCTCTTGGGTCCTGGGAAGCTTGATTCCGGTCCAGGGAAGACATGGCTTGGCAGTTCGGGCTGGACTGTTCCCATGAGGCACAGGGTTAGACTGATTTGCGTATGGCCATGTCTGAACTGGGGTGGCGGAGTGAGCTAAAGAACGGTGATGGATTAAACCCAGATCAGTTGACTGGGGGTGAGTGTTTGTATTGTCAACGCTCCGTCCATCACCACCTTTGGTTTTTCTTAAATTGAATTCAGGCAAGACTGAAGTCATTTTATTTGGGAATGATGTTAACTTGTGGACCCCTGAATGTTGGCCTGACTCCTTGGGGCCCCTTCCAACACCCTCTACGCAAGTGAAAAACCTGGGAGTGTACCTAGATGATAAATTGGACATGAAAAGGCAAGTTAATGCCATTGTGTCATCTACTATGTTCACTCTCAGGACCACCAAGAAAATTCTTCCTTTTCTGCCTAAGGAGAGTCGGCAGACGGTGGTCACGGAATTGATTATGTCGCGACTGGACTATTGCAACAGCCTCTATTTAAACATCCAAGAGAGTCTGCTGCATAGAATCCAGATGCTGCAGAACACCGCTGCTAGGCTGATATCTGGCATACCAAAATTCTCTCCGATTTCTAATGAAATCCGCAGACTTTATTGGATACCAGTAAGGCAACGAGTATATTTTAAATCCATGTGTCTTGTTTTTAAATCACTTCAGAACCAGGGACCACGCTATTTGCAGGATCAATTTCAATGGTACCGGCCGTCTAGGCCGCTACGTTCATCAGCTCAAAAATTGGTGAGAGTCCCACCTGTAAAAAAAGTCCGTTGGGGTGGGAAAAGCTTTGTGGTAAGTGCTGCAAAGATGTGGAACCAGCTTCCCTTTTCCCTGAGGAACTGTACTGATTTGTTGCCGTTCAGGAGAATGCATAAAACTTGGTTGTTCTAGCCTCCTTCTCAATCTCTCCCCTTTCCAGGATAGCAGATAGCGCCAGGACACCCAAGGGTAACAGACGAGCTTAATAAAATAATGAACATAACATAACACGGTACACTGTATGGACCACGGGTCGTATAAGCCGAACAGTTACTATTCCCATCCATATACAAAGCAACTCAGACCCTCCCTGCACACCCACCATCAAATCCCTGCAGATTGACGCCCAACCCCCTAAGTCATCAGCTAAATGCTCATCCACGCAGACCATTTTCATTCTTATTTCCTCCGCTACGGCCCACTCCATCAAATCTGGCTCACACTGCATAATATCTGGCCCATACACCCGCATCCACTGAATAGTTATGCGCCGTTTTGCCAGAACTAATCCCAGTAATGCAATCCTACACTGTATCCTTTTCCCTTTGGGTAACTGAAGGGTGCCCAGCAAACAGTGGGGGGGGGGATCGTGCAATGTTCAGTCCAGTAACGTTAAGTAAGGTCTCTACCATATCCGTCCTGCAGCCTACCTCAAGTCCACGTCATTGAGTAGTACTTGTCATTTCGCCAGAAACAGTAACATATATTGCACTCCCATTGCTCAGAGTTTCTGCTTAACAGAGTCAAATGATTTCTGCAAATGTTTGTACTTTGTGAGTTTAGTTGAGAATGATACCAACTGGGTTTCCTTCAAATTGTTTCTCCTCCATTTTCCTCGCGTTTTGTAGGATAATTTCCGGATCATTATAATTCGGTATGCAAGCTATAATGGCCAATGAAGGAGCCCCTGAAGGGAGTGCCGGCACCAACGCACTATGCGAAAGATTCACTACAAATATTTTGTAAAGTCCAGGCGGCACCAACGTTTCAGTGATCCAGCGTTGCATGAAGGCTTCTGGTGCAGACCCCTCAGCTCTCTCTAGGATTCCAGCAAAAAGATTATTTCTATGGGATCGTCCCTCTGCGTCCTCCAACCTGTTCTCTATTTGGTGCGTGAGTCCTGCCAGGGATTTATTGGTGCTCCGCATGTCAGCCAACGTCCGCCTGCAGCTCAGCCACTGTGTGTTCAGTCGCCAGTGTCCTCTCATTCACTTTACGCAGAGTCGCGCGTATGAGCTAGACTTCAATAGTCAATGTATCTATTTTGGTTTCCAGCAAGGCCTCGAGTGCTCCATGGCCGCCAGGATCTTAGCCCCGCTGATACCAGAAGCCTGCTATGAGCCGCAGACGTCCCCGTCAGCAGGCGGTGGGAACTCCCTGTAGCTGTGTCTGTACCTGTCCATCTTGGTCAGCAGCGTGGCACACAAGGGCCTGTTGTGGCCCATCCTGAGCAGACGCTCCAACATCTCACAGGTTCAGTCCGGCAGTAATACCACAGGCAATGGGTCGCCCATGTGCCAGCCAGCACACTTGGTGCTGTTAGATCGAACAACAAAATAAAGTAGGGGTGGGGAGCCCAGAGCCTCCAGCAGTGCTCTCAGCACTCCACTAGCGCAGTGCAGGTCTCAGGCTCTTCAACTCATAGCGCCCTATCCCCATTGTGTCCCCTCACAGTACTGCAAGAGCACCACTGAGCAAGGTGCCCACGTCAGGATGCCATAGGTGCCAGGACCTCTTCCTTCTCCACTGCACTCAGTATCCATAGGGCCCTCCACCTAAGAGGCTGCACACATGGCACCCTCAGTAAATCTGCCACTGCCTAGGACTACCGTAAATCTCTCAGAACATTCAGCAATTGCGGGCAGTCTCAGCAGCTTGCCAGCTCTGTCCCCGCGGAGCTCACTGCCATGGCCATAATGCATCCACACACATGGCCGCCTCACTTCCCGGGCCGGTGGCTCACGCTCCCCCGCTGACCCCAGTGGTCCAATTCATTCTCATTCAGGAGTAGCAGGGTCTCGAGAGAAGGGCCTCCTCACTCTGAAGACCGCCAGCTTCGGACCCCTTCGCATCTGTGACCGCTCAGCAATGTTGCCGCTGCATCGGGACACAGTCATGGCGTCTGGCGTGTCTCTGCAGGCACTCCGCTCCTCGCTACGTTCTCCTGCTCCATCTAGTCTACCCCAGGCCACTTCATGCCAGACAGGGTAGAATTCAGGCCCACAGCCCCAGCTCTAGCTCAAAAGGGGGCTATCAGCATTACTCTACAATTCAGGCTCATTTTGACGGTTCATTGCGTATGCAAACAGGATGTTGACAAGTTGAATATGGTAGTAGTGGTTTGGTCTTTGCACCTATTAGGGAACAAGATGTATCCTTTCGATTTGCTATATCAATAGTAATATTATAAGCGATGGTGCTAAAGGGTTAAAACTTACTATCCAAGGTGTTATTAACAAATAGGGTCATGGGAACGCAACTGTATACAATATTAATGCAATCAAAAACCCAAGCACTCATATGGTATTACAACAATATGAAATCCAAACAGTAAGGATATTGTTTATATAGAAATGCAGTTTATTAACACAATGGAATATTCTTGTATTCTTCTGAATATTCCACTTTTATAGTTTCTTGCTTCACAAAGACAGCCAACAAGTGTTTCGTCACTACATGACTTTTTCTAGGCTTAATGTGATAAGGAAGTAATCCAAAGATAAGTGCAACCAGGTCCGAAAATTGTAATCAAAGGTCCATAGCAAAGTGCATGTGGAAACAACCTCCCTCACGATCTATGGGCCAGATGTACCACCCGTCTGCACATGCAAAAATACCTCTGGGCTATTTACAAACCCTATTTAACGAGTCACAATTGTTTTTGCTACTCGCTATTAGGAATGGGCATTCCAAGGGCGTCCCTTCCTAAGAGCGACTCGCTACTCTACGTAAAAATGTTTTGCAACCGTGGTCACAAAACACTCGCAATTTACCGCTCACTTCAAGAGGCTGTTAAAGAACCAAGGGACCACTACCTGCCCTTAAAAAATAAAACAAAAACGTATCCTTTTTCTTTTTTTTAAATGCATCCCATTTTCTTGAAGAAAAAAAAACTGCTTGATTTAAAAGCAGTCACAGACATGGATGTCTGGTGAGCCTAGCAGGCCACCATACCTGGGAGGGCCAGCCATTCCCAATGGGGTCGCAAATTGCGAGTGCCTAACGAATACTGATGAGCCATGCAATTTACGACCCCAGTGGGAACAGCAAACAGTACATTGGCATTAGCCACTCGCAAATTGCGACTCAATTTTTCACAATTTCCGAGTCGCTAGTGCCAATGGTCGTACAGCTGGCCCTATATCTGATCCTATTTCACTGCAAAGTCCTGGAATGACCTCCCCTTCACCTCCGAACCGCATCCTCTGCTGGAATTCATGAAAGGACTCTTGACCTGGCTGTTCAACTGAACACCTTCCACCACTGGTTTACAGCGCATGAAGCAACCCAGATGATTAGCCTCACTTTAAAAAATCCTGTTGATTCATTGATTGATATTGCTTATGATGTGAATGTTGTGACAATGATATGACAAAACAATGAATATTGTGGGGACAGGAAGTGTGCGCAGCTGTTGTGCACATATTGTCCTCGAATGCGCATGAAGCTTATGCTGCTGGGCAGAGTAGGGAGGGTAAGTAGGGAGGCAAGTAGAGAGGTGTGAATGGGCGTCTTTACTCTCTATATAAGGGACGCTACTGCATCTAATCTCCGTGTGAGTGAAACTAGCCCCAATGCAAAATTTGCTATGCCCACATTTTGACTTAGGCATCATTAGAATGCGGATGTCCGCTCTATAGCGAATTTTGTTGTGCTATGTTGGGCCTGCTCTTTGCGAGTAACACATGAACTGCTACTGGCTTTATGTACAAGGTAAGGTTGCAGTGTAGGCTCCCTTTGCACCTGCACCACACCATCTCTCTACACAATCCCCATCCGCACTTGTACAGTCATCTCATGATGAGTGAACAAGCGTGTTCACCAAGATTACGCAAAAGATAACTCAACAGAATGGGCAGCAGCGGTGGAAGAATCGCTTACAGAATAATTATTGATGGCAGTGTAGATGTCTACACACAGGGCAGGCAGTGCCATGTGCAGCAGTGCAACATTTACTGTGTGTGCAGAAAGAAGTATTTGCTTCTATGAACTAGAAGACTGTTCTAGCTCGCCAATATCTTTTCAATATACAAATATGAAAAGGGGTTTGGGTCGCCAATCTCTGCTTTAACTTCGTTCCCTCATTTATATAAGCCTGGTTCTACGACAGAATGATATTTTCATGGTGATTCTGCTATGCATCTTAGCTTGAACTGATTATCTCGACACGTTCTGAAGGCATTTCATCCAATTAGCTTTATAACTTGAGCATTGTTTAGAATGCTTCTGCAGAGGTTTCACCATAATACCGTAAAAGTCCACACTGGGTGTCTGTTCAAAATCAAATTCTTTTTCCGATTTACTCTGGTTCATAAATACCAGTACGAGTTTCACTCCATCTCTGCCAACCAGTACAACATTACTGTAGAGTCCAATAAAGCAATACCTTTATCAGAATGCTCCCTACGTCTGTATCCCATATTTGCTGAGGCAGGTTTTGACGCCACTTTTTCAGTAATTGGTCATCATCTTTGGATCAAAACAGACCTTATTCTTTGCTTAATTCAGTGCCTGCTCTCTTTTCGCAAATATGCAAAAATATGTGTTTGCTCTCCCATATATCTATCCAGTTCAACTTATCCAGCACGGGTGATGTTTGAGGTAGCTGTGCGTTCTAGAGGTTTGGTGTATTTATTCATTTGTGTTTTCCAATCGTATCCATGCTTCACTCTATCTACACTGATAGAGCTCATGGGAGGCACTCCTTAGCGCATTTCCACCCCAACAGTATATGTGTACAACCTACATATTCAAATCATTGATATTAAGTTAATGTAAATGTATGCAAGAAATACATATCATCCCCTCACCAGCAGTTTCTTCAAGTCCAGCAATAAATAAATCAAAATCTCAGTAAAGCAAAATTATTCGCAAGGGACGCCTCAAAGTGAAGATCGCCGACGTCAGCAGCGCAGAAACACAGACCGCGATGATACAGAGACCCACACCCAAATGACTAACACTATTCCACCAACTAACCTGAAGACCCACCAGATAAATAGGACCTCATACTGCAGGAAGTGCGGGACTCAAGAAAGGCCATAGAACAGCAGATAGGTTCCCTTACAACTGGATTCACCCCCCTCAAGGATGATCATATCAAGCTCGCTGCCACAGTCAGGGGCAACAAACTTGCATTGGCAGAAATACTGCCGCAACATAAAGAGCATGGAGAGCAACTTAAGCAACTTCAACGTCAGGTAGCAGGACAGGGTGGACGATGCGAAGGGGAGGGCCCGCGTAACAACATCCACGTAGTCAGTCTGCCAGAACAATGCGAGGGGCAGAACGCTACTGCATTCATGGAATGATGGTTCAGGGACCATGTGGCCCCAGAGGGCCTCTCAGATTTCTTTTGTGTAGATCGGGCACACAGAATTTCTACCAACAGGCCAACGGCAGGAGCCCAACCCCGCCCACTAACAGTAAAAATGTTGAACTTCAGAGACCGGGACGTCCTGCTGCAGAAAGCCAGATAGCTGTTTGTGATCCAGTATGAAAATCAGAGGGTATCATTGTACCCGGAGTCCTAGTGCAGAGAAAGCACTCCCAATACCAAGACACAAAGAACAAACTCAAGGCACTGGGGACATCAAATATGCTTGGCTGTTCCCGACCAGACTCAAAGTGATACATGACCCAAAAAAACACAGTTTTTCGACACCCCGGAGGAGGTGGAGGAATGGCTCGCGGTCATGCCCCCCCCCCCCCCCCCCCACGGGATCCGGGCCCTCATCACAGAGTGCATTCAATGCCTCGAGCCCAAACTGAGCCAGTGATTGCGACGCCGAGTGACGAACACTGCATCGAAGGTCAGGAACCCCCCACCGGAACTGGCTCAGAAGGGACATTTCAGGCGCTGGCAGTGGCCAGCAAGTTCCCGGAAGGCACACACCACATATCCTCGGACTCCTCTGAAGAACACACTGTGCATTCAGACTCTGAAAATAGCATAGCGTTGTTTAATGGTCTTACGCCTCAAACTGCGGAGGGCTTCTTAGGTTAGAGCCAGGAACGTAGTAAGCAGCAGCGGCCACTGAATGAGAAGCACCACATCTGAATAATCACTGGTAGCACAGATGCACCCTCCTTTCTGAAATCCCAATATTTACACACACTACTAAAGTTGGTCCGGGCCGTGTAGAGCCCGCACGGTCTATACTCGCATAGCTAGATTGCTAGAGCCGCTCGCCCCCATGGCGAAAGCAACAGCTACAATGTTGTAATTATGGTTTGGACCAGCACTGTTTTTCTGCTGGACCGAGTATTCTTTGTAAGAGTTCAAATGTTCATTCAGCTAGTCCCAACCCTCCCTGCTGCCCCACACATCGCTGTCCCCCTCTCGTTGGAAATGCGCAGGACTCTGGTGGCGACACTTACTTTCTTGCGGGATAACTATAAAATAATAACCTGGAACATAAGGGGACTGGGGTACATATTTAAAAGGCATAGAATCCATGCGCAGTTAAACAGGCGGCATGCATATATAGTCTTTATGCAGGAGTCCCACCTCAATGCTGCAGAGGCAGTCAAATTGCGTAAGAAATGGAGAGGCCAAGTCTTCTCCACATTCTACTCCGCCTTTGCACGGAGCACCTCCATCTGGATACGGAATGGGGATCCTTTTAAGTCGCTGGAACAACGGGTGGACCAGCTGGGGAGATATATACTGGTGAGGGGCACTCTAGATGGCACACAAATTGTAATAGGGAGCATTTACGCCCCACATTTTAACCAAGATAAATTCCTCCTGAGCCTCAACCCTATACTCACGCCCTGGGGAGCGTATGCATGGATATTAGGTGGGGATTACAATGCTGTGCTCGACAGACAGGGATAGATCACATCCCCCCTCCAAGGCGCAGGCGCAAATAGGCAGGCTGATGCACTACACGACTGGGTGGAGAGCTGGTCCCTAGGGGACCCGCACCAGTTGCACACTAGAATAGACACAATCATATGTTTTATTCCCACTACAACCCAGGTCATGCATGCCACGTATCTGGGAAAGACCTTCTCAGACCATAACCCACTTCAGGTCACTCTTGCTTGGGGCAGAATCCCCACTCCAGTCCCCACCTGGAAGTTATGGTCCCAGATACTCGAAAACCCGGTCTTTCCCAGCAAATCATCTGCGGGGGAATCACAAATAACTTTGCTGAAAATGTTGGCACTACCTCCTCGCCGCAGGTGGAGTGGGATGCATTCAAAACAGTGATCAGAGGAATAGCAATTGGCACTATGGAAGGGGTTAGAAAAGAAATACACAACAACCTAACAGAGGTTGAAAACTCATTGAATAAACTAGACCAGGAAGCGGCAGTAGACCCTACCAAGGGAGCGGCCCTACAGAAAGCCCACATCAAACATACAGAGCTTTTAGAAACACTCAGACAAGTTGATCAAACTGCCTACACACACACAAAGCATGCCGAAGCGGACAAATCTGGCCCACTCCTGGCACGTATAATTAGAGACGACCCCCCACAGACCCCGATACATGCGGTAACCACGCTGAGTGGGACTATTGCAGAAACACAGCAAGACATTAACACTGCCTTCTGCGAGTATTATCAAACCCTATACCGGCCACCTCCACCACTGACAGAAGACTCTCTCCATGCATTCTTGAATGACATCACATTCCCTCAGCTTACACAAGCAGCGCAGAAAGACCTCTCCGGCCCTATCACAAAGTCAGAAATTAAAGAAGCCATTAATGTCCTCACGCGAAACAAGGCCCATGGCCTAGACGGCATTCCAGTCGAGTTCTTCGCCACATATGCAGATGCCCTGGTCCCACACCTAGAGCGACTATATAACGCTATGATAGACTCCGGAATGCTACCCTACACCACAATGCAGGCGTTTGGCATACCCCTAGACTATCTAAAAAGGGTCCAGCTGCTGTACACAGCCCCCACTGCAAGGACCCGCACTGGCAGGCGCATCTCACGGGAATACCCAGTTGGTAGGGGCACCCGACAGGGCTGCCCGCTGCCCCCTTTGATATTTGAACTGGCTTTAGAACCGCTGGCTCTCAAGCTACGGCTAGAGGCGGAACAGAAGGGAATCCGTCTGGGCGCCACACCTCATGTGTTATCTGCCTACTCAGACGGCATCATTTTATATGCCGATGACTTGACTACTGATCTCACACCGATGCCGGAGATCTTTGCTCAATCCGCATTACTTTCACGGCTTACCATTAATGAGACCAAGTTGCAGGCCTTCTTCTTACGCCCGGAGGGAAGCCCGAAAGTGATACAGTTGGGCCTTTCAACCTGGCGGTTTCCCCTTATAGCTTTAAATACCTGGGCATACAAATATACAGAACCACACCAGACCTTATAGAGGAGAATCTGAACAAAACTATCCAGGCACTCCAATCGCAGGTTGCGTTCTGGACGTCCCTACCACTCTCGAAGGGTAGAGTGGCAATCTCGAAAATGGTGGTTCTGCCCCGACTACTATATTTGTTTGTAAATCCAGCAGTAGTAATTCCCAAAAAGTAATTTACCTCCCTGAACAAGATATTGACCGACCTTATCTGGGGAAACGGCCACCGCCAAGTGGGCCTGGCCAAGCTGCAGCTGGATACGGATAAGGGGGGCCTGGGGGTCCCGGATTTCCGCGCCTACTGCTACGCGAGCCAACTGCAGTGGCTATCATTCAGGTTAGCAGGGCACAACCTACACAAAATCGGCTACACAGCCCCTGAGCTCGACCGAGGGGAACTGCATACACTAGTGCTCCTGCGGGCCAGGCTGCCCCTAACCACAGACACTTTTACGTACAGCAATCACGTACTGGAATAAATCCCTACACTACACACGCAGCTGCCTCCCATATTCTGACAACACACCACTAGTAGGAATCCACACCCCTATCGGCCTGCTTACTAAACGGAGGATACTGGCCTGGGTCCAGGGCGGGGTAGCCACGGTAGGTGCATTATTAGATGACGGCACCCTTATGGATCTGTGATGTATTCCTATAGGTTCTGTATCAATCCCCCTATTCCTGACCCTATTCTGGTTAACAAACTAACAAGTTAACTAGCAGCCATCCCATGAGGCAGAAAACCCCCATGATGCAGGAACCGTTATCTGATAAAGCCACACTACGGCACAGGAACGTGTTATCTGATTAGGTCATAACGCTTGCCATCTAATTAGACAAGCGATATTCCTCCAGCCCCTGATAAGGCATACGGAGTTCTCAAAACAAATCAAACCTATGACAGACCTGGGAAAAACCCTGCGGCCATTGTTTTGATTTCACCGAGAACTTCAGCAAAAGAATGTGCTAACGACCAGGTCGTATGACATGCTTATTGACGTATCTATGTCCATCCTTACGTCAATCTCGGCACCTTAAAGGTATAAATATTACCGATATTGCCCTATGCAAACACACGCGGTGGTGACGAGATCGGAGCAGCCAGACTTGCCGAAGCCCAGAGCAGAGCAGACCCCGCTGGCGCAGCCCCGCCTTTCCTGACGCGCTGAGAACGAGACGCTGCTTTCTCCTGCCGAGAAATCCAGCTCCGGCGCTTCCGGGTAGCCCTCGCAGGCAGCCTGGAATATCGAGACCAGAGACGAGAGATACCATCCCTCATCCATCCTAGATTCCAGGTACAGAACTGAATAACCCCTCACAGAGAATTCTTTAGTCATTCACTTGGCGAAACAAACTTAACTTAAACTGTAACTTTCTATTCCCGCCCACGCATTAGACTTAGGTCAGGTACACGGGGTAGGCGTAGTTAGAAACACCAGTTGAGTACGATTAGTCAAATGTATATGTGTATGTAATATATCTTATTCATTTTAAACCTTCATATGGCTTAGAAACCATATCAATGTTTTTACAGTATTATTTTATACTTCTGCTTTTAATGTATGCACTTTACTTAACCATAAGTATTGCAATAATATCGATCCATTTCTCTTGTATGAGAAAAGAGACTGATCAATAAATAACATCTTTTATTGAACACGCCCGTCTCTTCCTTTTCTCTACAATCTGATGAGACTAAGAATGCACGTACTGACTGAGTAAAATAAATTGCCTTTTGTTTTCACACGACTCTCGAGATACACTCTTGATTAGGGGAGAGCAAAGTTGTCATGTTCTATGGTTGTCAGAAACTAAATCCCTTCTTGTCTATCCAGGGAGGTTCAACTCCTCCTTGCCTATTCGAGAAAGTTTCTAGTGAACTCTGAGCTAGCTGGCAAACCCAAAACTTTAAGTCTAATATCGACAGTAGTAGACCTAGTTAACGTCTGGTCTAGGCCTATACTATTGAAGGTATTATTCCAATGCGCAGAGCCTATTGGGATAATAGGAACTACACTACATGGCGCCCAACGCGTTTGGAAGGGCGATAAAATTAACGTAAGACATTTAGAGTAACGCAGTCGTGCTTTCTCACTCAGACCCCTTTTTTCCCATAATACTCCAAAGACGTCTGGAGTGGGCGAAAGGTAATATCCGCCAAACCTCGCAGGAGGAAACTCCTATGTATGGTACTTGGTTTAGTCAACGTTGAAGGATAAACCGTTCCAAAATATTGTGCATCTAATCTTTGTTTCCACAAGAAACCTGATCTGCAAACAAACAAAGTAACCATCCTGTCGGTAAAATGGTAGACAGTGATAAAGAAAGAGAGGCAGTTAGATTAGCAACTGAACTCGCAGCAGCTGATACTGCACTGCAAGAAGCAGACCAGGATATAATACTCATCCCGGTCATCAAAAGGAAATCTATAACCTTAAAACTTATAGAAAATGGACTGACACCTAGGGGTGGTACAGTCATATTCGTAATTGAGGCACACAAATATCGGCAGACAGAGGTATACTATTCATGGATACATTTTCCAGCAGCAAATGCTGTAACAAAGTACTTCCACTATTACAAAACAGAGGAACCTCCTGAAGACTATACTCCTTTCGAGGAGGTGGAAGTACCACTTAAATTTCAAGAGCACCTGCTCTTATTTAATGGCGCCCTAAAACATAATAATCACATCACCAGGCTCGGTCCTTTAGGTAGACCAGGAGCAACGTGGCCGGTCCTAGCCGGATACACACCACATCCAGAGTTCGAAAGAATGCCTGCAGCAGATCTTTTAGTACAACTAAAACAATTAATAAAGATACATAGACAATTAGTCCAATATGTGATGCGGACTTCAACAATTCAGCCAGCAATTAAAATTCCACAGCTGACCCCTCACCAGGGGAACACAAATAAAATTACACCACAGAACATACAATCCTGCCTAGGTAAAGTACCAGCTAAACGGGAACAAATACCATTCTGGTTAGCACAAAAAATCACCCAAATAGAGGCTGTGTTTCCAGACACCACCCCGTTAGAAAAACACAGGATTCTGACTATCTGTCTTCCAATGGGAATCGCACCACACATTGAGGACTGTGACACTTGGGGTACAGTCTTTGCTTCCATCTACACAAAAACGCACGGTGTTCCATCCATTTCGGTAATACCAGATGTGCTAAAACAAATTCAAGACGAATATGGTCCAGAGCCCGCTTTAACTCTTGGTATGAAATTACTAAAAGACTTCAAGCAGGTATCGGCTATATTATTAGCCAACATAAAGGGAGAAGCAGCAAACGTGGCGATCCGCCAGAGGTTAAAGGAGACAGATATAGCAGACCAACCAGCTGAAATTGCCAGAATTATAGAAAAATCCTATGAGGAACTAGGTAGAGATAGTTTAGGTGGAATACCAGTAAAACCACAACTGATTGAAAGTCCTGAAAAAATATTTTTTAATAATAATTCAACATCACAAAAAAAGAGCTGGGATGGAAACAAACAATCCAATCCTAAAGAAAAGAAATTCCAGTCCAGAGGAAGGTCTCCTCGGCGGAGAGAAAAATCTCCGAACCAAAGACACAGGTCACCCCAAAGTGACCCCTCTGGGAAAAGATATAACCTTAGAAATAGGGATAATATAAAGAAGCCTGATAGATATCAAGACATTGATACACGTCCCTCTCAATCTTTTCAGACTTCCTCGCAGAAATCGGAAAGAAGAGGACGATCAGAACAAAGAGAAGAGCACGCCAAGTCCAAAGACAAGGAACCTGCTCAGCTAAAAAAGAAATTACAATTTCCAAAAAAGAAGGTAGCTAGTATCAAGGTAGTCAACAATGCCGAGAATACTGAGGACACAACTGAAAAACGGAGAATGGGCTCAGACAATGCTAGACAGCGCAGCAGAAGTGAGCATAGCTCGCAAAGTCCTTATGAATCATCTGGAGACAGTGGACACGAATGAATATCTTCAAGTGGAAACTGCAGACACCAGAGTTAGCAAACCTCACAAAATATATGAAATAACTTTACGTATAGAGGGGGATAAGACTGGAAAAATAAGGGGACTATTTTGGGATATCTCTCCAAGGGCTATGACATCCTTCTAGCTGAAAAAGACTGGCCACCAGAGTTTGTCAGGGAGTGCCCTCATGGCGAAGAAATAATTATGCCTGCCTTCTCAAATCACATCCCAATTCATAAAAAATACACACTTGCTAGAAAGTGGGCAGTAGCCCTAGCTCCTGCTTTATATAAAAATCACGTAGGATGGGATGAGGACTCTCCTCCTCACAAAATCCAGTTAAAATCACAACCTACTGCACAAAGGCAGTACCCAATTAAGCAAGAAGCTAAAAAACAGGTAAAAGAAATCCTAGATCAGCTAGAATACCAGGGGGTGATTGAAACTTGCACCTCACAAATGAACAACCCTTTGTTTCCGGTCTCCAAACCAGACAATTCATATCGTCTAGTTTTGGATTACCGACACCTTAACTCATGTTGCAAAACTTTTGCAGTGCAAAACTCGCATAGTGCTGCACTAATGAATAACATAGTGCGCAAAAAATACAAAACAACATTAGACATCTCTAATGGATTCTTTTGTCAAAACATAGCACCAGAGAGCAGATATTTGTCTGCATTCTCAATAAATGGCACTCAAAAACAATTCTGTCGGTTAGCCCAGGGGTACAAGAACAGCCCGGGAGTATTCTCAGCGAGAGTAACAGAATTACTACAAACATATGACGACGAAGCATTATCATATGTCGACGACATATACCTAACAGATGATGACTTGGAGACTCACTTGAAGAGAGTGAACACCATAATACTTGGGTTCGCAGCAGAGGTTACAAATTCAACTTTAAAAAATCCAGAATTGCCCATCTGACAGTCCTGTTCTTAGGATATGAATTATCAAGTGAAGGCAAAAGCCTGGCTGACAATTTCCTAGAGAAATGTGCCGTACTCCAAGCACCTAGAACACTAAAAAACCTACAGTCAATTCTAGGCTTCCTAAATTTCGGAAGAACATACATTGCAAATTACGCAGAAAGGGTCAAACCCCTTTATGATCTAATAAAACCAGATTTTAAAAGAACCAATTGGACTCAAATACACACAGAAATTCTGAGATCCTTACAAACAGACATGCTAATTAAAACAAAATTAGAAACACGTGACAACACACGCAATCTTGTGATTCGAGTCATCCCAGGAAGATGCGGATTCACATACCTGACCTCTAATGAGGGAGAAAAGGTACCAATTGCCTTCAAATCACACTTGTACACAGAAGCTGAAAAGAAATTCAGCATTAAAGAAAACATTGTTCATGCAGTTCAAACCGCAATAGCTAGAGAAAAAGATCAAGCGGACGGTAGACACATCACAGTCAGAACAGCAGAATCAGCCTTTGAGGCATTAACAACCCCGGGTAATTTACCAACAACAACATTGAATCCGGAATGGATACAATGGGTGAATTCAATTACAACGGACAAAGTATACTACTACTTTGATCCAGAACTAAAGGATTTGAAAAATGTAGAATATGAAAGAACATTCCCTCTGCCTATCGACATTCTGCCCTTACGACAATACGCATGTGTAATCTATACAGACGGACAGGCTCAACCCTCCGTTTGGGGAGAACAAGCATACAACCCCACATGTGAGATTACAAAAGAAGTGTGGCGCGGAGGTAAACTAAGACCTCTATTAACAAAAACAAACTCAGTAGAAACTAATTCAGAACAACAGACTGAAATAATAGCATTGAAAATGGCGCTAGATAATGCAGATCGCAAATTCCCGACACTTATAGTGTCAGATTCATATTACTGCGTCAAATCATATAACAACGATTTGCAGACATGGATTCAAAACGGTTACAAAGATGACACAGGTGCAACAATAAAGCAGAAACTGCTCTGGGAACAAATAGCTCTTTTACAAAAAGAACTACCAAAGACTCACGTGACACACTCACTGAGTCATCAGCGTGATGGCGTTCACGTTGCAGGGAATTCATTGGCTGAAACAGCCACAGCGGTAGCAACTAAATCGGCTTCCGTAGTTCGGAAAAAGCGTACAGTGAAGTATATTGACGGTGAAACAGTGCTGGCGGTGAAAACGTCATCAAAAGGCGACTGCTCAGCGCTACCGATCAACTATCCACTCAATTATACATACATAATCGATGCAAACTCCGTCCCTTTTGCTCGAATCCCTGGAGTGGGGGATAGAGTGATTCCAAACATGGACAGGAGAAACTTGTTAATCGCAGACGCACATATAGGCGAGGGTCTCAGACACCTCAAACTGAAAGATTCTCTGGAAGAACTACAATCAAGGTACTGGTGGCCAGGCATGAGCCTGCATCATACCATTTTTGTAAAGAAATGCCCAAACTGTAACAGGAATCGCAGTGGTGAGAGACACGGTGTAATACCGTGTCGTTTCACTCCAGAAAAAATCAACAGTAAAAAGCAAGGCTTGCGATTAACATATACAGGCTAGTTTCTACTTATAATGTAGATCACCAGCACTCGGCTGACGTCTGGACTGTTATACAAAGATTTGCGAGTCTAAATGGCATATACGCTAAGAGCATGCTACGTTTGACCATTGTTTTCACTCTAGCCCTCCAGCCTGAGGGAAACATGGCCAAATGAGCATAGCACAGCGGGAATCTTCTCACTTCCTTCCTGAGGGATACGGGATGGTGTAAAGAAAAAACCAAGGCATAAAGCAATCTATAACGGAAAGGATATTAGGTTCGGGAGCTGGGTGGGTCAAACATCTAATAAGTGTCCAACGTAGTCTAAATAACCTGCCAAGAAATTCTCTGAAGGGATTCAGTCCGTACGAATTATTATTTGGAACTAGGATGTTAATCTCTGACCTTGACAGTCAGACTTCAGTGGTAAAGGAAAAAAGCTTTGATATCAAAGATCGTTTGGCTATTTTACAGGATTTAAACGAAACAAGAAAAGACCTGAGCAACATAAAGTTGAAACAGCAGCCAACAGCCACTGAAGAACCACCACCTGTCCCAGCAAGACCTGTCTGGATTCCAAAAGTCGGGGATCTAGTCAGAGAAAAGATCGCGGTAAAGAAGGAATTTGGGCCTTCTTACAGAAAAGCAGTTCCTGTCTTGTCTGTCAACGGGACAAGATCAGTAGTACTACCGCCGCTTGCTGGTAAAAAGGAGAACCGAGTTGTATCCATCGACCTGGTAAAACCACAATCATGTGGCCGATAACAAATAGTAGGCCAAGTGGACTCCCCATAAGTAGCAGAACACCAAGGTTTGCTACCAGTACAGAGGTCCTAACAAAGAGGCTAATCACATTTGAAACGCCTAAAGAAGAACGACAAGGACTATGCAACAATGCAATGGAACTTAGACCTCTGAACACCCAAATAAAAACATTTAGCAGAGACACACCAACCTATAAAGAAGTAACAAACGACTATGCAAGAAACAGTAATCCTGAAACAATTGGAACAATTGACAGAACTGCATCCGGCTACTTCATAAACTTCGATGATTCCTCCGAAGGCTTCGCTGAATCAAAAACACAGCCATCATCAAAAACCTTTAAAGATAAAGCTAAAGAACTTTTGAAACAACTGAAAGAAACATATCTGATTTCTCCATGGATTGAATTTTGGGTGGGTTTTGGTGCATTTATCCTCATACTTTGGCTCATCATGATACTAACTTTGGGACGCTTCATTGAGGGAAAATATGCTAAAATGGACACAGCAAGTCAGAAAATCAACTTGACTCAACTTGATCCTCAAACCACACACATCTTCACACGTCGAGAAAAGAGAACTTTCTTCAGTCAACTTCACAGCCAATCCTATACCGGGTGGGGTAGCATGGGACAACACTGACTACGAAATCTATGGTCCGGTTGAAATCCTGAAATATCCACACCAAATTAAAATCTCATTGAGTGACTTCGTAAAACCAAGCACATTCGCTGATGATTGGGACTTTGAAAGTATAAACAATATGATGTCTGACTTAGTGATGTCTGCTAAATTTACCAAACATGATTAATGGCCCACAGATACTAATAACTGTCAAGACAGATTCCTGAACAAAACACAGGGGTTCAAAATGACCAGGCCAGACCCTAGATGTTCCCAAAGACAACACCCAGGAATAATAACCACCTACAGTGTGGGCAAATTATGCCTTCAATGGCTACAAACTTCCACACTGGCAGAAATTAAGCAACACCTAACTTTACTTACTGATGGTGCTGACTTGCGTGATTTCACTATGGGACCACGCAAACAGCGTCAAAAGCGTTTCATAGCAGCCTCTGTATATGCAGCATACAATGAGGCCTGGAAGGTTACTCAAATTGAGACAGCAGAAAGAATACGGGAAATTGACCGTATTAATTTGGAAAAATCACTTTCTGTAGTGGACAATGGGTTAATGACTCTGTCCTCCAGAATTTTTTCTCTGGACAGCATTGTGTCTTCAGCAATCGACATAATATCGCAAGACTTACTGTTGTTACAACACGGTCAGTCTCAATTGCGCTCTATTGTACAGCTTGGCTGGACGTTACAAAATCTGCGTTCAGGCTATGTGCCTTGGCGTTTAATCAACACAACGTCACTTTACAATATCTTTAACCTTACTGATAAACAAATCAGTATGGCCCAGAAGGGTGGTGATTATACAATCCTGAGCATTGAGAAACTCGAAAGATTACCAGTGACAATGTCAGAACGACCTGTCAGTGAATGGATAATACATGGGATAATTAATATTCCTATATCAACCTTCAGGTTTCAATACTGCCAAAAATATATACAGGCTGGCATGTACGAAAAATTGGGAAAAGGATACATTAAAACAACATGGAACCTGCCCTATTCACATGCATGTGTCAGTAATAAAGGACAGAAAGTGTTTCTTAGTGGCGATAATTGTGCGATGTCACTAAGCGGTACACTTCTGTGTAACGGAATTAGTTTGCATGGAGCCTGTGAAGGGAACTCAAATAACCTTTCATGTCACCAGCTAGGCACACCTGCTACAGAGATAGAACCATTCTTTCAAAGACTCTATAATGGGAGTTACATTCTAATTGTGGACCGCAGATGCTGTAGTCTTATGCCCGGGACTCCTTATCTCGTAACTACGACTGCGAAGGTCAAGTGCTGTGGACGCTTATTGTTCCCCAGCTCCTTTCCAGACAGGGAGGCAAGGGCATGGCCCAACTTGAAAATTACTTCTATTCGAATAGATACTTTAAGCAGAATGAAAACAGTGCTTCTTCAGACGCCGACAAGGCTCACGTCATCAAAAGAAACGTATGATCTCCTAGTCGCAAGGACGACTGCAGAGATACATTCATTGTTATCGACTAATTCCCCCATACATTTCGCAGAAATCCTGAATGAAATCTTAAATATTTCTGATACCAGTGGAGTCTCAAAAGTATTTAAGACAGTATTTTCGATGGCATTAACACCATTCAAAGCCATACTGGGTATTTTTCCAGATTTCGTCCATTCGATTTTTGGCAGACTTCCCCTCATTTTAGGACTAATTGCAGGAATCCTATTCTTAGTCCTTATATTTCGTTATGGCAAACCATGTCACAGACAAAACACCTGCGACAAGGGAAGAAACAATCCTAGCCATTGGATACCGGGACCGGATATCAAAAATCCTGGGACTATCCCGGCTTAGAGACCTGAACATGACTTGGTTTCTTTCATTTCGACCAATGTGGCATCGATGTGTTTTACCTGTATTAAGGTGCCTGCTATGCGGAGAAGAATGCGTGTTAGACACCTGTCTGACGCTACAATCGGATGCGCCAATGGATGCAGAAACATTGTTGAGTCCAACAAAGGCTCATGCTTTGTGCTGCCCTCAACGGCTACCAATCCTGATGACGGCATTCGTGGAAGCTTCACCACTACGATTAAGGGGTAGTGAGGTTCAAAATGAAAGCAGCATCGATCAGGTACGACCTTCTGTCAGCAATCCAAATCAAAATGTCAATGGAGACAATCATGCGCACGAATGCATGGTTACACACATTTCCGAGTTAGTGGAACTCTCCCAGGAAGCTGTTGACAACTTTTTCGAGAGTCTAAATGATATGATGTTCTCACCAGAGCAGAAATAGAGACTTTTGAGCAAGCTCGTACACGGCGTTCCCTGAATTTGGCCTTCAACTAGAATAGCAAAATACCATGAACAATTTTCCCTCCAGTTCACGGACAGCAAATTTTTTTTTCAGCAGCCCCAAAATATTTTTACGAATTTTTCGGGACACTTATTTTCTGCTTAAAGTAAGAACTATTCTTAGAGAACTAAGATTTCTACTTTTAGATAGCTTATAGACATTAGCTGCCCGCTGGTATGTTCATAATTATTTTATTCTGTGATGGAATGGTCTCGAAACTTTTTTCTGTATTAAGAGCCATTTCATGTGTAAATTCTCATATACCATTTAGCAATAATGTATACAAATGCGTGATTACTTTAGCATTATTTCACAGCTTGAGTGCATACAATACATGTAAATGCTTTTTTTTCCGTATATTTGATAATTTCAGAATGCATTTATGTATTTTAGGGTGGTAAGGTATACACGATACTCTACAGTATGTTTTACTATGCATAGATTAGTAAATATGTCCATAGTTAGCGTGGAGTGGGTGTGATGTATTCCTATAGGTTCTGTATCGATCCCCCTATTCCTGACCCTATTCTGGTTAACAAACTAACAAGTTAACTAGCAGCCATCCCATGAGGCAGAAAACCCCCATGATGCAGGAACCGTTATCTGATAAAGCCACACTACGGCACAGGAACGTGTTATCTGATTAGGTCATAACGCTTGCCATCTAATTAGACAAGCGATATTCCTCCAGCCCCTGATAAGGCATACGGAGTTCTCAAAACAAATCAAACCTATGACAGACCTGGGAAAAACCATGCGGCCATTGTTTTGATTTCACCGAGAACTTCAGCAAAAGAATGTGCTAACGACCAGGTCGTATGACATCCTTATTGACGTATCTATGTCCATCCTTACGTCAATCTCGGCACCTTAAATGTATAAATATTACCGATATTGCCCTATGCAAACACACGCGGTGGTGACGAGATCGGAGCAGCCAGACTTGCCGAAGCCCAGAGCAGACCCTGCTGGCGCAGCCCCGCCTTTCCTGACGCGCTGAGAACGAGACGCTGCTTTCTCCTGCCGAGAAATCCAGCTCCGGCGCTTCCGGGTAGCCCTCGCAGGCAGCCTGGAATATCGAGACCAGAGACGAGAGATACCATCCCTCATCCATCCTAGATTCCAGGTACAGAACTGAATAACCCTTCACAGAGAATTCTTTAGTCATTCACTTGGCGAAACAAACTTAACTTAAACTGTAACTTTCTATTCCCGCCCACGCATTAGACTTAGGTCAGGTACACGGGGTAGGCGTAGTTAGAAACACCAGTTGAGTACGATTAGTCAAATGTATATGTGTATGTAATATATCTTATTCATTTTAAACCTTCATATGGCTTAGAAACCATATCAATATTTTTACAGTATTATTTTATACTTCTGCTTTTAATGTATGCACTTTACTTAACCATAAGTATTGCAATAATATCGATCCATTTCTCTTGTATGAGAAAAGAGACTGATCAATAAATAACATCTTTTATTGAACACGCCCGTCTCTTCCTTTTCTCTACAATCTGATGAGACTAAGAATGCACGTACTGACTGAGTAAAATAAATTGCCTTTTGTTTTCACACGACTCTCGAGATACACTCTTGATTAGGGGAGAGCAAAGTTGTCATGTTCTATGGTTGTCAGAAACTAAATCCCTTCTTGTCTATCCAGGGAGGTTCAACTCCTCCTTGCCTATTCGAGAAAGTTTCTAGTGAACTCTGAGCTAGCTGGCAAACCCAAAACTTTAAGTCTAATATCGACAGTAGTAGACCTAGTTAACGTCTGGTCTAGGCCTATACTATTGAAGGTATTATTCCAATGCGCAGAGCCTATTGGGATAATAGGAACTACACTACAGATCATGATAACTTCACCAGGCATAATGGGGTTACAGACCGGCTATACCTCACATATGCTATGGTTTTACATTATGTGAAAAAGCATTGGGTCCTCTACAGGGAAGCACCCGCACAATAAGAACTGGTCCACATGACATATCAGGGAGAGGTGTGGCGCCGCGGCCAGGGCGACTGACGCTGGAATCTGGGGACCACGGTTCGATCCCCGGCTCCGGCGGCAGGGTAGCCCAGCACCATGTGACTCTGGGCAATAGCTCGCTTAATCTTCCCGACGGCCCCCAGCGCCTAGAGACCCTTACGGGTGATTGTGCGCTTTACAAATGTGGACTTTACTTTACTTTACATATCTCATGGGAAATGGCTGGCACCTCACTAAATGGCTATACAAAAGAATTAGAACGCATACAGGCATAACCTTGATAGATTTGCACACTAGATGGTCTAAGGACCTGGACAAAGAACTGTCAGATAAAGAATGGGCCTTGGGTTTAGAATATCACAGGAAAATCCCACGGAATGCCAAACTCAAATGTATCCAACACATGGTCATACACAGGGCATATCTCACACCACACCGGCTGCAGAGGATGTTCCCGAGCACACAACACCATTGCCCTAGATGCAAGGCAGAAGAGGCAGGCTTGCTCCACATGCTATGACAATGCCCGGAGATTGGTGGGTTTTGGGCAGAGGCGGTGGCAATTACTGCTGGGGCAATAGGCACCCCGTGCCATGCACGGCAGGCAATTGCTTGCTAGGCCTCACCAGGCACACTAAAGCGTTAAAGGTGCAGCTTCGCTTCAGTGACCTGGCCCTGCTCATGAAATCAGCCAAACCTCCACCGCTACATGTTTGGCACGGGGAGGTAGTGAGATGGGGCAGTGCAGAAAGCGAATCAATTTGACGAGAGTAAGCCCGTGGGTTGCGCAAAAAGTCAATCTCTATGGAATGGGATACCATCTTGGAAGCCTTCAAGGTGAGTGCGCCAGTGCCAGTAGAGCAATAATAATATGTGCACCTCCCCTCCCCCCCCCACACAAGGGGATCAGCTGCACATCACGCCCCGACACCACAACCCCCACCCTCCTTACAGTGAATGGGGTCACGCATGTGCACTTGCGAGTTAAAAAAACAAATCATAGTATATACACATGCGGGCGCTGAGAGGGGGCCGGCTAAACAGTGGAGGTACGGCGATCAACTGCTGGGATGGGTCGGGGCCTGCTGGGGAGGGAAGGGTGGGGAGGGATAGTTCTGGGAAAAGCTCTACTGTAATAGTCACCTTCTCAGGACTCCTAGTACAAGCAAAATAATGCTAAGTAAGCCCACTTGAGACTATATATGTACAACACAGACTGGTCGTAATGGTTAGTATGACTGTAATCGATGTGAAAACTGCCTGTTACATTGTCTGAGTAGTCGAACAGGCCAACGTGCACTTGAGGGGTTTAAGGGGCCTGATGTATATCAAACATATGCTTGACTCTCAAATATGTATGATGCAAAGGTTGAAAAATTAATAAAATATGTTTTAAACAAAAAAAAGCAAAATGAATCGCAAAGTCCTTTGGCACACACCTACAAAGGTCCCAACCTGAGCTGGGCACATTTATTGATGCCCGCTGTACAAACTACGTCTAAGCAATACACTGGACATACAACGTTTCTCTAACCTAGATCATAACAACGGGAATCCCAAAAGCATAAAGGGTGTCCAACTGTCCAGCTTTACGGGACCATATGATAGACACATTGGTGCCACATGCACACAACCTAGGTGAACGTGGTTGTGTCTACCCATATGGTGTGATTGTACGCGCTTCTGCATACCGATAAGGGATGACTGTGATCGACACAGGTAATACGTGTTTACATTAAACACTCCAGTTTTGACATTTTGTAAAGCTAAATGACATTTTCCGCTATTACCCTTCTCATTGGTTCTCAGTCTACTTACTTTGGAAGAATGAGACTAGGTTAGGCAAGTAAAAAATTAACACGGATTTTTAGTCCACAGAAGGCTCAATGCGGCTTTAACTCACTGAACTATATCATATTACTTGGAGATTATTCACTCAGCTCCTTGCCCCCTCCTCACATGACCTCTGATTAGACGCACACAAATCTAGAGTGCTTAACTATATATTTTTGTATTTGTAGGAGGAGGGATACGAATATGTTGAAGAGGACTGAGTTTTCATATATGGACGGGGCGGGGGGAGGGGGATTGTGTACATTTGTGTTGTGCGTGCTAAGCAGTTTAAGGTGCCAAACTAAAATCTATCAAGTTAGTGCCATATTACTTTAAGTGCTAGCATAGACTACGTGCATATTACAGGGAACAAGAACGTGAAATGAATGAGAAGCATGTGCTGGTAATGGCTTTAGATTTATTCTTAATAAGCCTTGGTGAACATTTAGAAGGGTAACATCTAAACTCCTCGAAAATCTTCCTTTTGAGTTAGGAATCCCGATCTGAGGTCCTGTATACTTGTTTTGTTTTGCATATTGAACAGGGGTATTTTCTCAACAATTCAGGGATTTCCCTTTATAGATTTCTCACTTGATTAATAACCCCACCTCTGTCCTCACTCTTTTCATAAATATATTAAAAATGACCCCTCCCCTCCATGTTTGACATGACTCCTCTCTGGCAGTAGTTTCATACCTTCCAAATAACTTGGCAGGCCCTCTGTGCCTCAACCGTATCTCTTGTTCCTGAAGGTAATTTGAACTTTGGCAAACTATCCCTTTTCAGTTTTCGCCAGACTCTTGGCAGCAGTAACTGGATATTTTTTCCATCTATTAAATGCTGAAATCTTAGCCTTTACAATCTCTCCTCTTGTGTTATTCAAGCATTAACCATCCAAAATAGAGCTGTTCGGTTGGGTTACCCACTAGATCTGAGTCTACCCTCTAGATGAGCACCTAGCCAGATTTTGAAAGCTCTTCACTTGCTTCCTACTTTCATGTGTGCCATCTTCTAACTTCTGTACTATGTTTAGAGAGCTATCTCTACTAGTGGCCCCCACTAACTTAATGCAGTCTCAACCTTTACAAATCATCCAGGGTCCTTATGTCATACACTTTTGCCCAACCTCGTTCGTTTTTTTCATCTAGCTTCTCTATTCTGTAACAAACTTCTTGCCGATATTCACAAAAATCCTAATCTTTTGACATTTCAAAACTACTTAAAAATAGCTGGTCTAGTCCAGCTCTGTTAGTTTTGATCTGCTTCCCCTACTTTCTTTGCTTCGTTATTTAGTTGGTCAGGTCCCGATAACGTGCCGCGTAATAAATCCATATATTCTAATATAACATTTAATTGTCTCGTGTAAAGGTTTGACGGTTCCATAATTGTACACTTAATTGTCCCCAAAACCTCTCCAGATATACAACAGCTTCGTCTTTACAAAGGCCTCTTCATGAAATTCCTCATCTCACAAAGAGGCTATCCCACATTTCAACATCTTTACATTGCGGATATTCAATTTTTTCACACTTTACTTGAAACACAGTTTGATCGTCACAGTCCCCAAAGCTCGCCGTGATGATACGGTATGTAAATCTCCCTCCCTTATTTGTAATAAACCATGTCCAAAAGTCATTGCTTATGAATGTACAATGCATTAATTACTTGAGGAGTCTCCTTGTAGCAAACTCAGGATACCATTGCTCGAGTAAGATGAAGGAACTGGGATATCAGTTTCGGGTATAATGAATTCCTCTATTAGAAATTTCACCCTTCAATTGATGCAGTATGAAAAGGCTTACAATAATCACACGTTTCTTCCTGTCGCTCCTCCGTCTTTGAAGGTAACCTGTATATTAGCCAAACAAGACTGGCATTCCGGATATCGCGAAATGAATATGTCTTCTTGAGCCCACATCTCTGCTCAGTCTGCCACACTGTTCCCTGTTCAGCATGCCCCTTCTAAACAGAACATACACCACTACAGGTTTAACAAAACCAATACTAAGCTCCACCATATGGGTAAGTAGACATGGCCATTGCTCTCTTGATCTAAATCTATATGCACTGAGGTCATCCTCCGGGGCCAAGTTTGCATGTTTGGGTTATTATGGGCCAGAATGGAAGTATTAGCATATATAAACGTGTTCCTACTGTGAATACATAGCATTATAGGGCACATCATAAAAGCAGCACTTGACTCCCAAAGGCTGCACTTAAAAATAGAAGACCGGAATCAATGAAGTGGCCACAAAGCAAATTAGACAAGCATTTCATTTTTTCAAAAATATGATTATGATGCCATTACTTTGATCAGATGGGTTCTTTTTGGCAGACAGCACGAGTAAATTAGTTTAATATTTACATTCAATTGACTATAATCAACAAATTATTCAATTTAAAATGTCAGCATTAATAAAATTTAATTGGATGACTTATCTTCCCAGTGAATCTTAGAAAAACAGTCCTTCCCATTTTAAGTCAATTAGTGTAAACAGCTTTGAATCGAACCTAATGTGGGACCCTGAGCATGAGAGGACCATTGTGCTTTCTCTTCGGATTTCGTCTCTTCAATGCTAATGTCTGACCACTTTTTATGTTAGAACATAATAAAATTGATAAAGTCCCCTTTTTTAACTCCTGCCTGTCATTGAAAGGAACAAGGACCACTTCTGCATCGTATTTTTGCCGTCAGGAGGGTGTACTGAACATCATGCTTTCATACTGCTACAAATGAAGTAAAAAAAACAGCCCCTCAACTGTGTAAGAGTGCCATACCTTTATCGAGGGAAGCGCCAGCCATGTGATAAAAACTTAAAGCCGTGTCCACGTCATTTATATTCTTGAGGAAAGTAAAGAAATGTTCTACTTCTTCAAAGGTGAGCCCCTGGAACAACAAACAAATCCTCCATTGGGGGTTGGGTCTCTTGGCACATTTGAATTATTATTTTGTTTTTTTAATCACGTATGATGCAAAAACATACTCAATACAAGGACGGGTGTAGGCGAAAACATCACAGAAAATATATTTAGAAAGTAAAACCACCTGAAAAGTGAACAAGGACAGTTATTGCAGTACTCAGTTTGCAGATTAAAGTGTATATTTGTACATTGTCTGAAACGTGCTTAACAGCTCAAGATGTGTATTGACAGCAGCAAACATGACAAGTAACGGAAAGTGGTAGAAAACATTAGCATTGCCTCAATGTGATTACTACTGTCACTTGGGACGATTCAGAAGCCCATGTTTTCACGCACCAACTAAAGTCACCTATGGGACAAATGCAGTACAAAATACGGTAGTAAATGGAGTGTGGGGATCCATGAAATTCTGGGTTATTATTAGCACAATAAAGACATGATACAAACAATTTTGTGGCAAGTCAAATAGCATGCATCTGTCACAATGCAGGCACGTTAAATCAAACGATATTCTGATATATTTTTGAGGTTGTTGATAACCTGAGCGAGAGCTAACTATCAGACTAATTTAGTGAGAACGATTTATTTAGCTTTTTATGTTGAATATATTATCATAAATAGATTAGGTCACTCAATGTTTGTATAGATTCGGAGAGATATTGGTTGTCAGAAGAACAAGTTACTTACCTTCGGTTACAACGTATCTGGTAGAGACACAGTCTAGCCACAGATTCCTTAACTTAGAATATCCTCCAGGCACCAGTCCGGATACGGAGACTTTTCAGCAGTACCTCTGCGCGCCAGTGGACGGCGTCACATGGCTACGCCCTGACGTCCTCCACGGATAGGACATCAGTGGAGCCATATAAGTACCTCCCGGCGCGCTTACGTCTGTTTTCTACTGTGAAACTTTTCCATGGAAAAACGCTGAGCAATACTAAAAATGAATGTGGGAACAGTGTGCTATAAACGGTTAAACATCTGTTGAGACAACAATGATATTAAAAGAAAAAGTAAATGGTGATGAGAAACATCACAATGCATTGTAGAGAAGAACACTACATAATGGAAGAGCCGGAAGGGCGAGAGCAGAGTCCTCGCCCCACAGAAACAGTCTCGCATATGCAGAGAACGAGACCCCCCAAAAAGGCAAAATAGCAATTGAATGATATGGCAACGACAAACAGTCTGCAGCCACATGAATGCCAAGGTAAACGACGACGAGACCTGGACAGCATGAAGGTAAGGCAAGTGATAACTTTTCTGCAACAGAGAATGTGCAACCACGCCCCCAAATATGATCAATTGACTGCAACAGAGTCACATAGACCCCAAACCAATGGACAGAACATCAGGGAAGGGAGAAGAAAAGGACATGAGCAACCACCACACTGGAAAGAACCAGGGTGCATGAGCATGTATGGACATATGAGCCCACCACCCATTTGCGAGAATGGGCTGAGAAGCCATAGGCAAAACAGAAGATGACAACCTGACCAGGTGAAGGATGCGAAGTAGACTAACACGTGTGAAGACAGATATTACTGGTAGAAAGAACCAGAGAGTAAGAACCCAACCTGAAAAGGCCCTCGCAGAGTGGGGAGGATGGATTGACATTAAGGAATTTGCAGCTAGACCATGTCTCTACCAGATACATTGTTACCGAAGGTAAGCAACTTGTTCATCTGATAGACACATCTAGCCGCAGATTCCTTAACTTAGAATAGATATCAAAGCTATATCCCATTGGAGGCGGGTCAGCGACTCAACACCACAAGGTTCCGTAAGCGAACCAGTCCACCAAGAAGATGTACTAAAACAGGTGGAGACCGCAAGTGCAAGCATGGCTGACACTAGACCATTAAGCTCTGGAAATGGAGCATCAACAAAACCAGGCAATGGCACCACAGTCCGGAGAATGACAGTATGACCTACACCCCCTAGGAAAGGGCGGAGGAAAATCATAGAAAGTTGAATGGCAAGTGCACAATGGAAGAAATCCATGAGCTTCTGCACTAAGATGAAGCAGAACTATTCACAGGATCCATAAATCTGCAAAAATGATATCCCAGAGAAAGGAAAAAACAGTACGACAAAACCAGGCCATACAAAGTAAGCATACCCAACAGTGGATACCAAGACTAACATGCATAGAGACAGATTTCACTCATGCCGAGATATACAAAACTAGAACCCTAGCTAGATACAGGGATGTGGATAAGCGGGATACGCTTATACAGACTGGGTGTATCGTGGAATCCACACCACAGACCTGCAGAAACACATTAAACAAAGCATCGACAGTACACATGCGTCAGCAGAAATATACAGAATGTACCACCAGGTAGTCATACTGACCAACCATACACAGAAGTACAACAGCGAAAGGATGCCGGCAGAAGCTGGACACACACACAAAGGCTTGCTGTCATAAGAAGGAAGAGACAGAGCAAGTGTGCTGCCTTGCAGTGTGTATATCTCACTACACACACGTATATAAATATACATACAGAGAGAGAAAAAAAAAATATATATATATATACATATATATATATATATATCTGGGAGAGGTGTGGCGCCGCGGCCAGGGCGACTGACGCTGGAATCTGGGGATCACGGTTCGATCCCCGGCTCCGGCGGCAGGTTAGCCCAGCACCATGTGACTCTGGGCAATAGCTTGCTTAATCTTCCCGACGGCCCCCAGCGCCTAGAGACCCTTACGGGTGATTGTGCGCTTTACAAATGTGGATTATTTATATACACACATATATATATATATATATATATATACATACATATACACATATATATATACACACATATATATATATATATACATATACACATATATATATACATATATTCATACACATATATATACACACATATATATACACACATATACATATATACATATATATATATACATACACACATATATATATACACACATATATATACACACACACATATATATATATACACACACATATATACAAACACACATATATATATATATATACACACACATATATACATATATATAGAAACTCCAATTTCCCAAAACATACCCAGCCGGGTTACAGGAAAAACCAGCACTTCTCAGAGGCAGCAGCAGATATTTTCAGCAGAAAGGTTTATTCAATTCAGACACGTTTCGGGAATGGAATCCCTTCGTCAAGGTTAACACTGACGAAGGGATTCCATTCCCGAAACGCATCTGAATTGAATAAACCTTTCTGCTGAAAATATCTGCTGCTGCCTCTGAGAGTGCTGGTTTTTCCTGTAACCCGGCTGGGTATGTTTTGGGAAATTGGAGTTTGTATCTATTGACGCGAGCACCATCGCGTTACTAAGCACCCGCCTTCAGAGTGACTCGCATGTTTGGTGCTTTTGGAATGAATATGAATATGTATATATATATATATATATATATATATATATATATATATATATATATATATATATACCCAATATCTGGATACCGGCGGCGCAGAAGAAGAGAGGAAGACCCAAAGTACAGGTGAGCAGTGGTTTTATTTAATGGCGTGGAAGGCCACCCTCAGCATAACGTTTCGGCCTACACAGAGGCCTTGGTCACATGACGCATGGGGGAGGGAAGGCAAAATTTAAAGTGCAGGATAATTTAATTCGTGATTGGTTGCAATAGTCAGATGATACTACAAAAAAATGGTAGACATAAATGACATACAATGCGGCCGTTCAAGGAATTGCGGGATAATCCCAGTTTCAATAGCTGCACATGTGCAAAATTAGGGTGTAGACAGTAATATCCAACAACAAAGGTTTTATATACAATCAAAAGAGTATATATATGCCTGAAGAAAATAAATAAATAAATTTCATTCAGAGATATACACCATATATTAATAATAAATATATATTAAGTTAGAGATCGTCAATATACAAAACCTTGATAAAAACCATACAAAAGTTAAAATGCAAAATTGCAATTAAACTAATGATAGAACAACACCCTAATATACATATTTATATATTGCACATTGGTGGTGTTCAGTTAATGCTATTATGTTTACAATATGAAGGAGATAATATCTGTTTGAATACTTCATCGCAGCCTCCAATGTAAACAATAAGATGGTAACATCCTTTCATTGACCAGCCTTCACCTAAAACATATGATACTGCAACCTAAGTGAAAGTGCAAAGTGATGGGTGTCACACTATTATGTTTTCTTGACATAATCTTTCATTTTTAGAACATAGCCTAATCCTAGGCTATGCTGTTCGACTGTAATATCCACACTACTCATCAGATATAGGGCCTATGGTCTTATAACAGTATTTTACATCTATATACAGCTTTCTTGAATCCGTCATGAAATGAAACCCCGGAATGTGATATATGTATATATATTGACCTAATGACAGGAGAGAGAGGATCAGAGGCAGGTGTAAAAGTCCTCTGTAGAATTGAGACCTCCTGGGGCTTTACTGTCCATCTCCAAGATGTATCTGCTCTCTAACTTTCTCAATGTCTCCTCCTCTTCTAAGGGGACCCACAGAATCAATAGCATAGTACTGCAAAAGTGCACTGTTGTTGTTATGGCACTCTTTAAAGTGACGTGCTACCGGGTATGCGGCGTCGTTGGTATTGATGGCACGTATGTGCTGGAGTATCCTTTTATGAACCTGCAGCTTGGTACTACCAATATCAGGGATGTGGAATTCCTATAGCCCGACGCCCGGGACATATTGTTTGGGGTCAAGGGCAACAAGTTTTAATGTGCATTTTGTCCTTGGGACAAGTAGGCCCAACCCCCTGCAGCACAAACCCTTTGGCTGCCAGTTTACAGTATCACATTGTGGATCAGGGAAGGGAATTCTCTACAATTAAGGTACTTACAATTAAGGTAATTAATTATATGTAATATATGTGTTAATGTTGTTCAAACTTGTATATATGGTTCATTAACGCAAAGCCTTTATTATTAGGTTGAGCACTAAAAGTAAATGTTTTAAGCTCAGCCTGCACTACTGACGGTGGTTCCAGTATAAAAGTGTACACACATTTTCAAAGTTTAGTAATATGAGGCTCTGTATAATGCACCCAGAATGCTCTCTGATTATATGCAAATATTTGCAGAAGCTTGAAAGCAAGAGTGATGATTCTTTGCTTTCAAAATAAAACGTTCACAAAAAAATACATGTAAGAAAATAAAACATTTAGCTAAACTACTGTAAGATTTTAGGTACCATATCTTTGCAGAATCATTTAGTAACATGTTGATGTATGTTGGTATTTCCCAAAAATATTCAGAATGGAATATCAGTGTAACCAGTTTAAATAGGAAGATGGAAAACAAAAATAAACAAGCACTGGCAAAGTTAGTGGGTCTGAAATTGGTGGTCAGCCTTTTGGTTTTGTCAAGGCATGACTTGTTTAGGCATGGTTTTTGTAAAACCTTAACAGTGTGGGAGCTGCTGGGTCCTCACCATTCTAACAAGCATTGGCAAAAGCAAAACAAAAAAATGTTGGTCTCAGCACACATTGCCACAGCGGTTCAGGGCACTGAACAAAACTACTTTGTGTGCCAGTATGCCCCTTCTATAAGAGCAAAATACTGTCACTTACAGGGACGCCAGCTGATAGGCCATGGGTACTCACAAACTTTTTTTCGGGGGCCAAAATTACAGTTTGGCTTGTGGCCGAGGGCCGCACTGATGAGCCTGCGGATGGGGATGGGAGAGGCGGGCGGGGGCGACATGGGGGCCTGGCTAGTAAAAACAAATCTTCAGTGTGCAGGGCAGAAATGCAAGGGCCCTGACTGTATGGTGCATGAGGCGGGTATGGCTGTGGTGTATAGGGTAGGGATGTCAATGCCATGTGCTGTAAGGTTCATGAGGCACCGATGGTCGATGACATGTAGTGTATGGGGCAGGGGTGCAGGGACAGTGTGCTGTATGAGGCACTGATGCATCACAGAGCTGGAGTGTATGAGCAGGGGTGTGAGGGCACTATACCGTGCGTTTGATATGGCACAGATGAGTTCAGGGGCTGCACATTTAACTAGGTATAGATCGGAAGCAGCACTGCATGTGGCAGGGATTTTAAAACCCTGGATCTGCACCTTTGAGAAAAACAATTAAAACATGTTTATTTCTAGCAAGATTAATCTAGGTCAGTTAATCTCATATGTACTCTTGCTAGTTCGGAGTTGCCCTTTGAGTTGCTGGTCGAGTTGTATAAATGTAGGTCCATTAATTTCATTAATTAATTCATGGTCGCCCCTAATCTACAGCTGGGCCGGGAATCAATTATGAGTCCATTTCGCCCTCACTAAGGCACACGTCACTGGATCACACTTGGATGCATTCCTACTCATTGTGTAAAGCGGTAACTCAGTGGCTAGCGTGGTTCTACAGACACAGTACCTATAATCACACTGAATGTCACTGAGCATCCAGGAACACCATGCTTCGCACCCGCACCACATCTCTAAGAGACCTGCTTGAAGAAAAAGCCAGAATCACAGCATGCTTCAAACAGTAATCTAGGAATGTTTACAGAGGCCTGCCAGCTCTAAGGAGGGGAACCAGTTTGGTACCAGGGAGGCTCGTAGCCTAAACTAAAGGAGTCTTATTCAGAAAGGCACTATAATTACATGTCCTCATTGGGAGGTGAAGGAGGGAGAACTATTGGACAGGCATGTTGTGGTAACATGGATAAAAAGCACGCCTTTACCTTGGGAAGGTTCAAAACTTGCACAGATTGGTGCTGCTGAAAAGGCCAGTGGCACGGATATGACTGACTTATGTTTATGACTGACCGCCTTTGTGGCTGTGACTATAGCTGTTTGGCTAGTGGGGTTTAAGATCTGCACCACAGCAGTAGTCCACTCCCCCCCCCCTCCCAGTGGCTGGTGCTGATGTCTATGCTGGACTGGAAAGGAAAGCCAGCAACCTGCATGCCAGACGCGCAACGCCCAAATGGCTCAAAGGGATTCGCTACACCCCCGGCCTCCCCCCCCATGTGTGCCAGCCCGGGCTGAGACAGCTTCCCGGGGCAAACACACAAACAGTTTTTGAGCTGCCAGCCACACCCAAGCACTTCACACGTTGCTAAAAAAACCATTCACTTGTTAACAAGGCTTTATTGCATTTTCACCCCTTCTTAGAGCCCCTGCACCTCACGTCACTGAGCAAGAAGGGGAGGGGGCACATGTGAGGAGGCGAATCACTAATTTCTTGAGCATGCTTCTTTGATTGCCTTTTTGTTTTTTACTATGAATGCGGTCCTGAGGAATGAACAACAGGAAGAACAAAGGCTGCTGACTACGTCCGTCTGCCGTTGTTTTCCACTCGCGGGCCGCATCTAAAGGTCTGCCGGGCCGCAAATGACACGCGGGCCGTACTTTGAGTACCTAGGTGATAGACAGACGGAGAGAGACAGAATAAAAAACAAAACAAAAGGTCATGGTCAACGCCAGACCTAATTAGAGGCCCAATTATTAAAGAAAGTCTCAAAAATGCATCCATGGTATATATCCTTGCATTAAGTGCATATGTAGTTTCCATGAATTCACAAATATTTACAGTAGGCCAAGAAATAATACTCCCAGAAAATATTTGTTAAACTGCGTTTTAGCATGAGCAAATACGCAGGTGTAGATTTGCTTATGTGAAAATCAGAATGTTTTCAAGTTCACTTTTCCTCCAACCACTTTTTTCCCAACCCTGGAAGAAGTTTTAAGTCTGCCACTGTCAGTAGTAAATTTCCAACCGTTCTCAGTATGGGAAATGATTAGAGAAGAATTGGTGAAAACCCTTAAAACATGCACGTTAGTAGGTTTGCACAGGCTAAAAAGGGCATTCCAACCCTGGAACTATTGCTTACCACTACCTTCAGCACCTGTATGTAAACCTGCAGAAAGGGAATTGCTAGTATTCAAACACTACGATGGTATGAACCCTGGCATAATCAGAGAGGCTATATCAGAACTCTTATATAATGAGATTGTTGCGTAATTTGTTGCCCCATTACATGGCACAAAGGGGACAAGTGGATTCTGTTACAGGACAAGTAGATTTATTAAGCAGCCTGCCCCATGGACAAGCAGATATTTTATTAAATTCCACACCCCTGCAATATACCGCAAGTTACAAGGACACTCCAGCACATATACCACATATTCACTTTTGCAAGTTAGCTGTTTATTAATCTTGCGTGGGGTATCAGAGAAAGGAACCGCGTATTCTGATTTACTGACCCCATGGAGGCAGGCCTTACAGCTGGAGCATTTTCTAAAGCCCTTGCTTTTGTCCAGCCAGTTTTTGAGTGTAACCACCTCAGGACTGGATTTAACCAGAGCATCTTGCATGGAATATGCTTTCTTAAAGGTGATTGAGGGTTTGGCCGGCATTTTTCCTCCAATAATGGGGTCACATCTGATTAGGTCCCAATGCTTCATGATAGTTTTTCTGAGTGCGCCATGTTGCCTATTATAAGCCCAAATCAGTCTCACTGATTGTTCTGCAGGTTTGGGTTTTGGCTTAGGTTCCAGGGTCAGATTGCGAGGTAAAGCATTTGCCTTGCGCATGGCCTTTTTGATTTCGCCCATCTTGTAACCCCTGGCCAGGAATCTCATTTTGCTGGCCTACTGAGCTAGGCTACATTGTGCATCAGTACTGCATAAACGCCTAATCCGGAGCATCTCCCCATAGGGGATGCTTCGAATAAGGTGGGCAGGGTGATGGCTACTGGCATGAAGCACAGTGTTCCCTGCCGTGGGCTTCCTGTAAAGTTTGGTCTGTAGTTTCCCCTGGCTAATCTCAATGGTGATATCAAGAAAGTGTACCAGCAATTGGCTAATATCTGATGTAAACGCCAGATTATAATTGTTACAATTGAGAGTATCAATAAATTGCTCAGCTTCGGTACGTGTACGACACCAGATTAAAAACACATCGTCGATATAGCGATACTAACAAACAATAGATCTTGCAGCAATGTCTGAGTGCTCACCATAGAGGACCTGTCTCTCCCAATAGCCCATATGCAAACAGGCATAGCTGGGAGAGAAACAGGCTCCCATGGCTACCCCCCTGACTTGCTGATAGTACCGGTTGTTAAACATGAAGAAATTATGATTCAAACAAAAAGTAATCCTGGATAAAACCATTCGATTGTGTTCAGACATGATTAAAGGTCTCTGTCCCAAGTAAAATTCACTTGCTCTGATGCCATCCTGGTGGACAATGCTGGTGTACAATGATGTTACATCTAATGTTATCAACCACGAGTTAGGGTCCCAATCAATGTCCTTGATTTTTCGGAGGAAGTCATTGGAATCTTGAACAAAGGATGGTAGATTTTGTACATGTTCTTGCAGGAATGAGTCTACATAGATGGTTGCATTTTCCAATAGTCCCCCGCAAGCTGCAATGATGGGTCTACCAGGAGGTTTCGCTGGATTCTTATGAATTTTTGGGATCAGGTATAAAACAGGCATGATGGGGTTGTCATTTTTCAGAAATTTCAGTTCGTCCATACTGATGAGCCCATATGACCGCCATCCCATCAGCAAGGAATAGAAATCTGTCTGGGCTTTTCTCACCGCCCCCACATCACAATGTCTATAGCAGTCAGAGTTGTTCGATTGAGAGAGGGCTTCTTCCAGATATAGTTGTCTGGGCCACAAAACTATATTGCTCCCTTTATCGGACTGCCTGACAATGATGTTATCATTTTGCTGAATCTTTCTGACCAGTTTTAAATATTGATCATTTTGTTGGTATTTGTGTTGTTTGGTTCTGAGCATTTTGATATATAGCACCTTGATATCTTTGATTGCCCCCTCATGGAAAATGTCTAAATTATCATATAGCATGGTAGGAGTATAGGTGGAACGTGGTTTAAACTTGGTTAGGCCCCCTAAGTTGGTATTAGGCTGTGCAGGCGTGCTCTGTGATACTGATTGTTCTAATCTGAGGGACTCCATGTTGTGTAGCAGCGGGGCGTCCCGCGCCAAGAGCCCTTGGTTATCTATTGCTGCTCGTGCCCCTGTTGTTCGTGTTTTACTCCCAGCAAAATATTTTCGTAGCTTCAACTTGCGGACAAATTTGTACAAGTCTATCCTAGTATTAGCATAGTTGAAGTCACTGGGAGGACAAAAGGTTAGTCCCATCGACAAAATGCGTTATTCAGATGTAGAGAATACAGTATTGGTAAGATTTAACACAGAGAAGGCAGTACCTGCTGTTGCCGATGAATCACTCACTTCTTGTTCCAACGCCTGTTGTATTTCTTCTTTTTTGGCAGATTTGTTCCTTGAATTGGCTCTACGGCGTTGGTAGCGCTTAGCGTTGCGGATTTTGCTTTTTGAATCACTTGAACCCTGGAGCGAAGAGTCTCGCGTCTGTCTTTGCGTAGACACTCCAACTCCTGGGCCATCGTAAGTTTGGTAAACCCCAACTGTGGTTCAACCTGTGAGATATTGGAATCCGTTTCACTATTTATGCTGGAACTCAGATTGGATTCAGAGGTATTGTCTTCTTGTGCCAAGCCTGGCATGGATTTGGACGTAGATGGTTGAGGAAGGAGGACAGGCTTAAAAGTTTTGCTGGCTTTTATGACGTTGTATTTTTTCGCGAATGTAAAAATTCGCCCCTCAGCATAGTCAGCCTTAGCACGTTGAAACTTGAAAGTCTTCCTTTTCCTAATTATCTCTTCCTCTTTCTGTAGTCTTGCCACCATTTCGCTTCTTAGTTTAGTGCACTCAGCTGTTTCTTCAACGCCAAAAGCTTCAATCTCTGTATTTAATTCCTCGATTTTAACTTGAGTTTTTACCCGGTCACTGTCCGCATAGCGCACCAATATCTGCACCAAACGTCGGGAGGAATCAAGGTTACACTCTGCCCACTCCCTGAGCATATCTGGGTCCGGATCTTCATAGCTGGGGGCTAGCATCACTCGCAGCCCCCTTGGTGTTCTGTTGACCTCCAGATAGCGGCTCAGGGAGCGATGCTCCCACCACTTCGATTGTTCCCGCCTCATTAATTTTTCCAGTTTCTTAAATTTATCTCGGATGCTGGCGTTTTCATTTTCCGGCGTATTCTGCAGTGTGGACACAGTCACATCCCCGGCCGGGGAATCATCAAATGCGTTGAGGGCTGCCAATTCCCTCCCACGTATAGCGTCTGCCGACATGGTGCTTCCCAGGTGTTTAACACTCACAATGTGTACTCACAGCCCTGAAAACGGTTTGGTGAAATACTTTCCGCTTTCCGACTTGCACAAACTTCCTCACCGGCTCTATCCTTAATCGTGAAGGCTTCTCGAAACCAGGCTTCAGGTGCAGCTAGAAACAGCCGTCCTAGCGCTCCTCGTCCGGCTCGGGTTACCGTCACAGTCAACAGCGTCCGGGTGCTGGAGCAGTTTCTCCCCAACGGGAGGCACTAATCGACTTCCGGGTCACCAGAGGTCTTGGCTTCCTGCTGCTCCGCTGCTTGAGAAGGAAGGGGTCATCCAGAACCGGAGAAGCTCGCAACCGGTTATAGAGATAAGCACATTCTCAGCATTCTCTCACCAGGAGCCCAATATCTGGATACCTGCGGCGCAGAAGAAGAGAGGAAGACCCAAAGTACAGGTGAGCAGTGGTTTTATTTAATGACGTGGAAGGCCACCCTCAGCATAACGTTTCGTCCTACACAGAGGCCTTGGTCACATGACGCCTGGGGGAGGGAAGGCAAAATTTAAAGTGCAAGTGCAGGATAATTTAATCCGTGATTGGTTGCAATAGTCAGATGATACTACAAAAAATTGGTAGACATAAATGACATACAATGACGAGAAATCCTTCCGAAAAAAGATCAGAGGCCAAAAGGGGATTTCAGGACAGAAAACACGTTTATTTTCGACTGTCCCAGTGGCGGCGAATGCATTTCGGCATGGTTGCCTTCTTCAGCGCCCTGCACTGTGATGAGCCCTTCTCCAATGAACCCAGTCCTGTGTGAAATACCTGCTAGCACCTGAATCCCCTCCCCCGATGCAATCTGCACACCTGTGAATGTTCGTGATGATTTCTTCGAACTGCAAGTCCCAGCAACCACTGTGTCGGCATTGCTGAGTAGGTGACGTGGGGGAGTAGGTGAAAGCAATGGGCCGGTGACACCCCGCAGGTGAGTAGAGATGGGATCGTAGATCAAAAGGAAACCACGGTTCCCGTCCTGAGTCCCCTTAAAACTGCTGCAGCCAGTCCTCACAGGTCCGCAAACGAGCAGCGGCAGTCAAATGGAGACTTCGCGCCCCTTCAAGATGAAATACCTCTGTCTGCCCATTGCCGGCGTGTGGTTCTTGGCGGACTCCGGAAATATCGATCCCTCGATTTCGTAGGCGCTGTAAACAGCGTGGTGCCAGCTTGATTCCGGGTCTCTTTGAGCTGCAGGGCCTTCTGTGCTGCGCCTCTGGCCAGCGCAGAATATATGACGAGAAATCCTTCCGAAAAGAGATCAGAGGCCAAAAGGGGATTTCAGGACAGAAAACATGTTTATTTCCAAGTGTCCCATTGGCGGCGAATGCATTTCGGCATGGTTGCCTTCTTCAGCGCCCTGCACTGTGATGAGCCCTTCTCCAATGAACCCAGTCCTGTGTGAAATACCTGCTAGCACCTGAGTCCCCTCCCCCGATGCAATCTGCACACCTGTGAATGTTCGTGATGATTTCTTCGAACTGCAAGTCCCAGCAACCACTGTGTCGGCATTGCTGAGTAGGTGACGTGGGGGAGTAGGTGAAAGCAATGGGCCGGTGCCAGCCCGCAGGTGAGTAGAGATGGGATCGTAGATCAAAAGGAAACTACGGTTCCCGTCCTGAGACCCCTTAAAACTGCTGAAGCCAGTCCTCACAGGTCCGCAAACGAGCAAGTGCAAGTCTCTGTGGAGAGCCCAATCATCGAACTGGAGTAGACTTTGCTACTTATGCGATGTGTGTTCATACACCCACAGTGATTGCTCCTCAGGTAAAATGTATGCTTTAGGTGCATCATAGTGCATTCTGCCTCGTCTGAGTCTAAGCATTTGAAAAAAAGTCAGGCGGTCTCAAGCTCTCGCCTTACTCTAGGGGCCCCTGTCTGTTGATGAATAGCCTCCATTTCAGAAACTGTGCATTCAAGACTTGGAGGCTTCTCTCGATGCTGACAGTTCTTGGCAGCAGAAGTGGCTATAAACTTCCCTTGTACCACTAGCTTCCAAGTTTCCCATACAGAGACAAGAGGGACCTCCCTGGTATAGTTAGTTTGAAGATAGCAATAATCTTTCAAATCGAGTCGAGCGTATTAGGATTGAAGCAAAGTATCCCGTAAACGTCAATGGGAGTGCTGGGCTGGGGAGTTAGGCAGTCAAAGAGGCAGGGATCGTCACACTAGAAACAGATGGTAGTGGTAGCAGAAGACCGGTCAGCACCTCCGTTGTGTTTGTAATTAATAGATGGCTAATGTAAGAGGTGCAGATATATACAATACACCACTAAAATCACTGAGATTGGAACATATGGATAAATCTCCCAGTGTCAGCCACTTCACGCAAGTGTTGTCACATACAATTAAAATGCTAAAGTAACCCATTTCTAGTTAACATACGAAAAAATAGGAGAGTTTGAAATGAGGAACATTTGGACCAAAGCCATTTGGAAAAACAATCTGAAAATGTACGTTCGTTATATTGACGATCTGTTTATTCTTTGGAGTGACACACGAGAAAATCTTGAACAAGCTTTAAATACCCTAAATGAAGCCAATCAATGCATCCAATTCACCTGGACCATAGACTCCAAAACCATAACATTCTTGGATGTTCAGATTACCTTGCAAGATGACTGTATTACAACTGACATTTACCGCAAGCCTACCGATCGTAACAATTTGTTACATTATACGAGCTTTCACCAAGCATCATTGAAAAAACACCTACCTAAATCTCAACTTCTTAGGGTTAAACGTATTACTTCTGATCCTGATGTGTCCAAAATTAGAATGGAAGAAATGGTTGACCGTTTTAAAGAGAGAGGGTACCCTGAGGATCTACTTAATACCACCAAAAATCAGGGGAATGAACAGGACAGATTGAATTTGTTAAAACAACCAAGAGAGAAAACTGAAAAAGACCGGATGGTCATAGTGTCTAAATATTCTAATGTGAGTCCAATGTTTAAAAACATTATATTAAAACACTGGCCTATGCTTCAGTTAGAAACAGATTTCAAAGAAATGTTCAAGCCAAGACCTTTATTTGCCTATACCAGAGGAAAAAATTTGGGTGAGATCTTAAAACACTCTAAGGAACTTTCTCCCATTTCAAAAGGCACTATACCTTGCAATAATTGTAACAGTTGCCATAATATCATTCCAGGGAATAAGTTGACACATCCTATGAAAGGATATAACATACACTTGAATGTCACAGCCACTTGCGATAAAAACAATCTGATATACCTTCTCAAGTGCCCATGTGGGAAGGTTTACATTGGAAAGACGGAACGCAAACTAAAAACACGTCTTAATGAACATAAGTCCAATATTAGAACCAAGAACCTTAAATCATCAATGGCAACTCACTTTATCGAGATGAATCATAATATATCTCAGCTTAAATTCATGGCCTTGGAAATAATCAAAAAAGCTGAGGGTATAGACAATAATAAAATGCTCTTGCAACGTGAGAATTATTGGATTTACAGAGTGAATCCGATTAAGCCATATGGACTCAATGAACGTATTGAGTTTTCTTGCTATTTGTGACTGATTTCCTACTTTGACTGTTAGCTCATGTTATGAGCTCCCCTGTTCTGAATTTACATACTACCCGTGAATGGTTATGCATTTATGTTTATTTTGTTTTCATCAGTATATTTATTCTGTGTTTTTGGATTTTATGTGAGTTTCCTTCGTTATACATACCGAGCCGATATATTTTTCACTCATTCTTATCGTTTTCCCACACCTAGTCCTCTTTCTTTACTAACGTTTTTTAGTATCACGTGACCCACTAACTCATAGACTCCACTTATGAAGCCCGCGTTACTCCGGCTGGTTTACTCCATAACGAACCACTGAACTTTGTTGACGGTATACTAGAGCGGTCTTCTGACTATCACATTGTAAGTACTTTAACCCTTTTCGCACTGCTACTATATGTGCCGTCATCTTTGTGTTTAACGCTGAGACGCATCAGCTCGACCTTTCCGTTCACTCGTCTTTTTTTTTTTCGAGCACCATGTTTACTTCGTCACTTTTAGCTTTTCACTTTAATATTTCGTTTAACACCACGGACGTATTCGAATAAAGTCACAAACCTCATTCTTATCTATTGGGTAATCATCACCGCAACTAACTACTGCCTTTCACTTGACCCTTTTTATCACTGGGCTACGGTATTTATTTACTATTCTTTATTTACTATTCTTTATTTGTTGGTTACAACGTATATCGTTTTCACTTTAGATGCTCCCCGACGAAGGGCCGTTGCCCGAAATGCATCGGAGCGGGATGTAGCTTGACATGTCTCTGGATTGAATTTTTGTTGAACTTAAAACTTTATTGACAATGGATTAAAGTGAACTTATTTCAACATATTGGAAATAAACGCATGAAAAGCGACATTGTCTAATTTTTGGAATAACTTTGGAGGATTTCACCAGCCTTGAGTGCCTTTAGGGATGTTATCAATTTTCAATTGATTACACTCATTTTGTTCTACAAACCATTCGCCCCTGCGTGGTGGGCGATACCTAAAGAGCACCTATACTTTTTGAACATTTTTTCTTGAACTTATTTTCACCTTGCTAGTGCACAGGTTTACTGCAAATTGGTCTTAATGTAAGAGTGCGCCACCAAAACAGTGTTACTTTTTATAGGAAAATGTCATTTTCCATTTACTCACAATCAAAATTACAATACAGAGCACAGCCCCAAGGTCATTTCAAACGGACTCTGTTGTCAGTTAGATTTAATGATACACCATGGAAAAACAAAAAGGAACAGAGTAATATAGTCCAAAGTATGAATACAAAATTTGATAAGTTCTTGACTCGTTGACACGTAGTTGGAGCATAGGTGCAGACAGCTGACGACGTGTTTCGTCATGTAGATGACTTTTTCAAGCCTGTTGGTAAGAATATACAATAGACCACTAAAATCACTGAGATTGGAACATATGGATAAATCTCCCAGTGTCAACCACTTCACGCAAGTGTTGTCACATACAATTAAAATGCTAAAGTAACCCATTTCTAGTTAACATACGAAAAAATGTGCTTGATAGAGACTTAATCAAACTTGGACCATGTTATAAAATATACCGTATTTTTCGGCGTATAAGACGACTTTTTAACCCCTTAAAATGTTCTGGAAAGTCGGGGTCGTCTTATACGCCGGGTGCCAAATTTGACGGTATGTTTTCATGCGTTTTTACATAGCGCGGACTTCACCCGAAGGTGTCAGACCGCTTCTCAATAGGAAATGGTGCATTACAGGAGGAAAAAGTGACGTGTGCAAGTAGAGGTACGGTATAGGAGGGCACTCAAACACAAGAACTAATGTTACATAGGCGATGGTGGCACTGTGGAAGTATCAAAAGCAAACCCACTGAAAGCGGATCTGAAAGAGGGAAATAAATTACAGTTACGGTACCGGTAATCTGCCAAAAACATCACATTTTCCTTAATGCATCCAGCAGCAGATCCACCCTATTTATTGTTCTCGAGACACAGGGGAAATCATCTGGCTCCACCACAGGCTATGCTAATGAACAGAAGTAATTTCTACCGCAAACCACCATGCATACGAGTAACAAAACTACCGTAATGTGGATAATGGCAAACCACCATGCATATGAGTACGTAACAATACTAATGTGGATAATGGCAATGTACAACACAGGGAAGTGGGGGGCACATCTGTTGAGGACATTCTATGATCCAACATGACAGCATTCACAACATTACATTTTGAATTGATTTTGGATGAAATGCCAAAGAATGGATATCAAGTACCATAAACCAAATATCAGAAAGAACGCTTTGGGTGCAAATCTTATGCACAATTAAATTTGAATCCACGCACTCCACCATGGTATCCAAAATAGGCTACTCTTTAGCTCAAGGAGATTCCTTAGGGAACTCAAACACAAGAACGAACGTTACGTAGGCGATGGTGGACTGTGCACTGCGTTGGAAGTGGGGGTAGTCTTATAAGGCGAGTATAGCACAAAACCTACATTTTATCAAGAAAAGTAGGGGGTCGTCTTATACGCCGGGTCGTCTTATGCGCCGGAAACTACGGTAAAAGAAAATACCCTGAAATTTAGAAGAAGAGAGGGAAGAAACGAAGGAAAAGATGGTGTAGTCTTTGTGCACAAGACCCAGTATGAGAAAATCCATAGTGTACCCCAAAAAATCCTATTATAATTATCCAGAGCAGAGAATATAAAGGGTAAGCTAGAGAAGTTGTAAGCACCAAACACCAGCAGGTTAGAGAAAGAACAGATAGTCTGAGGTAAGAGTTGGATGAATAGATACCTCGAAATGTAACTAATACGATTGCAGGAATAAAAAATGATCCAAAATCCCCTTGCTGTATTGAGTTAAGACAACCCAAGCTTCGAAATTATCCTGAGTACTTTGGATAATATTCCAAGTTCTGACGTTGTCTCTCAAGTGTGAGAGTGACACTACGAGATAAAAAAATAGATAAAACTAAATCTGGCACATACTACCTTGTAACACTCAAATGTATCCAGGAGATCAATTAGCTGTTATGTCATGAGAGTTCAAATGGGTAGTAAGCCTAAGCTAGTCATTTAGGCTGATGAAGCATCAGTTGCTAAAGAATTTAAGTAAAACGTTCCGATAATTGAAACAGCGACCAGATGCAGAATTCCTTGCAGCATGTAAATATGTAAATGTAGTTGAGCTTATATAGCGCACAGCTACCCGCAAAGCAGGTGTCCCGGCGCTTGCTTAGGGAACCCTTCCTGATATTCCCCTGTGAGATAGCAGGGTATCCACAAGGTGAAAGTCAGGCATCCCGCCGCGAGGGGCCGTTGTGGAGATTAAGCAAGCTGTTGCCCAGAGTCGCAGAGTGTGAACCCGTGAGTCGAGGAGGCACCGGGGTGAGAATTATCGAGTCCGTGGAATTTTTAGCCCAAGACCCGCCAGGGCGGGGAATTGAACCCTGGTCCAGGACCGCTCTCAGATTCCGGGTCTGCTGCCTCTAACCCCTGAGCCACACTTCTCCACCCCTGAGCCACACTTCTCCACATGGATGGAAATATACCTTATAAAAAGACCCACAGTAAGCACATTGCATGTAATGCGCATAGATATAGGTTTGGAGAAAACTGTCTAAAACTGCATCATAAACAGGACTGCTACTTAGAGCCCATATCACAGAGAAAACAATATTCTCAATAAGAGCCCCTCTTAACTTATTTAAGCTTGGGACCTTATTGCTCGTTGTAATAAACAAGACTATAATCCTAGGAATATGTTACAAAAGTCTTGTGTCGATAATGGAATGGCTTTAACAACAATATCTCAATCGGATTCAGTAAAGGGGGCGAGTGTATATATATATATATATATATATATATGTAAAAAACATTACGAGAACGCGGAAAAAAGGGAGAGAGACTTTGGATTTCGGTTTTTAGAAAGTGCACGTAGCATCATATTTTTAAGAACACATTTCATACAGACCAGTTAAAGCAGCACTGTAGGCATAAAATGCGGTGGCAACCCAAGGGGGCTTTGTGCACTGAGTGTTTAGTGAAGCAAAGAGTGACAGCGCGAGTGACAAGTGGGTGAATACAGCAAAGGACGCAAGGTGACAGTGTGACAAAAACACATGGCGTATCATCAACCTTGGTTCTCGAAACAAATAATCATCACTCATTGATTGAGGACGACTCATTGCCTTTGTATATATTGTGTTTAAATTCCATGTTAATTGACCCCACAGGGTCGGAATGAGCAGTGCCAGCAGACCCACAGGGGTTACTGAACTTGCATGGTCTTGTGGCTGGGGTATGACGGGTGCTGCATGGGCCTCCACCAGGACCTGTAGCAGCACCTGCGCAACCGTTTCCCACAGGGAGTGGGAATAACGGACCAATAGACATGCAGTGTTAACCGACTGCGATGCAAGGCTGGTGGAAGAAAATACTATCCAGCCTCTTGAATTCCATGTCCGGAGGTGCAGAAGGGAACACGCCTTGTGATGTAGATGATTGGACTACCGAGCTCTGGGGGTTAGGTGGTTGGTGAGGACATTAGGGTCGCCCAGTGCATGATGAGAGAGATTGTCCTATTCACAGGAGCCCCTGTACTGGGCTTGGGCCAGGTTCCTAGAAGGACATCAGTCAAGACCCGATTGAGTGGCAGGAGGGGTTCCAAGGAGGAGGCACCAGCTGCAAAACCTTCATTAAGATGTTCATCTGTAACCAGAGGGAGCTGAAGTCCAGGACCTCAGCGCGCTTCGAATTCTTGTGCTTTTTGTGTTTGTTAGCAGGACGATGAAGACTCAGGGCTCCCGGAGCGGTGCCTCTTATACATTCGTAAAATGACTGGTATGTATTCAATGTGTTATTCCTATTGAAATTTAAATAATTATTAATTAATAAAAAAGCCCAGTAAGTTATTTACCATACGGATATTTTAAGACAAATATGGATTCCAAGTGCAGTGGCATTTTCTTCAGTGTAATGATTTTTATCTTCAAAGCTGTGGAGATGTAAATAGACAGGCTGCAGAAGGTTGCCCATGATTTTGACGTTTAAACTGCTAGCATATGAAAGTGCAGGTATCCTGGCAGTAGGAGTGGATCCAATCGCCAGGTTTTCTGCAAGCAGCAGCAGGAAATGTCCCTTCGGTATCCACATTAAGGTTTAATTTATCACTAATGGTACTGGGTGGTTTGTAACAAACGCAAGGGTGTTAGAAGATACCTGGTCAGTTCGAAAGACCCACTTTTCTCTTTATCTCAATTCATTATTGTCCCCGTTTCCTTGTAGGTAAATCAATACAAACAAAGATGATTAAAATTAACCCTGGGCGAAGCACTACGCTACGCTCGCGTAGTTTGCGAAGTTTGCGCAACTTTGCACAACGCGAGCTGCACCTAGCACAGTGCGAACACGCGTAGCGTAGTGCAGCGGCCATTTTTTGCTTGTTCGCGGTCCTCAACGTCATGTTCGCGACCGTGAGCAAGCAAAATGACATCCCGGCGAGACTCTCAACGCTGGGAGGTCAGGTTTCTCATTGCGAGTGGTCGTGCATGCTCGCGACCGCTCGCGATGAGAAACTACCAGTTTGCGTTGAGAAAGCTGCCGCTCGAGTAAAAATCTACTCGAGCGGCAGAAAACTACAGCTCGCACTGTGCAAGATGCCGTTTTCAATGATTGCACAGTGCCGGATGCTTGTTCGCACTGTGCAATCATTGAAAATGCATCTTGCACAGTGCGAACATGCTACTACGCAGCTCGCGTAGTGCTACGTGAAGTTTACGTAGTGCGAAGTGCACTTCGCGTAGCTTTGCGTAGCGCTACTTCGCGAACTACGCCCACCCCTAATTAAAATACTCTTTCATGTATTACGCCAACAAAGAGCAGCAATGAAACTCTTAATGAGGCTACTGCATAAAAAACAGACCTGACCGAATCTTCACTGTATAGACTGCTCAAAGCATTAAAGTGTTTTTCCGGGAATACCAACATTAAAACCATTTTTGCTAAAAGATCTTGTGATTAAATAGGATGCATATGAATGGCTGCCCGCAGTAAAGCCCAGACTTATCTTTATTAAGCATAAATTTAAGTTATGGTGTTGAAATGAATGCAAATAGAGCACAGTTAAATTTCCAAACCCACTATAAGGCACAGTAGGACCAAAAAAAGTGTACTCTGACATTGGACAGTGCCCAGTCTTTAAAACAAGCATTTACAATGCAACGGTCTCGGCATTGCAAAAGTTAGAGCTATTAGCATTGTAAATGAACGCGAGTTTAAGGTCTTGACATTGTAAATGACAAGGTCTTTTATTTATGTTTTAAAAACCAAAACATAAATAAAAGTCATTGTCATTTACAATGCCAATAGCTCAAAGTCGCGTAATGTGTATGGCAAACTACAGTAGCCTCCTGACGAGTGCCTTTTCACTTAATTTTTTTCAACTGAAAGCCCTGGCATTTTTATTTTTTTACAAATTAAGCACGGGTGGTGTCCGTGTCTGCATGGCAGTGGTGGTGTCCGTGTGTGCATGGGAGTAGTGGTGTCCGTGTGTGCATGGCAGTGGTGGTGTCCGTGTGTGCACGGCAGTGGTGGTGTCCGTGTGTGCACGGCAGTGGTGGTGTCCGTGTGTGCATGGGAGTGGTGGTGTCTGTGTGTGCATGGCAGTGGTGGTGTCTGTGTGTGCATGGCAGTGGTTTGACCGCCGTGTCTTAGTTGCGCAGCTGTTTGTTATTGTGCCACTGCTAAATCCGCCGTTTTCCGAGGCCTGTGATTAGTAATGGCAGATCCTGCCAGCACAGGGGGCCCCGGTGGGATTCCACGGGGTCTGTGCATTAAGTATATTTAACTTTGTGGTGTGCTGAAAGGCAGCGCGCTGTAGACAGAGGGCTGCAGCTTTGTGAAGAATGTGGTGTACTGTGGTTCACAAGAAGCTGCAGTTCTCTGTCAGTTTTCACACCATTAAAAGTACTGCTCTTTCCATAACGTTGTGTTACTTCAGACAACAATAGCGTGCGTCTATGGGTTGCACAATTCACCGTGTGTCTAGTGCCGACATTACTAACATGCAGACAGACGACCTAAAAAAAAAAAAAAAACTAGTGCGCAAAGATGAAGTAACCTATCCATGCTGCAAGGTGCTGCCCTTCTAAACATAAAAATGTCTGGGAGAATAGAGGGTCCACATCGGGCTACAAACCTTGCTCTGCTGACTATAGCTATGTATATGTTTGTTAACTCACAACTGACACGATTCTATTGTATTACTTGACTCAGAGTTCTCTTTGTGATAAAAATCAATAAAAATCAGTTTATCACAAAAAAGTAAGGCACGGGCCTTCACGATACAGTGGAATTGGCAATAGGAATAAAGAAATCGTTTTACGATATGCTACCGCTTTCAGGGTGTGAAATCTGCAGCCATCAAATACTGTTGCAACAAGGAGGAGTTAACAGCTGAAGAGGGAGAGGCTGAAGGTGGGAGGGCGGGTGAGAGAAGAGGCAGCCAGCTTGTTCGTGAACAGCGCCGCACGCCCCTCTGCAGACTCCCCCTGAATTCTAGAGAGGCGCGCGACGCGATCCTGTCTGCCCTGCGATGCTGTGGAGACAAGACCTGGTCGCGTGCACAACGTTATCCTATGGGGAAACGCTGCGCGCGGCCAGGTCTTGTCTCACTGCGGCGTCTCAGACTGCTGAGACGCCGACAATAGTTCTCGGCGACAACGCGCTTTCATCGCGTTACTAGCCGAGCCCTAAAAAGGACAGGTATTCAGCCTGTAGGTAAACTACGATTTTCCAAACCTCCTCATAGAATTTTATTATGTTGTGAGCAATGATTCAAACGCTTTTACCAGTGATCTGGTACCAGGATGCTACCAAGGAAATTTTGGTTTTAGGACGTGCTATCAGTTACTAAACAAAACAAGCATTTGCAATGCAATAGGTCTCGCATTTGCGAGAATTTGAGCTACTTTTATTGTAAATAACATTGCCTTTTATTTATGTTTTGGTTTTTGAACCATAAATAAAAGCCATTGTCATTAACAATGCCAATAGATCAAACTCGCGTAAATGCGAGGCCTATTGCATTGTAAATGCTTGTATTATATTGTTCCGAGTTGAGGGTCCTGGTGAAATCGGTGCTGATTGGGCACACCTGTCACCCCCGGACCCCTATAACACGCCCCTGAGGCCGGGCCCCGTTTGCATCTAGAAGGATGAGTCACCGCGGAGGAGTGAGTTGGTGGTGCGGCCTTATTTGCCTGCACGAGGCTGACGCGCCTCTTATAGGTGTAACTTGCGTTACAAGGTTAATTGTTGTCATGATTACATTTTAATCGATCTTGTAGGCAGCGGCAGCAAATCTTAGGCCTGTGGGGCTTGAAATCAGAATAGCTCATTGGGGTAAGAAGAGGTTCGGTTTCCTCATTTCTAAAATAGTTTAATTGTCGTCGGCAAATGTCTCCCCCCCCCCCCCCAAATGTTTTTTTTGTTTTTTCCCAAGTTTACTGTTTTAGTTTCATGCAAGTAAACTGCAAATGCGCTTCTAACTATGGGATTTAAGGTTTGAATGTTCCTGTTGGATGTCTAGCACAGTATATGCTGCGCAAATTTACACACTATGCATTCTGGGAAACGTAGTTTTTCATGGCAGCTACCATTTCCACATTGAACGAGAAAGTGTTTTGGAGCCTGCCGTGTTTGAGCATTTATATAGCTGTCAAATATACACTGTGTAGGGCAGTGGCCTTCAAAAGTCTTAATGTCGTGCCCCTCTTCCCTCCACCCACACGCGCACCCGTGTTAAAATGAATAAATACATCGGGCATCTCTATATTATACAATTCTGTTAAATTGGCAATTGCTTAAGGGGTCTAAATGTATTTAAACATTGCAGTTCATTTGTTACCCCTTTTACACATACTCCGAGTCCGGATAGAAATGGCAGAAGTTCGTGATGGCCCATTACATAGCGCCACTCACTTTTTGTTGTCATTTAAAACCAGAGCCTGGCACCCCCTCTGGGATCACTTAAGGCCCCCGGGGGCTCGCCCCTCGGTTTGCAGACCTCTGGTGGAGGGAATGGGGCTGGTTAGAAGGGTGTTTTTGAACCTGTGTGGAAAGTGATTTCGTATCGTGCATGACGACCAGAGGTCTCCTCATCAGAAGCTTGTGTAGTTGAATGAAAGCCCTGCACGTGGGATTTGTATCTGGCCCCCCCTCCTCTCCCGTAAAGCCAGATAGACCCCGGCAAGGAGGAAGAGAACATTGTCTACAGGTTGTTTAATGCGATACAGAAACGCTCATAAGATGTACAAACGTGGCGAAATTCTGATCCGCATCCAGGAGACATGCTTTAGTAAATTAATAGGGATGTTAAAGGGGCAAGAGGAAATCTCAGTAGTTATGTTAAAAATATGTTGCCCAAGAAAAACTAAACTGGCAGCCAGGCAATTGAGTAAATCATATTGGAGTCCCATTTCCTGTCGGTGACAGATGTACATAAAATCAGGACAAGTGACCTGGTTAAAATAATAAACAAGCACGGAATAGAAACCTGTGGTGCGCGCGCACCACAGAGGAGCCGACGTGGGAATCGAAACCAGTGGTGCGCGTGCACCAGAGGAGCGGGGGCAAGGGAGCGCGAAGACACGCCGAGACGAGGTAGGGGATGTGTGTGTGTGTAAGCGCCAGGGGTTCTGTGTGTATGTGTGTGTGTGTGTGTGTGTGTGTGTGCGCGCACAGCGGCGGGGGGGGGGAGGAGGTTCTCTGTGTGTGTGTGTGTGCGTGTGTGTTTGCGCGGCGGCGGGGGGGTCTCTATGTGTGTGCGTGCGTGCGTGTGTGTGTGTGTATGCTCGGCGGGGGGGTTCTGTATGTGTGTGTGTGAGTGTGTGTATGCGCAGCGGGGGGGGTCTGTATGTGTGTTGTGCATGTGTTGTGAAGAGCCTGCCGGAATCGGAGCGCGTGTTCACGCGCGCGACCTGATCTGATTGCGGCAGGCTCCGTGCGCATGCCAGTCTCTTGTCTCCAAGTCTCGCTACTCCTTGAAAGCTGACACGATCGCAATAGTCTCGCTTTGCGACAGCAGGCGCGATACCTAAACATGCACCCTACTCAAGCAAAGGAAAAACGTCAGAAGGAATTGACTGTAGCATTTTCAAGCACTGGTCTTTCCCCAACCCCATAACAATCGAGAACAAAGGTATTTTCAAATATCCTGTATACTTTAGTTGTAGTTCACAGATGGAGGTTGCATCAAAGTTCAACTATTTATTTAGATCATGTTCATTAGTTTCGCTTTCTCACTTGCAGCCTGATTGAACCTGGATGGACTTGGTGCACTTCCACACTCCGAGAGCAGCCCATTAAGCACAATTTAACTGATAAAAGACTGTCATGAAGTAAATTTGTTCAGGTGGGAACAAACTGAAAATCTCCTTGTTCTTTCATTTATGAGGAGCACGGGCAGGACTTGGGAGAAGAGATGTCTCAAAGTGATTTTTAGACTGATAGGTGGGGCCATCTGTAAAGAGTAATTGGAAAAAGCACACATTTATTTAAAGTAAGTGAGTGTTTTTTCTTTATTGTTTTTTTTACCCAGAGGCGACTGCCACCAGGTAGCTATAGTTAGGTCAGCTGTCCCATAGGAAAAGCGTTTTTCTCGTTCTAATAACTTTGGCCCCATTTGACGAATCTCCATGATACTTTCAAAAAGGTGCTACATTTTGATTAGTTTGTGCTTTGTAAGTTTTGGGGTGATCATTCAAGTAGGGGCCAAGAAAAAAGGGGTGTCTCAAAAATCAAAATCCCAATGCATTTTTCATATAATTTTTTAAGAAGGGCTACAGCAAAAAATGCTGAACGGAATTACACCAAATTTGGCAAGAAGCTAGACCTTGGCCCATATAGTGTTTTTTTTTGTGATTTGGCGTAAATCTATCCAGTATTTTTTGAGAAGCGGACGGTTGAGTCCGCAAGAGGCTTGAGAGACTCTTGTGAGAGTGCAAGTTTAAAAATAGAGAATACCGATTGGCCCATGGAGATTTATTTCCCATGGGCCATCTCGTTCCCAATGGAGTCAGGAGCAAGTGCTTTGATTGGCTGCCAGCAACATCAGAAATATGTTGCTGGTAGCCATTACAGGACTTGGAGACTTAGTCTCCTTGTACTGAAGTAAAAAACAAAAAGTAACATAAGAGGGCAGGGTAGGGATACCATGAACTCCTAGGCCCCTGTGCACATCCCCCCCCCCCAAACCAACAAAAAAAGCTTCAATCCAAGTGGAATGGAAACAAAACAGGGAGCTCAACCCTGGGATTGTATTCAATACGATAAGGGGAGGGGGGACCACATGCCCCTCTCCCTGAGCCATTAAAGTTCCAGGTGAACCCACCCCAGGGAAGACATCTGAAAGTAAAGGTTGAGAGGCTGCGTGGCCTCCCTCCCTGAGCCTCCAGAGGCTGAGGAACCCCATCCCCAGGGACCAAAATTACTTGAACTAGGGAGGGTGGCTGCGTACCCCCTCCTGGAGCTATAACGGTCCCAGGGACCCCATCCCCCAGGGCGTCTCAGGTGGTATGTGTCAATGAGTCCACCCTCGGGACATAGCGTTTTACCTCCCTGCACCGGTTCAGGCAGGGAAACCTGTGTCAGCTCTTGCTTTGCAAGAGCATTTCTGAATCTCCCTCCAAGCAGGAGCAAACACAAAGTGTGCTTCCAGCTGGCAGTTGGTAGCAGACTTTGAAAACCGTTTCCTTGCCCGTAGTGATGCAAGCAGGGAAACAGTTAAAATATTGCTCCCAACCAGAGGTAGCAGCATTAGTGACTGCTCCCTCGGGTAGGAGCAATGCCGGCTCCTGCTGCATGCGGGGAGATATCAGGGACTACCCGAAGGCCCTCAAAAAGTGTATGGGAGGCGCCCTGGGTGGCACCAGGGCACCCACCTTTCATAGTGTGGGCACCAGGGATGGGGTCCCCGAGGTCAATAATCAGTTGAGGGGACCCATGCGGGCCCCTGATCCCTTTATTTTTACCAGTGGCCGTGGGGGATGGGGTCCTCAGGGAATAACAAGGCTGGTGTGTGGGGGGGCGCACACATGGACCACTACTCTTTAAAAAAAATATTATAATAATGAAAACATGGTTGTGCATGGCGGGGTTTGGCTTTACGTATGTTAAGAAAATATTACGTTACATTACAAAAACTAGAAATTCACTGAAAAAACAAAAGGTTAAAGTAACGTTATAGTTAGGTGAATATGTCAGTGACAACATTAAGGTTTCAAGCTAAAAAAAAAAAACACAGAAATTCATCAGTTATAGTACTATAACTTACGCCCCTTCAATGCACTGCTTATGAATTTCTTTTAATAACTCTGCAACTACTTAACGGATTTACACCAAATCAGGAAAAGGCACTTTTCTTGACCAACAGCTACCTTTCTCTCTAACATCGCCAAAGTTATTGGCAAAACAAAAAACGCGCCAGATATGGAAACTAGATCTCAACTATAACTACCTACTGGTGGAGGGGCGTGGCTTGCCAAGCAGTAAGATGGCTGCTCATCGAGAGGGCTCTGCCGGCAGCAACATAATCCTGTTAACATCCTGCCCACAGAAGAGCCATAGATACCTGCTATCGGCGGGGATTTCAATGTGACTGGGTCAGACATCGGCGGAGGCGAAGTGTGCTGAAGACGGCCCTGTGAATCAGACAGAAAGAGGTGGTGTGGAAGATCCAGAGGACAGGCATGGCTGGGTCGCTGCTCTGACTGCGCGAAGGGCCTGGGCCTGGAGAGCAGAAGTAATTGCGCTCGGTTGGAAACACAAATCAGCGTTCCAGGAGAGGGATCCGGAATGGACCACGGCGCAGTACTGGAGTCATAATTCAAGTGCGCTGCTTCGCTGCCGGCCTAGCCGCATGCCTACGGTGATCCCCTGGGCCGGCATCAGATATTGCGCTGGGCCCAGCACTGCTCCAACGGGGAGCCAGAATGACAGAGGGAAGCCCTGACGATCTCTAGCTGAGTTGCGTCCCCAGTTGCCATTGGGGCGTTCGGCGGGCCAAATTGCTTCGCTGGGGGCCTATGCGGTGATGAGTTAGTGGGCCGCATGGGGCCCGGTGGCTGCCTGTGGCACCCATGTTGACCCCTCCCTCCCTTGGCTGTGTGGCAAGAGTGTACTGGGGCTGAGGCGCTCGGGCGGGAAGGCAGTCATAAGTGGAAGTGCATGGAGCTCTGCAGATTAATGCCCGAGTAAGGGCACATGGGAGGGTGCTGTGCAGCAGGACGCACAAGTTACTACTTGTGTAACGATATATCTGTAAGAGACATTAGTTAGTATTAGATTCCTTACCTTAGAATATCCCCAGGCGTCAGACTGGATCCGGAAACTTTTGCGTAGCAGTACCCTTGCGCGTCGGTAGGCGTCGTCTGCGGCTCCACGTCCGTCGTCAGCGTCGCCGTGATGACGTCGTCGGAGTACTTAGACGCCACCTCCGCGTGCTGACGTCAGTTCTTAGACACAGCTTTTCCCCGCCAGAAACGCAGAGCCATGTTAAAAACCAACACTGGTGCCATTGAAACTAGGGCCCTGAAAGGGGGTAACCCTAACCCTAGATATCGGTTCGCATAACGGGGAGGATGGGTGGGTCGGTAAGGAATCTAATACTAACTAATGTCTCTTACAGATATATCGTTACACAAGTAGTAACTTGTGCATCTGAAAGAGGCATGTTAGTATTAGATTCCTTACCTTAGAATAGATACCCCAGCAATACCAACCCCGGTGGTGGGTCTGCGAACCAATAATCACACCAGAAAGTCCTGGAGGACAGAACGGCCAAAGAAGCCATCCCTCCGGACTTGGCTGTCGAGGCAGTAGTGTCTTCCAAACGTGTACAGCGAGGCCCACGTAGCTGCCTGACAGATGTCTTGTAAGGGCACTCCCCGGCCCAGGGCAGTTGTAGTCGCCGTGGCTCGGGTGGAGTGAGCCCGTAAGCCAACAGGGGGCTCCTTTCTAGCCAAGGAGTAGCATGCCTGGATACACAAGATGATCCACCGGGAGATGGTCCTCTTGTGCACCGCTTTCCCCTTCTTAGCGCCCACGTAACCAACAAAGAGTTGGTCATCCACCCGGAACTGGCGTGTGCGATCCAAATAAAATGAGAGCGCACGTTTTGGGTCCAGACGGTGGAGCCGCTCTTCCTCTTTAGAGGGATGCGGTGGCGGGAAGAAGGTTGGCAAGGTGATAGACTGCCCGATGTGGAAGGCCGTGACAACCTTGGGCAGGAAAGATGGCTTAGTACGCAACACCACTTTGTCCGGATGGACAGAAAGGAAAGGTGGAGTACAAGAAAGAGCCTGGAGCTCACTCACTCTCCTGGCAGAGGTGATGGCAACCAGGAATGCTGTCTTCAGAGTAAGAAGGCGGAGAGGACAGTTGTGAAGTGGCTCAAAAGGAGCGCACATCAGAAACGTAAGAATCAGGTTCAAGTCCCACTGAGGCATCACAAACGGAACAGGAGGGAATGTGTGTGTGTGATGCCTTTTAGAAATCTACTTACAATAGGGGACTTGAACAAAGAAGGTTGATCAGGCAGCCTCAGAAAGGCTGAAAGGGCAGAAAGATAGCCCTTGATAGTGCCCAGAGCAGAGCCCTGCTGGGCAAGAGAAAGAAGGAAGAGAAGAACCTCAGAGAGAGGGGCAGCAAGAGGATCCACAGCCTTTGCTGTGAACCATGCCACAAATCTGTTCCACCTGCAGGCGTATACCGACTTTGTGGAGGGACGCCTGGCTGCCAGAATGCCGTTACAGACTTCAGGAGGCAAGTCAAATGGCCTCAACTGTCGCCGCTCAATCTCCAAGCATGGAGGTGGAGACTGGACAGGTTCGGGTGGAGGACCGTCCCCTGATGCTGCGACAGAAGGTCCTCCTGAAGAGGCAAACGAACCGGGGGATCGACTGACATACTGAGTAGCTCTGGATACCAGTACCTTTGTGCCCAGTCCGGAGCCACAAGGATGACTTGGGCCCGGTCGCGCTTGATCTTCTTCAGCACTCTGGGCAGAAGTGGTACAGGCGGAAAGGCGTACAACAGACCGCAACTCCACTCGCGACGAAAAGCGTCTCCGAGCGAGTGCCGCCTTGGAAATTCCAACGCGCAGAACTGATGACATTGCGCGTTCTCTTCGGTGGCGAATAGATCTAACCAAGGCTCTCCCCATCGCTGAAAGAGGCCTTGCGCCACGTCCGAGTTCAGACGCCATTCGTGATCCATCATGCCCCGACGGCTGAGCTCGTCCGCCCTGGCGTTCAAAGAACCTGCCAGGTGTTGAGCCACCAGGGTCACGCCCTGGCGTTCCAGCCATTGCCAGAGGCGCAGAGCCTCCTGGCAAAGGGTCCACGACCCCACCCCGCCCTGTTTGTTGCAGTACCACATAGCGGTGGTGTTGTCCGTGAACACCTGCACTACACTCCCCCTGACAGAGGGGAGTAATGCCTTCAGCGCTAGACGATTCGCCCGTAACTCCAACAGGTTGATGTGGAGCCGGGCCTCCGCCGGAGACCAGAGGCCTCTGATCTCCGCCTCTCCCATGTGGCCACCCCATCCCTGGAGGGACGCGTCCGTCACAACTACGTGCTCCGGTTGGGGAAGTGAGAGGGATCTGCCGCTGACCCAATCGCTGTCCGTGAGCCACCACTGCAGCTGTCTCGCAGTGCCCTCCGAGATCAGGACGTGGTCGGACAGGTTGCCCTGATGCTGGGCCCACTGAAACTTCAGGTCCCACTGCAGAGCCCGCATCCGCCACCTGGCGTGATGCACCAGTAGGATGCAGGAGGCCATCAGCCCCAGAAGCCGCAGCGTCAACCTGACCGAGACCCGGGATAACGGCTGAAAGATGAGAATCACAGCCTGAATATCCCGGACCCGCTGTTCGGGTGGATAAACCCGAAACCGCGCCGAGTCGAGAACCGCTCCGATGAAAAGGAGCTTCTGAGAGGGGCACAGGTGTGACTTCGGCACATTGATGGAGAACCCCAGCCTGTGCAGGAGCTCTGCCGTAGTCTGGAGGTGGCCGACGACTGTCTGGGGCGAGCCCGCCTTCAACAACCAGTCGTCGAGGTAGGGGAAGACTGAAACCCCTAACCTGCGCAGATGAGCTGCGACCACCGCCATCACCTTTGTGAACACCCGTGGGGCGCTGGTAAGGCCGAAGGGGAGCACGGTATACTGAAAGTGCTCGTGGCCAACCGTGAACCGCAGGTAGCGCCGGTGGGCCGGCAGGACGGGGATGTGGAAATAAGCGTCCTGCAAGTCCAACACTACCATCCAGTCTCCTGGGTCCAGGGCAGCTAGGACCTGAGCCAGTGTCAGCATTTTGAACTTCTCCTTCCGGAGGAAGCCGCGGACGTTCCTTAGGTCCAAGATAGGGCGTAGGCCCCCCTTGCCCTTCTTGGGTACCAGAAAGTAGTGGGAGTAGTACCCACATCCTACTTCTGGCCCAGGAACGCGCTCGATGGCCCCCTTGGCCAAGAGGGCCGTAACTTCCTCCTGCAGAAGTCGCAAATGATCCCCCGATACACGGTGGTTCTGCGGTGGCATGGCTGGAGGAGTCGCCTCGAAGGGGAGGGAGTAGCCCCTTCGGACGATTTGCAGCACCCACCTGTCCGAAGTGACAGTGCGCCAGTGGAGGTGGTGATGGCGAACCCTGCCCCCCCACTGGCGTCACATGGGCCTGAAAGCACGGACTAGGAGGGTTTTGAGGCGGATGCTGCGGGGGAAGGTGTGGACTGACCTCGCCGTTGTCACCGACCGCCGGGACGGCGGTTCCCACGGCTGCCACCGCGTTGGGTATTACCTTGAGGAGCGTGGCTGGCAGCACGTGTGGGTACACCCCTTCCGTGGCCACGAAAGGAGTGAAAGGCAGTCGATTGCTGGCGCGGGCCGAGAGGCCCAAGGACTTGGCCGTGGCCCTAGAGTCCTTAAAGCGCTCAAGCGCATGGTCTGCCTTGTCACCAAAGAGGCGACGGCCATCAAACGGCATGTCCATCAGAGTGTTTTGGACATCGGCCGAAAAGTTGGCGGACCCCAACCAGGCGTGGCGTCTGACCGCCAACGTCGTTGCCATCGCTCTACCTAGCGAGTCGGTGGTATCCAGCCCACACCGGATAGAATATTTGGCTGCATCCCGGCCCTCCACAAGGGCTTGGCCGAGTTTGGCCTGTACCTCCAACGGACACTCTGGCAGCACTTCCGCAACCGTATCCCACAGAGAGTGGGTGTAGCGGCCCAAGAGGCATGCGGTATTGGAAGACCGCAGACCCAGACTAAGGGATGAGAAGATCTTTTTACCGTACTGCTCGTACCTCTTGGATTCCCTGTCCGGCGGCGCCGACGGGAATGCGGTCTGGGAATTGGAGGCCTGGATGACCAGGCTCTCGGGGGTAGGATGGGTGGACAGGAAACATGGGTCGCCCGGGGCTGGGCGGTGGCGCCTGGCCACGTTCCTATCTACGGGCGAACCCGTAGCGGGCTTGGACCAAGTGCCCAGAAGAACGTCGGTCAAGGCCTCATTAAAGGGCAGCAGAGGCTCGGCCGAGCTTGACTGCGGTTTAAGGACCTCAGTGAGGAGGTTAGTCCTCACGGCCGCGACGGGGAGCTCAAGGCCCGAGGCCTTGGCAGCCCTCATCAACACCACACTGTAGGTTGCCCCCTCCTCCGAAGCCACGGAAGGAGGGGAGACAAAACCAGTGTCTGGAGAGGTGTCCAGACCACTGGCCTCCCCAAGGTCTCCTGCCCAGTCCTCATGAGACTGACACTCTCGGGTCAGAGGGTCCTCAGACCCCTCCCAATCCCCTTCATCACCCATCTCCTGATACTCAGGCTTTTCAACCAATGGGGCCTGTTCATAGAAGTGAAACTCTCCAAACGACGTCTGGAGCGGCGCCCATCGGGGCCGTCCCGACGTTGGAACAGGAACGAAGGAGGTATCGGGGACGGCGCCGCCAGAGGACGGCGCCGGAGGCAACACCTGATGGACCGACGCCGGGGAGGTCGTAAGGTCCACCGGCGACGATCCAGATCCCGAAGAAGGTCTAGGGGAGTCCCGCGGCGCCGGGACCGAAGGCGCCAGCGTCGCCGGGACCGCTGGACCCTGCGTCGTGATTGGGGGGCCCTGCGGCGCCGGGCCCGAAGGCGTCGGCGGCGTCGGGGCCGAAGCATCCAACGGCGTCGGGACCGAAGCCCCCGACCCGCTAGAGGCCCCAGACGGGTCCGCCGGGCCCGAAGGCGCCGCGGAGCCCGTCGGAGGAGAGAGTTTCCACAATGGCCATGAGGAAGCGCTCGATCTCCTCCGGCGTCGCGTCTAGCCCAGGGACCGTAGGGTGTGGAGCTGGACGCGGCGCCCGCGACTCCGACGGAGCCGCGTGGGTGGTGTCACCCGAACCCCCGGCCGCATCGCGTGAGCGTCGGGGGGAGTCCGAAGAGCGATGACGCCTCTTGGACTTCTTGTGCTTCTTACTTGACGACGACTTCGACCCGGAGGAGTGCGGCCTACTCTCGGAACTGTGGTGGCTCCGAGCCCGCGACCTGTCCCTCGACCTCCCGTGGGACCGAGACCTCTCGCGGCGCGGGACCGACTGCCGGAGTTCGAGTCGCCTGCGGGACCGCTCCCGCCTGGCTTTCGAAGAGAGGGCCCGGCAGTCGGAGCAGGCCTTGTCGTCGTGGTCGACGCCTAGACAAGTTAGACACAGGTGGTGAGGATCCGTGACCGACATCGTGCGGTCCCAATCCTCGCAGTGTTTAAAGCCAGGCATCCCTACGGCACCGATCGGAGTCGTAGACTTCGAGAAATGATCAAAAATGACCCAAAAAGTTAGTCAAAAATTGACTATGGGTTACTGCTTTTTCCAGATCTGCGCTTGCTGGCGCGGAAAAAAGAAGAACTGACGTCAGCACGTGGAGGCGGCATCTAAGTACTCCGACGACGTCATCACGGCGCCGACGACGGACGCGGAGCCGAAGACGACGCCTACCGACGCGCAAGGGTACTGCTACGCAAAAGTTTCCGGATCCAGTCTGACACCTGGGGATATTCGAAGGTAAGGAATCTAATACTAACTAATGTCTCTTACAGATATATCGTTACACAAGTAGTAACTTGTGCGTCCTGCTGTATGTATCACAGCACCCTCCCATGTGCCCTTACTCGGGCATTAATCTGCAGAGCTCCATGCACTTCCACTTATGACTGCCTTCCCGCCCGAGCGCCTCAGCCCCAGTACACTCTTGCCACACAGCCAAGGGAGGGAGGGGTCAACATGGGTGCCACGCCTGGGGATATTCTAAGGTAAGGAATCTAATACTAACGTGTCTCTTTCAGATGGTAAACCTCTATTGCTGTTCCCATTGCCCTGCTGGTCCCGGAGCAGCCCTTCTTAGAGTCATGAGGAAACATGATGCCAAGCAGTCTAAATTATCTTTTGAAAACAGTAGCCTCACAAGACAAATGGATGTTGAAACAGATGCAGACGCTGAGCAGGGTTCAAGGGATGAGGTGGATGGGCAAAACGATTACCTCTGGTCTGCTTAAAAACGATTGATAATAAATTGGATATACTTACCTCTCAGCTAGACCACGTCAAGAAACAAGTGGACACTCACGAAACCCGCTTAGATCAGCTGGAAAATCGTACCTCCAAGGCCCACAAGTTCTAAGTTGAAACTGCTCCAAATGGGCAGAGTACTCAATGTTATTAGAGCCAAAAATAAGTATTTAGAAGCCTGTTCGCGCCGAAACAACCTTTGAATAACGGGAATACCGGAAACAACAGCGATATCTAAGATGGAAACCTTTGTGGAAGAGTTGTTGTGCAAACTGTTTGGCCTAGACCTTCGACATGTTCACAGTCGAGAGAGCACATTGCACTTTGGGCCCTAGGCCTCCTGTTGGAGCGCCGCCTAGGCCAATCCTCGTACGTCTGTTAAATTTTTGAGACTGCAATATCATCCTACACCTGGCAAGAGAACGATGTAGCATTAACCACAAGGGGAACAACATCTCTCTATATCCTGACTTAACTCCAGCGGTACAGCGACTAGAAGTAAATTTGTGCCTGTCAAACAGATCCTGTTGCAGGCAGAGATCCCCTATTCCCTGCTATACCCAGCAAATTAAAGGTAACATACGATGGAATTGTGTGCCACTTCAGACGCCAAGTCGGCCATGAAATTTGCCAAACATTTGGGGGCCAGAAGCGTGCTGCTAGGGCAGCCAAAGGAGGCCCTTCGGACACAGGGCTAAGTGATAATGACTAGCTTTTGGCGCAATGTAATGCCACACACTGACAAATAACCAGAGTCTTCTTTCCAGGTTTGATCTTCCATTTACAGGAAATGGTGGCTCTGGACCCTAATGGAAATAGATCTGCAGCTGAAACCAGTGTTCGACACCAGAGTACCATTCTCGCTTAATGGTTTCAAGGTCTTTTTCACACAAGCGGCCACCCCGCCGCATGGCAGGGCTGTAGGCCAGTGTACTTATGCCCCCACGGAGATCTCCCGCTTCTTGTCCCTATGCTTGTGGCTGGGGTAAAGAATTGGGTTTGTTTGAAGTGAAGGGCTACTTTGCACAACCTAGTTAGGAGGTTGGTGTGGGTGGGTTGGGATTTTTAAATGTAGTTTTTCAGATCAGAGCTCCACAAAATCAGCAGATACTAGGACACCGCAAGTCACATCGTATCCATTGAAACTCCCTACAGTCAAGCCCATACGCGTACGCAACATTAGAACACACTGGCACACACAAAAGTGTCAGGCAGACAGTGAAGCCTGGTAGAGATCCTGTACAATCCCATAGGTACACCAGATTGCTTTGACGTCTTACAATCTACTCACCTGGAATATCCGGGGGTTGAATGACAACAGGCAAGCCAGACTTATACAGTATTATTTAACCAGGCACAATATTGACATCTGTTTTATTCAAGAGACGCATCTGAACAACCCCTCCCACGCTAAACCACATCTAAACCACATCACAAAAGATGGGGAGTATCTACTCCTCTATATTCTACAATTATGCTAGAGGGGTAGCTATACTAATACGGCAGGGCCTGGGTTGGACAACAACAGTCTCACACATAGCTCCGGAAGGGAGATATGTCATAATGAGTGGTAGGTTGGGAACTGTGAGCATGACCTTGGCGGCGATCTATGGCCAGAATATTGATCAGCCTGACTTCTTCCACAACATATGGGCCAAAATGAACATGACTAGGTGTGACACCATTATATGGGGAGGGGATTTTAACGCCCTGTTAGAGACGATGCCATAGATAGAAAGGGAATTTCTCGAAGGTTACACCGCAGATCTAGAGAGGCACTCAGCACTATTATATCGGAAGGCAACCTGACTAATAGCTGGCGGCAATGGCACCTCGGCACGGCTGAAGGCACAAGCATTACGGAGCATCACAATGCCTGGTCCAGGTTAGATTACTGGCTAGTGCCTAGAGACGTAGCCACCTGGTCGACATTTACCTAGGACATTATCAGATCATGCCTCTGTTCGCTTACAATTGACTATCCAGGGGCTGATGCAGAGGGTGTTTAGCTGGAGACTCTCCCCTAACACCCTTTCCGATGCGGTGTTTCAGGAAGAAATCAGGGGTGACATGGAGGAATATTTCACTTTAAACACGGGGTCTGTAAACCTAGGCCTAACTTTGGAAGGCCTTTAAGTTTGTAATTCGGGGGAAAAGCATAGCCCAACAAGCTGGGGTAATGCAATCTATTAGACAATTCCTTGTAAAGTTAGAAACAAGCATCAGGGACATTAAATTGCAATACTATAGTACCAATAATTCGAGTCTTTTGGTACCACTAAGGGAAAATGGTATAGAATAAGAAGAAGCACAGAGGGAGGTGAAATTTCTGGGTAAATACGCCCTAGCTAGACGGTATTGTAAAAGGGATAGGCCGGGTAGAACTCTAGCTACTATTCTATGAACGCAGAGCAATGCTACATACACACCCAAAATTTAGGATGATAATTGCGACCCAATCAGGGGCCCTCAGGAAATACTTGATCAATTCACCCAATGTTATACTGCTATATATTCCTCCACCTCTCCATAGAACTAGTAGATCTCCAGTCCTATCTTGACTCCATCGAACTGTTGTGGTTGGAGAGGGCACACAGGGCCTATTTAAACAAGCCCTTCACTACGGACAATATTATAGAAGTAATTAACAGTCTGCCTGCCGACAAAGGTCTGGGCTCAGATGGGCTCACCACCACCTTCTACAAGTGTTATGCATCGCTACTGGCACCCCACCTCTTGACAGTATATGAGGAAGCACAGGAGACAAGGCTACTTACTCCCACTATGCGGGAGGCAATCAAAACGTCACTGCTAAAACCAGGGAAACCCCCGAACGAGCGGGACTCGTTTTGCCCCTTATTGCTGACAAATATAGATACCTAAATTTACGTTAAACTACTGGCGAATAGTTTACAGCCACTGCTGCCCTCGATTGCTCAATGTTTGTTGACAAGGGTCTCATGACCGGCACTTTAACCCTTCCCAAGCATTGCACTTATTCTCACTCACTCACACACTCACTCACACCTTTCCCCTCCTTCACCCACTGGGGCACAAATGTTTTCTGAATAAGTGATGTACTTCCTTTGTGATATACGTAACCCGCTGGCACATTGTGATTAAATAACAGTGTTCCTTTGCAAATGTATTACTTTTTGTTTATGTTATGTTTTTGATTCTTGCATTAGGTATCCACCTTGTTTTTAACTTTGTACTGGGACTCTTTGCCTATCTGTACCGCTAGACACCCAGGTCCCAGTGACTATTTGGGTATACCCTTTTCCCGTAACGCACTCTGAGCAGGCGCACGTGGTATTGTATTTTGATTTGATAAAAGCAAACACACATCATGGTAGAGAACGAGCTTTTATCGTACACGGAGGAATACATCAACCAACTATTGAAAGACCCATCCCATAATTTTCTATCATCCAACACCCCCACCATAGACTTTACACTCAATGACAAGGTAGCCCGCCTGGAACGTCTGGAGAAAAAGTTGATCCGCATCAGACTGCATGGCCATTTGCTGACTAGTTACCTCCAAGCAAACATTATCCCTGTGGGCCTCCAAATTAAAATCGAACCAGCTATCTTTGTTGATATCCCTAAATTCAAGGAGGGCTTCAGTTTTTTAGCCAACAACTGCTCCCGGCACTGGATGGTGCTGGGAGTACACACTGCAGCCGAAAAAGTCCAAATCGTAACAAGGGAGACTGCAGCTCTTAAAGCTGAAATCGCAGGCGACACCACTTTGACCAACGCCAAAGACGCATTGACACATTTGGAAGCCACTTTGAAAGACTTTGAAACTACAACTCAATCCAAGAAACTAGAGAAATTAGCACGACAAGAAGAACATCTTTCCTTATCAACAGGAAGACTATTTCAAGCAGGATAATCAGGGATGCTTCACGAATAGAAACAGAGGGGGGTTCCGGGGAAGATGAAACTACACCACCTTTTCCGACTCCTCCTACAGCTCAGAGAGTGACACCGAGCTTCCCGGCTTAAGTTCGGGCTACGGTTATCAGGAGTACAGATACCCACCACAGGTCTCTTTTTTAGGTCAAGGCCAAGGGAGACCTCCAAGGGCCGCAACAACTGGTCCAGAGGGCCCCCACGGGGACAGCAACCCAACAACATGAATTGGGAAGGAGGCAGGGGCAGAGCCCAGAAACAGGTCACTTTCCGACCAGAGGAACATGGAGAGATATCCACTCGACGCAAAGTATACCGGTGATGAGTCCTCCACCCAACCCAGTGGTTAACATTTCGTCATATACCTTGAAGTATGAGGAGGCCAAAGTCCTTTCCTAGGTTCCCACTACAACACCCAACAAATTTGCCAACAAAACTGAACTACACAGATTCTTTAGGAAGATTCGCCTCTGCTACTATTTCAGAAATTCGACTTTCCAACAAAGAGCCTCCTTGCACAGGACAGAGTCCCTTCCTCGTTTGTCCCAGCAACTTACACCATGACAAACAAGATTCTGGATTATGAGGGGGTGGTTTTGAGAGGTCAGTAAGATATTGGAAGAACGCAAATACACCAAATTCAATATCAGTAGGATTGAGAAGGCTGCCTTACTGGCCCTTAAGGAAAACAAGGAAGTGGGAATCAAACCCGCGGACAAGGGTGGTGCCATTGTGGTTCAAGATGTGGTCAAATACAACGATGAGATATATAGACAACTCAATGACGGCGTCAGCTACAAGAAATTACCATCCGATTCTTCAAAAAACTTGGCGCTAGAGATACTCTCCCTCACCCAGGAGGGCCTAGAACAGGGTTTCATCACGGATCTTGCATTCCAAGACCTCAACCAAAGGCCTCCCAGACTACCAACAATCTACATGCTGCCGAAGATGCACAAGGACATGACCAACCCACCTGGACGTATCATTGTGTCCAGGTGTGGATCAATTTTGGAGCCTCTCTGCAAATACATCGACCATTTTTTGAAGTCCATTGCCGAAAATACCCAGACCTACCTACGTGACACCATGCAGACCATCAACATCGTGGACGAACGACTCTTTGATCACACTAAGCAACTACTGGTCACTTGTGACATTGTGTCATTATACACAAGCATTCCCCCAACAGAGCACCCTAGCTGTCGCGGAAGCAGCACTTAACTGCAGGCTTGCCCCAGTAGCAGTCCCTACTGACTTTATCATTTCACTTCTGAGGATTGCGATGATGAAAAACTTCTTTATTTTCCAGAACCACTTCTACCTACAGACAAAAGGAGTAGGGATGGGGACTACTTTTGCCCCAGATCTAGATATTATTTTTATGGATGATTTAGAGAGCAAGTACATTTTCAACGACACTAATCGTTTAACAACAATTGTGAACTGTGGAGGCGTTACATAGACGATATCCTGTTGATCTGGACCGGGAATCCATCTCAACTATCATCCTTTCACAATTGGCTCAATCAGAGGACCACTGACATCCAGTTTACGCTGCATTCTGATGCCCAACGAATTGATTTCCTTGACATAACCATCTTTGAAGAAGGAGATGAACTCTATACTACATTGTATCCATAACCAGGGGAGCCTAACTCTCTCCTCAAGTACGACAGTCATCATCCGAGAGGCCTGAGGGCCAATCTGCCTTTCGGACAGTTCCTGCGCATCCGCAGGAACTGTTCCATGAAGCATAATTACATGTTGGGGTCCGAAGATCTTGCACACCGCCTGATGGAACGAGGCTATCCCACAAGACTGATAAAGTAAGCCAGGAAGCAGGCATGGTTCAGCCCGCGTGAAACCCTACTTCAACCAAGAGATAAAGTCAACACGGTCGAAAAGAGGATGATTTGTGTGACAACCTTTTCCACCAACAGTAACGCAATCAAGAAAGTCATAATTAAACATTGGGGGCTCATATTGGATGACTTACAGCAGGACGGCCTACCCTTACATTCATACAAAAGGGCCAAGAGCATCAAAGATCACATTGTCCGTTCATTTCTCGAACCCCCTGAACCTGTTACAGTCCTATCGCTGTGGAACTTACCGCCTATTGTAGGCCATCATAGGTGTGGACTATGCAAGGCTTGCGCTACCACAATTCAGACCAAAGAATTTGAACACAACCAACATAAGATTTCCCTTAAGACCAAAACTAATTGCAATAACGAGTCATGTCATCTATGGGATCATTTGCCCCAGTGATTGATATACGTCGGACAAACTCAACAAAAGGTTAAAGTGAGGATACTTCAACACTGCATTGGATACGCTGCGAGGTACCTGGTGCACCTTTGGTAGACCACTTCAGGAGAGCAGGACATGACCATGATAGTTTCCAATGGATTGTCCTTGAGAAGGCCACTCTAGGACCGAGAGGTGGCGATATTGGCCTGATACGGAACATTCGTGAATCAAACTGGATCCCAACTTTTGACTCGATAAACAACGGATTGAATGAAGTAGACAGCAGTCACGCACAGTTAGCGACGCTTTGCCCATAGTACACATTTCTCTCAGCCCCTGGGGGTTAGGCATGGGCCTGGCTGTCTTTCATAACTATTTGCACTCTCTCTTGTAAGAGGGACACATTGTAAACTCTCCGCCATTGTGGCAATCCCAATAGAACCAGTTTTACACTTGGTTAGGTGAGTTACACACTGACAGACAGAGGCCCAGTACCCACAACCTACGTACACTGTCTGTTCGCCTTTGATTCACCATTGTTCTGATGGAGCAGATTTCATCTGCAGTCATGCATTGTTTTATTTTTTGTGCTTCAGACAGGCTGCATTTAAATTGCCACGCACATTTTGGTGCAGGTTAAAAACATGGCACATGAAAAACATGAAAGTGAGGCCTATTCACTTCAGACTGAAAATGCTTTTGCTGAATTAACATGTGTTTTTTTTTGCAATGTAGAGAAAAAGTGGCCTTTTTACCTTTGAAGATTTTTAATAGAATGTGTTTCTCTCTTCCCAGCACATCCATGTAAACTAAATGTATTATTCCTGTCTTAATAGACTTTGACTTGTTGCATATTTTGATAAACATTTTCAGTTAATAACACCTCTTTTTATAATGTGTGTGAATTAATAATGCACTTGGGAAACATAATGGACTGATTTACATGAATTAATATTATCTTTGTGTTTGTTTTATTTTTGGGGCCTACACAAAACATGGCTGCCTGTGAATCCATCAAGGCTATGACTTGCAATTTAATGAGAAGGGAGCATGCGCAGACTGTGGCAGCTTTCCTCATGACAAAAAGTCAAGGACAACCTGAACTCAACATTCTTGTGACTGTGCCAATGTACCAGTTAGTTAAAAGTGTCCATCTACTGCGCTGAGAAGGAAGGAAGGATGAATTAGATTGAAACATTTTTCCTAGTAAATGTTGCAAATGTTTATAAATGTAGTTATTCATGTATGCTTCTTTTGTTAAGACTAGTGAAGTCAGGTTTTTAGAATGAGTCAGGGAAGTGTGACCTCATGCCTTTATGACTGACCAATCACGTAAGGTTCTCCTGAAAAATGCTACATCTTTGTGTAGTCTGCCAATAATTATGGTATAAATACTGTCCTCTCTGGATGGGGACTGGCACTTCTTCTTTTTCTCAGCTCAGCTGGCTTCTATGGGTTAGGTACGAGAAACGTCCCGGGAGATTGCTGAAGGGCGGGCTTGCGTCCGAGGAGTGTCAAGGGGAGGTTTCTTGCTTCCACGTCATATCTTGGCACTTCATGCCACATTCCTTTGAGGCCTGTGAAGGGCGGGCTGCTTTCCTCTTTAGACACAGACAGACAGACAGAGAGTGCAGTGGATCAGGATAGGATTAGATGCTAAACTTTAAGTTTATGTTTTGACTAATTAATTAGGTCTGAAAAGATTTATTTGATTTATGCATTTATTTCTCTTAATAGCATATTTTTGCAAACTATTTAAGTACTGATTAGCTTTGCAAGACTATTTTTCTTAGAAACTCTTTAGGACTTTTGCGCCACATTTTTCATAACTACATGTAATGCTTATATGCAGACTGTAATGTGTTCTGTATTATTGATATTTTTCCTGTTTTCCAAATTCTGTAACCTAATTGATATTTTACTAATGAATAAAGGGTCAGAGAAAAACTTAACTTTTGACTAGAAAATAAAACCCTTTAAAATACTCAACAACTCTCTTTATTGGCTTACAATAATAATTGTATTTTGACTGTTCATCTTTATTTAAAGTCTCCTGAAGGTAATACATGGTGTGAAGGGCCCAACACCTTTTGAGCGGTAAATTAGAGGTAGCATGTGGGTTTTGCATTGAGAAACTACCAGAAGAAATTACCGCTCTCCATCAGTTCCATTGTGTATGCATCTCTAGTATCTCTGCAATTTTCTGACTAACACTATCTGATGAGCAATAAACGCCTTTACCCTCATGCTTGAGAGGTACGCGTTCCCTCACTGCTCTGAATTAGCATGGAGTTCTTTGTCATAACCGGACTGTTTATATTAACCTGTATAGCTGCCTGTTCCATCAATTGGCAATATTGTTATGCTGATCTATGCAATTGCGGGGTCCGTACTTTGAGTTGTTTTTGCTTTCTGCTCATTAATTAACATTTTAGCAAGAATTGTGGGGTGTCCGACAATTGAGATTAGTTTCTACTTTCATTACTGATTCACCGTTTCGTTTCAAGTCTTTCTGCGCTGACCGTCCCCGCATCCAGCCTGAGAAAACGTGCACGCGCGCAGCATGCGTCTTTTGACATTTAATCCCGGCTCGCACACCCCGCGGCCGACTGCCTCCAAGGGGAACAGCTGTTTACAGGAATGCCTAATTCGACTTTGCCCACAGGTATTGTCGGTTCGACAACCGAGCGGTTGTTTTAAGGTTCTTTCCAGTTAGGGTCTGTTATTTTAATATTGATTTCCTCCGTTGACTCGATCTTTGCTCTTCAGATGTAGCTGACCGGCACCAGTGGCTTTACAGTGAAATAACACACATCAGGGACCTTGGATCTCTTCCAGCCCGCGTGAGTGTAGCAGCACGTTTATGTAATGGTGTGTAGAGTATTTGCAAGTTCTGCCATACTTCGTGCCTTGTTTTCAAAGGTTCCTTAGCTCGTTTTTCCATTCTTTTTTCAGATTCATTGCTTGCCTTAAATTTGTTCTCTTTGGTATGAAACTTCTAAGCACTTCAACCCATGTCAATTTTCACGGTATTTACCTACACTTTGCGCCTTCATTTTAACTCAAAATTAGATGTCCCAAAGTATTTAATTCCTCATTTTATTTCACATTATAGGAACTCTGCCCCGCCACTAAACCCCTGTCCTGAGGAAGACCCCTATACGTTTATACGGATACCTAGCTTTCTGTTGGGGTCAAAACGTCGACAACCTACCTACTGGCCAGCTTGCACCTCAACCAGAAGTACTGCATAGGCTTAGGGAGCATGGCTTTGTTGAATTTAATAAACTTACGTTGTTTTTTTCATCTGGCTCCATGTTGAAGCCAGTGTTCAATGTTTGTTGACAAGGGTCTCATGACCGGCACTTTAACCCTTCCCAATCTTTGCACTTATTCTCACTCACACCTCTCCCCCTCCCTCACCCATTGGGGCACAAATGTTTTCTGAATAAGTGATGTACTTCCTTTGTGATATACTTAACCCGCTGGCACATTGTGGTTAAATAACAGTGTTCCTTAGCAAATTTATGAATTTTTGTTTATGTTATTGATTCTTGCATTAAGTATCCACCTTGTTCTGCACCATTTCTATAGAACTCCTACTCAACTCCGTCGTATGGGACTCCGGCCGGATACTAGATGTTGGAGATTCAGGGCTACACCCACAACATTTCTACATTTGGCTTGGTGCTGCCCTCCCATTGCGACATACTGGGTAGCCATTTTCAACATGATTCATGATATTTGGGGAGTACAAGTTGAGTCCACACCGTTATTGGGGATATTGGGGTACGTGAAGGATACCCCGGCAGGTGCCCGGAAACTTCATGCTATGCTATTGGTGAAACGGAGGGTAGCCATGCACTAGAGGAAACTAAATGCCCCGTAAGTTAATACCTGGATACAAGATGTAACTTTTTGTCACTCAACTTTCTATATTCTGGGAATTAATGCCCATCGCTTCCAGACCCAAAGATATCTGGGGTATAGTCCTGGAGTGGGTACTCACTCTCCAACCTGACACTGCTAGCTCACCCAACCTCACAGATGCAGATGCACATGCCTAGCTTCTTATCATACCCTTAGCCAGCCTTGTGAGATATGGGACACCAAAGGGATATGCTGTCAAGTAGGCTCATGAAATAGCCGAAACTGTACTAAGATAATTCAGGATTAAACTGTAGCTAGGATAATGTCTGGGAATCTTTGAGTAATTATGTAACTGATACTCTGACCCATATTTGCTCTGTTATGGTTGTTGTTAAGGTACTAGCGTAATATGCAACACTTGCAGGTGTCGGACAATATTAAGCAATGTGATCATGAATGTATGGAGTTAAAACACCAATAAACAAATATATATATAAAAAACTATATACAGGTGACCGCTAGTAGGTAAAAAAAAGTATATATATATATTTACACACATACACATACGCTTAAAATGTTTAAAATTGACTTTGCACTGAAGTGTGTATATGTATCTTTTTGTATGTATAGGCAGATACACAAATAGGCACACATATATACAAAGTCAGACTTAAACATTTTAAACAAACATTAGGTTTGTATATTGTTTCACACCAATACTGCTTTGCAGTGAAAGGTAGATGGACAAATAAATGTGTGTGGCAAGATTAATTCGAATTGTTTGTCCATTGCCTCTAGGCACATTCAACTGCGTCAGTGATGGTCATAAGGGGGAGACAAGGCAATTAGAGTTGGGGCACTGGCCCAATCTGGTCGCCCTCTAGAGACACCATTGCTGGGGAGAAGCAATTGCAGATGTGTGGTACTGAGTGAACCACAACGAAAGCGACTCGGGTCTAATTAGGAGAATTTCACTATTGGGAAGACTTCTGGATGCCACTAAGAATTAAAGTCAACTGCCAAACCAGAATAGATGAGTGCTGTGTGGTAATTGTACATCGTGCAGCTTAGGCTTCATTCCATCTCATATCAGCGCAGACAGCTGGAGTGTGGGTAGACAGGACAACCATGGGAGACACTTGGAGCAATGTGCGCTGCTCCAACAATGGCCCTCCCTGCGCCTTCCCTGCAACAAAATGCCTTGTGTGTGACCCATAATTGTCTAGACCAAAGCAACTTGTCTCACTACGTCAATTACATTGTCATTCTACAGCAGAACCATACTTCTAAACCTCCTTTGGCTGGCAGCTTTCTGGTGTCATGCTGGCAGCGATGAGGGTGTATTGCACATTTTCACCAGGCTGTAGCTTTCAAACATTCAGGTCATAGTTTGCCAGCTACAATAAGAATTGAGTGAACGAATATCGAATCTGTAAAGTGCATGGCTGTCCTGGAACAGGGTATTTAGGAATTAAGAAGCGAGCCTTGAGTAGGCACAGAAGCGAAATTGTGGAGAATAGGTGCGTTTTAGTAATTTGAGAAAGGCAAGAGAAGGATTTCTGGTTGAATTATGCTTTCTACAACAGTTTGCTTAACCTGAGGTAACAGACCCGTTCTAGTGCCTAGCCTATTTGTTTTCTGAAAGTTCGTTGATATGTCTCGCAATCCGGAGGCCTGCGGACCTCTTCAGGTCCCCTTCTCACTCTCAAGCCAGTAGCAAACCACGACAGTACTGCACACCATGCCTTTCGATGCTTTTCTCAGTAAATGTCTCCCTCTTGCATTTCCAAGACTTTTAGGATCCCAACATCCAGTCCACTCAATATCTGTTGGCCGCGTGTAACATACCTCTCCATCTTTGAACCGCTGCTTCAGTTGTTTCAGCATGACTGTGAGCTTCTTGGACTGCACTCCACTGTACGCCAACAACATGCTGCCAAACTGACGCTCGGTGATCTTGCCGTTTACAGGGTCTTGGCGCTCAAACTGCAAGTGAATCAACAAGAAGATTGAATGCTTCTATAACAAAATCATTTTTATTCCTCACTCCAGTGTGCAGTCCTGATTAACATCCAAATCAAAACTGGTTTAAGGATCCGGTTAGCAGACCGATTATATATTTTTTTAAAACACACACGTTTAGAAACGGCTTTCAGATCCTTCACACTGGCGTAAGGAGGTTGCACATTAACAAGGGTTGCATACATTCGAATATTCTTTCTATCCTGGATTATACTGCGCTCTTGCCATTCAGGCAAGGTTTTCCAGTTGATTACTACAATTATACTCCAATGCAGATATAGGTAATTTCTAAAAGTGTGCCATCAATTTTTCTGACCAGTTTTAGTATAAGCTGCCACCAAGTATTACAAAAGCAAAGTTTGATGGATTTTAAGGAATACACTCCTTAGTTTCCTGATATCATATGTTGGTACAAAATAGTGCAATAGAAGAAATTTGAATCGAGAGCAGTGTAAATAACCTATAATGGAAGACAGAATGTTGCTCGGAGGGCTTCTTTGTATTACTCTATCTTGTTCAGTGCTCATCGCTGCCAGCTGCCAAAATCTTCCAATCTGAGCATTTTATTTAACTTAGAAGCGATCAGCAGGGTGGGGTGCTATCTGGGCACTATGCTGGCAGCAACTTTTTTCTATTCCTTGATTCCTTGTGGTAAAGTGTGTGAAAAGGAGGAAGTCCATAAAAATGGTGGCCCGAAATATGGGATGTGGCAGGAACTAAGACACATGGGCCCTCACACATGTGGGTCCCCTCGGGAATGAGCAGCACAGCAGTGCACTGGACTCTGCTTTGATCTGAATTGATGCAGGGTCTCCACATGCCGGGTTGCCCCCTCTGCCTGTACTTTAGGAAGCACCAGAGCAGTTATCTCGTAAGGATCTGGGGGTCCATTGTCTACCGATCTAGGAGAAACAATGAAGGTTTCTAGTTCCAACTTTTCTACACTCGGGGCTGTAGCACTTCATCCAAGTAAATGAAGAACCACGGGATAATGCACAGGGGTTAGCGTTTATCCAGTACAAGGCCAGTTGTGCAACAATCAGCTAGCCACTCAAATCTAAACTTGGCTCAAACCACTAGGGATAGGGTTTCACCAATTACGAAGTGTACTTGTTCAGATGCGCCATAGTTTCCTAGCAACCGGCTACCGGAGGAACTGTCCTAAGGATGTAGATTGGAAACCAGTACCAAATGACACCGAAGAGCACACACTGCCGTTTCACTGCAATCCTTAATATGCAAGTCCAATGCGGGCGTGGATGATATTACATTTTTTTTTGTTTTTAATTCACAACCAGGGTCTGTACTGTACATGATATGATTGGCTTCGACAACAAGAAGCAGCTGACACATGTTTTGTGACAGTGGGCTTAACACTAGATTGAAATACATCCCTGCTTACCCACTGATATTTCAATTGACATATGTCTACAAGAAGTAAGCAAGGACTCACATATAATTGAAGAAAAACATACACTCAATGCCAGACACATCAAATCAGGCGCGCAGCACCCATTGGGCTCATGGGGCTTCAGTGAGACATTGGATGGAACAGGGTATCATGATAATACAACACTTTTTAGACACACGACCTGCAGCACTGTATAAACACACTGAAATATTATTGGATTTGATACGTCTGGTGTTGGATAATAACATCTTCACACACAATGGTGAGCAGTATCACCAAATTCAGGGTGTGGCTATGGGTGCTAGATTTTACCCTTGTTTGCTAACTGTTTGAACAAGTCTAAATCACTAGACAGTAACTGTTCCTATGAGTAAGTGCTAGCCCATTCGGCAGCATAGAGTATAGGTGAAAAGCCAGAGTAGTTGGAATACACCCATCTTAGTCAATGAGTGAAGGTTGGATGAAGGGGAAATCCTTAAATTTGAAGAATAGCTCTTACACACCCGTTAAGGTGTCATATGCTTCATCATTAGGCGTGATGCTCCCCGTAGGGATGGCGATTTAGTCCCCCACGGGCCCCGCGAGAGGGCTCTTTGGCGGAGATCTTTTTCGAGGAACGCCGCAGTGGGAGTGTGGGTATGTCGGGAGTGTGCAAGTGAATTAAAAATAAAGTAACTATAGCCTAGATAAAGTTTATTCTTGGGTCCATTCTGTATAATTAAAAACAGGAAAAAGGAACTCGCATACCATTTCTCTCGTAAGGAGGGTTTGTTTGTTTTTTCAAATAAGGTGGGTAGTGATGTAGGTTAATAGTCAGGTCGGCATGTTTCACGCCTAGTTGGTCCCTAATGGATCCTATGGTGTTTCATCTGGACCGGGAAGAGATTAAAGTGCATAGAAAAACAGTTAACAGGGGTTTGAAAGAAACACAAAATACACCCTGTTTTAATGACCTGAATCAGGTGTGTGGTTGAGGTGTCTCTGAACCCAATCGTTAGTGCCCAATCCTACGTATAGATCCAACCCCAAATAATATTTGGAGATGCCTCAACGGCGGGAACAAGCGTCTCAGAAGGTTACAATGACCTCCTGGTAACTAGCATTTGTAGCTGCCCTCAGCCGTTTGTTCGCCGGACCTAAGCTAAGCTCTCTGTCCCTCTCTTTGTGTATCTGTTTGATCAAGTACCTATTTGTAAAAAGGAACCCAGTGAATTCTTGGAACATATACTGTACTGGGGACGTTACATTGATGACGTCATCATGTTTTCATGTTTTGGTCAGGAAATAATGACTGCCTCAATAGACTTTTTGCATACCTGAATGAAAATACCTTCAATATTGCATTCTCAAAAGAACAATGTAACTGAGAAGTGCATTTTCTCGACATGACCGTCCAGACGGAAGGTCATAGGTTGGGGACGCATCTATTTGGAAAACCAACAGCCTGCAACTCAGTATTACATGCCACCAGTGCCCATCCTCCCTCACAGACAAGAGCACTTCCCTATGGTGAAATGTTAAGAACAAAACGGAATTGTAGTAAACCAGACAAATTTAATCAGGAACTGGATAAGGTAGAAAATAGATTTATCAAGAGGTGTAATTGCAAAGATGTACTAGCTACTGCATAACACAAACTGACCAATTTTAAGCGTGAGAGTTTACTAGTTACCACCAACAAAAAGAAGAAAAGCAAAAAAAGGAAACAGTCATTATTACTCCTTATTCAGTACTCAGTCCAGAGGTGTATAGAGTTCTAACCAAGCATTGGCATTTACTAATTCGAGAGCACATTCTAAAAAAAAGCCATTGGGGATAAACCTATGCTTACAAATGGCAGCGGTAACTCACTCAGACATCTTTGCCTGTGTTATATACCTCCGAATGTTAGGGGTACTTGGCTACCATATCTACTGAAAAGTTTCTATGAATGTGGCACATGCAGCATTTGCTGCTATGCCTTGGACAAAACCACCACTTTCATGTACAATACTAATAAGACTAACTGGATACGCAGCTTCATCAATTGCAACACAAAATATGTTGTATACTGTGTTCGATGCATATATAATCTACCATTGAGATCTCCGTCGGACCCTAGGCTGAGAGCCCTCCCCTAGCTTCTCGCCAGGAAACAAATCCGTTTCAGGATCATTACCCTGGTCCATAAAGCTATCTCTGGGACGGGCCCCAGTTACCTATTAAAAAAACTTAAATGGTACCAGCCCAGTAGAACTTTGAGATCAGGAACCAAGTATCTCCTAACTCCACTCAGGATACGTAATTCCAGGCATGGTGGGAAATCCTTCTCACATCTTGCACCTACTACGTGGAATGCTCTCCCCTATCACTGTGAGAACCTTGGGTGATATGTGTGCTTAATAAAATCTTGTAACATAATATTACATAATCAGATCTACATTGGCAGTACAGTGAGACCACTAAAAGAATGAATACAAGAGCATGTAAAGGTCATAACAAACTATACCGCACATTACCCAGTGGTTACACATTTTACAACTAGGCATAAGACCATTGAAATGGGGAGCATTTTCTTTCCTGGTGTGGAAATCGCAGAAATTACCGTTGGCATAAGCTGAAGGCATTTTTGTTTGTGGCATCCATTTGCATTAGCCTTGTGTTGGCCATGTGATTCTGCCATCTTCACTGTTGCCTGCCTTTCTATTCTGCTTAAGTCATCAGCTTTAGTTAACTCCTTCTATTCTAAGCCAGAGCAATGTATGAGCTCAGAAAGGCATGTAGCTGCTAGAAAGCACCGGTTTTAGAATGTAACTGACAGGCTATTCCAACTGAAGTAACCAGTTCTGTTTCCCCTCCCACTTTGCTGACCAAGTGATTTCTGTCTGCCCATGTTAGTTAATAACTATTCCTGTATACGCCTGTATCTCCTATTTGAGTCTCCATGCTTACTCAGCAACAAATCAGGTATATAAGCACCATGGTTTCTGTATTCCTTGTACTACCTCATACAGTGCCCAAGGATGTTGTATTGATGTAGTCCCACTCACGAGTGTTAATAAACTTGTTTTCTTGATATTCCAGCTTCCGTGCCAATCTCTATTTTGTTGGTTTAAGGACCAGTGGACAGAGAAGGGTGAACCTCTGCACCGGTGGGCCACAAAAAAAGATAATTTCCACACTGGGATCTATATGGTCGGTCCTCTGCCTAGGGGAGTAGATGGAACCCTCTTACTCAGAGAACTGGAAAGTACATGGAGGGCAGTGGAACTGGGGATGAACATTGATAAGGAACTAAATGTATTTTTATAATTTCTAGGTTATCATTTTTGCAAAATGTATATGCTGTAGATTGTTTGGATTTTCTTATTTTGTGATAATGAAGTGATTGCCAGATGGCATGCGTGGCCAAAACTCTTATTCCTTTGGCAGATATTTATAACAACTGATGTATTTGTTCTTAATTCCATTCCTAACCTGCACTTGAGTGTTATATATATATATATATATATATATATATATATATATATATATATACACACACACACACACACACACAATGATTTTGTTAATGAGTTATATCCTTGGATGTACACAAATGTAAATGGAAAAAATAATGGATTATTGTGCACAATCCATATCCGTTGAGATGAATGAGCAACTGAAACCCATAGTATCATATTGAAAGGCACATGATATGATGAAATGATTTATTGAGCGCACGTACACCAGCGGTTTCTTGGCGCTTAGGCGAAGAGGCATTGACTGGTGCGGCGGGAGGAAACTAGTTATAGGCCAAGGAAAAAAGCCATGTTTTGAGCGTTTTCCTAAACTGAGAATAGGAGGGGACTTGGAGCAGTCCCGGGGCGAGGGAGTTCCAGAACTGTGGTGCCAGGGATGAGAAACGTAAGGCACAGTGTTTTTTCCGTTTGAATAGACAAGGGGTCATAAGGTTTGAGCTGGCAGAGCGTAGGTCGCGAGATGGAGTGTAGCGCTGTATTTTGGAAGCGATAAAAATAGGTCCGTGGGAAGACAAGGCTCTGTGAATCAGGCAGCCAAGTTTGAAGAGGCTGCGCTGGGTCACTGGGAACCAGTGCAGACTCTTTAGCAGGGGTTTCACGTGGCTGAATTTCGGCTGGCCATGGACAAGCCTAGCGGCTTGATTCTGTACCATTTGTAACCGGCGTGATTGATATGCAGGGATTCCGGCGCACAGTGAGTTTGCGTAATCAATACGTGACATTACTAGGGCCAGTGTAACTTGGATAAGAGCCTCAGATGAAAGAAATCTGCTGATTTTCCGGATTCTTCGCAAGTGGAAGAAGCAGACTGAAACCACTGAATTGATCTGGGCCTTCATGGAAAGATCGCTACTAATGGTTACTCCTAAGCTCTTGACCGAGCTGAGTGGGGAAGGCGGGAATCCCAAGGAGTGGGACCAGAAGTTAGAATTCCACGGATTCGCTGAGGACCCTGTAAGGACCAGGTCAGTCTTGTCGGGGTTAAGCTTTAACTGGTTTAGGTTCATCCAGTTACTGATGAAGTTCATAGTTGATTGAAAGTTCTCCATAGAGGAGGGTGAAGAGTCAATGTTAAAGATAAGCTGAAGATCATCGGCGTAATTAAAAGTAACTACTTCTCTCTTCCGGATATCAAAACTCAGGGGGAGAATGTATAAATTGAAAAGAAGGGGGAAAGGGAGGACCCCTGGGGGACCCCGCAGGTCATTTTTTTTTTCTCCAAGTAGAAGCTGGAGAGACGAACTGCTTGATAGCGGTCGTTGAGAAAGGATGTAATCCATCTCAACGGAACGCCCTGGATGCTGGCGCTCTCGACCCGGTCGAGCAGCAAGTTGTGGTTGACAGTGTTGAAGGCCGCCGCCAAATCCAGGTGCACTAATGCCTGCGTGATGTTCTGGTCAGCCCCCTTTCTGAGTTCATCGTGGACGGCCAGGGGAATGGACTCAGTGGAGTGTTCACACCAAAAGCCCGCTTGATGAGGGTCTAGGTAGTGGGAGTGTTCCACAAATGTGCTCAGGCAGTTTGCAACATAAGCCTCCAGGATTTTACCCAAAAAGGGAAGCAGCGATATTGGGTGGAAGTTGCCGAGTACCAGGGTGTCGGCACCTGCTTTTTTAAGGATAGGTGCAACTTCCGCTATCTTAAAGATGTTGGGGACGATGCCTGAGGTGAGGGAGTTGTTAAGGAGCAATAAGGGAGGTTCAGGAATGTGGAGAAATAGCTCCCGGGCGATGTGAGGAGGGCAGCTGTCCCTTGGAGAGCCTAAGCAGACCTATTTAAGGAGGAGAAAGAAAAACTCCCGAGTAATCAGAGGGAAAAGGTCAAAGAGGAAAGGGTTATGATAAGCGTAACTGGGATCAGGGGGTGAGGTGGCCTTGGGGATACTAGTTTTTATATTGATAATTTTGTCAATGAAGTAGGAATTAAGGGAGTCACAGAGGGTTTGTGATGGGGATGGTTTTACAGTGACCCAATCAGGTTTCTGGAGTTCATCAACGATGAAGATGTCTTTGGCTTTTGTTAGTGGATTCCAGAATTTTTAAGGAGAAATAGTCAGATTTGGCAGCGAGAATGGCAATTTTGTAATCTTTAAGGGCTGATGTAAAAATTGATTTTTTGAGGGGGCAGTAGCCTTGTCTCCACCTGTGCTCAGTTTGGCGCAGGGCAAGTTTCTTATCCTTATGGTCCTTGGTAAACCAAGGGGTCATGGGGCCTCTTGTTTGTGAGCTTTTTCAGGGGAGCGAAACTTTCTCTTGCCGAAACCAGCCATGCATTGATGTTTTCTGCCTGAGTGTATGGCGATACCGAAGGGTCCGTGGGCTGAGAGGAACAAGGCATAGAGGTGGATAGGAAGGAGCAGAGAGTTGTGATATCTACCCGGCTCCAGTTCCTGAACATTGGAGAATCTGGTGAGGGGGCTTTAGTGGTTGGGGTATTGGGGATGAAAAAGGAGATAAAATGGTGATCAGACCATGTGCAGGGAGTGATTTGTAGGTCAGTGATGTCAAGGTTGGAGGTCCAGACCTGATCCAGGGTGTGTCCTTTAATGTGGGTGGGTACTTTGATGTGCTGGGAGAAGTTCATTCCTTTCAGCAGATCAGAAAATTCTACTGAGCACAGGCTTTCAAGGGGGTCAAGTGGCCAGTAGTTGAAATCTCCAATTATCAAGATTCTTGCATGGTTGATCGCCGGCTCAGCTATCAGATTACCAAAAGATTGTGAGAAGTTGGGCAAATGGGCCAGAGGCCTGTAGGATAACGCACAGGTGAATGAGGAGCCTTTAGATTCAAACTTAAAAAGAAGGCTGTCAACCGAAGGGATTGTTAATGTGGAGAGGTGATATTATGTGACTCAGAAATTATGGCCACGACTGCCCCCCCCCACCCCCCACCCCCCATTTTACTCTCAAGCCTGTTGGACTGGAGGACATAGTAGTTTCCGAGGTTGTGGATTCGGCTGTTAGCCATGTTTCAGAGTAGAATATCTGGTTTGATGGAGTCTAGGAGATAAAAAATCTCTAATTGGTGCTTAACCATAGAGCAAGTGTTAAGATATCAAATGGACAGTTTGTCCTAACGAGCGCTTGTACAAGGGGGAAGAGGAGCTGGGGAGGACGTCCCTCGTGTTGGTAGGTGGCGGGTGAACGGGGAGATAGGGAGTGGGACTGCAAGTAGTGTTTTTGCGGGACAAAATCCCATGTGTGTCTAAGATTCTCCTAGTCTCTGGATTGATGGCCCACTCCCCCTGAAGGAAGTTGAGCTCTGCTGAGGAGTAACAGAGGGGGAAACGGGCATAATGCGTGGCCCCTGGCCCCGGCCGACTGCGGACGGGCGCAGACGGGCTTGCCCTTGGCACTCCAGCTGCCCGCGTCCGCTGCGCGACGGGAAGCACATTGGCAGATATAGGCTGCAAGCACGGCGCTAATCTCGGTGCTCCGCCCCCAACTCCCACCAAGGAAAGACAAGTACAGTTTGATCCTGGTGATTAATGGATCTATCATCACACGCATGGATGGTGGGGTCCATTATAATGACAGCTGCTGTGGTGTTTCGGTCCGTAACTAAGTGACAACCTATGTTCGTTTTAACATCATCTGATAATGGATGCATTTCTTTTCATATTTTCGAGAGACTATTGGTAATATTCGTAATTTTATCACATGGTCAGCGACTAGCTGCCGCCCCCCCCCCAATCCGGCACCCAACACCAAGGAACGTGGACACGAGACGTGTTTACTCTTTGGAAGGCGGGCGCTAGTCGCCCGGCCGTATTTATTAAAGTATGAAATTAAAAAAGGGTTTTAATTGCATAATCAACAATGAAATACAAAAATCAGCAGGACATTCAGTTATACAATCGTTATCAACAAGTTTGAGAGCCTGACCTTAACAAAACTCTAATACAAATTGTTCCTAGCTTAACTAAACATCCTATCTTGATTTTTGTACATTTCTGGCCATATGGCAGGGTCACTACCGGTGTCAGGTCCTACAAGCTGCGCCTTCCCCTTAGAAGTGCGCATGCGCAGTGTTACCCCGGGAATTGCCCGGTCTATGCCCCAAACTCCATTTACCCACTAAAGGAGGGCCCTTACTCTGCGCCGGTGGCGTCATGAGTCCACGCGCGCGGGGTGGCTACCAGCCTAAGGAAAGCGTGAACTACTCCTACCCGCGCTCCTTTGCATATTACCTTGCCCCTGGAGTACTGGGAGTGGCCCGCAGGCTCCTCCCCCTGGGCGGGAACCTCCATAGGATGATGCCCGCCCCCTCAGACCTCAAATATGTGCTCACCGATAATGACCTTACCGCATGCCCCATACCTAATAAATACGACGACCTATGGAAAAAAGTCTAAAGGACAACTACACTGGCTAATAAATAACAGCATCCACGCATAGCTAAAGGGGAAAAAAGGCCTAACGACACATGGCATAAATTACAACTCGGTTCACGCATGTTGCCCATAATCACAATAACTACGTATATCTACAAAGGGAAAAAAGGCCTAAAGACACATAACTTCAAATCTAGTTCACTTCACACTTCATTTTTCTATAGAGGGAAAAAAGTCCTGACAGCAGATCACAAAATACCACAACAACCTACTCTCTCCCGCGGTCTATACCTATGAAACTTACCATTAGACCGGACATAACGCTGCTTAAACTTTGTACCAAGGGATGGTGGGTGGGAAACAAAGAAGCCCCGAACGCGGGGCACAACGTTCCGTGAGGGAGCGTCCAGGGACAAGGGAGTCTCCTGGGCGCTCCCTACCTCTTATTCCCGAGGGGCCGGGTGGCCCCTCCTCACGCCCGCCCCCCCCGACCCGGAACCAGTCCATTGATTCCGGGTCAGGAGGGGCGCCGGCCAATCGGCGGTGGGCCGCGCCCCCAGGGCACGCCCCCACCGTCGAAGGACCCGAGGGGAGAGGGGGTGAGGCGGTCGCCGCGCCGCCATGCGTGCGGGGGGGCCGAGGGCCCCCCCTTTTCACATGGTCAGCGACTAGCTGCCGCCCCCCCCCCAATCCGGCACCCAACACCAAGGAACGTGGACACGAGACGTGTTTACTCTTTGGAAGGCGGGCGCTAGTCGCCCGGCCGTATTTATTAAAGTATGAAATTAAAAAAGGGTTTTAATTGCATAATCAACAATGAAATACAAAAATCAGCAGGACATTCAGTTATACAATCGTTATCAACAAGTTTGAGAGCCTGACCTTAACAAAACTCTAATACAAATTGTTCCTAGCTTAACTAAACATCCTATCTTGATTTTTGTACATTTCTGGCCATATGGCAGGGTCACTACCGGTGTCAGGTCCTACAAGCTGCGCCTTCCCCTTAGAAGTGCGCATGCGCAGTGTTACCCCGGGAATTGCCCGGTCTATGCCCCAAACTCCATTTACCCACTAAAGGAGGGCCCTTACTCTGCGCCGGTGGCGTCATGAGTCCACGCGCGCGGGGTGGCTACCAGCCTAAGGAAAGCGTGAACTACTCCTACCCGCGCTCCTTTGCATATTACCTTGCCCCTGGAGTACTGGGAGTGGCCCGCAGGCTCCTCCCCCTGGGCGGGAACCTCCATAGGATGATGCCCGCCCCCTCAGACCTCAAATATGTGCTCACCGATAATGACCTTACCGCCACAGGCCAGTATTGTTAACCGACGATCTGGCCTCCCCCTCTAGCCCCTATCTAAGGACACATCCTCCTACCCCAGCCCTCCAGCCAAGCCCAGATATTGTCAGCCCATAGGACATTACCCTCTTCTGTCAGATGAACCCCGTCTTTCAAATAATACTTTTGACCCCAGATGCACCCATGAGGTATTGACTGTAACACGGGGGTTCGGAACAACCTATCCAGCCGTGTGTTGATCCTCTTTACCGAGTGATTCAACGCCCTGACTGAATCGCCCCCCCGCCACTGAAGTCGAGGTATTAGTTGTGACCATACTAGTGTGCACCCGGGGCAGGTCCTAGCTATCCAACCCGCTGTTGAGATAATCTCCTCAATCAAGGTGCGCCTGCCCAGTGTTGCCAAATCGTTCTCCCCAAGGTGAAGTATCACCACTGACGGTGGAGCCCGCTGGCGTGCTAACAGCCCTTGGAAGAATCCCCTAAACTCGTGAAGACACAACCCTCCTCTACCAAAGAACGTGATATTCAACCCTAGTTGTGCCGCCCTTTCCTTCTTGTCACCTGACAGGAAAACACATTCCGCTCGCTTAACATATGAATGACCAACAATCCAGACATTGTTCTTTGTTGTTTCCTGGTCGCCGCTCCGTGCCGATGAATGTTGGCGGTGCCCGACGACAAATTCCTCCCCTGCGTAACAGGTCTGAGAAACTGTAAGAGAGCGGAAAGAGACCAAGCGTGAGTGACAGGTAATCATAGCATGTCAATCCGAACATAACGTTTATAGCAGTCTGACGACCACCTCCCAATTGTCTTCACTCTTTCCACTGGGAGGCCCCCCGCCACCGCCTCAGTTGCTGCCCCAATCCTGAAAGAATGAGATCCAAAATCTCTAGGATCAAGACCCGCTTTTGTAACCCCAATTTCGAACACTCTCCTGAATTGATACCTGGTCAAGGGGCTCCCGTCGGCGTGACAGAGCAACGCCCTGCCTACTGAACCGACCAATAATCCCAAGAGTGATTCCACGTGCCTCACCGGGCAGCACGGGTTGGCGGGGGCCCGTTGCAGAACTATGGTGTGACCCCTAGCTTCTTGATCGGTCTTTGATTTCTGGATAATCACCCACATGGTGTCACCCCTTATCGTCACCCCAGCCTTCTGCAAGCCGCCTAGTATGTCAGCCTTAGATCCTGCCACAAGTTCACTAATTCTCAGTGCCCCATAAAATGCCAGGGAGAATGCCGCCCTAAAAAGAAGCACCTCCCACTCTGAGTTACACACCATCTCCAGCTTGCCCAGTAAGGCTGTTAGCCGGGCCAACCCCATGGGCTTCCTTTTATCCTTCTGGTGTCCTTGAATACGGCGCCATCCCCTTAAAGCCTTGCGTATCATAAAGGTATTGGTGGGATCCCGAAAGCCCCTAGCTTGAGCAAAGAATGACACTGCTGCCCTATGCCTGGTTGCCGCTGCTACCGAGCGCCCCTCTTTGTGCATCCATTCTAAATAGGCTGCAAACCCATCCTCCTTTGCCCAAAGCACTTCCCACTTAGGCCCCAAAAAGGAACAATAAGACAGAAACGCCCCTTCGTAAGCCGTCTTGGTCCTGGGGGCTAGGCTAGCGACCACGAGGTCTTGTAATCTGGGGCACCAATCTGCCAAAGTACTGCCGGGAAGTGTGCTGGCGAGGGGTCTGCTGTGGGGAGATGCTCCCTGAAAACCTGCATTTTGAAGCGAGAAAGGGCGTCAGCAGCATTGTTTAAAACACCAGGGACATGTTTGGCTCTAAAAGTGGCATTCAGTTTAAGGCAACGCAGAACAATTTCTTTGATCAGACGAAGTATGAAAGGACACCGCGCCCCCTGCTGATTGATACATTCCACCACTGTCATGTTATCTGACCAAAACACCACTGATTGGTTACATAGGTGTTCGGGCCAAACCATCAGTGCCACCCATATTGGAAAAAGTTCCAAGAAGCCAATGTTGCCGAGCAAACCCCATGTGTTCCATTCCTCAGGCCATTGTTGAGCGACCCACCTATTCCCTAGGATGGCACCAAAGCCCACACTACCGGCCGCATCGGTCCATAGTCCTAACTCCGCTGATGTAGTGAGCGGGCCGGGCCAGACCACCCTACCGTTAAAATCCTCCAGGAATGCCATCCAAATAAGCATATCCTGGCGAATTTCAGCCGATAGGCGCGTGCGGTGGTGCTTTTCCCTCAGCCCCTGCATCGCGTGCGCGATGGAGCGAGAGAAGGGGCGAGCCATTGGGATGATTCTTAGTGCGAAATTCAGTTGCCCTACCACCTCCTGTAATTGCTGCAAAGTGACCTTCTCCTTCCGGAGGCATAACTGTAGCGACGTTTTGAATTTGCGCACCTTGTCCTTAGGTAGTCTAAAACATTTCTCAAATGAGTCAATCTCAATGCCCAGAAATTCCAAGCAGGTGGTCGGGCCCACTGTCTTCCCAGGCGCAAGCGGGACCCCAAAAGCCCGCATGAGCACGCAAAATTCCTGCAATGCTAGTGCGCACTCCTGAGAACCCGCTGTACCGAGAAAGAGGAAATCATCTAAGTAATGCATGACCCTTTGATGGCCTGTCACCTGTCTCATGGCCCATTCAAGAAATGAACTAAACATCTCAAAGTAGGCGCAAGAAATAGAACAACCCATAGGCATGCATTTGTCCATGTAAAACCTATCCCTAAAGGTGAAACCTAAAAGATGTTGGTCTGCCGGGTGGACTGGGAGGAGGCGGAAGGCGGACTCTATGTCTGATTTCGCCATCAGCGCCCCGGGCCCAGTGGCCTGTAATAAGGTCACAGCCTGATCAAAAGAGGCGTACTTAACACTACAGATCCCTTCGTCAATGGCATCATTCAGGGAGGCCCCCTTTGGTGCTGATAGGTTATGAATCAATCTGAATTGCCCCGTCTCTTTCTTGGGGACAACTCCCAGTGGGGAACACACAAAATTGTGTACTGGCACTGTAGAAAAAGGGGCCAGATATCCTGCCTAAGGAAAGCTCCTTGTCAATTTTGGCGGCCACAACAGCTGGATTGTGTGTGACTGATAATTGATTCCTACAGTGCGCACTGCCTGTGTATCCCCCGGCCGGGATCCTAAAACCTTTGGAAAAACCTTCCTGAAGTAGGGTGGCCGCTTTGTGGTCAGGGTATCTGTTCAAGAATGGAATCATTGCCACCACATCCACTGGAGTGGGGGGGCGTGCCGTGTCTGACTTATAGTGGCCTTCCCCTACCCCTCTGTCCCGTGTTACCTTGCTTGGACCTACAGGTAGATTCTGGGTGAGAGGGGTGCCCACAGGAGGCACATGCATGCCTAAACTTACACGCGGCCCTTGTGCAGGTACGCTTATTAAAATCCCAGCACACCCCTTTCTTATCTGGCCCACCTGCCCTAAATTTCCCAGGCACTTCACTCGTTTGGGGGGGCCGAAAGGGCTGCTGTGGTCTAGTGAACACCCTGCCCGCACCGAACTGAGGGGGAGGTGCAGTGTCAGAGAACTGTTTGTGCCAGGCCATGGAGTCCACCGTGTCCCATGGTAGTGCTCTATTGAATTCCAACGCCTTCCTAAAATTCACATCATAACCCTTCCATGCTTCCCCAGAATACTGTTGACTCCACCCCACAATCCTGCTCGAATAGCAGGCCAATGCAGCCTGCAGATCTGGAGGACGCTCAGCCTTAACTGCAGTGAAAACGGCCCATGCTTGCATCCAATTATTGAGATTTTCTTCAACCCTGAATCTAGTACACTGCGCCCTCCATTCACTCGGGAGCATCCACTCTTTCAGTGCTTTTGCTTGCTCCATTTCCCTATTATCCAATAATAAAGAATAAATGTACACGTATTTATCAGCCCAAATCATTTCTTTGACAGCTAAAGACACATGTTGAGCTAGATTTTCGCTCCTGGAAGGTACTACGCCGTCCCCCAAGAGCGGCAATGCCACTTCCTTACCAAGTGCGGGCACCGGGGGCGGCTGCCCTTGTACTCCGTCCAGCTGGGGAACACTTGAACCTGCAAGGGGAGAAGAAATTGGCAATGCAACACTGTCGGCGATCGGTGCCGATCTGATTTTTTCCATGAACCTTGCTGCCTCTGCCGCATAGTCTGCTGAATTCGGGAAGGCTCCTCCTTTTTGGAGCCATGGCATCATGGCTGTCAAGTGAGATAAGAATTCGGGTGGCATAGAATCTACGTTACCCCCCGGGACAACAGGTACCACTGGGGTTATGCCCATTGGTCCTGGCACCGCTGGCAGAGCGGGTATCGGGTGTGGCCCGCCTGTACCCGGGATTGTGGGCACCGGTGCGGAAGCAGCCCCAGCGTCTACTGGTTGACCTGTCGGCACCGGCACCACAGGGGCAATGGGTGTAGGCACCTGCGGGGGTGGGACCACCGCGGGCGGTGCGGCGGGTAACGCATCCCCTGGGACTGGGGTAGGTACCGCCTCCTTGGGTCTTTTGGACCTAGGTTTCCCTTGTGGGGTGACAAATTCACCTCTTGGCACTGGTGCCACCCTCTTGCGGACTGGTCTCCCGGACGGGCCTGGTGCCTCGCCATCTCTATCCTCCAACCGGGCTTCCCGCTCCTTAATTTGTCCTAACTGTTGTTTAATGTCGCTCATCTCCCGCATCATAGCCCGCATCATAGCCTCCATGTTGGACCCCCTTTTTCCACCCCTTGGACCTGGCATGATGCTTAACCTCACAACCAAAAAACACCCGCTGCCTACTTAGTTCCCAACAGGTCAACTGTGTGTACCTTTCAGATGGAGGGTCACCAGGGGGCTTTCAGCACCATGCAACGGCGACCGCAACACTAGCGGCTTGTCCGCTTATGTAAGGGGTGAGTAAACCTAATGTAGACCCACCCGGCGGCCACCAGGAGCGATGAGTGCCGGCCCCCCGTACCCCTCTTACCGATCAGTCCTGCGCACTTGCTGGCGATCTCCCTCTGTAACGACGCCCCACACCAGGGTGCTGTCTGGCCTGACGACCTGACGCTTCTCCAGATGAGGATCTGCTCAACAACAGTGACGTAAGATGCCTGAAAATAGAAAATTTATGAATACCGTGTGATCACAGCAGGATCAATTATCAGGACAGACCAAATTTATCCACCGCGAGATGAAATGAATGAAAGGCTTGGACCCCTGAGCGATGTGGGCCTCCCCCACGACCAGAATTGTGGCTCCTGGAATTATGTCTGCTAGTAATAACTTAACATTCGTCCCACGCCTGAAAAGGGGGGGCTGGAAGTCGGTTGGATGTAATGCAGTTTCAGATTAGTACGTGAAAAACACTCCTAAACACCATTCACTGACTTATACTTGTTTCCAAAACCATCGATCAAGAACAGTCCTAATTACGAGTTTGATATGCTAGACAAGGCATAATTCTGACACAACAGTGAACTCACTTCTTAACCACAACTGCGCCCTTTGTTAGCAGTCATAAATAGCAATCCCCTTTCAGCCCAACTTCAGCTCGTGTTACATCATCAGTACATATCCCTTAGAAACACATTGTTTATGTAGAAAACACACAGCTTATCCAGAGTCCCAAACCACAGCTTCAGCGGTCGATTCTGCACTTAACCCGACCAAAACAATATTTATATAATCGTCCCTTTGGTCTCCCCTCCGCTCGCAGCCCTAGCTGGCCCTGCCTCGTTTCGTTTAGTAAAATTAACGTGCCTAGCTGTGATCCCGCCAAAATACTAGCCAGCGACGTTCCAATCTGCTGAAATCTGAGGAGCGGAGAAGACGGGGGCTCCGTATGGGGCAGAACCAGCAGTTAACCAGAGCGGGCAAAGAAAATGTGAGGTGCGCGGAAGGCGGGATCTCGGCCTGCCGGTTACGTACGGAGCACACAAGCAATTAATTCAATGCGGGCCGGGCAGCGGGAAAGAAAGAGATGGCCTGATGCTACTGATTTATTTCCGGGGATCAGCTCCCGAGCAGCCAACACGGGAAGCAGGTCCCTCGTCGACCAGATCTCCCGATGTGCCGCCCGCCCCCTGCCCCAATACCTCGCACAGCTCCGCACACTGTCTCCCGTGACCTGTGACCGGATCCCCCCCGTCGCACGGATTTCCTTCGCGACGTCCTCCCTGTGCTCGCCAAAAAATCTTCCGTAGCCCTGTTGCAGTCCGGAATTAACAGCGGGAAAACGCACTCCACAACACTCCTGGTGGCTCCCGCAGATCGAAACTGGAAGAAAAAGGGTACAATAGATTAAAAAAACAAAGAAGCCCCGAACGCGGGGCACAACGTTCCGTGAGGGAGCGTCCAGGGACAAGGGAGTCTCCTGGGCGCTCCCTACCTCTTATTCCCGAGGGGTGGCCCCTCCTCACGCCCGCCCCCCCCCGACCCGGAACCAGTCCATTGATTCCGGGTCAGGAGGGGCGCCGGCCAATCGGCGGTGGGCCGCGCCCCCAGGGCACGCCCCCACCGTCGAAGGACCCGAGGGGAGAGGGGGTGAGGCGGTCGCCGCGCCGCCATGCGTGCGGGGGGGCCGAGGGCCCCCCCTTTTCAAATGGACTAACAATACACTTGTTCGGAGGCTCAGACTATTGGATTACCCTTAATGTCCTGTGAACAGTATCTATTCAAACGTGGCACTGCTTCCAAAGTATAGTCTGTCCTTTGTTGATTTTCAACCATAGCTGAATTTACTTTGACTTTCTCGTCTTCATGACTTTTGCCCTCTACAATCAGGGCTCGACAGGGTTCACAACGTTCTATACTTAACAGACAGCTGGTGTTTGGCTTATAGCTTAAAGATAGATCACATGTATATCATGTATAAGGATTTTCACTTTTCCAATATGGCGCTGCCATGTGAATTACTGACGTCCTTGTTCGATGCTTGGTATCACTAGTGCTTTTACTCATGAGACAGCCTTCATCCCTACCGCATTTCGAGCTCGGCATATTTGAGCGGTTGGCGGATGTCAGGTAAGGGGGTGGCAGACTTTGTAGAACGCTCATTAGTTTTAGATTAATACCTATATTTCATTATTTCCCCAATCGATTTCGCACTATCGATTTCTCACTATTGATTTTGCAACAGGCTTTGAAATCACAAAGCAAGGTGTCTTATTTTGCGTGTATTCACATTGGACTACTGAATGATGTTTTTTTAGAAGTCAATGCTTATGACTAACTTTTGGGGGTGAGTGGACCCTTATTAATTTGATGTGAAATGTTGTAGCGAGCATCGTGTACACATTACCGAACAGTGGTGTCCCTGGTTATAGGACATTTTTTTACTTATTATATCGGCAGGCTTTGTTTGGGAAATAAACTATACAAAGCACAGATACATATGGGTAGGATCTATCGTTGTTAGGAAGTTTGTGGTACATACTCTCTATTGGACACAAATTTCGGATATTCCTGAATTCCGTTTGCCATTTTTTTTTCACTTTTTTTCACGTTTTGTGAGGTTGCACTTGCGGGTCTTCTTTCTCTTATTAGAGTACTCACCAACATATTGGGATGTACTTGAGGCTATACAAATATTTTCTTGCGGGATGCATGTGGAATTGTTTGAAGTTGAATTACTTAGCACAGTATGCAATCTTTTTTGAGGAGGCACATGGTGGGGTAGTGCTTTCTTAAACTGGTCTAATCTTTCTGGCTTTTTCCCTCATGGAAGCACATGGACTGGATGTGTGCTTAGGTATTGCAGCCTTGAAAAAGTCCAGGGGAAGAAACACATGTCGGCTGCTTCTTGTTGGCGAAGCCAATCATATCATGTACAGAACCTGGTTGTGAATAATAAAAAAAAAAATTTAATATCATCCATGCTCGCATTGGACATTCTTATCGAGGACTGCAGTGAAACAGCAGAATTTGTGCTTCGGTGTCGTTTGGTACAAGTTGCCCGCATTTTTCCACAGTATTGAAAGATGCACCCTAGGTTGCGGAGTGCTTTCACCACGTGAGCACCACTGGAAAGGACAATTTGTATTGTGTTCATGCGATTGGACATTGGTAATATTGCCCAACACACCTGATGGGTGTGCAAACACTGATCATAGTTAACTCGATTTTGTTCTAGTAGATTGGAAACCAGATGACAACTGTCCAATCAGATGCGGTGTCCGAGTTCTGGCTTTGTCAATAGGACAAGTTTTGAAAGGGGTGGGTGGTCAGGCAGCCCAGCTCTCTTAAATTCTGTGTAGTTGTGGCAATGCCTAAAGCCACACACTTTATTCATTTGTGTTATTTTGTAAGTCACAGGCTGATTCTACTGGAACTAACTGACTTGCTCCAGATAGACACAAATGGATCTTTGTGTGTCCCATTCAAGTGGATTTAATTTCCATCCAGACAAATGCACTTTATGTAACAATGGTTGGTTTCTGCTGGGAGTTGAAACAGGAACAGTGCAAGAGGTTAGACAGAGAAACTCTCTAACAGCAGAACGGACTACAAATCAACCCTGCCGAATATCCTACAACCTTTGGGGCTACATACAAACATGTGAACGCACTGTGCTCAGTCATGACACACTATTCAGATTTATATTTAGAGAAGCAATAGGCAGTTTGCTCGCTGGGGTGAAGCTGAAAAGGCCTGAACCAAATAACTACTAAGTAGCGGCTACCACCCATTAGTCGTGTCGTGACCAGAATGTTAAAAGGATCTGCCAGGGAACTTGTGACAAACATTTGCTGCACAAGAAAAACAAACTAGTATGGTCGGATGTAGAATGTGAGAAACAGCATGTCACGTGAAAATAGAGACAGAGTCTTTCGGTCCTACACTACTTTTAAGTTTTCATCTTTGTTGTCTGGTACATGAGTCTAGACATGTCCCTAGGCAGCCTTTTTCCATATTTCACATTTCCGGATAGGTGCTGGGGTGCTACAGTCCCCTATAGGAATGTCCAATACTATGGCTTCTGAGGCACTATGTGCGCCGCAATTCTGTGGGTGCATGGGCAGCATCAACCCTTCGACCCCATTCTGCGGGGTATCAGACATGGAAGTATCCAGCTCTTTTACTTTGCTCACGTCAAGGAAGGAGACAGAACTGTCTGGAGGGGATCTACAGCGAAATAATGTTCTGCAGGAGCAGAAACTCGATGCGATCGTGCTGATGGCACCCGGCTGCCTGTTGTGAAGATCGCCTCTCATTTAATACAATTAAAGGCTGGAGTGAAAGTCTCCATGAAAGGCTTCTCCGCATAATGAGCACAGACATCTCCGTCTGCAAGCAGTCAACAGAAAAAGAAATCTACGAGAGATGAAACCCTCCGAGGTTCTCTGCATGTTACCTGCCAGTGTCAGCTGCAGACAAGTAATTAAAGACAAAGGGCTTTATTTCACTTTAATTAGTCTTTATTCGATATATTTCAATCATCAAAGACATTTTACAAAAAGAATTTGTTGTTTTTATCCCACCCCTCCCCTCCACCCCACAAATATACATGATCCACAATGAGTTAATACAATAAATAAGCAAAAGTAAAAAACATCTTCCTATCTCATCCTATTTACATTTTTACACAATCTTAAAATATCCTATTTACATCTTTGCATAATCTTAAAATATCCAGCTAAGTTCATTAGTGCCAACCGAAAGGATAAGTTAAAAAAGTAACAACTACTTATATGGTTTGCATAGTTTATCACAAAAAAAAAATATACTGGTCAGAAGTTCAAATAAACGCAAACAGTACGACAGGCAATAACAATCCTAAACTTATTCCAGACACATTTTGCGTGCCCGAATTATCCACATCCAGTGGAGGAATTTTGCCATAGCTATAACAACAGGCTGAGAGGTGTCTGTTCTTAAGATCCTGACAGCCTCGTTTGACGTTTTTAAACCTAACTGGATGCAAATTGGTTTAAGCCATGAGCGTCTGGGTATTCTATATTCAGGGCAAGCAAATAACACATGTCCGATGTTTTCATTATGTTCCGGACAGAAGGGGCACCTTGGAGTTTGTACCTTATTCCATTTCACTATTAGGGCATTTAGTGGAGGTGTCCCCACCCTCAACTGATGGTACCTCTCCCGGTCCCCTGGGACCGTGATCCAATCCCAGTAGGATTCGAGGGCCGGTGAGTGCTTGAGCTCCAAATAATCATATGTAAAGGTACGGTCAATATGATTCCTAAAGCACTTAATCTCCACCATGCTCCAATAGAGTTCACGAAGTGTCTTTTTCGGTGGAAATACACTATTTAGGGGATCATCCCACAATTGGGGTAAACCCAATGCCCTATATAAAAGTTTGGCCTCTTTCATCCAGACTATCTTACTGGCAGTATCCAGGGTTCTCACCTCCAGGAAGCCTTGGGCATACTGGGAGAGTTCAGGGGTTACCCATAGCCTTCTCCAGTAGGCGACGATTCTATACCTGGCTGTGTCCCTAAAACTATAAAATCCCAAATCATAATTTAAAGGTATCAATGGGGTTGACATTGGTAAACCAGTAATGTTGCGGAGAAATTTGTTCTGTGCTACCGTCAACTTGGTAAGATTACTGGACCCCCAGAGTTCAGCTCCGTAAAGAACGGCTGCTCCAACCTTAGCGTTGTAGATTTTTAGGACAGGTCTAATTGGCTTGGTATAAGATGAAAAAAGCTCCTTTGTGAGAACTCCTGCGAGTTGTGCATGTTTTGTATCTAGTTCATTTGTATGCTGTTTCCAGTCTAGATTGTAGGACAGATTGATACCAAGGTACTTAAAGACCTGGGTCTGCTCGAGCTGGACCCCATCCATAATAACTCTACCTCTAATGTGTTTCCGCTTGTGCATAACCATAAATTTAGTTTTGCTGGTATTAATTACAAGACCATGATCAATGCAAAATGCTTCAAAAACCCTAATGGCCTTTTGAAGTCCCTGCTGGGTCTTTGATATCAGCAAGGTATCGTCCGCAAACATCAACAGGGGGATCAGCCTTCCTGCCAACCTTGGGGCATCCGTGGGCTGATGTTCGAAATAACTGATCACCCTGTTGATGTATAACGAGAAGAGTGTTGGTGCGAGCACGCATCCTTGGCGTACACCCCTCGCAATGGGGAACTTCTCAGTGGTACTACCCTGCTGATTCCACCGTACTTGTGCAAAATTGTTTTCATGCATCCTGATCAGTAGAGACAGGATTTCTTTTGGAATACCCTGGTCATCTAGGATATTCCACAGCTTATGGCGGGGAACTAAATCAAAAGCTGATTTTAAATCAACAAAAGCCGCAAAAAGCATCCCGCCCCCTAGTAAAACTGTACGCCAATACAATAAAACAAATCTAAAAACTTGGTCGATAGTGCTGGTATGGCTGCGGAAACCAGCCTGCAGGGGTGATAATATATCGTGATCATCTATCCACCCATGTATTCGCTGTAATAATAACCTTGCCACAACTTTTTGTATACATGCAATCAGGCTAATAGGCCTATAATTGCCTGGATCCGAGCATGCCCCCTTTTTAAAGATGGGGATAATCTCGGCTCCTTTCCAGGTCTCAGGAATAGGCGAGCCTTTTGCAATAGCGTTGGCTAACAGCTGGATATAGGTGGCCCATAGGTCCTTGTCGTGCATAAACAAATCTGCAGGGATAAAATCTAGGCCCGGGGCTCTGGCTTTAGGTATACTGCTCAGAGTTTTTAGGACGTCATCTTTGGAGAAGAGTAAGGGACTCGTTAGAGTATCTGCTAAGGCTAGACACTCCTCTTCACCTTCATCCTCAGCAGCAAACTGAGTAGAAAAATGGGATACCCAGGCTTCTGGTAACACATGATTTGTGGGTTCTCCTCTATTAGCCCCCCTTCCCCATTTAACAATATTCCAGAAGGGTGTCATGGATCTTTCCCTACTAGCTTCGAGGAGATCCCTCCAGTAGCCTTCCTCCCAATCCCTTTTTGCACTAAATTGCACTTTTTTGTACATAACTCGGGCCTCCCTTATTTTAGTTTTGTCTCTAGTTTTTACCGCATCTGACAGGAACCTATAGGCAGTCCTGCAGGTCTTGTCATACCACTGATCCTCCTTTCTTATTGGTCTACGTGGCTTCTTCTTAGCTTTCTTTACAAAAAACAATTTTAACTTGTTAAAAAATTTATCATGGATCCTGCTAATTTCAGCTATCGGGGTATTTTTATCATTTATATCCTGGACTTCTTGGATGGCCAGGGTTGTTAAATCCCTCATAGCTATCATGCTTTCCTCATTGGCTGCACAGATTGCCCATCTGATGTGTCTTTGATCGTTGGAGAGGTTTATCTGAACATTTTCCCTCTCTTCCTCATTTGTCATCAGATCGAACAATTTAAAAGTTAAAATCAATGGGTCGTGGTCACTTTCCACCCTTGACTCAATCCTCATATCAAGAACATTTCCCCAATTCTCTTTGTTAGTCAATATATAATCAATACGACTATGTGTAATTCCATTAGAGAAAGTAGGGGCACCCTGCTTATCTGATAATGTTCTTCCATTAGTGGCCCTCAACCCAGACTCAACACATAGTACTTTTAACTGTAGTGCAGCCTCAGACCATCTTTTGATGGGTAACAAGGAAAGCTGTGGGATTTCCCAAATGAAGTCCTCTTCAATAGTGAGGTCAACATCCTGATTATCAAGTGGTTCAAAACAACAATTAAAATCACCACCAATAATAATATCGGCATTCAAACAGTGTTGTTTTAATAGAATATCCAACAGTTCAACCGCCTTAGTGGGTTTACCACCCGGTAGGCCCCTTGAATAGATGTTAAAAATAAAGATGTCCCTACTGGGCGGTCGCTGTAATTTGACCAATAATATATCAGAACTATTGGTATCTATTTGTAACACTGAGTAGTCATTATTCTGCTTAATCCATGTTACCAAGCCACCTTTTGCCCTACCCCTTGAGCTCGGGGTAGCTGGGATGAAATAATGTAAATATCCCTGAATTGGATCAGGTTCTAGCTGCCAAGTCTCCTGAAAAAGGATTATATCCTTTGAATCCAGGAAAGTTAGCAGATCCTGTGATAGAATCTTGTTTTTTAACCCTGCAACATTCCAGGACATTAAGGTACGTTGTATATTGATATTGTCACTGGTAGATTTTACACTATCAGTTTGGCCTTTACACTGTTGCTGGGTAGAATCATATTCACATGTGTTATCATCTATAACAACCAATTCAGGAGACAAATTCTCATTTGGCTCAAGAATATCATTATTAACAATATGTTTGGAACATTCAATACATTGATGATCATTAATCATATTACCAGACTCGTCCTGTATATTGCTTACATTAATCAAAGCATCAGTTAATCCAGTATTTGGCTGGGTGACCGTTTCCCTGGCAGCATGAATGCCAACAGGAATTGGAAGGTTTTCAAATCTATTGCCCAGTCAATCACAATCATTTAGCCCTGATAAGGCTTCATATCTATTGCCTAAAACCATACCCCAATCATTAAAGGGAACCCCTGGGCCTCTGTTGTTTCTCACAGTGTTCCACATAGGACCAGGAGTCCTTGGAAAAGTCACATTCTCTTGCTCTCCATAAAAAAATTTTAACGTAAGAGGAACAACAGATCCTGCTCTTCTTTGGGGGGGGTAGATATGGTTTAAGAGATTTGGCAAAACACCTGGATGGGAAAAAGTCACTATAACGCAATCTCCCTTGAATCCTTTCGGTCGATTTCCAATCCATGCCACCCTCTTAGTGGATTTGATCTCGGATGCAAGTTGATATTTTCCTCCTGGTGCCATTTGTGTATTATTTGTTAGCCAATAGAGGGCCTTACTAGACAAGGATGCTGGTGTTTCGGATTGTGCATCTGTTGGCGGGGGAACATTGGCCAGGACCAGGACAACTGGGGAGGCTTCTTCAATAAATTGAAGGGGATCTGTTTCCTGACAGTTTATTGGCACATTACCTTTTGGTCCTGATACCCCAGCGGTGTACAAGGGTCGATTGGTAGAATGAGTTTCATTCCTGGCTGAACTTTCAGGGGGCGTAGGACTGCTTTCTTTTTCTATAGAGCTCCTTGCCTTAGGTTCGATTGGTTTCGCCATTTGTGTCACTAAGGTATTAACCGTCTCAACCCCTTCCACAGCTTTGACTTGAAGACCACTCATCTTTTTTACCTCCGCGTTCAATTTATCAATTTTGGCGATTAAAGGCTTAATGATGGTTTTGATTTTAGAATCAATAATGTCTGCTATTTTCTGAAGCAAATCGTCCTCATTATAGCTTTTATCGTGATTGCTTTTGTCAAGAACATTAGTGTCACCATCATCTAAGATTTTTGCCTTATTTTTTCCTGTCGGAGTAGCTTTTTTCCTCCTATTACCTGAGCGTAACCCCATCCGCTTTTGTTGAGTTTTCCTATTTTTCCTCGAAGGTCGAGTTTCCTGCTCAGGGGATGACAGTTCATCAACGTTATGCGCCAGAGTCTCGTGTTCAAGTTCAATGTTTATTTCTTGGTCTGGTGGCACTATATTTGCGACATCATCCAGGATAAGGCTATTCTGATCATCCAAATTTGGAGTAGGGTGGACCGTAATGTCTATTAGGTTAATGGAGTCATCAAATACTAAGGAACCTGAATGTTGAAGACTTTGGGTTGGGCTTAGTAGCTGTAGATTAGGCGACTGGCTTAGTCCTAATGATTGTCGTCTATCTTTATTTATTTTAGTTACGACTTGGAGCATATAGTTTTCTATGGGCTTAGAGTTAACTATGGGCTTAGAGTTAACAGATGGCTGTTTTTTAGTATTTTTTTTAGACATATTAAGTTTGTGTTGTTGATTTGCCCAATGTAGAGAGAAATATTACGCTTCCACACCTGTTCACCAGGGTTACTATGTACTATGTAGCAGTAAAATTCTAATTTCAAGATATTGTATAGGCTTTGCCAGTAGACACCAGATACTTTAATGAAGCGCGTGTATCAGTGAGTTTAGTTAGAAGCTCACAGAGAGCCTTTCGAGATGACGCTGGACAGTAAAGTTAATAGAAAAGGGAGTTCTCTTACTTGCTTGGATTGCAGATGTTGGGGGGGTTGCCCAGTCCAGTCTCGGCCAGTCTAGGACTGTCTAAGACTGTCTAAGACTGTCTAAGACTGTCCCGCCCTTGTCCCGGGCTTCTCCCGCGCGCGACTCGCGGGGCGAGTGGGGGCGTCTCCCTTTCAGCGCCGCCTGGCGCTCTTCTCGCGTCACGAGCGCGTCACCCCTGGTGCTGCTGGGGGCTGTAGTGCGCTCTCAGCGCGTCCCGCTGTTCCTGCCGTTCACCTCACGGCTTCCCTGCCCGATGGCTCACTGCTCCGTTTTGCTGGTAGGTGTCCTGGCAATTGAAACGCTGCTCCGCGAGGCTCCCGGCGGCGTCTCCCTTTCAGCGCCGCCTGGCGCTCTTCTCGCGTCACGAGCGCGTCACCCCTGGTGCTGCTGGGGGCTGTAGTGCGCTCTCAGCGCGTCCCGCTGTTCCTGCCGTTCACCTCACGGCTTCCCTGCCCGATGGCTCACTGCTCCGTTTTGCTGGTAGGTGTCCTGGCAATTGAAACGCTGCTCCGCGAGGCTCCCGGCGGCGTCTCCCTTTCAGCGCCGCCTGGCGCTCTTCTCGCGTCACGAGCGCGTCACCCCTGGTGCTGCTGGGGGCTGTAGTGCGCTCTCAGCGCGTCCCGCTGTTCCTGCCGTTCACCTCACGGCTTCCCTGCCCGATGGCTCACTGCTCCGTTTTGCTGGTAGGTGTCCTGGCAATTGAAACGCTGCTCCGCGAGGCTCCCGGCGGCGTCTCCCTTTCAGCGCCGCCTGGCGCTCTTCTCGCGTCACGAGCGCGTCACCCCAGGTGCTGCTGGGGGCTGTAGTGCGCTCTCAGCGCGTCCCGCTGTTCCTGCCGTTCACCTCACGGCTTCCCTGCCCGATGGCTCACTGCTCCGTTTTGCTGGTAGGTGTCCTGGCAATTGAAACGCTGCTTTATTTGTTTGCTTGTGGCAGGTCGAAAAGCCCTCTGAGGCATCAAATAAGCAGGATTGACTACACCCAGTGACCGCAGATGTGTCGGTCCTAGGAAGCCTCCTTGAATATCCTGGTTTGTCCTACCACGAACCATCTTCTGCCAGTCATTTTAAAAGCAGACCCTCATCATTTGCCAGCGACAAAGAACCAAGGCTACGTTATACATCTATTCACTCAGATATTAAACAGCTGACCACTACATCCATTATTATGGAGGTGAAAGGTGCATCTCTTGCATAAATGTAGACCAATCGATTTTTGCATTAATTAATTTACCCTTCTACACGTGTTTTAACTTCATTTAGATGGGGCCCTTATAATCAAAGGTAAGCTGGTGTGCCTACTGTAGTCTATGCGTGTTCATTTACAAAAGTCCTGTACCGTTTATGTAACCCTGAAATACATGTTTGTCAGCGACATCTCGTTGCCCAGATGTGAATGATGTGTTCTTGAAAAAGGAACAAATAGGCTAGGTTATATTTCAGTTACGTCCAGGGTTCTCTGTGAACGAAGTCCAGCTCTGCCTTGACGACATGTGGGTGATTGCAATGTGATGACTTTAGGGGACGAAGACAGCGTTGACGGTGCAAGGGTTCAGGAAGCAAGCCATTTCACCATCTCGCTAGCTGGTGCTGGACGCAAATGAAGACAACTGAGACGGAGCAGAAATACACACTTACTAGACGAACAAGGCCTCTGGAAATGTGGTCAAAGTCTGACGCACCTCCAAGCACCTAAACAATGGGTTGGAAGACCTGTGAGCCTTACAAAAAGGGGACAGCTCCTTGTTGGCACCCTTGAGGCCAATAATTTAGGGGAAGAGTCAAAATTTCAAAATAAATATTTTTCATGGGTTGGAAAGATGCGACTGGGGTGAGAGAAGCCATTTTAACCCCTTGACCACGGCGAAAATTCCGCCGCGGTGCTGGTGATTTATGGCGTGGGCGTGGTTCGGACGGCCCCCGGACGTCCTCCGCACACGCCCACCGTGACGTCGGCCGGCCGCCGGCCGTCCGACGCATGAAAGGGGTTAATGAACAGCACTGTCTCTGTTTCACGTATACATTTCGTCAACTCTTAAAAATAAAGCTCCTCATATAATAGTCTTCAATGTGCTACATTTGGGCACAGTAACTTTGCAGATAGGCATGGAAAAAGTCCATGATCTCTTTTTTTAAAAATATTTTTATTAGTATTTACAGGATACCCGATACATCTACTGACCTACATATAGTCGCGTTTCTAGATTACTATCTCGTTTATGGGTACGAACAAAAAAAGGACATGTAACAGACATATAACACACATAAGAACAGAAAGCGTCTGGTGGTGGCGGTTGGTGTAGACAGAAGGTGGCCGGACTGTTAGGTGGTTCGTTCACTGATGTTTGGTGTGTCTATGGTGGTTTGATGGTGTGCATGTGGTTGTCGAGTTTAGACCACACTGCTCTGGCTTGGTATCTACCTGGCGTGTTTCTGAGGGTGGTCGTGTCTGCTCCTCTTAGGAAGATCACCCAATTGAGCCAGCTTTTGAAGGTGGTCTTTGAGGTGTCCTTCCAGTTCGTCAGAATTGTTTCTGTTGCCGACGTGAGCAGAAAGTCGAGTAAGTTCTTGTCTTCTTGGGACACAGTTTCCACTCATATTTGCGCTGTCATTGTCGTGGCGAACGATTCTTTTAGAGTGCAGTTTAGAGTTTTGTTGGTAAACTCTAGTACCTTTTTCCAGAATGTTTTGACTTTAGGGCAACTGAAGACGAGGTGTTCTAGGTCTCCTTTCCCTGATCCACAGTTCCAGCAGGTGTCATTATCCGTTAGCCCAACTGATGCCAGGCGTGCCGACGTCCAGTAGGCCTGGTGTAGAATCCAGAATTTTGTTTGTGCGAGTACTGGAGAGATCATGTTCTTTGAAGGGGACGCCCAGAGGGTCTGTATTTCCTGTTCAGACAAGTTGGTCCCGGTTAGGCTTTCCCAGTAGGCCTTTTTTTTTTCGTTGAGCTTAGACATGGCTGGTCGCAGTATTTTGTACAGTAAGGAGACTTGGTGGCCTGCCTTGTTTATTTCCGCCATGAGCTGGAAGATCGAGGGCGTTTGTCTGTGTAGCTTTGATTTCGTTAGGGCTGTTTTTATGGCTAGGAAGTTGTAGAGTTCCAAGTCGGGTAGGTTGTGCTCTCTTTGCAGGTAGTTGAAAGTGTGTGGCATTCCTGCTTGTTCTAGCTGTATTGGGAACTGTATCCCATTCGTCTTCCATGTGCTCATGTTTAAGGATTTGCCTCTTATTATTAAGAATTTGCCTCTGTATTTTTAAGGATTTGCCTCTGTATTAAAAAAAACAAAAATTCCATGATCTCAATGTGAAAGCCCGAATGTTTGAATTTAAATAAAATTATGGGTAGAAGCTTCAGACATCCAGCTATAGGAAAGGAAATCTTAGCAGGCACTGGGACCAGTCTTTATTGCCGCAGAGTAGTTGAGCAACATATATAATTATAAAAATAGCAGAGAGGTAAAAGGTGAGATTTTAAAAGAACATGGCGCTCTTCACTTGCTAAATAAAGCACAGAAACCATTTTCTCGGAGTCGGGGCCAGCTTTAGCACTAGTGGTGTCCAGTGCAACAATCATTTTCGGCACCCATGACCGTCTCTTTGGATTCTCTCACTTCCACAAGACAAACGTGGCCCTGATTTCTCGAATCATAAGTTACTGCTAAACACAGCACCCCCCTCCCCCCTAACCTCCCCCCCCCCCCCCATCCTTATGTCAGCGCCCATTGCGGCCACACTGGTCGCGCGCACTGCCCTAAAGCCATCCCTGATCGGAGTTCAAGGATATATTAAAATAATTCCATGAACTGCCGATTCATTCAACAGTTAAGGAGTCAGTCAGACCCCGAGCACAGTACGGAGTGAAGACTTGCAAAAGAAAGTGAGAGTAGAAAAGCCCCCAGAGGAACCCAAGCAGTAAATTAATCTATATAAAATGATGTCCATGATTTTTGGACGTGGACATGAGATGAATGTATGTATGCAAGTACGTCATTACAGCCTATGGATTAACACAACGCTTTGTCATGTTTTGTCAATATGTTTAAGTATACCTTTAGGAGGAATGTTAACTGCGGGAAATATGTTTTTTTTTCGCTTCACTTGTTAGTACACAAAAAAATATATATTTTTATTTAAAAAAAATTTTCATTGGTGTTTAGAAGCAAAAACACTAGGTTTTGAGGATGGTGTATAGGGGCGAAGTACGACCGTTGAGAATCAAGGAGTAATTGGATGGTGTTGTGAGGAGGCGGACAATGTATGACAACCACCAAAACGCCACTCCGTTGGATGTTTAAAATGTAGAAAATGTAATTTCCAGAAAATAATATGTTTTTAATGTATCGGTGATAAGTGAGAGCGCACAGTAGGATAGGAAACTAGATTTTATACACATGCACAAGAACTACAGGAGAGACCACGCAATTTGGGGTAGTATCATGAGAAACATGGAGCAGAGAGAATTTTAGTTTTTAAGAACGGCAAAGGCAATAGCAATTACAATTTTTGAAGTAGGACAAAGCAGCAGAACGATTTTAAAGTAGGTACTAGAAAAGGCTAGTTGAGTATTAGCAAAGAGATGCAGGAGAAAATCTATATTTAATGTAAGCTAAGATTTCAGGAAAAAATTAATTTGAGGTTGGACGGGGGCAACATATTATTTGGATTGACAGGTTGCGTTAGGGACCTCAGAAGATTCCTTTGCAATAAGTGATTTCTAAGTCATGATCTAGGGGCTATACAAGAAAGGCAAGGTATTTCAATACTAGAACAATAGTAAAGGTTATTCTGGTTCTAAACGGGGACATCATGCAATATTTGTGGGTGCTACAAAGGCCATGTTTAGGGCGACAGGTTAAACTTTAATTATCTAGATTCATAGAAAATATTAGAAAGGATGTCACCACTAGCGACGTTACATATCACATTACCATTGACATCATCAACACCATCACCAGAGCTGCAAGAGTCTTCTACATTTAGTTATGGACGGTGATAGCACAGCTTTGTTTTATCACTGCTTAGGTGTATGAGGCTACATATTGTTAGTTGTACGAATACAGCACCCTTTACCTTCTAAACACACGTAAGGTGCATCAACACTTTCGACAATACACCCTGCATCACTATTAACACAATTGATCACCATACATAAGCCAGCACGTTTCCATCCATATGCCCACAGCCTGCTGTGCACAGTAGAAGGCCATGCGCCTTGCAATTTTTGGGGGAGGAGGAAAAGGGATTGGTGAAGGGCTGAAAGCCATTCCCTGAGCCCAATAGGCTCTGTAGAAAGATGGAATGGGTAAAGGCAATGGACAACAGCCGCGCCTGTGTACGCTGTAACATACGAGGCTCATACTCTTCTGGTTGGGGATTGGCCTAGCCTTGGACCCCGGCCCTGTGCTTCATTTCCCCGTCCTTACGGACCACTGGGCACCTCCTGTGGCGTTCGCCTTCCGCCATCAAAATGTTTGTGTAAAACATTGATAGAGAAGCCAACCTGCATGTACACTGCCAACCAACGAGGATAAAGAGATCTCATGACTGTGCAGCAATGTCATCGATGTCTAAGGGGGTGTGATAGTTGACATTACCAGTACTGCCATCAATGCATCAACTTGGGAAGTCATCAAGAATATTATGCATGAAGGTATGAGCAGTGGGTAGGGTGAGGTACGGTTGCACTGCTCATAACTGGCAAAATTCTGTATTTAAGTTTCAAGTCAGAATTAGAATGTCATTTCAACATGTTAATTTGCAAAGTGAGATGAGCCTTAACTTTATTAGCTCTCATTGTAGTGAATCTTTGGGTTTGATTTGATAAGCTAAACTTTATGCTTGGGCAAAGGTATATAGTAATAATAAGGGATGCAGAAGATATCCACTACTGAGTGCAGGGCCTTATCTTTGCCAATGCAGGCTCTGCCGTAGTCTTCGGCCAGACTGCACAGGAAGGAGCCTGTGGCTATGCCTAGCATTTGGTCACATACTGAACGCCTTTCTTTCTGACCTCAGTGGGCATGTGGTTACCCAAGGGGGAGTTTAAAAAAGGTATAACTCCGAAGTTTGCAAACTTTTTATAAGTGACAAGAGATCCCAACTAGGAACCTTTTCTGTGTAGCAGGGGTTGCAAATAGTTTGAAATTCGCTATGGCCTGTAATCATTATCTAATCCTGTCCAGGCGCTCCATTATTACCCGCTGGGTCGCTCCTTCCATCTGATCACCGATCCCGCCTCTCTGGTGTGGTTAGCCAGGAATAAGGACTCCAATGCTCGGGTGGTGCGTTGGTTTTTGGCTCTACAACCTTTCTCGTTCCGGGTGTCTCATCAGCCAGGTGCCTTGCAGACCAATGTGGAGTTCCTGTCCCAGTCCGCTGCTGTCTCATGGCTCGATTGGCCATGCCTGGTGGAGAGGCAGTGTGATGGAGCGACTACGGGGCCGCACCTGGACCAGGAGCATTATAGGATAAAATTCAGAAAGGAAAAGTGGTTTCCTCAAGCCAATCCTCGAGCTCTGTTCTGCAGAGTACAAGACCTGGGCACTCGATGGCTACAGCCCCACACCTCCAGTATGGAGGAAGTGATGGACAAGATCCTGCTGGAGCAATACCAGGAAGGACTACCCAGTGCTACCCGCGCATGGGTAAAGCAACACCCCCAACGTATCCGTTATCAGAGCTATGGATCTGGCCTGCGCCCACCAAAGAGCCCCAAAAGCAAGGCTACTTATGCCCGACCACCCAAGCCCGTCACTCCAAGGTGGAGACACCCCACCCCGGGTCCCTCTGCTCCGCAACCCTGACACGTTATCGATCCCAGTTTCCTTCCCCGTCCCGCTCCGAAGGAAGGAGAACCAGGGCCCCAGTGCTTCCATTGTGCAGAGTGGGTTCATATAGCACGTACCTGTCCCCAGAGGCACAACCCGACAACCTATGGAGGCAGGGCACACAAAAGGGCGGGTACTATTAGTTGGTGACAAGAATAGGGAGTATCACCTGAGCCAGACTGTGCACGACGTCTCCACCAATGCCCTTATCAACTCCGGATGCCATCATTCAGTGCTTACACAGGAACGTGTGTTAGCACATCAGTGGAAGGAAAGGGAGAAAGTGGCCATCACATGTGTTTACGTAGACCAAGAAGAATACCCTGTGGCTAAGGTGGTTTTTGGGGAGAAAGGTAACACGAAGGGTATGAGAGTAGGAGTAATACCCAAGTTAGTAGAACAACTGATTATAGGATTGGACTATGCTGGCTTTCCCACACTCCTATCAAGGGCCATTAAGGAAATGAAGAACGTGACTGGCTGAGGGAAACCACGTTCTATACGGAGGACATTACAGGGGGTGGGTACAGGGAAAGAAAAACACGCGGCGCTAAGAGAAAACATAATCGGGTGGTAGTGCTGAACCGGCTGACTAACGACGCTTATACCTCCTCTGTTACAGATGGTGAAATGGGGACACCACTTAGCTTCAGAGCAGCTCAGACTGAAGATCCGGCTTTGGGGAACGCCTGGGCCCGGACAGTACCTGAGGACGACAACCAGGTAGGCCCCTGTTTCTACCAGTCGAAGGGATTGCTGTATAGGCGGGTGAAAAAGGACACCGAAACAGTGAGACAGCTATTGGTTCCCGTCTCTTTTCGGCAACAGGTCCTCCACTTAGTGCACAACCAGGCAGGGGGAGGGGGAGACACTACGGACGGGAAAAGAACGAAGAATATCTCCTACGACATTTCTATTGGCTGGGTGTCTTTTCTGACATCAGACGCTATTGCACTGCATACCCCTTATTTCAGCGGATTAATCCCTCTCATGTACCTTGAGTACCCCTACACCCTCCCCCTATCATTGATACACCATTTTCCAGGGTTGGTATGCACCTCATGGCGCCTTTGGTCACATCCGCACAGGGGTATCAATACATACTGGTGTTGGTGGACTACACTGCCAGGTATCCTGAGGCCATACCACTCTCCAGTATGAGGGCCATCAATGTAGCCCAGGCAATGTTGGGGTTTTTCAGCCGGGTGGGTTTTCCCGAAGGAACTCCTAACGGACCAGGGTACTCCCTTTATGTCCCGACTCATGGCCCTGATCTGCAAGCTTTTGGGGCTATGACAGATACGGACCTCTGTATACCACCCTCAGACAGATGGTTTGGTGGAGCGCTTCAATCGTACCATCAAGAACATCCTGAAGAAGACCGTGTCCGCATCTGGTAGGGACTGGGACAGACAACTCCTCCTCACCCTATTCCCCATCCGTACCCACACCCAGTCCTCAACCGGCTATAATCCTTTTGAGTTGGTGTTCGAACAGAAACCCTGCACCCTGTTGGATATGGCCTCAGAACGGTGGGAGGACGAGGGAAAGGGTCTCTTGGACTACGCCACCCATCTCATGGATAGACTGGCTACTCTGTGGGGGGAGGTGAGAGAGAACCAGGCGGCAGCACAAGAGAAACAAAAAAAAGGCGTACAATCGCCAGTCGAAACTGAGAACATTTTAGGTGGGCAACAAGGTCCTTCTTCTGCCTTCGTCTGATAAACTATTGGCTAAATGGCAAGGCCCCTTTAGCATCACAGACCAGGTAACACCTGTCACCTATCTGGTAGCAGTTCCACCTCCTCACCCTATTCCCTATCCGTACCCACACCCAGTCCTCAACCGGCTATAGTCCTTTTGAGTTGGTGTTCGGACAGAAACCCTGCACCCTGTTGGATATGGCCGCAGAACGGTGAGAGGGCGAGGAGGACGAGGGAAAGGGTCTCTTGGACTACGCCACCCATCTCAAGGACAGATTGGCTACTCTGTGGGGGGACGTGAGACAGAACCAGGAGGCAGCACAAGAGAAAGAAAAAAAAGGAGTACAATCGCCAGTCAAAACTGAGAACATTTTAGGTGGGCAACAAGGTCCTTCTTCTGCCTTCGTCTGATAAACTATTGGCTAAATGGCAAGGCCCCTTTAGCGTCACGGACCAGGTAACACCTGTCACCTATCTGGTAGCAGTTCCACACACGGACACCTTTTAAAGAAGTGGGAGGAAGACACGACCCCCAAGACAGCTCCATCCACTGCCATACTGATAAACGATAATCCGCCCATAGAACAAAACCCCAGCACCAACGAACTCCTGTGACACCCCTCTTGGCCTTAGGACAAACATCATACCGGAAAGAAAGTCACCGATCATACAAATCTGTAGAGTGAAATACCAGAGCATGGTGCCAAGTGGTGGGAAGGCTAGCACCAAAAATTTTCCTATAACTAACTTTTTGAAAAGTGCTGTGGGTATAATTAATAATGAAATAACTCAGGTTGAAGAAGAGCTTGCTGCCACTAAGGATGCCCTAGATGCAGTAATGAAAAAGTCGCATATAGAGGCGGGGCGCATGCAAACTGTTTCTCCGTCTATCAGTTTAAAGGATGTCGATAGGGGAAGCGATAAGGACCCCGTGGTTGAATCTATACCTATTGGTTATTGTGAAAGCACTATAGCGAACATTAGAGGTATGAAAAACGCCTGCATCATGACAACCCCGCTAGAAATTTCTGTACTGTCCGACTACCTGGAATTAGTCTCGCCACCGGTCTTGTTTTTAAAACTACCTACCAGGCCACTGCCTCTTCATCTCGCAGACACTCGCCCAGCCGATTGAATGTTGCTGAGGCCGAGTGTTGCTAGGGCAACGCCGCCATTCCCGACTAGCGGACACGCCCACCCGCGCTGACCACACCCCCTTACCACGTCATCTCGCTGCATGATAAATCATGTACAGCAATAGGAAGCGCAGCGGACGAGCGCAGCGGGCGCGACGAATGCGCGCCGAAGGCGCGCATAAGGCAAGCTCGTCTGCGCTCGTCCGCACCGAGGACGGGCCTAGGGCCACTCCCCCTGCCGCTTATGGAGAAGCTATTAATTTGGCTATCCATAAACATGATTTAGTAATTCTGAAAGCAAAGGCTGTTGATGAACAATCGCCCACCAATACATTTGTAGGAGCTAGATCGTCCTCTACTATTGACCATTTTATTGTCACAGAACAATGTAGGGATCTAGTGGGTTCCCTTATAGTCCGGGTAAGCCTTTTTAGTCATCACCACCCTTTAGTCCTGACTTAGAAGATAAATATATCCAGGATTAAAAGAGGGAAGGCAGCTGATGAAAATATTGTGACCCAAGGTAATAACGGAGTCTCATTAAAATGGTCAGGAGTGAATCCCTCTCTGTTTATGGCAAATTTTACAGGGAAGAAACAACATGAAATTGATACCTGTCTAGATAGATTATCAACTACCTTTCACTTGGAATCCCTCAACGACCCGGACACAGCACAGTTAACGACAGACCTGGCCGCTGTCGGCCTGCTGCAATTGGTAAAAGATCCCACTCAACAAGCAGGCCACACTCTAGATGGTCTGTTTACCAACAACCCGCATATAGCTATTACCCAGGTCATCCCCTTGATCTGGACGGATCACGCAGCAATCTGCTTCTCTATCGAAATAAACCTCAGCAAACCCAATTCCACCTCTCCGTCTCTATTCTCCTACAGAGACTGGAAACATATAAACCTTGATCACTTAGCGGAGATAATGCAAGATAGCCATATCCCGGACGAACAGGACCCCACCGTAGCGTCCTCTAATTACCTGACCAACCTAAACACAGCCTGTAGTAAACTAGCCCCGATCAAAACCTCTCACCGCAGTAGGAAACTTCCTTCAGCACAGTGGTTTACGGAGCCCGTACGAATTCAGAGACAGTACTGTAGGAACCTGGAAAGGCAGTGGCGCCGCCATTACAACCCTGCTGACAAAATGACCTATAAAAATGCCCTTTCCACTTACAAAAAACTCATAATATCAGAAAAAAGTCATTATTACACCTCCCAAATTAACCAGGCGAAAAACTCGGTAGGGGAATTATTTCAGGTGGTTACCCACCTATCCAACCCCCCTGCCCCACGCCTAGAAGGATCACAGTCTCTTTCTGATGCTCTGGCCAATTTTTTTGAGGATAAGGTTAGTTCCATCTTTTTGACCTTTTGCCATTCCCCCACTTCTCCAATCCCCATAGCACCTCCCACCAACAACCCCCCGAGTTTTTCATGCTTCGAAACGACCATGCAGCAGCAGATTCAACATCTGGTAGCTTGTACTAAATCAGGTTTCCCCCTCGATCCATGCCCTCCTGCTGTCCTGAATCGCATCCCGGAAGCAATATCTCCTGCCCTATTAACAATCTGCAACGCTATGTTTTTAACAGGCACTTACCCATCTGTCTGGAAGAAGGCTATTATTAAACCACTTTTAAAAAAGCCAACACTGGACCCTCTCCTCCCTGCCAGCTACAGGCCCATTGCATGTCTCCCCTTTCCAGCCAAGATTTTCGAAAAAATAATGAATACTCAACTCTCGAAATTCATTAACGATAACAATCTACTCGACGACACCCAGTTTGGTTTCAGACAAGGTCATGGAACGGAGACAGCACTACTCAAAGCAGCAGATGAAATAAGAGCTACGATGGACAAGGGAGGATCGGCAGTTCTTATACTTTTGGATCTCTCTGCTGCCTTTGACACGGTCGATCATGTCACTTTGATCGACCGTGTCTCAGCTTTAGGAATAAGAGGCAAAGCCAAAGATCTCCTTGCCTCATTCCTGGCCAACCGTCCCCAGACAGTTAAGATGGGTAACTACACCTCCCAGACCTTCTCTCTCCCTTGCGGAGTACCACAGGGCTCCTCGCTAAGTCCGACGCTTTTTAACATCTATGTATCGGACTTAGCGAGGGTAATAAAATCTTACGGAATCGCCCTCACAACGTATGCAGATGACACCCAATTAGTGTTATCGGTACACAACGATGGTACTTTAGTCGCAGCCAACTTCCAAGAGGGAATGAAGGCAATAAGTTCCTGGATGTCATCAAACAGTCTCAAACTAAACTCCGATAAGACCGAGGTGATGACATTCGGGAACTTGCAGCCCATCTGGTCCCCTCAGTGGTGGCCATCTCAGTTGGGGGTTCCCCCCCTTCCAGTAGTCATGGCACGCAATCTGGGAGTCATCTTTGACAACAAGATGACTTTTCTTTCCCACGCCAACGCTGTGGTATCTTCCTCCTTCTATATCCTAAAAAGGATTACAAAACTACTTCCTTACTTACCGCCGTCTGCGGGCAAAACCCTAATTAGCACCTTGGTGTTTTCTAGAACAGACTACTGTAACGCCCTCTTTCTGAATGCCCAAGAAAAGGTCCTCAATAAATTACAGACAGTACAAAACGCTGCTGCCAGAATCCTTTTAGCCGTTCCCAAATTTGCTCCCACTTCCCCTTACATCAGAGAACTGCATTGGCTCCCCATACGGAGTCGGATCAAATTCAAGGCTCTATGTATAGCCTATAAAGCTATCAACAATCCTGGCCCACAGTTCTTAAAAAAAGCCCTCCGTCCCCTGGAATATTCTGGGACCTTACGATCATCTTCAGCCCATTTGCTGAAGGTTCCACGGACAAGAAGGACTAATTGGGGAGACAGATGTTTTACCATAGGAACTGCCAAACTGTGGAATACACTGCCATTCCACATTAAAACCGCCCCCACGCTATTAAACTTCAGAAAGAATCTCTAAACTTGGTTGTTTTCACCTTAAACCCATCCACATCTCAAGAGTAAGTTCAGCTACACTAGCGCCGAGACACCCTATGGGTATTTGCGCGCTTTAAAAATCGCATAAAATAAAATAAATAAATAAAATAAAAAAACTGAAAAAACAACCTCCTAAAGCAAAAGAGTGGGTAGTTTGCTAAATTTGTATTGTAACCTTATAGTTGAGCCCACTGCACACCAAGGTGATTATATTACTGCCGTCCCTCTTGGATATTTTTATAGTCTGAAAAATGAGCACTGCTATAGCGAAATTAAAAATTTAGGAATGTTTGACGTAATGGGGATTACACCCTCACAAAATAGATTTTTCCCATTAGGTCATTGCAGTGATGCAGATTGACAAGTAATGGAAGTTATAGATGACCAGAATGTCCACCTTAATGGAAAAGAGAGTACAAGGTCAGCTAAAGAGGTTTGTGCTAGTAAGACACCTCGGGAACAGTGGCTTTTAATCTATGAAAGGGAAGTGATGAGTACCAAACAAGTGGTTGGTGCATGCCAACCCTCGCAAGTTCATTTAAGTATAATGTCATGGAATGTGGCAGGTGTTAAAGCCAAATTAAATGATGAGGAATGGCTAAATAAATTTGAGAACTGTGCGCTAATTATGTTACAAGAAACGTGGCACACCGAATCCTTTTTTAGGGCTCGGACTCCTCCCCCTGGGGGAGGAGTTTCGAGATCCTAATGTTATAAGAAAAAAAAGAAGAAGAAGAAGAAGGGCCTTGGTGAGAGGAATTCCACACATTCCTTTGCGTTTTCTGGCATCTGGTCAGTGATTCGTCTTCCCTGTGCTGTGTATGTAGTAGCCTTGAAGTGATAGGCTGTAAGTAATGTACGCGTGCCCGATGTGGCATTTTGTGTGCGAGAGCGAGCATGGCAGAGTGATTAATCTTAATTACGAGCTGTCAGAGTGGCCGTGTAATGCAAGCCAGATGATGCTAACGCGTTCACAGCGGTGAGCGCGTTCAATGTTAAATGACGAGAGGCAGCAGGCGAGGCTCACAGAAGATGACTCATACATGCTCGTCCACAAACTTCATCAAAACAATGTGGAACAAACGGCGAAAATACTGGTTATGTTTAGTGTCTTTGTGGCATATTTGTCAAAATCTAATTATACAACATGACCCCTCGTTAGCCATGCTGTTTCCTGGCAAAAAGCGTTAATTGTGTATTTCTTTGTCAGTTTCTGACAAATTGCGTCCATCCTTCGCATCTTCCGAACACCCCCACCTGAACTGTTATTTATCTGTCTTTAAACCCCGCAGCCTGCTGCTCCCTGCAGAAAGCGCTGGCGGGGTTTAATGGGAAGCCAAGTGTCTGGCTGGCCCCAATTAACACCCCGTGATTAGCTGGCATTCCTCCGCAGCGTGTCAGACACCGAAAAGAGAATAAATTGCATTTAATTAATGCTTCTCGGTGACACTGATCGGAGGCTGGGTTTAAGGACCGTGTGGAAGGGGGCGCCCTCCCCCCAATGTTTGTTTTTTCCATCTTCGATTGCAGGACTGCCGTGATGGGATTGCAATGGGGGGGGGGGGGCGCTCGATGAGGAATCTGCTGCGACCCCCAATGTTTGTTTAATTCACCACCACACAATTTAATTTCAAGTGAGCCGTCCTGTGCCGCAATTAAACAATAGTGTGGCTTAGGTAACGGACGCACGTACCTGAGCTGCTTCAATTTGAAGATGTATATAGCGTGGCTTATCCCCGGTGAGGGCTTCCAGGCGCTGTACGTGGGCACAAGGAGGTAAAGTGAATTGCCCAGACTCTCAGGACGTTGCGAGATTCGAACCGGGACCCCAGCTCCCGAGTCGGCAGCTCTGGTCGCTGCGCCATACCCAGTTCCCGGTCGTAAACGGTGCGAGCGTCCTTATAGGGTTTGGGAAAGCCACTGCGGGTAACGTTTTGTTTATATTTTGTCTGTGGGGGGGTGGGGGGGATACAAATTCTATCCTTTAAATCGACATTTTTTTTTAATATGCACGATGTCTTTCCGTTTTTTTCTAAAGATATCGCGATATTAATGCTCTGCACTGGCTGGAATGAGTGCTCGGTGGAAAGGCTTTTTCTTTTTCAAAAATCCAACTCCCTCTTAATCTGAAGGTTTTGCTTTTAACGGAAATGCTAGTATGACACTAAAAATCTGATATTTTCAATGGGCTGTTGTACTACCTTCAAAAAAAAAAAAACCATTAGGATGAATAGCTGTTTCGGCCCTGCTGGGCCACGATTCGGTGCCGATTCGGTGCCCTGAGGATTGCACACTGACCTCCGCAGCGCGCGCTCAGCCCACTGAGTCTCTGCAGGGGACCACTCTTGGTAGAAATTCGGGTCGCATCGTCTTTATGCTGCTACAACCTGTTCCCCAGGGACTATGCATGAGTTTGTGAAGCGTAATGAAAAGTAAACGATAATCAGTTACTTGACGGACTAAAATAACTAATGTTTTATTCACAGGCAAGGTGGAAAAATAAAATTAAATGACAGTGAAATTTACGCCTCTGACAGCTAGTTGGTGATATTGCGCAGACCTTACGTTGATCAACGACGCAGAGAGAATAATGTGCGCTATATCTCCAGGGTGACCATCATTTTAAAGCCAAAAACCGGGACATTTCCCACGAATAGGACTACAATCTTACTTCAACCCAGCGCCCAGGATGACAGCGCTCCTGAGCCGAGAATCCCAGAAGACAGCACACATAAATAGCTTTTTTTTTTTTTTTAACCAAGTTACCAGTAGCACACATGTTCACAAAATTGCTTTCTCATAACAGTTGCTAACTATACCTATTTTGCAAAACATAAAAAGATACCTTCCCGCCGACCCTCACTCAAAACCGGGACAGGAGCTTCATTTCCTGAAATCTGCGGGGATAGCGGGCGAAGAACCTGGTCTGTCCGGGCAAACCCGGGACGCCTGGTCCCAATGACTACACCCCGCACCCGCGAGGCCCGAACACGGGAACATTGCGGGATCGGACGGCGGCCTGTGGAGCCGGAGTACCGCAGCGTTCCGCCTCGCCCCGCCCACACACACGAAGAAACGCAGCAGCTGACCCGGTCATTCTAAACCGGGTCAACCTGTTTAACTGCAAATTCGTCCTCTTAAAGGCACTACAAATAAGGGGTCGCAATGGAAGACCTAACCTCCCTACCCCCCAATCTAAAATATCTGAGATGGTGAGTAAATAACTGCTAACGTCACCGGTGTTTATGCCGAGTTTGATTTTGGCGACTTATTAACTCCGAGTTCAGGCTCCATGGAAGCCCCTGCCGGGGTACTGGGGTGCAGTAAATACGTTATCTACGTCACAGCAGCGCCGACATCCTAAATAAGTATTTAAAAGCACTTCAGTGAGTGTACTTCGAGAGGGGAGACCAAGTAACACAGACCCCCCCCCCCAAAAAAACTTCCCTGCTGTTTGGAAATGGCCAGCCCCGCCCAAGAAATCAAGCTCTACTCTGCTGAAATCACAGCGGCGCAGACTCTAAAATGTGTGTTCTTCGTTACAAACATAAGATTCGAAAGTTAACCCTCTGTTGGTAACGAAGAGCCACCGTTTTTTTTTCTTCTGCAAATACATTTGAAAAGAGATTGCGTGTTCCTCTCTCACGACCCTTGAGATGCCTCCACGCCTTCAAAAGGCTCCTCAGTGCCCGCGACCGCTTTTATTTTTTGAGGGCGGGGGCATGACGTGGGGTACGTAGTCCACCATAACAAAACACATGATGGCATGTCAGCATGATACGACATACCATAGCATCGCATGACACGACTTAGCAGGGCACATCAAGGCACGACCACAAAACATAGAAACACATGACATAGAAAAATAACACTGAGTATCATAACTTCAAACATTACAACAATAGTTAAAGTGACATAACAAAGCACAACATACCAGTACCACATAACACAGAACAGCATACTACCAGTGGCTGTGGGTGTCCAGGGGTGCAGCAGGTGCAGTGACACCGGGGCCTCGAGGGTCTCCCTTAACCCAGACAGTGCTGTATTTTACTACGAGTGGCGGTGGAAGTCCAGGGGTGCAGCAGGTGCAGTGACACCGGGGCCTCAAGGGTCTCACTTAATCCAGACAGTGCTGTATTTTACTACCAGTGGCTGTGAGGGTGCAGCAGGTGCAGTGACACCAGGGCCTCGAGGGTCTCCCTTAACCCAGACAGAGTAGTGAGTGCAGAGTAGTGAGTAGTGAGTAGAGTAGTGAGTAGTGAGTGTAGAGTAGTGAGTGCAGAGTAGTGAGTAGAGTAGTGAGTAGAGTAGTGAGTGCAGAGTAGTGAGTAGTGAGTAGAGTAGTGAGTAGAGTAGTGAGTAGTGAGTGTAATAGTGAGTAGTGAGTAGAGTAGTGAGTAGTGAGTAGAGTAGTGAGTAGAGTAGTGAGTAGTGAGTGCAGAGTAGTGAGTAGTGAGTAGAGTAGAGTAGTGAGTAGGACATCACAGGCAGCAGCTGTGCAAGCTTCTTACACTCACAAGGAGACCACAGGCAGCTGAGTTGCAAGCTTCTCCCACTCACAAGAAGGACATCACAAACAGCAGCGGTGCAAGCTTCTCACACTCACTAGAAGGACATCACAAACAGCAGCGGTGCAAGCTTCTCACACTCACAAGAACGACATCACAGGCAGCAGCAGTGCAAGCTTCTTACACTCACAAGGAGACCACAGGCAGCAGCGGTGCAAGCTTCTCACACTCACAAGAAGGAAATCACAGGCAGCAGCTGTGCAAGCTTCTTACACTCACAAGGAGACCACAGGCAGCTGAGGTGCAAGCTTCTCCCACTCACAAGAAGGACATCACAAGCAGCAGCGGTGCAAGCTTCTCACACTCACAAGAACGACATCACAGCCAGCAGCAGTGCAAGCTTCTTACACTCACAAGGAGACGACAGGCAGCAGAGGTGCAAGCTTCTCACACTCGCAAGAACGACATCACAAGCAGCAGTGGTGCAAGCTGCCCTTACACACTCACAGCAGGTCCGGTGCCAAGGCAGCAGCAGCAACAGAGCAAGAGTCCCTTACAAAGAACAGGCACAGCACAGAGATGCACAATGCAATCTTCTCATACTCCCAGGCAGCAGCGGTGCAAGCTTCTCACACTCACACGAAGGACATTACAGGCAGCAGCTGTGCAAGCTTCTTACACTCACAAGGATACCACAGGCAGCTGAGGCGCAAGCCTTTCCCACTCACAAGAAGGACATCACAAGCAGCAGCGGTGCAAACTTCTCACACTCACAAGAACGACATCACAGGCAGCAGCAGTGCAAGCTTCTTACACTCACAAGAAGGACATCACAGTCAGCAGCAGTGCAAGCTTCTTACACTCACAAGGAGACCACAGGCAGCAGAGGTGCAAGCTTCTCACACTCACAAGAAGGACATCACAGGCAGTAACGGTGCAATATTCTCACACTCACAAGGAGATAACTGGCAGTACACACCACATGAACACACTCCATAACACATAGCAACAATACATTGGCATTTACAATGCCATTAGCTCAAACTCAAATAAATCCGAGCCCGATTGCATTTCTAATGCTTGTTATAAATGGCTATCAAACTATATGCACTCATGCCATACCATCTAGAATGGAACGTGCAAAAGGTGGCCTCGCAGTCGCAATTACACGATCTTTTTCCCTCATTTTAAAAAAATCATATATTGCTTCGCAATTTTACCAATTACTTTAGCTTAAAGCTGAGGGGACACAGCCCATTGTTGTAATAAATTTCTCTAACAACATTTTTGATAAAACAAGATCTAAGGTAATTCATTCTCTAGATAAGGATCTTGACAGATTCCTGACAGGGATGGGAGGTGATTATATGATCATATGGGCCGGTGACTTCAACACTGAAAAATGTAGAGTCATAGTTGGGGAACAATGCGGCCAGTTAATGACTATGGAGACCAAATTTCGCACTTTCCCCATGATATTTATGGAGAAGCTATTAATTTGGCTATCCATAAACATGATTTAGTAATTCTGAAAGCAAAGGCTGTTGATGAACAATCGCCCACCAATACATTTGTAGGAGCTAGATCGTCCTCTACTATTGACCATTTTATTGTCACAGAACAATGTAGGGATCTAGTGGGTTCCCTTATAGTCCGGGTAAGCCTTTTTAGTCATCACCACCCTTTAGTCCTGACTTAGAAGATAAATATATCCAGGATTAAAAGAGGGAAGGCAGCTGATGAAAATATTGTGACCCAAGGTAATAACGGAGTCTCATTAAAATGGTCAGGAGTGAATCCCTCTCTGTTTATGGCAAATTTTACAGGGAAGAAACAACATGAAATTGATACCTGTCTAGATAGATTATCAACTACCTCAGAGATTATTGGTGCCTTCTCTAACATCATTACTGAGATAGCTGAGGATTTAAAAATAAAACAGAAGAAAAAAGTACATAACCAAGAACCTAGATGGTTTAACCAGGAATGTTCACGGTTGAATAGGGAACTGAAAGACATTCTAAAAATTAAACCCAGGAATAGTACTGGAATAAAAGAATTAAGGAGAAAGTACAATTTAGCTCTAAATGTTAGGAAATCAGAGCTCCGAGAAGAGGCCTGGGACAAATTAGTCCAAGCTGCAGCAACTCGGGATACAATTTTATTTTGGAAAACAATAAATTATCCTTTTTTTTTTTTTTAGAGATGCTGCAGCTGCAAAGATAGATGTCCTAGTGCCTATGGAGGATTGGATAACTCATTTTGGAGGTATTTTTAATCCGGAAGGGAAAATCACCCCGCACAAGGAGGAAAATAATTTTATAACAGTTAAACCCGTAGGAATAACCTAGATAACTCTGGAAGAAATTAAAGGAGCACTTAACAAAAGTGCTAGTGGTAAAGCCACTGGCCCTGACGGGGTCCCAATCAATGTTTTTAAGTACAATATTGAATTTTGGTCACGTATTTTATTGAAATTTTCTAATGCTATCCTTGATCGAAAACTGCCTACATCCTGGGTTGAAAGTATTATAATTCCGATATTCAAAAAAGGGGATAAAGGAAATGCCAAGTGTTATCGTCCCTACACCTTTGCTTTGTGGATCTCACCAGTGCTTTTGACCTGGTAAATCATACAAAATTGTGGTAAACACTGGTTGAGATAGGTGCCCCCAAAGATATTGTTGTTTATTTATCACAGATTTACTCTTATTTGCTATCCAGAGTTCGATTCGGTTTAAAAGGCGACTGTACACCTGATTTTAGGGTAACACGTGGGATAGGACCGGGTTGCGTTTTAGCACCCCTCTTATTCTCACTATATATAAACAATGGTGACCGTTGCCTGCAGAATCTCAAGGCCGATGCACCGAGAGTGGGACATCGCTCTACCCCAGGGCTCCTCTATGCAGATGATGCCAAGGACAGCAAATGGTTTGCAATGCCTGATTGAAAAATGTGCCCATTATATGACTGAAAAGGATTTAAAACTGAATCTAACTGAAACCTTTGTCATGAACTGTGGCAAAAATAAAATAATGACCAAAAATCATTATGTGGATGGCATTGCGATTGAGAGAGTTTCGAGTTTTACCTACTTGGGCCTATTGTTTAATGAAAATGGTATATGGGGCTCACATATCAATTTATCAAATTTAAAATTTATACGAAGTATGGAGGGAATTTTTCGATTCCCGAAAAATTAGGAAATAAACCTACAAAGCAAATGCTCTCCCTTTACAGAAGTAAAGCTATTTCAACTGCATGCTATGGTGCAGCACTATGGGGGAGAGCGAATACCGCTATCCTCCAAACACAGGAGAATACGTTTTTAAAACGTTTACTAGCAGTTCAAAGTTCTACTTCAAACTATTTAGTCCATAGAGAATTGTCTGTCCCTTACATTAGCGATTTTATAAAAAAACAGCAGGATTAGCATTATGGCATGGGATTTGGACGCAAGAAGAATCTAGGTTCACAAAGAGCATAATACTTGATTGCTTGGCCCTAGATAAGAGCAGGAAAACATTGTGGCTTGAATACAAACTCAATTAAAAAGCTGCAATCTAATTCTAGAGCCTAGGGAACCTAAGTCTATTGTAGAATATAGTAAGAAAGAACTTAAAACAAGGTTTATTGCTGCAATAGACCTAGTGGCGGGGGGGGGGCAACAAAGTACAAAACTAAGTATTATTTCCTACCATGAACGCCCCCTTTTTACGGGCATACAACCATACCTTATTATAGAAAGAAATGTCCAGCATCGGTTCTTTCTGACTAGATTAAGACTAGGTATGCTACATTACTTGGTTGTGTTCCCCAAGACAAGGAGAAGGCATCATGTACTACCAAATTGACCATGCGATGGAAAGTCTTTTCAGAGCACGCTGCATTTTTTATTATTCTGTGACTTTTACAGGGACATTCGTAAATTCGTTTTGAAACCCCTTTTTAAAACAAATACATATGACCATTATAAACAAGCTTTTAACATTATATGTAGTTTGGAGGATGAAAAAAATATGACTGCTGTATGTACTTTTATTTAATTGTCAATCAAGAAAAGAAAGACATTCTCATTTGGAGGCTTTAACCTATGAAAACTATGAGAACTGAAGAAGGATAACAAAATGCATAATACTAAATGAGATACAACTAAAATTGAATGCACTGGGTGTACCATTCAAGATTAATGATTTTTAGGATTAATGAATTTATAAGATTTTAATGAATTTATATTAAATTGTTCCCTTGGATTTATATCGAAATATGGCCTGTATCTGTAATTTGATTGAGACTGTGTAAATCATATATTTTTTATTTGTGTTTTTAGTATGCTTTTATGGTCATGTGAAATGTACTGAATAAAGCTTTTTGAATTTGAAATTTGAACTCACTGTCCCGCTTCGATTCATACCATATGCCTCGGGTGGAAGAAATGATTGAACAACTGGTTACAGCCAAGTACCTCACCACCCTGGACTTAACAAAAGCATATAGGCAAATAGCCCTGATGCCAGAAGCCCGGGAGAAGATGGCGTTTTGCACTCCTTCAGAGATGTAACAGTTTAGGGTCCTGCCTTTTGGATTCAGGGAGCACCAACCATGTTCCATCGGTTAATGGTCGTGGTGCTACTTGGATGATATCGTAATCCACAGTCGCACATGGGATCAACATATCGTCCACCTGCAAGCAGTACTTGCTAGTCTAAGGCAAGCGGGTTTCACTGCAAACCCGCCAAATGTATGCCTGCTACTGATTCCATACGGTTCTTAGGCTACCACATACGGGAGGGACTCATTAGGCCACAGGTAGATAAGGTGGATGCCATCAGAACCCTAGCCACGCCCACCACCACCTTTTTGGGCCTCGTAGGCTATTACCGGAGATTCATTCCCCACTTCTCTGAGATCGCAGCTCCTCTCACCGACATGTTATCGAAAACCCATCCCAATTCGATCAGGGAATGGTCTCAAGAGCAGCAACGGAGCCTCGCCCTGCTGAAAGATATCTTATGTCACAAACCTGTGCTACAATGTCCTGACTATTCCAAAGGATTCACCCTGAAAACAGACGCCTCAGACAAGGGTCTGGGGGAGGTCTTGTAACAGCCCGAAGCCAATGGCGATATGCACTCTGTCATCTATCTGAGTCATAAACTGCTACCCCGGGAGGCTCGCTATTCTACGGTGGAGAAGTGCCTGGCCTTTAAATGGGCTGTCCAGGCGCTCTAGTATTACCTGCTGGGTCGCCCCTTCCAGCTGATCACCGATCACGCCCCTCTGGTGTGGTTGACAAGGAATAAGGACGCCAATACTCGGGTGTTGCATTGGTTAATGGCTCTACAACCTTTCTCGTTCTAGGTGTCTCATCAGCCAGGTGCCTTGCAGACCAATGTGGATTTGCTCTCCCGGTCCGCTGCTGTCTCATGCCTCGATCAGCCACACCTGGTCGGGAGGCAGTGTGTCAGAGCGACTACGGGGGTGGCCCCTCGAAGCCCTGGGGGCACAACAGAGATCATGCTGCCGGCCGTCAGGAGGTGGACTGAGAACCCAGACGAGGACGAGGGGGCAGAAGAAGAGGAGCAAGGAGAAGTTGACGTTGAGGCAGGGGAAACAGGAGAGTCGAAGGTGACGACCGTGGAGACGGGAGAAGAGGCGAACTCCGACGACCGAGAAAAAATGACGCCAGCCCCCCAGAGAGAAGGAAGGACTAGGCCAGCTGAGAGAGAGAGAGGTCGACCTGCGGTACGGCGCGGAGGACGAGGCAGCCGTGACCTCTTTGCAGGGTCACGGTTTCAGGCAAGTGATTGAACAGTCGGGGGTTACTGAGGGGTTGGGTGTTCACTCAGAAGGTTGTCTGGGGTGCTAAGGGGCAGCTATTATAGAGCACCAGACTAGGTGTCCTGGGAGGGTATAACAGGGCATGTTGGGTTAAGCAGTTTTCTTGAAGGGCACAACTGAGCGCAGTGCGAGGCAAGTCAGGATTGGCAAAGAAGGGCACACAGAAACGGAGAGAGGAGTTTATCTCTCTGTGCGTTTCCCTTTCCTCACGTGGGCGGGTCCCCCTCACATCCCATATGCCGTGTGAGGCAACATGGATAATGAAAGAAGCTACCCCTACTGCACAATAAAGGTTGGGAGTAACAGCCCTAAATCACTAGTGAGGACACAAACAGACCTGTTATTAATAGCATCTCCATTCTGTTTCAAGAGGGGAAGACCAGTAAGAGAGACAGACCGAAGACCCTGGCCTGAACACTAGAGAAGAAGACCGACCAGACGGCCAGCCCAGCCAATCGCCCCCCCCCCCATATCGGATATTCACAATGAACCTAATACCTCGGAAAGACCCCAGGCCTCCTGTGTCATTCTTGTTGAGTGACAATGACAAACCCGGCTCTAAACAAACTTTCCTGTGACTTAATTAGATCACCTTGCCCACCGTAAGAACACTTTGAGGGATCTGCACTGTCGGTAGAAGAAGAATCCGTCCAGTTTATGACCAGAATGCTGGACAGTCCTTGGCTTTTCAGGACAGGCAGAGGATCTAACCTGGAATGCTTATGAAGGTAGTATGGTGAAACTGTACTGTTCGATTTGGCGAAGATGGCCCATGTGGTGTCTGAAATGGGTTCTGCATTGTGTAGGGTCCAACCTTTCTCATATCCTAAACTTCCTTTCAGTAGTGGCAACATAGGCATAGATTGAGGGTCATTAAACACTTTCAGATCAGCCACTGCCACTGGACATACCTTGGAGGATGGCATGACTGTAGTGGAACGGCAGAACAAATGTAGGATATTTAAATGGGTCAGGAAATGGGTTTTCTAGAGCTAAGAAACATTTGTCTCTGGAATGTTTACAGGACCTTGAACCTATTCCTTTCATGGCAGCAGAATAACTATTTAACCAAGAGAGAGTATCGAGGAAGTGGACCATGTTTTTATGCCTGGACTCAGGTAGAAGGGTTTTTGATGTCCGTTCTCTAGAGATCTCAGGCACTATGTTTACATCTCAAGAGCTCACATTTACTGTGTCTAGCTGCATAAAAGATGGGTGATTTCATATCCAGTGTTCAAAGATTCACCTCAAGTATGGGTGCAGCAATGCATAAAGTCCATGACGTAAGACTAATGACAGCGAGATGGGTGATAGAGGCCAACAGTGACAACTCTAGGTTTAGAGAATATTCTGCGAGAGGGGTTATGACTTAAAAAGCTCCTCTGAAAAGCATTATGAAGGCTTTAGACTGGTCGTTCGATTCAACCTTCAAAATTCTGTGTTAAGAAATTTGGAGATGTGGCTTTGATTATGGTGAGCACGTTATTACTAGCATAAGCCTCATCTCCAGTCCTGCACAGAATAAGAAATTTCATAGCTATTTTGAAGAAAAGTTTCAATTTTATTAAGGACACGAGGGTGAGAATTATCCTACCTGGCAAAATCATGTCTTGCACAAATGCCGCCAGGATGACCCATCTAATGTAATTTAAATACTATTTGTTTTGGAAAGTAATGTTATGTAGATAATTTTATGCTTCATTTGATTGGTGCAAACGGTATTGAGTACACAATGTATAATTTGTAGAGATGCTTTAAATGGATATTTTTTCGGTTTCTTAGGAGCAGTGCAGAACGAGGAGTAAGGTTGAGAAGTCTGGGAAAAGAGCAAGATATTGCAGGAAGAAAGGAGAGGGAGACAGATATACATGGACTAAAATAGGATGTGATTGGTTGTTTAAACCACAAGTATGCTAGAGTTATTACTGGAAAGGTAGTATGGAGTGTTGATTGATGTTACTGGTTTGGCTGCTATTGGAAAATAAAGTGAAGCAATAATGCATGATCCTCGCCCTCTGTGTCCTCAATAAGACTGAAACTTTTCTTCACGCTAGCTACAACATTTTTTTTTATTATTTGAGAAAATATATGTAAGGAATGCTGCCTTCCCTCTAGCCTTTCTTCCCAAATGGATCGCAGGCTCCTCCAAGGCTATCCCACAAACGGAAAGAGAGATTTGCTTTTCATTAAAGAATAATTATAGCAATGCCATTCTACAGCCGCAAAGGGTGTGTAATTCAGAGCAAATACAAGCACCCAGATTATTAGAGGCTCAGTGAGGAGAATAAACATTTTAGTTTAAGAAAAATCCACATTAAAGATTTAACAACCACTAAATATTTACAACTACATTAACCACATCCTCTTGTTTGCCATTCTGCTCCTGTGACAAGAAAGGAGAAGCGAATTAGTATTTGTCCATAAAGAACATACTTATATTGAAATTGTATGCCACTTGAAACAATTACACACGTCTGCATTCTTGCTTTATTTAAAATGTGCGCAAAAAATTACCTAAACCATGTAGTGCTGAAAAGGGCTAAATGCTACCTATGGAAAATATTTGATCCATGTTGATTTTACATTTTAATGGAGAGATGCACTTTTTGTGGTCAAATATAAAAAAATAGCTGAACAACCTTTTTTCAAAATCTCTTTATTTCCATTTAAAGCATTGAAAGTTATGCAGTATGTTAGATTTGGGGGTCTCTAGTTGGCAGAGGTAGGTACCTTTGACCAAATAGGGACCCTTGCGTCTAGTCAGGGTAAGAGGGTACACTCCTAAAATAACCCCTGCTCACCCCCTTGGTAGCTTGGCACGAGCAGACAGGCTTATCTCAGAGGCAGTGTGTAAAGCATTTGTGAACACATACAGTAACCCAGTGACAACACTACAGATGGACACCAATCAAGTTGTAATACAAAAATAAGTATTTTTATATCGACTTAACACAAGACCACAAACGACAAAAAAAAACAGAATACTGTACTTTAAAAATGATATGAATCGCTTAGTTCTCTTTAGATGTGAAATGCGACACGGAGTTCAATGTACCTTTGGACGCGTAACGCTAAACAACGAAAGGGAAGGTGATGCGCCGGTTCCTTACACGCAAGAACGGTGATGCGTCGGGTCCCTACTGCTTCGTAGGGGATCCGTCTGTTCTTCTCCGCGCAGGGAGGTGATGTGTCGGTTTCTTACTGCGCTTCCGTGGCGATGCGACCAGCAGCGCCGTGATGCGATGAAGATCCGGTGCAATGAGACAAAATGGTGTCTTCTTCTATATGTGACACGATGCGTGCATGCCCGACAGCTGTGCAACGACTCAATGATTCTTCTGAGCCACGACAGGCCCTGCGACATGCTTCTCCGGTGATGGGATGGCTTCTGCTGCGACGGCGACACTCTTCTCCGGTGATGCGAGGTGCTTTGGGTGATGCAATGGCGACAGCGGTGGCACAATTCTCCGATGATGCGACGGCGTCTGCTGCGACGGCGACACTCTTCTCCGGTGATGCAAAGACAACGGCTGCGACACGCTTTTTTGTCTTGAGTCGCGCTTCCAGCGACACACAGTCTCTCAGAAGGCCCAGCTCAACAGCAGGCACTTCAATTCCCAGCAAGGGAAGGCAGGGGAGCTGGTTGGTGAAGTCTGATGTCCCTGAGACTTCAGCAGGAGGCAAGCTCTATCTAAAGCCCTTGGAGATCCTTTACAAGCTGATTTGAAAGTAGCACAAAGTCCTTTCTCCTTTCTTTGGCAGGCAGGCAACCACTGCAGGCCAATCCCCCAAACAGCACTCCGCTTAGGGATAGTCTCCTCCTCAGTTTCTCTGGTTCCTCTCCTCAGCAAAGCTTCTTCTTGTTTCCCAAAAGTGATCTAAAGTTCTTGGGTCTGGGTCCCAATATTTATACTAGCAAATCCTTTGTCCTCTGGAGGCAGATGGCCCTGTACCCAGTCCAAAGCAATTCTGTGCAGTCCTGGAGCAATTTGTTGACAAGACTCCTTTCCTTTGACAGTGTGGGCCAGGGACATCAGACGCACCACGGAGGTGGAGCCAGCATTGTGGAAGGCAGGCACAGCCCTATTCAGGTCCCAGGTGCAACTCCTCCCACCCATCTACATGCAGATAGCTCTATTCAGCCCTGTGCTGACTCACTCTGTCTCCTGGAATCCCCCAGCCCCTGTCACTCAAACTCCAGAAAAGGAATACACAACCTAGCAGAGGCATGCTTGGACAGTTTAGGCAAGAAAATACCTTCTTTCTAAAAGTGGTATTTTCAAACACAGAATGTTAAAACCAACTTCACTAAAAGAAGTATTTTATCATTCTGAGTTCAGGCACACTAAACTCGAATTTCTACCTAGTTCCCTGAGTCAGTTAGGATTACAAGATGTTATAATCAAACTGCCCATTCTGGCCTATGGGGAACAGGTAGCCTTGCAATAGTGAAAAACGAAATGGCTGTAATTCACTATTAGGACATGCCACACACACACCAGGGCATGTCCTACCTTTTATCTACAATGCACCCTGCCCATGGGCCTACCATAGAAATGATTAATATGCAGAAATGGTAAGGTTTAGGGACTGGTAAGTGGGTGCACTTGCCCAGTCAACATGGCAGTACCAGACTGCACATAGGCTCTGCAATGGCAGACCTGAGAGACACTTTTACAGGCTGCTTCTATGGGTGGCACAACCAGTGCTGCAAGCCCACCAGCAGCATTTGATTTACAAGCCTTGGGCACACTCAGTGCACTGTACTAGGGTCTGACAAGTAAACCAAACCAGCAAATCATGGAATCACTAATCCACACATCAATTTACAATAGGAAGAGCATATGTACTTTAGCACTGATCAGCAGTGGTAAAGTGTCAAGAGTCATAAAACAGCCAACAACAGGTCAGATAAAATACAGGAGGAAGGGAAAAAGTTCAGGGATGACCCTGCAAAAAGGGCCTAGTCCAACACAGTAAAACAATAAAAAAAAATACGAAAAAGAAGATAGCTAATATAATACCTCCTTAAAACAAAAACAAAGAATCAAGGAAACAATTCAGCAGCAGTTCAGTGTAGCGTCTAGACCCTAAGGGAGCTACTAGAAGCAGGGACAAATCAAGGATTTTGGCGGCCCTGGGCCAAACGTATTTTTGGGGGGTGGGGGCGTTTAGAACAGCTGTAAAGTTATGATCCAATTTCATCTCTTTCATGCCCTCTTTGGACAGGTCACTGACAGTGCACAGGCTAATATTTGGGGATTATGACTTGAATTTTTAATATTTTAACACAGTAGCACCTAAAGAATATCACTGCAAATAATCTTTGTGACACCCTCCCATTTCCCATATGTGAGGTACTGTTTTAACCAAAAATACATTTTTTAATGAATTTTTATAAAATATATAAATGCATCATTTGTCTATAAAATGTATGTAATAGACTCTCAAATAAGCCACACTAAAAATAAATTTAAGGAAAATGGCATTAAAAACCAATCGGTTTAAGAATTGTTCAAGGTCATCATGACATGAATCTCTGCAGAACAGAGAAGCTTCTATCATGGCCCCCCTGAAAGGCTGGCACATTGGGCCAGAGCCCACTTTGCCCATGCCTTAAAACATCTCTGACCTGAGGGAATGTTCTCGAATCCCCATATAATTCTCGAATTAACTGATGTGCCCACATCAAACCATTACTTAAAAACACAAATCAAATGAATGGGGCAAAGGCACCTCCCAGCTCCTCAGCTGGCAACCACCACACTTCTCCGGGTGAACTTGAGTCAAAACTAACGACTACCGTTGCGTCATCCTCTCCCAGACCGTCCACCATAGCCCACTAGAGCTCTAGATCACGTTCTGCATTATCGTCTGAATTGAACCTTTCAGAGTCTGCAAGCTTCTGCCACTGCCCACTCCAATGAATCGGCCCGCCATTTAATCTGCTTTGGAGAGGCCGGGCTGGCTAGTGAATGGCGATACGCCTTCTGGCTAATACCAGCTTCAGCTGAGCAAATCTGTACTGCATCTTGCTACCTGGAGGCAGCAGACTCAGTAGGCAATGTCGTATTCTTAACTCCGCCTTCACTGCTGTCACTGTATGCAGCTCCCCCACTATCTCCTTCCAAAAAGGCTGTACCATCCTACAGTTCCATGTAACATGTTCAAATGCAGCAAGGGACACAATGCACCGCGCACACCCGTCAGAGCGCATAAGATAACCCTATGCAGGTGCTGCAGTGTCAGATATGCTCTGTGGAGGTAGTAAAATTGCGTCAACTTAAGTCTGGCATTGCTGCCACCTCCTGCACCTGTGCCCGAGTTAGTCCCCACTCCCCATATGTAACCGGGGACTTCAGATTCCCATTCCAACTTCCATGTATATACATTGCGCTTGTCTATTGTTCTTGAGGGTAGTGTACAACCAGGAGATAATACTCGTGGCAGAGCCAGGATCCAACATCACCTGCAGAATATGCGACTCACAAGGTTCGTCCAGGAAGGACGTCCAGAGCTCCCGGACAGTACAGGACACACTTGCGTACTGCAGAAATTACCCTTGACCTATTCCAAAATGAATCCCAACCTCCTCCAGGGACATGAAGGTGCATTCAGAAAAAACATCCCCTGCTCTCCAACAGCCATCCGCCAACCATCTCAGGATATCCATAGAGCCACATATGCGCGTGAACGGGCGCTCACCTTAGAACCTGACTGACAGTCCTTTTCCATGCCTGGACAACCTGTGAAATCATAAAAGGGGTACCAGCAGGGAATATACAGCTGTGCTTCGGAAGATCATCTATTATGGCCGAACTGTTCAGTAGCATTTTTCCCCAATTGGGACAGTCCTCACATCACAGAGCAGCATATTGGAGCAGGCCTGCCAAATAGTATATCTGAAGGTCCGTAAGGCCCAGTACACCACCTGCAAGGATCAATTTTAAGCCAGTGAGGCAGACGCTATTCCTCTTTCCCGCCCACACCAAGGACACCAACAACCGACCAAGTCACCGAACAAAAAACGTCTGCAGCAAACAGAACAAATCCTGCATTGCATAAAGGCATCGGGGCAACAGGACCATCTTGCACAGAGTCACCCTGCCCATAACAGACAGGAGTAGCGTATTCCAGAACCGGATAGAGGCAGTGAGGCCATCCACCACCCTGCCCATATTGAAATCATATTGTTAGTGTTGGTCAGGCGTTATCCACATCCCCAAATAGCGGAACTGGCGAGTCTCCCAGGGTCGGTACACCGTAGGGAGGTCAGATGCATCAATCAAGGATGCCAGGGGGAAGAACACCATATTATGATGATTGACATTAAGGCCTGACACTCCCATAATCAGCCATAAAACACAGGAGAAGGGGAACTGAGCGTTCTGGGTTAGTCACATACACCAGTGTGTCATCAGTATACATTGACATAACATGTGTCCATGCACTCAATTGCACACCCCAGTCCCTAAGTTTGGTCCTCAAGTTTATCACTAATGGCTCCATGGTGAGTGCAAAAAGGCGCTGCGAAAGTGGGCAATCCTCTCTTGTACCCTTACCAGTATGGAGCGCGTCAGGAACTACCTTGCTAGTGCGCACTCTTGCGATTGGTGCCGTATATAATGGCTGAACAACCTTAACTGGGTAGTTTGCCTGCCTGTGACATGGAAAGGTATAAGATAGGCAGAGGAATATAACCTGTCAGTCACTGTGGATGAGCTGACAAGCCACTATTGCTATGTGCGGTTAACAGCACAATCCTTAATTCTATATTGCTTTGGGTTAGTTTGAGAGTCTACACACAAGAAGGGCCTCAATGGGAGAAAGGTTAGAGGTTAAATTAACTTAATTAGTTCTAAAAAAAAAAACAATCAGATATTCACAAAGGCGTCAAAGTGCTTCTTAAATTAACCTTGGCTGTCCTTTATTTAGCACTGGCACAACTCAAGGCTTAACTCAATCGCAATTTATCCGGATTAACAAACAGAATACAGTTACGAGATAAGGAATGCAAGGTCTAAATGAAGATTGAAAAAAATCAATTAACTTTGTACAATTAAAACCGTAGGGGCCAAAATGGGTGAAATAAGAATAAAATGGACTATTGTCACAAAAAGTTTGCAAAACCAATATGTCTGGCACATCATTTGTGAAAACAGTTTCTGCTAGGATAAAGATGCACATTGCATGTACATCTGGTATTAATGTTTTTTTAGTTTGTGTGCATTATTGCTGTAGGTAGCACTAACTGTACCGCTATATTTTACAGAAGCAAGACATATGTGCAAAGATGTTCAAGGTGAATTGTAGCAATTCTACAGTTCAAAAACCTACATAGCTATTCTTAAAAGACGGAATGTGAGTGCCTTTATCAAATTAAAATACAAGTCAGTTAAGAGTGACCTAAAGAGGTAAGAAAAAAGATTGACATTTTAAACAAACAGCTATCCACAGAACCCATTATAGGAAGATATTTAGAAACCATCTGTAAAGTTACAGAGCAAGATTAAATAGGAACAGGGCAGATCCAATAACTATCTAGAATTACATACAAAGAGACATAAAAAAATTATACATTAAGGAAAGTGTCGCCCAGTGGCCCTTAAATGCCACTGTTTGTAAATGTAAAAGAGAAGGAAAATGGTAATGATTACACGTACCTCCAGCTGAACGAGGATAGAAACTTTGAACCTCTTGATTTTTGGTTATGTTTCATATATGAAGCATGAATAGGGAGCCCCTATGTCTCACGCATGCTCAGGTCAGGACTCAACCCCATAGCAAGCGTACTAACTTCTCAAGAAACCAATCTTTTACTCTCACACATTCACCAGAAAGCACATCCCTAGAGTAGCAGAGCTGTGATGTCTTGTGAGTAATCTACAGTTTTGGGCGGGAATCAGTTTAAATAAAAACTCTGTTTACCATCACACAGGCTGATCCTTGTTGTTCTCAACCAGTAACACCAGTGGACATTTGCTGATGTTTTAGAGAAGATCAGGAGCAATACTTCACATAAATTATAATCACAATTTCTACTTTAATTTTAGTCAATATTAAAACTTTGATAGGAGTTAAAGGGTATAATAAATCTTTTGGTAAGTCCTGTTTATTAGATCACAAGTAAATGAACAACTTTTAGTTTTTAGAATCTTATTAGAAATCAATAAACTATCTATTGTGAATAAATAAATCGCAATAAAAGTATTACATGAGTTTCATTAAGGAAAGAATCCTTAGTCTAGAAATTGGTAGAGAAAGATTTCAGTCAAAACCCATAAAGTGTTCCGGTTCGAGAGAAAGTGAGAGTTCAAGCATAAAGCTTCAGCATATAAAGCAGATCAATAAATCAAAATTCAATCAAGGCAGAACTTCTCATAAAGAGAAGTGCAGTAGGGTCCCAGAAGACGTGGGAATAAGACAGGGTAAGTGGCATGGACAAATGGGTCTGGAAATGTAAAAGACAAGAGGCAAAAACAATGGTAACCAGTTCTAGGAACACGGACGATCATAAACAGTCTAAAACAAGTAAGATGGTGGCCGATGAGGCCCGGGACATCCTCCCCCAGAGCGGGTCTGGCCAGGTGAGTCTAACCTTTCCCCATGTCATCTACATCTAACACTCATTGCTGGGAGGACTTGTGTGGCAGGGGGCCCCCTTGACGCAGGGGACTCTGATTGGGGATCATTTGCTTTGTGGCTCCCTCACGGCAGACACTGATAGACCATGGGGTCCTCCCCAGGTATAGGAAGTGCAGTGCGCTGTCAAGGGGCCCTAGATGAACTGCAAACGTGTGGTGCTATTTGTTCTGGCCAGGACCTTGTAACTGGGTTCAGACCCTGGTGGTTCGCATGGTCCCTCATCCTGTTGCTGGACTGGAGTTTACACAGGTCCCTAGCACAGACTTACAACAAGAAGTGGGGGTGAACCTGGCAGGCCTCTGTGCTGGTCCAGTGCTGATACGGGGATTAACTGTGAGGCAGTGGAGGCCCAGCTGTATACACTGCGCTATGGGCTGGGGTCTCGGGACTGTGGGGCGCAGGATTGCCTCCCACACCCAATCCAAACTAACAAAATATTGGTGATGGGAAGTTTTATGGGGCCATGCAAGCATTACTGGAGGACAGCATGGGGTCCCCGATAAATGGGCGGGAAACAAACTGTATACTAGATGTGCACAAGGACTGGCACCCACCACAACCGGGTACAATGCCACAGATGACAGTCCCTATCCCGCTTCACAGATAACTTAGGCCTGCTAGATGGCTGGAGTGCTCTCCATTCACATCGAGGGAGTTTACTTGGCACTCATTGACACACAGCACATTTAGCCATCTAGATACACTACTACTGGTGGGGGTGGCTCCGGAGATGCAGCAGGTAGTTGACCATTTGGAAAGGTTCCTCTCGGATCATGCACCGGTACTGCTGCGTCTACTTTGGGGCGGGAGGTCAGAGGCAGTATGGAGACGGTGTATGCCATCTGAGCTCCTGATTGACCTGGCTAGTTGGGAGACATTGGCAACTGCACTTTGGGAGGAAGGGGGTTTGTGTTGGAACCACCTGCGGTGTTTGAAGACAGTTATTGACGGACATTGGTGCCAGGGAGTTAAGGCAGGCTTGGCTGTTGCGCGCAGGGAGATTCTGCACCCAGCATTCTCTACATGAGATGTGGGTGACCTTGGAACGGCACAATCTTACTTCAAATCGAGAGCGCCTACTTAGAGAGGGCAAAAAGTTGAGTCGGCTGCTAGCCTGGATACTGAAGAGCTAACGCGAAATCCCTCTTATACTCTATTTGTGAGCTCGGATGGGCGATATGTGACGATTTATTATGGACCATTTTCAGGGTGTATATCGAGCAAGGCTGATGATCGACCAGACTCGGCAGAGGAGACCTTAATGATTCCGCTGGGGAGGCTGGCCACAGTGCCGCCTGGGCGAAGCCTGAGCTTGGGATCCGCTGGGAGAGGGAGCGCTTCCATTACCTAGGACTCATGGTCACACATACTAAGGACGAATACAAGCACCTGAATGTGGACAGAATGTTGAGGGGCTTGACCGGGTCAATAGAGTTTTGTAAGACGCTGCCCATGTTGGTGATTAGACAGGCAACCATTGCAAAGGTGGTCTTCCTCCCTCGCTATTTATATCTTGTTCAGAACTCACTGTTTCTGCTGGGAACTGATTTTTGTTGTCACCAACTGATTTTTTTTGTCGCCTCGACAGCACGTTGATCTCCCTCGTATGGGCGGGTAAGCGCGGTCGGCTTGCCCTGTTGGTTCTTAAGAGGGACATGGAGGGTGGGGGCTTGGAGCTTCCGGACATTCTTCTTTACTATTTCGCAGCGCACCTACAACATGCAGCCCGATGATTAATGGAAACAGATAGCAGGCAGAAGAGGTTGCTGCAGGATAACCTGGCAGACTGTTGATGAGTGGTGGCTGCTCTTACATGCGGACCTCCTACCTAGTACAGCATACAGCTCATTTATGGGAGGCGGCACTGAAGAAGACATTACATAGGGCCCCCCTTTGATAGGGAACTGCAGATTTAGGACCTTGAACCCTTTTGGTCCACAGCAGGCCATATCCATAGATAGATGGAGGGAGTGATGCCTCCTAGCAGGGGACCTCTATCCACAGGAAGTTTTCCTTATTTTCCAAGAGGCGCAGGACACTTTCAACATAGGGTAGGTATACTTCCTTCACTACACCAAGCTAGAGAATACGGCTATAGGGTTTGGTACACCCACCTGGCAGCCCCACCACCTTCGTACAAGTTTGGTGGCTTGATCAGATGGATAGAGAGTGGGCACCTCATTACACTTTTCTATGAGGCTCTCAAGAAGACTTTTCCAAAAATTCCCTATTGGGAGGTGGAATTGGGGTACCCGTTCGGGGATTCGGATTGGGATCTTGAATGTGGTCTGGTAAAAGGGGTCTCACTTAAATTTTCTGACTCCCTTTAAGCTTCATAGAATAGATCCCACTAGAGTAGCGAAATGTGTGCATTTCGGGGATATTCAATGCCACCTTTCTACACCTGGCATGGCAGTGTGCTGAGTCATGGTCTCTGGAGGGAGGTGGTCCCCAGAGTAGGGAGAACTACGAGTATAGTCGTGCTGGGGATGGTGAAGAGGCCCAGGAGATGCAAAACAGCCTACACATTTCTGCAATTATCATTGTTCCTGGCCAAGGATAGAGTGGCCATAAGTTGGATGGGATCCCAGGTGCAGTGTGTGTACAAGTGGGTCCGAGATGAGTTAGAATGGGGGACCGCAGAGGAGCATCACATACGTATCTCCTGCACTGATGAGAGGGCGCCTGAGGCGGTGGTAGGCTGGAGGCAGCTGTTAGATGAGTTTAATGTATATGGGACTCCGGACTCTGACCAGAGTGAACAGGATGAATGAAGGTGTACACTGATATTAGTTGCTGGGGCCACATACTGTGAATTTCACTGATTCATAGGTTGGGTCAGCTTGTTTACTTTGTGTATGCACTACTGTTTAATCTGTACCGGCTACCGTTTTCATTGTTTTCCGGGAGCCTAAACATGGACCATACTGATTGCACGTGAGGATATGCACTGAATGTTACATTCAATGTTCTGAAGAATGTAATAATAAAGGTTTAAATAAAAAAAATTATAAAGAGTGTCAGATCTCACTGGATTCCTGATGCTTTGAAAAAAGTGTATGGAGTAGCTGCCTTCACCCAAACTGTATGGGTGAGCATGCTTTTTAGAGGAGCGGGAGAAGCTTGTGTCAAGTTGCCTTCCAGAATACAGGCCATGACCCAAAGAGTGTCAATGGGCATGAAGTCTTAAAACATGGAGAGGGCCAACTACAGGAAATGAAATGTTTACCTGCATATTTAATAGACATCATACAATACAGCCAACCCTGAAGAACTAAGACAATTAACTACAAAGAGTTTTCTATGTATTATAGTATTGGAATCAAATTTAAAGTGGAAAGCCAAATCTGGTTAACATGAAAATCAAAAGGATACCATCTTAAAAAGATCTGTATTATCCCAAATAATGTACCTGTAAACCCAACCAGGACGGAGTATATAATATTCTAAATAAAATAAAATCCTCCCATATGTCATTAAAACGTTAAAGTAGTTTTACCAAGTAGAACATAGTGATAAGTACTATCTATTTGTAAAAATGCACTTATATATCATTTAGAGGAGAACTTATTTGATAAGAATGATTTTATATATATGAATACATTAAGACATATGCCATCATAAGGTGTATACAAAAGATCTACATAACACAAAGGTGCTCTGTAAAGTAAGTGATCACATGGTGCAAGTGTAGAGAGCAACAAACAAAGAAGACCCGTTACATGATCAGTAAAAAGGAAGTAGACAAAATATTACCAACAAATTGTTGTTTGGAGTAATTACACGGCACATATACAAGTATAGGGAATTTAGTAACATTCAAAACTTCTCCTAGATAAACATCGTAATTTCAAGTCAGTCGTTTTGCCAAGTATTGTCAACAGCGTTTCCACCCATAAAAGAAAATCACAGGGGCATCCTCAGGATGTAAGAATTTACAGAGCACACTGCAGATTCCAAACTTGCAACCTAAATGTATGCAGGGTAATAATAAGTTGGCCTGCAAAACGGTACATTTGAATTTGAAAGGGACGGACACATCTAGAACAGGTAGCGTGTTCTATTAGGAAAGTGAATTCACTCCAAATTAAGAGCCAAGAAAAAAAACTAAACCTGTATTGGAATGAGTAAATACAATGTCAATGAATACCATGATGTGTGCAGACCCGACAACGGCAATACCGAAAAATGCAATGCCAATGTATGCCATGACCTGTGTCTATCTATGCAACGCTCATAAATACAATGTCAATATATGTCATAATCTATGCCTGCACAACAGCAATCATACCGGCAGTAGCAATGTCAATGTATGCCATAATCCATGTACAAATGACAATGCTGTTACCAGTAAAAGCAATGCCAATGTATGTCATGATCTAGGACTACCTAACCATGTCAATATTGATAAAACAATACCAATGTACGCTATGACAACTGGACACAAACTATTGAGCATATCAACAAAAATGACACCAGTGACTGCCATATTATTTTTAGGAGTGCCAGTGAACTAGTACCATTGCTGTTGAATTTACCCAAAGTGACCTTACCATCAACCCAGAGTCAGAGATACCTGGTCAGACAGGTCCTGCGACCCATACCCACGCCTATTGAATAACATGTCACAGGTGCGGGTGCCTTATAACCCAAAGATAAAAATAAGCCCTGGGAATACCTTGTTCGATCTCACATATAGATAGTTGCACCACAAACAGGTGAGCGGCAACTGGACCCAATAAAACCACAGTACACTGCACCGATTTATATGCCTTCATCTGTAGTGCAAATCTTTTCCCTTCAGTCCAAGTTGACTATCATCACCACTTTAAACGTAAAGGGCCTAAATCCCCAAAATAAAAGGTGGGGCATTAAGAAAAGCCTTAGTGACAAGCAACCAGCATTCAAGAAACTAACCTCTTGAGGACGAATTAAGGGAAATCATGACATAAGACATACCCCATATTCGCTTATTCCTCTGCGTCTACTAAACAACAGAGCATAGCAATATTTATTAAAGGTGATCTTACCTTTACAGTATGAACACCAAGGCAGATAAGGAGGGCAGACATTTGACTTTGATTGTGACCCTATGGGGGTCACCCTATCACGCTGGCTACGGCCTATGGTCCCAATAATGGTCAGGATTCTAAACTTGTGCAATTAAACAGAAGGCCCCCTGAAATTTCTAATGGTAGCATGGTCTCTCCTTCCTTACTTCAGTGTTTGGGTGTACTCCCTCCAACTACAGGAATACAATCAATACACTTCAATTGCTTGGCAAGTTATCCTCACCCCTTATCATGTGCCATGCTAAACCTGGGGCATTCAAATGCATCCTACTTTCCTTTAGAAATAAACACTGAGGTAAATCAAGGGCAAATATTGGAAGACATCCCCTCCAGCATTTACAGAAATCTCCTTTTTGATGTTTGCATTACTAACTCTGTATATTCTCTAACTTTGTTTTCATTGTGAAGTTACTGCTTCATTCAACCATTGGTGCTGACGTATGTGCATCTACAGCACTACATGCCACGTACAGATGCTTCCAGGGTAAATAACATTTACCGTTCTTGCCATATGTAGCTGTAGATACGCATGCCCTGCATAGACTGTAAAGCAGTTCTCCTCTAAATTGTCGTTAGCCAGAGGATGTTACAGACAACTGAAAAGTGTACATAGTATAGCCTGGCCTACTTGAGCTTGTTGGTTTGCTAGCACATCCATACAGTAGTGATTAATTAATTAATTAATTAATTAGTGAATGTGTGTGCGGTGGACCAGGCAGCTATTGGGATATTGACCAAAAATGCCATGGTAGTTGCCACCAAGATACCCCTGCTTTTGAAATGGCAGGGTCTATGTGTAATTTAGAGAGGCGACAAATAGTTGCTGTGTTTTACTAAATGATCTTGTACTATCAATGTAGTACGAGGGCTCTTTTTACATATAGTGTGTGAAGGGTTCTTTCAGCTACTGGGTCCAGGAGTGAAAAGAACACCAGGATCTCAATTGTCTGGTTGAGGTGGAAAGGAGAGACTACCTAGGGCATAAACTGGGTTAGGACTACTGTGCCAGCATGAACCTGGAAAAAAGGCTCTTCCAATGTGAGAGCTTGGAGCTCTCTAGCAAGCCCGAGGGAAGTGACTAGAAATGCAATGTTATAAGATAGAAATTGCAGAAGGCAAGAATGAAGGGGCTTAAAAGGGGGTCCCATGAGCCTAGTGAGGACTACATTGAGATTCCAGGCAGGGGCATGGGGTAACCAGGTTGATAACCCTTTGAGGTTGTTCCATAAAGACTTTGATGGTGGGAACTCTGAATAGTGAAGCGTGTTCCCTGTTCTGTAGTTATGCTGCAGCTGCAGCAAATTTAAACAAATGGATGTGTTAGCCAGGCTGGAGCTTTGCAAATGGAATAGGTAGCAAACAATATCTTGCACTGTTTGAGTTAACGGGTCAATGAGTTTGGGCGGGCAGTAGCGAACAAATCTCTGCCACTTTGCAGCATAGCAGGTTTAAGTAGTGGGACAGCGAGCCTCCTTGAAGATGGACATACATTATGATGGTAAACTGAGGTGACTAAACACTAAGACCTCAGGAGCCAAACCGCAAGCCTGAGGTGCTTTGGGTGGGGTGCCCGACTGAGCCCTGGTTTTGAGTGAGAAGATCAAGCCAGTGGGACAGCACTACAGACAACTAGAGAAGGGTTGTGAACCATGGTTGGCTGGCCCATGTGGAAGCCACCAGGATGAGGGGTATTTGTCATAGCCTCTGAACCACATACACGACTAGTGGGAGAGGTTGAAAAGCATAGGAAAATATCACTGAAAAATTCATACACTGTGCATTGCCTGTGGACTGTGGGTGTAGAAACCCAGAGGCGAAGCTTGGGCATTAGGCATTTTCGGCAGTGTGAATAGATGTTGAGGAAGCTACAACATTTGAAGTATAAGAGCAGGACATGGGGGTAGAGTTCCTACTCAGACTTGTAGCCGCATCCTGCTGAGCAGGTCTGAAGAGTCGTTGTCCACTCCCAGAAGGTACTACGGTAACTGATGTACTCTGTGGTGGATTGCCAAATGCTCTGTGCTTACGCGAAGAGCTGGAAAGAATGCTTGTGTGCAAGGGTAGTACATAGCTGTCATGTTTTCTGGTTTGACCAGGACGATTTTGTAACATATGTGGGAGAACAAAGCCGTTACAAATAATTAGACTGCCAGTATTTCTAGGTAATTGATGTTAAAGTTCTACTGAAACTGAAAGGTCATATTTGGCACACACCCCAGGCCGTGAGAGAGGAGTCTGCTGCAATGGTTACTTGGGGAACAGGGTCTAGAAAGGTCCTGCCTTGCAACAGGTTGTTGCTGTTCCACCACTGGAGAGAATGATGGATGCTGGTCCAAATCAACAATAGATTTTCCCAGAGACCTTCCACTTGTTACCGTTGTGCCACAAGGCATTCTTAAAGTGGACTCATGTAATTGAGTGTAGAAAATGATGTCAATGGAGCAAGCCATCATGTCGAGGAGGGGCATTACTGTCCAGATCGTTAGTTGGAGATTTGGCTGAAAAAGCGGCAGCAGAAGCTAGAAGACTTGAACTCGTGTGTGTCTGGAATAATCTTTCCCAGTGACTGAATTGAGCTCTGCCGTCAGGAACGGCTGTATCTGAAGGGGTTGGGGTGGGACTTGTCCACACTGACAGTGAAACAGAAATTGTGTAAAAGATCTAAGGTGATCTGGGTGTGGGCCAAGCACTGCTGTCTGCTTGCTTTCTTTATCAGTCAGTCGTCAAGGTACGGGAAGACATGGATGCTGCTCTTCCTGAGATGAGCGGTTACCACTGCAAAGCATTTTGCAAAGACTCTGGGGGCTGTGGTTAAACTGAAGAACAGAATTTTGAACTGAGGTGCTGCCCACTTACCACGAACCTGAGGTAGTGATGGTGCGCAGGGTAGATCGGACTGTGGAAATCGGCATTCTTCAGGTCAAGTGCAGTCATGAAGTGGCTTTTTGCAGCAGCGGATTGACGTCCCGGAGCGTTACCATGTGTTAGTGCTCCGACAGGATGTACTTGTTGAGGAGTCTGAGGTTGAGTATGGGCCTGAGGCCCCCATCTTTCTAGAGGACCAGGAATTACAAGGAGTATATCCATTTGCCTTGTTTGATGCTCAAGATCGAGGCGGTGTGGAAAGAGTGATTCCGTTTGAAGAAAGGCTCACTAAACTGAAAGGTATATAAAGTGAGACGAGTATTGGACTACATATAAAGACCACAACTAGAAGTTCTGAGCGGAATCCGGAAAAAGGAGGATCCGCGCCAAAATTCATGAGATATATGATATTCTGTCTCGGACCAGCCTCTGCACCTAATGACATATATGTAAAGACAAGCAGGGATCGGCGGATCTCGCTTCATTAAATACGCTTTTTGGTCCCGGGGAGAACCCCAAAGCAGCAAGTTTACAAGATAGAAATTCGAAAGGCTCGAAACGCGTTGACCTGTTTTTAGCCAAACAAGTGTATAAATTAATGCCTCAATGGTGCACCTATAATTGGTTGTGTATAATGATGAATTGTATACTTTGTCAGGGTTGCACTTGGGAGGAAAATTTGAAATTTTGAAGTTTTTCCTGTTTGGCTTTCGTTTGTAATTATATGGTGTATATGAATATGAATTATTGAAAAGAGTTTGTGTGTTGGTTTGCTGGAATGATAGTGGTTGGATGAATGGTAGATGTGACATGTTTTAATGGGATTGAAAGAGAGGTTGAAGTCTGGGTGCAACAAGTTGTACATATGAAATCAACGTTTGCTTTGTAAAAATAAGGCTTTTTCACTTTTTGGTGTGTGTTTAAGAACATTTTTTAAATTGATCAAATCTTCTACACTTAATTAAAACATGTGAACATTTTAATCGATTTTTTATTAAATCCTATTGAAACTAATTTTTCAAGGTGATATTGATTTAATTCTATGTGCCAGAAATAGGGAAAGGAGTATCAGTAATGGCATTATGATGTTTTTTGTTTGATGTTTTGGCACAGTCTCTATGGTCCCTTTAATTAGGATTATGTGTATCTCCTCATGGAGAATGTTTGTCAGGTTCACGGAGGGGAGCGAGCCGGCCGCCCGCTGTATTACCATTCACGAGACGGCCGCTAGCAGAACTACAATCCCCAAGCCCGCCGCCGGAAGGACTACCAATCCCAGAGGGCCTAGTGCGGAGCATGCGCTGGCCCCTGAACACACAAAAGGAAGTCGGCAGCAGCAACCGGCGTCGGAAATTGAGAGTCCGTACGAGTCTGGATTCACGGTTTTCTACAGGTGAGACGCTTGTCCTCAGGGATTCCTTCTGGTGGAATAGAGACAAGGATTCGGAATCTGGCAGCAAGGTGAGCGGCTGCTCCCTCGCGGTAGGGGTTCACTCGAGATTGTGCCAGTCATGGCATTAGAGTGGAGGACGCCCACCGTATTTACGTTAGAATTACCTAGTACTATCCTTTGCCCACGCTGTCAGTTCTTGGGGGGAAGAGGATCGAGTGGCATTGTCGGCCACTGCTTAGCACTGTGCCCTCCATAGGAGAATTGCCGGGACCGGCATTCATGCGGAGGACGGTGAGTCCAGGAAACCTTGTCCAGGTAATGCTAGACTATTCTTAGGACGGAACTCGAGTGGCACTGTCGGACACTTCTTAGCACAGTGCCCTCCGTTGGAGAGTTGCTGGGACCGGCACTCGTGCGGAGGATGGTGTGATTGGTATCGTTCAGCATTTTCGGCTGAAAGAGCTTCCGTCATGTTTAGCACCATGGGGAGTGGTATCGTTTCTTCTATATTATTTCTTGGATTCCGTAGGGTGATGTTAACCCGGTAACAGCTTTTCTTTGAACTGCCTTACTTTGACTATACCTATTCTTTGTGGTGCCATCAATAAATACTTGATTGCAATTGATAAGGGGTCTCTGGTACTTTCGCAAGTCTATATTTTTTTTAAAATTTATTTATTGGTGTAAGAAGATCTATGCACTGATCAGCATATACAAAAACGAAAATCATATACAGTGTAAGTGCCTACATCCGCTATGGGCCGGCTATGCATGTACACTTTCGAAATCAATTTTCAACAATTGTACACGGCCCATCAGCCGACATCCAGCGGACCGGCGGCGTGATATTTGTTTAACTCCCATTTGTTGGACAGTGCTGTAGTTGTTTAGGTATACATCAATAATCTTACTTTTTTTACCTTCATATACTTAACTTAAAACAAACAGAACAGTGCAACACCCAACATGTAGAATTCCCCCTCGTTACAGCCACTCTGCATCACAGCATCCTCCCTCCACAAAAGCCAGCTGTACAGAATATTGTGCATCTTATTGTCACCTCCAGGTGCGTACCTCACTCCACGCCTGTTTCCGATTCTGCCTCGTCATGTATCAGCAAATAGGCACGCAGGTAACCCCAATAGTCCTTCGGCCTAGAGCCGCCCGGCAACTCCTCCTCGTACGTGGCAAGCGTGTCTCAACAATAAACCATATCCCTAATCCATTGCTTTACTTCTGGAGCCCTCTTGCCGTTCCAGTGGAGAGACACTCTTCTCTTAGCTAGCAGTAGTGCAATAGCACAAAATTTGCGTTTCAGGGCTCTCAGTTGCGGAACAATACCCAGTAAACAGATTTTCGGATCACACAGCATGGAAACCCCAAGCATATCATTCAAAATTTTCACAACTTGTTCCCAAAAACCGGCCACTTTACAGCAATGCCATGCTAGATGCATGAAGTCTGCATCCTCCCGTTTACATCTGCAACATTGAGAATCATCCCTCAATCCATATTTATACAGTCTCTGAGGCGTGTGGTATACCTGATGTAAATATTTATAATGTATAATTTTCAGGTTCCCGTTCGATGTTAGCATACCTGTGAGCGTGCAAGAGGATTCCCATTCTACATCTGTTAGGGGTTCTGCAAGTACAGTGCTCCATTTGTCCCTGGCCTTGTGTGTATGGTCCCCCACCGCCTCCTGTATAGCCGCATACAGTTTGGACACTAGATGGGACGCCGTTGGTGTGGTGAGGAGTAGTTGCAGGGGTGCAAAGGTGGGAGGCTCTTCCGGATGTGATGGGTAGTGTTCCCGGAGCGCTCTCTGCAGCCGAAAGTGGTTGAAGCTAAACAGAGGGGATGGGTTCCTGATGTATTGTAACTGATCTAATGTCTGGAATGCTCCATCTTTGTATAGATCCCCCAGAGTGTCTATTCCCGCCCTTCTAAATAAATCCATGCCTACCCGCTCTTGCGTCACCGAAAGGGCAGGGTGATGTGCTAGTGGAAGTGCTGGTGCATACAATGGTAGGTTGTGTGCTACTTTACCCATCAGCCTCCATGCCTCCGAAGTGGCGTTCACCGGATTAATGTCCCTGTCGTGTAGCCTGTTGCGCTTATGTGTCAGTATGCTTGTCAGTGGGATCGGGTCTGCGTCGCCGGCTTCCACGGCCACATGTGTCAGAAATGGCACCTCGTGGTACCAGAAGTGTGCGTATTGCGCTTGCGCGCATAGGTAATATAAATATAGGTCTGGCACTTTGAAGCCCCCCCTAGCATATGGCAGCGTCATGGTATGTAGTTCCATACTTTCGCAAGTCTATATGAACTGTGTTTCGCACCGTGGGATTCACGTGACCGTTACCCGATCCTGAGGTTTGCCAGGGATTACAATGTTTGATGGTGAAGCAGTGAATTTCAGGCAGTAATCTCTAAGATGGAAAGGACCCATTGGTCTGAGGTGATGGTTTGCCAGCGTGCGAGGAACCCCTGCAGTCGTCCCCCAACAGATGTTGTGTGGTCTGAGGGAGGGAGGCAAAGAGAGTCATCGTTTGGAAGGAGCAGCTCCCTTTCCTGCACCCCCTCTGCTGCACCCCCTCTGCTGGTCTTTGAAGTTATTCCCCTCTATAGGCACCTCTGGAGTAATCCCTGGAGGGTTGCTGATGCAGCTGCCTCTGATAAGAGATGGAAACATCTGGAGAGGTGGCTTTGGCACTGCTACAAACCTCTGACCTTTTTAAGGACCCATGTAGTAATGGGGACTAAAGAGTTCCCATTGCCTTAGCTGGGTCTTCTTTATCTTTTCTAGAATCTTATCAACCTGAGGCCCGAAGAGGTGTTTCCTTCAAATGGGCAGGTTGATTATATGTTGCCTCTTAAAGACAGAGACATGGAGCCAGGCATATCAGGGAATGAGGATGCTTGAATTAATACTTCTGGCCATGGTGCAATCCATGCCCAGCGCACACCCGATGGTGGTATTGGAAAACATCTAACCCTTTGTGACTAATTCTTGTGCCTGCTGTCTATGCTAATCCGGGAGGTTTTGAATCAAGTCCCCATCTCATCCCACTGGGCCCTACCATACATGGAGTGAGCCAACGAAGTTGGCTATGTGCCAGTGGTAGCAGATTGAGTTGCCACCCATTTTCCCACTGCATCAATCTTTGACTCATCTGGCAGCAGGACAGCCCTCGTACCTTGGGCATTAGCTCCTTTATGTGCGGTATGCACAACCAACGATTCTGGTGGGAGCTAAACTTGTATGTGAGGTGGGTCCAAAGGGGAGAGCTTGTACTTTTCTTCCTAACTCGGTGTGACCACTTTGGCTTTCACAGGGTCCTTCAATGTGTCCTGGGAGGCCTTTACCATGCCCTTGAGCATAGGTGGGGGTAGAATAGAACGCTGAGTGTTGGAAAGCCCTTCAATAAAAAGGCAATTCTCCTCAGGAACAGTGTGGAGATCTACAATGTGAAAGGTGGCCGCTCCGTGAATAGCCTCATGGTAAGAGGTGGTGCCCTCTGAAGAGGAGGGCTTGGATGGGTACAAGGCTGCATCTGTGTCACCTGGGGGAACTATATCATAATCGTCCCAGCTATCATCGCGGGACTCAGGCTTATATGAATAGAGGACTACCCCTCCAGGATGAGTTTTGGGACCCCCTGGTAACGGTCGCCGATGTGGTGGTGGTGGTGGTGGTGGTGGTGGTGGTGGTGTAGGATCTTGGGGGGAGGAGGTAGAGGACTGGCCCCCATCTTGATCTATTTTCAGCTTGGGAGAGAGTAGGGCCTCCAGAGCAAGCCGCTCCACAAAAGTAAGCTTCCTTTTGCAAGGAGTCTCTGGCACCTTTGGCAGTGGTTTAGCAGTAATCTTGCCATTTGCAGGTGGATAAACACTCTTTCTTTCTGATGTCCAATTTCTTATAGAGATGCAATAGAATCTGGAGATCCTCTTCCTCGGAGTCTGCCAAAGAATGAGTTCTGAATGGTGGATTGGAAGTTAAAGGCTATTTGCGGCTTTGATGCAGGCCTTGCCACTGAGTGGTTTATTGACTCTGAAGAGCCCTTGGTGCCGGCATCGAGGAACTGATGGTGTCGAGGGAGCCGTTAGCGCCAAAGGCCGGTCTTTGGATGGCTGTTTTGGTGCCAGACAACAAAGCCTTACGATGGAACGGGATATAGCCGGGAAGCAGTGGTGGACAGGAAAGTCAATGGCTGGGTTGTAGGCTTGACGCCTGACCCTCGGAGGGGTGGTATGCGACCTGTTGTCGGGATCGATGCAAAACCATACTCATGGCCGACATCTTCTGACTCTAGCCTGACTGGAGCTGAACTCCGCTCTGAGCTGAAAAAAGCTGGCTGGTTGGCAGAAAGGGCAACATCTGCTTCCCCTTCGACGTCCTCTCTGAAGGTGCCGGGGGGTGGGATTTCCTCATCTTGCCACGCCATCGTGCATCAATTAAGTCAGCAATCGCATCTGCACTGGGAGGTCTTCTTGGACCACTATGTGAGGCAGGCGGGACAAGAGGTTTTGCCATGTTCCGGTGACAAGCAATGTTGCAGAGCGGGTGGTGATCTGTCCACGGGTACTTGAATTACCAGTGGGGACAGTATTGAAAAGGGAGATCTTTCCATTATGGTCTGCACCTTCTTGAGGATGAATACAAATGAGAAGGGTTGGAATGGGGCTTTGACGATATCCCAGACGCAGAACCGATGGAATCACGATGGAAACGAATGCCTGCAAATAACACGATTTCCTCTTGGCAATGGGAGTGTGGGAACTGAAAGACAGCAACTATGAGAACTATGAGGTGTTGACTCGGAGCATCAGCGATGCACATCTCACCACAACAGAGGAAGAAAACAATCTAATAATGGCGCCAATGCTCATACACATTAGCAGTCTTAACAGGAGTCACTATACCTTGTGGCTCGAAATACTTCTTTGAAGAAAAAACAGTGGTACCCAACACTAGATGGTAGGAGAGTATGCGGATCATGTGCATTTACAGCTATGCATGCCATTAACAGAGCGTTACCAAAGGCAAGTACATTTTTTCTGATGGATGCTTCTACCTCCAGATTACTTACTTTTTCAAATAGATTCCCTAAGCATTTCTTTACCAGGACAGGAGTGCATGGCTGGTTTTACCAGAAAACACAGTAGAACTGACCACTTGAAATAACTTCCCTCCTCACTTTAGAGTTCAAATAGCAATGCTTCACAAAAGTGTGAAGGGAACTTGGGTAGCTGCCTTGCAGATGTCTGCTGCCAGCACTCCTCTCGCCAGAGCAGCATCACAATATTTTGCAATGGTGGAATGAGCTGGAATACCTTCTGGTGGTTTCTTTTGTTTCACAGTCTAACACATCCTGATGCAAGGCATTATCCATCTCAATGATCTACTCGTATGTGCTACATTGTGTTTCATCTTTCCCATATAGCCCACAAAGAGCTGGTCGTCCTGTTTGAACTCACATGCTCTATCCAAGTAGAAGCTGACTGCTCTCTTGGGATCAACATGTGAACACTCCATTCTTCCTTTGTTGGGTGTGGAGGAGAGAGGGGTGGTAAGTAAAGTGATGGAGTAGCCTAGGTAGATTGGATAACTACCTTAGGCAGGAAGATAGCCCTGGCTCTAAACACTAACCTTTTCAGAAAGGAGGCGAGTGGAGGTTTGACACTCAAACCCTGTAGTTTGCTAACACGTCTGGCAGAAGATTGGCAATCCAGAACACAGTCTTAAAAGTGAGAAGATGTTAGGGACAACTGTGTAACAGTTAAAACATGGCACACATAAGAAACATGAGTACTAGGTTGACGTCCCATGGAAGCATTATCAAGGGTTGAAGGAAGCTTGTTTTTAAGAACCTCATAACAATAGGTGACTTGAACAGGGGCGACAGATCAAGCTGGCAGAGGTAAGGTGACAAGTCTGAGAAGTAGCCCTTTACAGTAGCCCTTTACTGCAACCCTTGGTGTACTAGCACAAGAGCAAAATGTACTATGTCTGACAGAGATGCTTGAAGATGATCTACTGAGTTGTCCATATACCACTTGATGAATATACTCCATCTGCCTCAGTACACTGTCTTGGTGGAGTGTCTGCGGGCCCATAAAATAACATCCACCGCTTCAGGAAACAAGGAAAAGGAACTCAGGCTGTCTAGCTCAATCCCCATGCATGAAGGTGGAGGCTCTGGAGGCCGGGGTGTAGAACTTGACCCTGCGACTGGGAGATGAGGTCTACCCTTTCAGGGAGACTGAACAGGGGGCAGAGAGTGTGTATGAATGAGGTCTGCACGCCACACCCAACATAGTCAGTCTTGGGCTGTCAGATTTACTTGGGCCCAGTCAAGTTGTATCTTTTGCAAAACACAAGGAATCAAAGGCTTAGGAAGAAACACTTACCGAAAAGAAAGTTCTACTTCAAGCAAAACTTGCCCCCCAATGCTCCCTGCATAAGATACTGGACGGCACAGAAGTTTGGGCAGTGAACATTCCAGTGAGTGGCGAAGAGGTCAATTTGAGGTATCCCCGTGCCTGGAAGATGTCTAGGACTATCTTAGATGAAGACCACTTTCTTCAACATGACACCCACTGTGACTGCCCGCATGCACATGAAGTTCACTGGCCAGGTGATTTGCTACTAAGCTGACCTGATAGTCCTGGGCTCCAGAGCAGTGCCATTGAGCTTCTCGGCAGAGAAGGTGCAACAATACTCACCCTTGCTGGTTGATGTACCACATTACAGTTGTATTGATTGCCAAGAATTGGACAAACTGGCCGAGAAAGGCATTGAGTGGCAGACTAATCGCCTGCAATTGCAATATATTGTTTTGTAAATTCTGTTCTTCAGTACCTCCAGATGAGCTCTCCACTCTAGAGTGGAGGCATTTGTGGTAACTGTTGCCACGAACGAGGAGGGGGAAACTTCCTACCTTGAGAACATTTGATGTCCTCACCCCACCATTAAAGGTCCACTGAAGTGTCCCTGGAGATTTTGATACAGCTTTGGAGATCACCACCATGTTGGAACATTCCCTACAGAAGCACCACTGGAGGGGCCTCAAGTGCCAGCGTCCAAGGATGACTAACAAAATGCAAGTGGTAAGCAGGCATGAGCATGTCAGGCCTGGAATGATTGCTCTATTCTTAAACATCACAATCATAGGGTGAATGTTGTGAAACCTCTGAGGAGGACAGAAGTTTTGATTCAAAGTGGGGTCTAGTACTGCCCACTATGAACAGGATGCGCTGAGTGAAACTTGGAGTTTTTGACTATAACATACTGATCAAATCACATCGATCCTGTCGTCTGAAAATGGTGAGACATCATCACTAAAGAGCTGGTTTAATAAGGTTCCTTTATCCAGGTAAAGGGATACTGGAATTCTTTCTGATCCTAAGATGGGCTGCAACCACAGACTGGAGGGAGAAGTGAGGTCAAACAAAAGTACTGCAAACTGGTACTAGTAGTGTTTGGATCCAACTATGAAGCGAAGATTCTTCCTATGCGACTACAAGATAGGGAGGTGGAAATAGGCATCCGGCAAGTCGACAGACACCATCCATCCTATGCTTCTAGTGCAAGCAGCACCTGAGCTTTGGACAGTATCTTAAAGTTTTCCTTCCTGAGGAACCAGTTCAGAATCCTGAAGTCTAGGCTCAGACCAAGACCAAGGACCAGAAAATACTAGGAGTGGCGCCCAGACCCCATTCCTGCTCTGGAACCAACCCCAATACATCCTACAGGAGTAAGGTTATGCTGTTGAACATGCATTTGGTCTGGCAGACGTTTATCTAGCTAGGAGAAATGGACGGAGGGCTTCTTGGACTGGAAGGGTAGGGCATACCCCCTTTCCACAATCAGCAAGACCCAAAGGTCTGAAGTGATGACCCTTCAATCTTTTGGAAAGGAGGCTACAAGTCTTCCAACAGGCTGTGTATGTACAGGCAAAGGGAACTAGGGCTGTTTCCCTGGGGAAGAGGAGGTTGGAGGAAAAAGCAGGCCATGGGTTATTCCTTTGCCTCAAACTATGTGTTGCCTATACAACGAGTTTGCCTGTTGCTCTTAGGGGGTGTTTTACTATCAAAGGAAAAGCCTATAAACTTTTGAAACTGACGATAATCCCCTGTCTGAGCCCGGAGGCCAAGTGATCAGGCAGTGGTGTTGCGGTCTATACTATTCCAGTGCTAATTCGGCCATTGTTCCAAAGAGGCGAAAGCCATCGAAAGGGAGGTCCACTAATGTTGTTTGGGCTTCCTACAATAATTTACAGGTGCGGAATCGGGCATAGTGACGCAGGGAAACGGAAATCCCCACGGCATCTGCAACTCAGTCTACTTTGTCAAGGCTTGATTGTGTAATCTGCTTGCCCGTGGCTTGACCATCTCCCACCAGCTCTATAAAGTGACCTTGAAAGCCTTTGGACAGATTTGGGATTACTGGTTGCGCTGTATCCTAGAGTGCATAAACATACCTGGTAAAGAGACAGGTGGTGTAAGATATTTGAGACCCATGCTCCCATGGAGAATACTGTCTTTTCAAATTGTTCCACCCTCCTTGACACTCTGTCTGGTGGTATTTTGGGAAATGCACCCCGCACCAATTTTGAGGTACAAGAGGCTTGCACTACCAGGCTCTCCGGAGATGGTTGGGAGGACAGGAAAGCTGGATCTGGTCTATAGCACGTTGTATTGGATTCGGAGACTGAGGTAGAAATAGTTTGCGATCTCCAAACCACAAGTATAGATTCAATTAGGACCTTGTTAAACCCCAGCAAGGGTTCCAATGAATGGATGGCTGTCTGGAGGACCTCATGAGGATGTTGAATTTTGTCTCATAAAATAGAAATCCATAATTTCAGCTACCTTTCTAATCACAGATTTTAACTGACTGACTGACACTGGCAATCGCTTTGGGGGGCCATTCAAACCCATTGCTTTTTGTCCACTCTGCCATTCTAGATAGATGCCTTTTAGTCTTACAACAGCTAATAGACAGTACTTTATGTTTTGGAAGTAAGGCATTGTTCAATGCTCTCTATGTATTCTAGTCATTAAAAACTTCTTTGTTGTAGTCAAAACATTGAGCCACTTTGTTTTAGGTGACTCATCACAGCAAAGGACACACAGTAGTGGAAGGACAGGCAACCTGCCCCATCATTACTAAGCATTCATGTATCTATTCAATTCATGGACCTCCATGACATCACTATAGTTCCTTTGCGCCCAGTTCTGTATAAAAAGTGACTTTTTGTTTTAGCAGTAACACACATTTTCAGTTTCTAGTCGACTATTGGTTCTGGTGCTGCTCCTCTTGGGTCATGGTGCTTACAAATTTACCAATGTAGGTCATACAATCTTGTCCACATCAAGGTACCCAATGGCCCATCCATTCCCTCATGCTCATATTAAATCTCTGATGCCAGTGGTTGGATAAAAACTTAGTTCATCCTTATAATGATAGTAAGTAAGCTGGGGAGTGGCCGCATAGACTAGGAAAAAGAGCTTTCTGACATGACCACTTTTTCATATGGGCTGTCCCATTGCAAAAACATGGAACAGTGAACTGGACTGACCAGTTGGCAACATAACTAGAGTGCTGAATCACCATGATTACTGATGTGAGACTGCTTCCCTCTGATCAGGGTTCCAAGATGGAATCAGACATCACTATCACCTGGGTAGCAACGTCCCACCAGCAAGTAGAGTTGGGCGGGTGTCCTGAACTGGCTCATTCAGCTCAGAATAGTACAAAGCGAAGGCAAATCATGGTCGAACAAACAGCTGTAAATGTGAAGCATCTTGAACCTTGGTTGTGGAAAATGGTGGGAGTGGAGCAACAAGACCACACATTGACTACAGGGAAAAGGTATTTTCTCCTCTGTCCTAAAGTCCAAGCATGCGGTAGCCTGGAACATCTGGATCAGGACCCATTATTGGATAGTAATCAGGTGCCAAGCATGCAAGATTAATAGCAGGCGCTCATTAATCATGCATGCCTGGCAACATCTAAGAGGAGAAACAATGATGGTGAACACCAAAAGGAACTGCCTTTCGAAGAATAAATCAGCACCTCAAGAAAGTCCACAGATGCTACACAACTAGATGACTATTTCTATCCTCATATATAACTCTATGAGAAGACAGACGACCTGTCGATTAATCTGTCCAAAGTCGAAAAGATACTGGTAGAATCTTTCAGGAGGCTGCATTAAAAAGTGGACAATGTTAAAACCAAGTTAACCGCAGATTTCTGCATTATTTCTTTATAATAACACCATATACTACAATTCTCCATCATCCTCTCTGTGGTGTCCATGTTCAATGGTTGTCCGACTTCATTTTTTTCTATTGTTGATTGCAACAACTATGACTTAGGGCCTCATTTTTTATTTGGTGCAATGGGAGTGCCATCATAAATTGGGAAGGCTTCTGCCTCACTAAACTTATTTCACCAACTAGTTTAAAGGTGGGGGAACTGCCACGGTTTCTTTGTTACCAAAAAGGAAAAAAGAACACAATGCAAAGCGGGTTAGTTTTAAAGTCAATTCTGAAAAGGAACCCAATATAATTCAATACTTCAGAGCCTTAGAAAATAAATATAGCCAGCATCATTTTTTTTTTAAATATATACTTTTATTGTATTTAAACATTAACAAATTTCAATTTAAGTCGCATGGTACCACACAATGCCACAATAGAGCAAAGCATCTTTTCCATGATGCCTTCTAAAAATGTCTTTCACTTTTTGCAAGGAACATTTTGAAAACAGTATTATGCAATTCCCCCCTTCTCTTCTTATAAAGTTTTGTGTTGCCTTCCTAAATATTCACAGTAAGATTTCCCCTAAAGGTCTTTTGTACATCTATGTGCATTATATTTCCCTCAGAACTTATCTGGTCTATGTCCACTATTACGTCCAACCCATAATATTTCCTCCATTTGCCCCATACCTTGTGGGATTTTTTCAGGCACCCACTAGCCTTGTATGTGACCCTCTCTGCGGCTATGTACATGTCCATTCCCATTCTCAGATTGTTGGCACGGTAATATCTCCCTATCGCCTCACTATGTCCCTTTTCGCCACCACTAATCCTAGAGTGCTAACTATCAGTTGTGATCTATCTATGTCTATGTCATTCGGGATTGCTAACAATACAAATTTGGGATCTGTGGGGATATCCAAAGGTATTATTTTTTTAAGTTCCGATATGACAGCCTTCCAGTATGCCTGTATGTGTGCGCACTCCCAAATGGTGAGGAAGAAATTCCCCTCCTCCCGTCCACATTGGTGACACATTGGATCCATTGCACGCCCTATCTTATGTAGTCTGGCCCAGTCGTAGTAAGCCCTATGCAATATTTTGTATTGGATTAGGCGGAGACGAGATTTGATTGCAGCCTCCCTGGGGTGCATCAGGGCTGCCTCCCATTCCACCTCCTCCATTGTGCCTACATCATTTTCCCATGTAGCCCTCAATTTGCCGAGTCTGTCTGGAGCATTGGTATTTAGGGTCTTGTAAGTGGCCCATACTGCCTTTGTCATGAGATGTTCTTTGAGCAGTCTCCCCTCTAGCGGCGCATAGTCTGGCAGGGGGGAGTCTTCTATGTTTTCTGCATGCCAGGCATGTTTTAGCTGAGAATTCTTAAGAAACTGGTTTGGTTGTAGTGTTAATTCAGCCTTAAAAGCACTAAGAGATTACCGTTGTCACTAATGTCTCCTATTGTGGAAATGCCTAAGGTGTCCCATTTCTTAAACACTCTCCGTTTTTTTAGTTCTTTCAGCCAGTTTCCAGGCCACAGGGGCGTTTCTTTGTTGAGTTTATGACCCCAACCCATTGTTTTAGTTGCCGTTCCCCAAGCCTCTATCGTATCTTGAGTGGCTGGGAGAAGTTCCCTGAAACCTCTGCCGCCATATAGGTAGTGGAGGAACGTTCGCTGTTGCATGGAGTCTCTCTCTAGTCTGTATGTTGGGTGGTCATACGGTGTGTATATCCAATAGTTTATTGATGTTAGATATTCAGCCCAGTAGTAGGATTCCAAGTCGGGGAGTGCTATCCTTATGTTGTACTGATTGCGTTGCAGTGTGTCTAATTCTATTCTAGGTTGTTTCCCAAGCCACAAGAGTGATCGTACTTCAGTGTCTATTTCTCAAAATATGATTGTGGGAGGGAGTAGTATGTGTTTTGCAAGGCGTAAAGAGATTGCAGGAGGGTTATCATTTTAAACATGGCCTCTCAACGAAGTATAGTGAGCAGTAATGTTTTCCATCGTTGTGCGTCCTCCTTAAATTTTGATTGGTCTAGTGATGAATACCCCAGACATCCAAAGACAGGAGCCCCTTCTGATGATGTAATGAAAAAATACCATCAAGTAATAACTTCAGAGGTAACATCGGCGAGCCTCCGCAGTCCCGACAGACTGGTTCGGAAAATCTAGACTGAACACTTTCTCTCCACAGCTGTATATGTAAGGAATTTACCGTATTGCCATTGTATTATTGGTGTCGTGACAGACTCAAACACGTAACTTGCTGGCCGCTGTTGCTTTTATTAATCTAATAGAAAGAATTAAAAAAAAAAAGTAATAACTTCTCTGAAAGGAAAGGTACCCTCAAAGGCGACAGATTGGACAAGAATAGACAGAACTACCCAAAATAAAGATGAATCAGTACATGCATATTATGAGCGCCTTTTACAGGTATTCAAGCAGTACAGTGGGTTGGAAAACATTGATACGAAAGACATGACACATTTTATTTATCGTTTTGTGTCAGGGTTAAGACCAGATCTTTCGCAAATGATTAAAGATCATAAAATTTGCTGACAGGCCAAGCCTGTTGATGAGATTCTAAAATATGCAAAATATTGTGGGGACGAAATTGACAATAGATGAAAGAATTTAGAAGAAATGGTTACGTGGGCACAAGTAAAATTAGCAGAGCAACAAGAACTCCAGTTGAATCAATTGAAAAATAATCAGAGTCTAGGAGAAGGAAATGGGGGTAAACCAAGAGGAAGAATGAGCAGAGATGAGGCAAAGAAAAAGTTTCCCTGTCATGGGTGCGGAGAAATGGGGCATTGGAGGAACGAGTGTAAGGCTGTATTGAATAATAATGTCCAAACTGACAATTTGAATCCACAGACGCAGAATGGGGTGTCAAGGAAACAACAGCAACAGGTAATACAGAACCAGTTACCACTTGAACCTATGCCAGATTCTGGGAGCCAAGTTAAATACAGTGTGGATACCACAAATTGGGAGGGAAGTGGTAGGAGAGATGCAGTGACATCACAATTTCTATTGAATGACACATTTGTCGGAGAAGATAGTTTCTGACGGTGCCTGAGAGGGGAGGATGAGGAATGCGTATTTGGCGCATCCTTGCCGAAAGATCAGTCAGGTCCATACACTGAAGGAAAGGTTGAGGGAAATGACGTTACCTTTCTGTTGAACACTGGTGCTACCCGTTCTACTGTGAGAACAAAAGACGTTCCAAACCTACCCCTCTCGGGAGAAGCGATCCAAGTAGTGGGCGTTTCTAATAAACAAATTAGTACCCCAGTTACAGAACCAATGGAAGTCAGAATAGGCAACTTTAAAGAAATGCATACATTTGTCGTGTGCAATTCCAGTCCAGTGAACCTGTTAGGTAGGGATTTGCTATGTAAAATGAATTGTACAATCTTTTACACCCGAAGTGGTGCTGAAATTCAAACCCCAGACGAAGATGGAATTTATAAATTAATGTTAGCAAAACCGGAAACTGATAATAAAAAGATGACTGTAGAAGATCTACCAAGAGAATTACAGCATACGGTAAATCCTGATGTGTGGGATTTTACTGGAAAAGATGTAGGATTAATGGCAAATGTCGATCCGATAAAAGTCACAGTGAAGGATGGTGCAGTTTACCCAAATATTCGGCAGTACAAAATGAGCCCAGAAATAAAAGCAGGTGTTGCAGCAGAAATAAAGCGTTTGGTCGAGTAAGGCATTTTACAAGAAATAATGAGCAGTCCATGTAATTCCACTATAATTGGCATAAAGAAACCGAGCGGAAAGTACAGGGTCGTACAAGACCTCCACAAAATTAATAAGATTGTCGTCCCATGTTGTCCAATTGTGCCAAATCCTGCAGTGATTTTATATCAGATACCGCGGGGAGCCGGATGGTTCACGGTAATCGATTTATGCCATGCATTTTTCTCCATTCCATTACATCCAGATAGCAATTTTTTATTCTCGTTCAAATTCGACGACCATGTTTACGTCTGGAATTGTGTCCCTCAGGGGTACACAGAAAGTCCTTCGATTTTTAATCAGATTTTGAAAAAGTGTCTTGAATCTTTGGTGCTGGCCGGACAGTCTGTCCTGGTGCAGTATATAGACGACCTATTGGTGGCGTCTAAAACTCGAAATGACTGTGTTGTCGATACCATTGCATTACTGAATCATTTGGCTGAAGGAGGACAAAGTGTCACCTGAAAAGTTAAAATTCTGTACACATGAGTGAAATATCTGGGGCACCAGATGGAGAGAGGTGTCAGAAGAGTTACTTCGGAAAGAATCAAAATAATCAGAAACATGAATCTACCTCAAACACAGAGAGAAATCAGAATGTTTCTCAGAGTTGTAGGTTACTGCAGGCAATGGATTGTGGGATTTGCAGTCCTAGCTAAACCCTTGATACAGATGACAAAGAAGAGAGCAAAGGACCCAGTAGAATGGGATGACGAGAGCATGCCTGCTTTCTTAAAATTGCGAGACGGTCTGTGTTCAGCTTCAGCTTTGGAGATGCCTGACTATTCGAAAGAATTTGCACTGTTCTGTGATGCACGTGACAACTGTGCACTGTCTGTTCTGACTCAAACCCATGGTCTAATGAAGCGTCCTGTGGCATATTTTCTGCTACACTGGATCCAGTGGCATCTGCATTGCCGGGATGTCTGAAAGCAGTAGCTGCTACTTGCATGAGTCTTGAACAAAGTCAATCCATCATTATGGGACATCCTGTAACTGTGTATGTTCCCCATGCAGTTGTGATTCTATTGACAAGAACACGTACTCGGTACCTAACTCCTCGTCGATTGACTAAGTATAAGCGAATCATTCTAGCTGCAGAAAATGTGACCATTGCTAGATGTACTGTCCTGAACCCAGCAACACTGTTGCCTGATTCACATTTTGAGGAAGTAAAAGGAGAAGTCGAACATGATTGTATCGACCTCACAGAATACAATACTAAGCCAAGACCAGACATAAGGGAAGAACCCCTTTTGGACTCACAGTATGAGCTATTTGTAGATGGCTCATGCATGAGGCATGAGGAAGGAGGATTAAGTGCTGCCTATGCTGTGTGTACTTTGTGGGGTCCAGTTGAAGCATCCTATTTACCTGGAGTCAAGTCTGCACAAGTAGACAAATTAATTGCATTGACAAGAGCTTGTAAAATTGGGAAAAATTGAAGTAACCATATACACGGATAGTCAGTATGGTTACGGGGTTGTGCATGACTTTGGCCAACTCTGGATGCAAAGGGAGTTTCTGACTTCTTCAGGTACTCTTATTAAAAATTGACTTTATGTAAAAGATTTGCTAAAAGCAATCCAATTACCAGAAACAGTGGCTGTCGTTAAGTGTGCTGCTCACCAATCTGGAAATTACAAAGTGACAGCAGGTAACCGATATGCTGACCAATTAGCCCAGCATTGTGCCAAACATAAGATGGCAATAAACAAGAAAATTGATGCATGTGGAAACAGCTGACGACTTATGTTGCTTGGAGGTGTGAAAACGTGGGAGGAAGTGAGAGACTTGCAAAACTAAGCAGAACAAAAGGAAAGGGAAGAGTGGGAAAAGATAGGTTGTCAGAGAAGGGCTAGAGATGGTGTTATTGTTTACCTTGATGGTAGGTCTGTGTTACCAGACTGTATGCTTGCTCCTATGGCTAGGATGTACCACTGAGATTCTCACCTAGGGCGAGATGCTATGAATAGGCTTTTCAGACAAACTTAGTTCAATGCGAAGTTCAGGAATGTAGCAGAGAGTCTTTGCCAGAGGTGCATAACCTGTCAATGAAAGAATCCTGGTAAGAGAACTGTAGTGTTGCCAGGAAAGATTGGAAAGGCAGAGTGTTCTTTCATACGACTCCAGACTGATTTCATTCAGTTACCCCCTTGTCGAGGACTAAAATATGTACTTGTCATTGTCTGCCTGTTTTCAAAGTGGGTGGAAGCCTACCCTACCCGCAGAAATGATAGCCTCACTGTAGCCAAACTCCTACTGAGAGAACTCATACCAAGGTTCGGTTTTCCAGTAACGATTGAGTCAGACCGAGGGTCTCATTTTAATAATGAAATAATTTGTCTGATCTGTGAAGCATACCAAATTGAGCAAAGGCTGCACTGTGCATACTGCCCAGAGGCTTCTGGAGTGGTAGAACACCTGAATGGCACAATCAAGTGAAGATCGGGAAAGATGTATGAATCTACCCGATTGGAGTGGCCAGATGCTTTACCTCTTTTTCTGATGGGACTCAGAAGCATTCCCGACAAGAAAACATGCTTGAGTCCCCATGAGATACTCATGGGAAGAGCAATGAGGCAAGCTTGGGTGCCAGGACACAAACTGATAAATATATCTGTTGACTTAGTACTAGAGTACTGCAAAGAACTAGCTGACCAAGTGCGTTCTATCTCTCACCAGGTAGGGGAAGACGCTGTCGCCAGACAATCAACTCCAGCACATGACCTGAATCCAGGTGACTGGGTAGTGATAAAAGAACATACTTGAGAATCTTGCCTAGCACCAAGGTGAGGAGAGCCACATCAAGTGATATTGGTTACCACCACAGCTGTAAAGTGCAAGGGAATTCCAAACTGGATCCATGCCAGCCACACCAAAAGGGTAACAGAACCTGATGAAATAGAAGCTGAAGGTTGTGCAGCAGAGGGATCCCAAGATATCGATCCTGAAGTAGCGGAGGAAGAACAACCGATCACCAGTCAGGATGAATGGATTCCAGTAGTTGACATACCTGCAGAAATTAGAAGAACCAGAAGTCAGACCTAATTAGATAGATAGACAGAGCGAAAGTGAGGATGAGTCAGAAATATAAGAACACACTCAGTTTACAGGAGTCAAAGCTAATAGTAATTCTGAGGAGGACCAGATAAGGAGAGGTCAATGTACTCAGACATTTGAAACACCAACCAGAACTCCGGAGTCTGAGAAGGGACAGATAGGTATTAGGGCGAAAGCTCAGGCAGAAGACAATCAAGAAATCGAAAGACCTGAGCAGGACCAGAGAGGTGCACAAAAACGTGTTCAGGAAGAAGGCGGCGAAAAAAGTTAAAGTCAAAATCAAATCAAGCAAACTCCTTAACAAGGTCACATTCGTCTTGAAGAACGTATCCAGGAAGAAGAAGCAAAAATAAGCCCTGGACCAAGTCAGATAGAGAGGAATTCAGAAGACGACAAAGAGCAAATTGTGCCACAACTGAATGAAAATAAAAGAGCATCTGAAGAAAGTCAAAACACTGTGCCAGTTAAAGGACTCAGAAAAGGAGATAAGTGGCCTGGTTTTGTCAAAAGACTGAAATTCCGCCTTAAAACAATAAATGAAGAACCAGAGCAAGTAAATGAAATATCAAGCCAAGCTGGACCATCCACAGAGCAACCAAGAAGGAGGAGTCCACGATTGAAAAGACTGAATAACAAGTACAGAGGCCCTGAGTGGACCTACGTCATACTTGAAGACTTTGAAAACTTTGAAACAAGTGATGAAAGTGATGACAAAATAATTGCTGATCAGACTGACGAAGAAGTGAGACCAACTTGAGAAAAAGTTCACAGCTTAAAGTCTGTGGAAAAGTTACAAAGAGGGGCTAAACCTCCTTAGTCAGAAATGGCTGATTATAATATTAATGGAAGACCGAAAAGAAATTGTCTAAAGACATGCTGTAGAATATGCACTTGTAGTATAGTGATAGTACTCATAGCATGGTTAGGATTGACATTAGCTATTCCTTAGCTAATGAGTAGACACATGCAGAATGACACTAGTATACATGAAAAGGTAGATACATCTGAAAAGTTAGATACACATGAAAAGGTAGCTAGTCTCAAACAGCAAGAATTAGACTTCAAAGCACCAGATGAGGTAGGATTACACTATAGTAGAGTTACGAATAGAACAGATTTAAATGTGTTTGGTAATGTTAGTACACTATGTAGAAGCAATGGAAATTAGTGATTGCTATGTGTGCATGAAGTTGCCCACATCTGTAGCTGATGGGGTCACCTATCATCATTTGCCCCTGACATATGGTATTTCATGTAGTATATTAGCTAGTTTATTCTATAGAACTGGAAAGTTGCAGTATTATTATTCTAATGTTGATGTGATTTTCTCTGAAATTCCTTTACGTAGAAATCTAAATCGTATCCTTAGTGCTAGAGACTCTACACATTTTATGGGCGAGTATTTTCTAACAGGAGGGATATAGCTGAAGCACATAAAGATAATCTAACACGTAAGTTACATGAAAAAGAAAAGATATTTCTCAATTTAGTAGAGAAAAGGAGGCAGGATTTCCATAGAAAAGGCCACTGTACAGAAACATAAAATTCCTAAATGGGCTAGAAAATAAAGAGTTTACCTAAAATGCCAAAACTCAAGCTGCTACATTGCTGGATTTCGAAAAGAAAGGGAAACTCTGTCTCCACAGAGAGAAAACGGATTACTATAATAATATGTTCCAGTGAATGTGAACACAATTTCGAAGTAATTGGGGGTTTGGAGTTTCAAAGATGGAACTGAACCAGTTTTTCCTGGAATTTATTACATTTTTGGGAACAAAGCCTATTTTAAATTGCCTGATCTTTGGAATGGAAGATGCTATTTCGGAATAGTATTCCCAAAGGTATATCATGTAACAAGAATCACTGGAAGCAATGAAGAAAACACTGGACTAACACATAGTAAAAGAGCTAGTTCTGCTGGAATTGTAGGTGACATATTTAGTGCATTGATACCTTCAGTGGGAGTGGTTCTGAATACTCAAAGATTTTGTAAATTGTCAACAGTGGTGGATCGCATATCGACTGACACTGCTAGTGGATTTTTAATGATCAATACCGAACTAGTTGCGGTAAGATCAATGGTTTTACAAAATCGACTTGCTCTTGATATATTATTGTCAAAAGAGGGCAGAGTCTGTAGAATGCTGAAAACCCAACATTGTTGCACGTACATTCCAGACGAAAGTGTTGAAATTGGAAAGTATGCAAGAAATATTACTCAATTCAATTCAATTCAATATTCTTTAGTCGATGATTAAAAATCACCATAAAAGTACAAACATACAATATCCCCCCCTTTTTAAAAAACAATTAAATTAACATGAATCCCAATGTTAATACAATCAAAGTCACAGTGTATTAAAAAGACATTTCTGGCCTTTAAAACCTATCGCTGAAATCTCACCGTTCCCCCCCCCCCCCTCTGGTTGCCCTTAATCGAACCGCGACCTTGATAAAATTAATAATACAGCACAGTGTAAGAGGATCAGTCGCTTGTTGTAGAAAGATCAAAGCCTCTTGGGCACATTTCATATTTGCTTGTTTTAAAATATCAACCAAGAATCTACGCCTGGGCTTTGAATAAAATGAACATAACAATACAAAATGAAGGGAATCCTGCTGAGACCTATTGTCGCAGCCGCAGGTTCCCTTCTGCTCAATTGTAGTTGAATACCCTAGTGGTGACGCCAATAAATACGGTAATAAATTGAGCCTAAAACGACACATTAAAAACCTGTCCTGGGCATTGTGTATCAGGTATAAATAAGGTTCCATTCCCTCTGAGATCTTAACAAGGTTATAAGCACACAGCGTGGTTTTAGCCCTTTCTAGCTCTGTTCTCTGTGTGACTTTGTGTGCCAAAAACGCTTTTTTTACAATCATTTTATGCTGAGATGTAATCACTCCCGGGTCATCAAAGAGATTCCCGAAGCCCATGGTTTCCAATGCAGACTTGACATAGCTGAGCCACGGGATTCACATCCATTTATCTCTACCCAGGCAGTCATTCATGATTTCCCTACTCAAAGTCGCCTCTGAGTTAACCCAGATTTTTAGCCAAGCTAAAATTGGCCTGACCTTCACCAGATCTTCAAGGTAGGATATCCCTAACTCCCTAATCCCTAACAAAGCTAAACATTGTGGGGCTTTCAGGACGGATCGTAAATGTTTGTTCTCTTCCCGCTGCAGTTGGCAAATGTTCACAAAGCCCCAAACCTCTGCCCCATAAATAACTTTAGAGCGACACATGGAATTATACAGGTTCAACACCTGTTCAGGGCACCATCTCCCCAACCTTCGCCCATAACCTGCGATTGCGCTGTTAGTGACATTCATCTTACAGCAGCGTTCCTCCACCAGACAGTTGAATTTTAATAACCCGTCAAATAGTAAGCCCAGATACGAGAATGATTTGACTTTCTCTATCTTATGGCTCCCTATCGTGAAGGTACATTTGTTACAGGGTTTGTTGCCGACTGACAAGATGTAGGATTTACCCAAATTAACAGACAGGTCTAATGAGCCCATAAAAGATACAAAACCATCAATTAAAATCTGTAGACTCTTTGGTGTACGTGCGAGGAGGACCGCATCATCTGCGTAAAGTAACACAGGAACATGACGCGACCCTACTCGTGGACAATCGGATCTCAGCTGTAAGAGATGCTGCTCCAAATTATTAATATAAAGAGAGAATAAGAAAGGCGCCAAGGGGAGGAGCTACGCTAGCAACCAAGATGGCCGCGTAAGCTCCCGGCTCCGCCGACCTCCGCCAGCAGCTCGAATATCCTGCCTTCAATCCTGACTTCACACCTGATCCCCTTGTTTATGAAGTTTTGCAGCTTCTACCGGTGCAATCCCGAGTTTTCTACCTCATCGGTCGGCGAGGATATGCCGTGTCTCCATTTTCGGCCTAACATCATGTGGAAGCCGGGACCTCGATTTCTAACCTATCCGGTCTAGAAGTGATCAACAACGGCCGTGATGACCTGGACTGAGCCCGGTCTCCCGAAGTGTGCCGTGAATTGCTGCTTTTTGGTGACGGTCTTGTGATCGATCTACACCGAGGACACACCAACGTGTTCCACCGGATGCCCTGGTGGGGGTCTGGTGCCCGAAGACCTTGCTGACCTCCCGGGGCCGACGAGACGGGGCCTTCGCTGACGGCAAAGGTGTGTTCTGCTATACGAGGAGCGCCCACTGTTTGACATTTGACTTTCGTGTCCTGTTACCCCGGAGTAGCCGGCCTCCGGGGTTCAAATCCGGCTCTGCCGCCTACTGAGAGGGGACGGAGCGGATGGAAGGCACGCCATCGCTGCGGGCCGTATTGGCCGCCATTGAGGCGCTCCATTTACGTACTAGCGCTGTATTCCGGACACTGATCGTGAAAGTGGACGGTATCCTGGAACCGGAGGTCGACCCTCTGCTGAGTTCTCCGCGGGCTGTAGTGCCAGTGGGGCATCGAATGTCTGGACTCGGGGTCCCTGTGCCGATAACGGCTTTCCTGAGCCCTGGCGGTTCCGAATCACCGACCCTCAAGCCTGTGTTTAATGCCAGCGTCTCCTGTTCGATTCTGTTTCCTCATGCTACATCTATGGACGCTCTCCAGTGTGATAACAAGTTCCTCAGTGACTTTTTGGGACATGTGCTGTTCCTGGAGGCATTTCATTGTCTTATTCGTGAACATTTATCCTGTACTCGACTCTGCATTGCCGAGAACTCTCGTGGACGCTTTGCCTTTTTTCTCAAGATGGCGGCTCGAGGGAAGGGGACTCTTAAGGAAGATCGTACTGGCCAGGGCTGAATTTTACTGCTTCGATCCGATATTATAGTTTTCAGTAATGCCGGGGTTGTGCCTATAGTGTAACGGGAGTTGGGTGGCCATTGACTATACTCCCCCGACTGGTTTGAATATTTTGCTGAAATGTTGGCTTTATTGCGTTTGGGGTGGTCGCTGTTGGCGGGGGGCACGGGAGACCGGGAGTGTGTTTGGTTTCTCCTCCTCCACTTTTGCTCTCTTTCCCTTCTTTTAGGGTAGCTCTTGGGCGACAGACACGCTGCTAGTGGGTTAGGCCGTAGCCATTGCAGGGGTGTAGGGTGGGGGGTTAAGGGAGGGTTTTTTTGTTTTTCCTTTGTTTTGTTCTATGGCCCTTTTGTCTTTCCTTTTTTCCTTTCACGAGAAGTGGGCTGTTTATTCTTCACGGATCCTTTCTTGCCCGGGTGTCTATACTAGCCTTAATTATCCTGTATCGTTGCGTATGGGGAAGGATGTGGCGGGGTTGTTTTCGATCATATCTTATACTGTTTATTTCTCCTAATTGTTGTGTATAGTCGTGATTCAACGTGGGTTCCTTATGATGATTCCTGTATGCATAATCCCCGCCTGTATCTTTTCCGCATTGTATTGTTTGACGCCTGCTGTTTGTAATGCCTACTCTTGTCTTACTGTTAAAATAAAAAAATATATATAATAAAAAAAAGAAAGGCGCCAAAAGATACAACCTTGGCGTACCCCGCTTCTACAAGGGAAGGAGTCAGTGCGCCCGCCCTCCATGTTGTACCTAACTTGCGCTGAGGTGCTACTATGCAGTTCTCTTAAGATGTTGATAAGGCCGACCTCTATCCCCATTCTGGTCATCGTGTCCCAAAGCTTGTCCCTGTTTACATGGTCAAAAGCAGCTGCCGGGGGGCGTGGCCGAAGCGGCTAGCATGGCGGACGTGGCTTGAGCGAGCTCCGTCCCGCCGTATTAATATCCTGCACTTTCTCCTGCATCGCCCTAACCTGCGGATTCCAAGCTCCAGCCCTCCTTGGCCGATGTCTGGGGGTGAGCTCCGGTAGCGCTTTGGGCGACCATCGAGCGACGGTGCCGGCGAGACGCGGCCCGGAGCGGTGGGGCCTTCTTTGCGCGCTGGAGCCGGGCCCTCGAGTTCTGCGGGGTCCGGCCGGAAGTGCGACGGCGCTGGGGGCCACCTTGAATCCGAGACCGGTCATCGGAACCAGGCCTGAGGCGGATGCACCCTGGGGCGCGGAGTCTCCCCGGCCCGGCGCCTCATCCTCCGCAGTGGAGGAATCCATCCGGTGATGGTTCGGCGGGTGTGTGCTGCGGCGGGGCGGACCCTGTTGCGGTGCACTCTGCACCATTTGCTGGAGCCGAGCCCTTGAGTCCTGTGGGAGCCCGACTGGAGGCGCGGCTGATCCTGGCTCGGGACACTGAGGACGGCCGGGGGCCCTGGGACCGGCCTGCCTGCTGGATCGCCGGGACAAAGAGGTGAGCGGCTGCTGCGGCTTGGGTGGTAGTGCGGAGGGGGGGGCCTCCCCTGACGACGGAGGGCACTCACTCGGCGGTCAGTTCGGACCGCGAGGGGGCCCGGACCCCTGGGGCCTGCTGGGCTCAGATCGGCCCTTTCCCCCCCCTCTGACAGTGGCGCCGCTCAGCTTCCTTCCATTGCTGGTCAATCAGTGCCTGCTTGCGACACAAACCACCAGACAGTGAGCCCGAGGGGCTCGTGTACTTTACCCCTGGCGCCCAGATCTCCTTGCTGCTGTGCTACACTAGGGCTGTTGTCCATCTACGCCACGGCCCAGAGGGTGTGCGAGTGAGTGGGCTTGGTCGACCCCGTTGAGGAGGGCCCACTGTTGTGACTTGTTTTACCCGGAGAGTCTTGCCGCCGCTGCGCACGGTGCCCCCGCCGCTGTACCTGGTGGCCCGGTGAGGAGCTACGCGCCTGGAAGCTGCACCGCCTCCCGGAGGCTCTACCTCGTGGGTGGGCAGATATATACAGCTGTTGGGACACTGTGCCACGGGTTGTTCCTCACGATGACGCGGGGCGGCAATAGCGGTGGCGCCCCGAAGCAAGGACCCATTGACAAATTCACGGGGCCGAGTGGTGGGGCCGGAGCGTCTGGTGGCCCCCCGGGACCGGCGACTGCCCCAGACAACGCGGCTATCTTGGCGGCCATCACACAGTCAAGAGATGCACTGGACGCAAAAATAGGGGCAGTTGGGGCTGATGTCACGCTGCTCCGGCAAGATTTGCGCAACGCAGTGGCTCGCATAACCGAAACTGAAGCCAGAATCACAGATGTGGAGGACGATGTGGTGGTCCTTAAAAAGAAAGTGGCGGCTATGGAGGGATACAGAAGGGACTGGCGCGCCGGGTCGAAGATGCTGAAGGTCGGGCGCGAAGGAACAATCTGCGCTTCGTGGGCTTTCCGGAGGACTGCGAGAAGGGCAATATGGGGGCCTTCCTCGCCCAGTGGCTGGAGGGATGGCTCCCCCCGGACTCTGTGTCGAGGTGTTTCGTCATTGAGCGGGCTCATCGCGCTCTTCTTCCGAAGCCTCCGACTGGAGCTCGCCCCCGTCCGGTCATTGCCAAACTCCTAAACTATCATGACCGCGACGTCATATTGAGGCAGGCGAGGGACAAGGAGCCAGTAATGTACGACAACCACAAAATATTGGTCTTCCCCGATTATACTAAATTGGTGCAGCAACAGCGCCAATCATTCACTGCGGCGAAGGCTCGGCTGAGAGAACTGAAAATTCAATATGCTTTGCTTTACCCAGCCCGCCTACGAGTGGTGTTTCAGTCTAAGACGCTGTTCTTCAACACCCCGGAGGAGGTATTTGAATGGACTGATGAGACGGTGAGGGTCAAGGTTCATACCCCTCCGAGAAGAGACTCTGACTCCTCCTCTGCGACCAGACCCCCGAGGACCCCCAGGAGATCACGCAGTAGGAGCAATTGGCGGGCACGCTCACAGAGAAACCGCCAGCCTAAAGATGGGGTGTCTGGGGGTGACACTGCAGACGAGGCTCCGGCACCGGGGCCCTGACCGTGCATGCTACCCTAGCTCTGCTGGGTGTCTCTCCGGGCGGCTGCACCGCCCCCTGGATCCTGCCGACCGTACAGCTTGATAGGGGGAACTGGCGACATACATCGTGACTCATGCCGCCATTATGAGAATGTGACGCAGGTTAGGGAATGCTCGTGAGTGGGCGGGCATCACCCTGAACGGTAGAGTAGCTAGTTGGGTTAAGGGTTAGTTGGGAGTGGGTGGACAGTTGGTTGGGATCCATTGGCATAGTGGGACGTTGGCCTCCCGTTGGGGGCTAGTATCTAGCTATACCGCGACAGGTACTTCAATGTTACTGAGGTATGGGGTGGGGGGGTGGGGAGATAGTTGTGGGCTGCATAGAAGTTGGGGGAGGGAGGGGGGAGTTAGTGGGGGTTTGTGGGTTTGCGGGGCAGATGGGTTGGTGCTCCGAGGGGGGGTGGGGAGGGGAGAAGCGTTCAACTGCACAGTGCTTTCCTGGACCTTGTCGTTACGAGATGGATGTGTGGGGCCCTTGCCGCATGAATTACCTGACTTCACATCCCTAGATGGCGGATGAAACTCCTGAAACGAGCTTGCAGAGGGCATTACTGCGTGTTGTGAGCTGGAATGTGCGGGGGATGTTAGATAGGGTCAAAAGAGGGGCAGTCCTACGCCAAGGGAAGAGGGACAAGGCCGATGTCTTGCTTTTACAGGAGACCCACCTCTTGGGCTCCAAGACCCTTAGCCTTCAGAGGTATGGTTACAATCAAGTGTTCCATGCAGGATTTGCGAGGGGTTCCCGGGGGGTGGCTATACTGGTGCACCGCAGGCTGTCCTACACTCATGAAACTCAATGGGCTGACCCACAGGGCAGATATGTATTTATCCAGGGCAAGATAGGGACGGAACAGGTCGTCTTTGGGAGTGTGTATGCTCCGCCCCCGCTGCAAAGTGCTCTGATTGAAAAGTTGTTCGGAGTGTGGGCTGAAATCCCGAATGTTATGGCAGTTGTTGGTGGGGACTGGAATGATGTGATGAATGCCCGAGTGGACCGCTACAGGTTGGGGGGTGAGGTGGTATCGGACACACCTACTAAGCTAGATGGTATGGTGAGAGGCATGGGGTGGGCTGATACGTGGCGCCATCAGCATGCTCAACACCGCGAATACACCTACGTCTCACCAGTGCACAAGTCCTTTTCTAGACTCGATTACTTGTTCGTTCCCCAGGCCTGGGTCGGGAGGGTCGATAACACACAAATTTTACCACGGGGCCTATCAGACCATTCGCCTGTTCTGCTAGACCTCTCCCTAGACAGGCGGCGGCAGCCCTTCAGGTGGCGTCTCTCCACATGGCACCTGCAGCGAGAACCCTATCGGTCTCATATGAGAGAGGCAATTGCGCATTACTGGAGTGATAATGATCACCCTGATATTGATGCCGTGACCCTCTGGGAGGCCTTGAAGCCCACGCTACGTGGCGTGGACATTGCCTGGTGTGCGGCTGACCGCAGGCAGCGTAGGGAGGACTTGGTTCAGGCGGCCGAGCGTGTTAGGGACCAAGAACATAGATGCGGTGCTGACGGGAGTGAAGAAGATGTGAGACGCCTTCTATTGCTGCAACAGTCCTATGCCTCCTTGCAGTTAGACGAGGCTCGCCAGTTGTGGTTGGCGACTCAGAGTCGGATATATCAGTGGGGTGACAAGTCCAGCTCGATGCTCTATAGACTATGCCAAAGCACTTTTCACGCGCAGTCTCTGCCTTGTCTGCGAGATGAGTCGGGTGGGTCCATCACTACCCCATCGGCCCTGGCGGCCGCATTTGCGCGGTATTACGAGGCCCAGTACGCCCCTCGGGAACTTCTTTCGCCAAGCGACGTGGATAAGTTCCTGGCTGATCTCCCGCCACGATCGCTCTCGGACGAGGAGCGAGATGCCCTGGACCTCCCCCTATCGGCGGAGGAACTGGGTACGGCCCTCGGAGAACTGAACACGGGCAAGGCCCCCGGGCCCAACGGTTTTCCCTGTGAATTCTTTAAGACCTTTCACCTCCAACTGGGCTCCTACTATGGTAGAGCGTTGGAAGAAGCCAGGGATTGTGGCCGACTCCCGAGGGACTGGCGGCATGCTGAAATAGTGGTCTTCTGCAAACCAGGGAGGCCTCCGGACCGACCTGAGTCCTACCGACCGATATCGCTACTAAACACTGAAGCCAAAATTCTTGCAAAGGCGTTAGCTAATCGCCTTCTCCCGTACATTACGGCGCTCGTGCACCCGGATCAGGCCGGATTTATGCCCCACAGGGCGACGCGCCACAATATCTGGCGTGCGCAGGTGGTGCTGGAGGCAGTCCGGACAGCGGGGATACCAGCGGCCCTTTTACTGGCCGACATTGACAGGGCCTTTGACTCCGTGAGCTGGGTCTACCTCCGGGCCCTTTTGTCCCGATTGAATCTAGGGCCCCGCTTCCTATCCTATATTCATTTGTTGTATACTGATCTCACGGCGTCGGTGAGAGTGGCTGGGGCAATATCGGCTCCATTTCCCATCGGTAGAGGCACCAGACAGGGTTGCCCCCTTTCACCGTATCTCTTTGCCCTAGCCATGGAGCCCATGGCGGCGTGGGTCCGAATCGATGCACAGATGCGGGGCATTGAGTGGACTGGGGGACCCTCCAACAGACTTGCACTGTACGCCGATGATGTCCTCTTCTTCCTCACGGACCTGAACAGATCTGGACCACGAGTCCTCGACATCATGCGTGTCTTCGGGGAGGTGTCAGGCCTTCGCCTGAACGTACGCAAATCACAGCTGTGGGTGCTTGGGGAGCGCCGAGACCTGGGGCCCTGGGCCGGGGCACTGCAGGAAGCGAGAGGCGGACTTAAGTACCTAGGGATATTTCTAACAGACATTCCAGGAGTCTCCTGGGCGCGTAACATCGTGCCGGTGTGGGAGCGTATCCGATCCGACATGACTACGTGGTCCCGCATGCCCTTGAACATCTATGGCCGGTCGGCCATCTTTAAAATGGTGGCCCTTCCACGCCTCTTATATCAGCTACAAAATCATCCGTACCCTATACCACCGCGGTGGTTCAGACTGGTGAACTCGACACTTGGTACTTTCCTCTGGGCGGGGGGGGGCGGCGAGAGTGGCGCTCCGCACATGCTTTTTGTCCACATATTGTGGTGGACTGGCGACTTCGGACGTCTTGTCCTACTACCAAGCTTCCCACCTCTTGGTGCTTAACGAATGGTGGTATGGGGAGCGGAGTGACCCTACCTACGCCCTGGAGCGCTTCCTGATGGACCCCGACACGCTGCACACGATCCTGTATTCAGCGGTTAAAAGGAGGAAGCTCCCGGCGGTCACACAAACCGTGTTCCGCATATGGCGCGGCGCGCTCCGTAGAATGGGGTGGTGGAACAGATTGACGAGGGAGACCCCGTTGTGGCAGAACGGGCAGCTGCCGGAGTTGATGTCCCTGCAGGGTTTCCGAGGCTGGGATGCGATCGGTATCTCGGCCGTGGGTCATGTGGTCCGGGGTACGACTCTTAAATCGTTCCAGGACCTGCGCGAGGAATACGACATGCCTCAGACCCAATTTTTAAAATATCTGCAGCTTCGTCACGCCCTCGCCCCTACCCTGCGAGGTCTGGACTCGTTGCCCGAGTTCAGCCCCCTGGAGGCGAAGGTCTTCATGGGAGAATTGGAGTCCAAGAAAATCTCGTCCATATACCAAACGTTGGTTACGCATTGCTCGACACCCCTGGACTCTCTGCGGACCAAGTGGGAACGCGATCTAGGAGCATTTGAGGAGGAAGACTGGAGGGAGGCACTCGAAGCTCCCAGGGGAGCGGCCATAGCAGTCCGGCTACGATTTATACAGTTTAAATACTTACATAGAGCATACTACACTAGGGAAAGGCTATGGAAGGCGGGCTTGATTGCATCTCCCATCTGTTTGAGGTGTGGTAAGGAGACTGGAACGTTCCTGCATACTGTCTGGGCATGTGAGGGCCTGCGGAAGTTTTGGACGGGTGTCTGGAATTGTTTGTCTGAGGTACTGGGCTGGGACCTTCCTCGCACACCAAAGTTAGGCCTCCTTCATGTCCTGGAACAGGTGGGAGGAAATGTTTATAAGCGCCACTTGCTGCTGTTGGGTCTTGTGGTGGCCAAGAGGGATGTGGCCCGTGCCTGGAAGGACCCCAAGGGTCCCCTGTTGGGTGTGTGGAAGAAGGGGCTGGACTATTCGATGGGCCTGGAACGCCCGATATTTGAGGCCCGGGGTTGCCCCAAGAAACATTACAAAATTTGGAAACGCTGGGCTGAGTACAGGGGGCTCTGGCTGGAGCCGCCAGCATGTGATGGACCGGGGGAAGGACATTTGGACATTGTGCCCGAGTGAGGAGGGTTCCACACTTCATCTACTATATTAGATTCTATGTATGGTCTAATTTGACGCTGTGCAGGGGGTGGGGTGGGGGGGACCTCGGGTGGGAACCTAGGGGGGTGCTGGGGGGAGGGCGTTGGGGCTAGTGTTTGTGTTTATATAGCTGCTTGAATTGTCCCATAATGTGATTTTTGCCTTCATGCTCGCAGCCTCCCCGGACTCGGGACGCTGTATGTTTTCTGTAACTCTTCAACAGCACAATAAAATTTGTTCTGAAAAAAAAAAAAAAAGCAGCTGCCAGATCCATGAACCCCATGTAAATGGATTCATTACTAGCCTTCGTATATTTGGCTGCTAGCATGTAAAAGTTCAAGCATTGGTCGCTCGTGGACCGGCCCATCCTAAAACCGTACTGGGTGTCTGAGATAATGTTGTTTGCCTCTGTCCACTCAGACAGCCGGTTTAATAACCCCCTTCCCAAGATTTTGGCAGATACATCGATCAAAGAGATCGGTCGATAACATTGGGGGTCGTCCCTGTTACCCTTTTTAAAAATAGGGACAATAATAGCCGTTGACCAGGAGGGCGGCAAACCACAGCAAATTGCTGTGTTTATAACCCTGGTCATTATCGGGGCCCATAATTCCACAGAGCTTAGGAACAGATCAGGCGGGATACCGTCTGGGCCAGGGGCCTTGTTTTTAGACAAGCCCTCGATCCCGTCCTTAATTTCTTTTAATGAGAAAACTACGGGCTGGCCCTGGTCAACATTCCCTTGTTCATCAGATGTTTCCACTCCGTGATTATATAAACCCCTATAATGAGTTGCCCACATGTCAGGCGTGATATTTGTTCCTATTTCAGCGGCTTTGTCGTCCTGGAATGTAGGCCTATTGATGATACTCCAGAATTCCGTCATGTCCCTTTTTCCCCCCGCCTCCCTTAGATCTGCCAACCTTCTGCTTGTAGAGCTAATTTCCTTCTACTCAGCTCGCTCTTATATTTTTTCCTACATGAGGCAACTCGTAGGGCGTCCCTTGGCCTCAGTTTAATACTATTTTTAAGCTCCCTCAGGGCGTTGGAGCAATCCCGATCAAACCAATGCGGCTGACAGCAAGTTCTTTTTTCAGGGGCGCTAGTTTTTAACAAGCCATCTACCAAACCAGCAATCTGCTCAAATGCTGTGAGTAGCTGCAGCCCTTCTACTGTCAAATCTAAACACACCTCAATAGCTGATTTCCCACTCTCCATCAGAGATCTATAAAACCTTTCTCCGTCAATTTTGGACCACTTAAGGCGTCTGCCCTGATCAGTGACCCTCTCAATTATCGCATCGGGCTTTCTCCCTCTGGGGCAGGCCCGATAAAGTACATCTAGTACTAAGGGATTATGGTCGCTAAACGGGTTCCAGTCAATCCCGACTCTAGAAATTCTGTTTTTAAAAGCCCTTGAAACTAGAATATAGTCGATATATGAGGAGCATCCCCTACCCTTAAAGGTTGGTGAGAGGATGCCATCCTGCGGTATATACGCCATATCCATGGTATGAACCAGGTCTTGATTATCCACAAATTTAGTAGGAGCATGACCTTCCACTGAGTGCTCAAAATGAGCCCCGTTGTCCACTGGACAGCGCGACCAGGCCACATCTATTGGGAAGAGAGCTGGACAGAGGTGACAGTTAAGGTCCCCCATGACCAGAATATTTTGAGCGTGGGTCCCGGTTCCACCAACAGAATCCTGGCACAATCTGTGCTCCAATTCACTTATCAGTGCGTTACAGCCTCCACCTGCTGCGTTGTTATAAACGTTAAACATGGTCAGTTTTAATCCTTTACCATTAAACCGTACCTCTTGAATGTCATGTTAGCTACAGTTTGAGGTCGACCATGTACCGTGGAGGTTCAGATCTACATATAAAGATAGCCCTCCCATAGCCCTGCCTGAACTAGATTTCTTTGCAGGGACAAAGAAACATTTATACCCTTGGATATGTAGGGAACTGTTATCAACTGCCCAGGTTTCTTGTAAGCAACTTATATGGAATCTGCTTATGTACTGGCGCCATTCTTTATTTTTAAATTTGGCTGCCAAACCGGCTATATTCCAGGACACTATTCTGACTGCATCGTCAACTGTCTCCCTCAATTGAAGGAAGAATTGAAACCACTGGAGGTTGACAATGCATGGAAGAGACTAATTAGTGGTCTCTCTTCTGTAGGTAGTTGGTTTTCTAACGTAGGAAAAGGTTTTGTAGGTAGAATACTGATGCCAATATCGGGAGCAGCCCTACTGGTTTTAAGCATAATAATTTGGTGCAAGTCAATCAATCAATCAATCAAAGCATTTATATAGCGCACTACTCACCCGGAAGGGTCTCAAGGCGCTGGGGGAGGGGGGTCCGCTACTGCTCGAACAGCCAAGTCTTGAGCTGCTTCCTGAAGGCGAGGTGGTCCTGGGTCAGGCGGATGTGGGTCGGGAGGGAGTTCCAGATCTTGGCGGCGAGGTAGGAGAAGGACCTTCCCCCTGTGGTGGCTCTTCGGATGCGGGGGACGGCGGCGAGGGCGTGGCCGGTCGATCGAAGCTGGCGTTTGGGAGCGTAGAAGTTAAGGCGGCTGTTGAGGTATCCTGGGCCTTGGTTGTGTAGGGCTTTGCGTGCGTGGGTGAGGAGACGGAAGGTGATTCTCTTGTTGACCGGGAGCCAGTGCAGGTCTCTCAGGTGTCCGGAGATGTGGTCGCGGCGGGGGATGTCCAGGATGAGACGTGCTGAGGCGTTCTGGATCCGCTGGAGTCTCTTCTGGAGTTTGGCGGTGGTTCCGGCGTAGAGGGAGTTGCCGTAGTCCAGACGGCTGGTGACGAGGGCCTGGGTGACCGTCTTCCTGGTCTCGGTGGGGATCCACCGGAAGATCTTACGTAACATGCACAGGATGTTGAAGCACGACGAGGAGAGGGCATTGACTTGTCTGTTCATGGAGAGGGAGGAGTCCAGGATGAAGCCCAGGTTGCGTGCGTGGTCCGTTGGCTTGGGGTGGTGCCCAGGGCGGGGGGCCACCAGGAGTCATCCCAGGCGGAGGGTGAGGATCCCAGGATGAGGACTTCCGTCTTGTCCGAGTTCAGTTTTAGGCGGCTGTTCTTCATCCATTCGGCTACCTCTTTCATTCCTTCGTGTAGGTTGGCTCTGGCGGTGGCGGGGTCGTTGCTGCAACAAGTGTTGCAGCAACAGATAGAAGTATACAGTAAACACAAAGGGAATGAAAAGAAACTTCTATGAGATTGAACTTGAAGATTAAATGGGGATTTGTATAAGAAAATGAAAACCTTTCACTTGAATAATGGGGAGAAACCTAAAAGAGTGTTTGAAGAGATAGAGCTGAATAAATGTTGAAAGTTGGCATCTGTTTCTGTAATTTGGGAGGATATAAAATATCATCAAAGAGGGGATTGATGGAGCAAGGTTTCACACAAAGAGAGACTAGCTCGGAATCAATCCTCTCGAACTAACTTATAACTTATTAATAAACATGTTTTGTATTACTAATAATTGCACCACACAACATTTCTTGCATCTAGGGGAAGCTTGCATATGTGCTTTTACTAACAATAACGCGAATGCATTAAAATGGCCACCGCAACACGGGTACTTCACTGTGCATGCGTCTGCCACACTCACGTGACATGGCGTATTCTCTGCTTGGTGGGAAACTTTTGCTTCTGCGCACTAGAAATAAGAGGGCTGCTTTGTGTTTCACATACTAAAGCGCCTGCTGCTGCTTTGACTAAATTGTAAAAGGACAAATGTATAATATCCTACCAGGCCTTGATGAGTGCACAAAGGAAATCTGTTATGGGGCTAATTCGGGGGGGGGGGGGGGAGGGGGGGAACTTGCTCCCCCACCTATATCCATATTAACAGCTACACGACGAGACTCCCCGGCACACCTTTTCCACAGGGATGAGATAGAGCTCAGCAACCGATATTCACCTCTCTCACAGATGGAATCCAATGATTGACTGGGACATGAAAATATGGACCATGGAACTGGGACAGGTGATGTCACCTACATAGCACAAAATCGGGTGACCACTTGTAAAATGTTAAGCTGGAATGTGGCGGGCATTAGATCAAAAAGTTCTGACCCCATCTGGCTACAATTTATAAGGCAGTTCGATATCCTGGCTTTCCAGGAAACTTGGGATGCAGAGTCTAGCTTTTATCTAGATGGGTTTCACACTTTCACCATCCCTGCGATTCGTGGGTCTGCGGGGAGATCAAAGGGGGGTCTACTTTTCCTTATTTCCTTAAACCTTGCAGGCACTTTTAGAAAACTTAATGGGGAGTCAGATAATTTCCTTATAATAGAATGGCTTATTTCGGACCAATACTATCTTTTAATAAATTTATATAATGCCATGGGAAACTCCCTACAGAAGGAAGATTTTAGTGTGTTAGACCATTGTTTGTCAGTCTATAAGCTTAATAACTCCTCTGAGTATGAGATATTCTTAATGGGAGATTTTAATATACACCATTGCCCGTGGGATTGTTACGGGGAAGATGTGGCAGGAGCCACGAATGGGAGAGTACCCCACTTCGAACACAATAAACAGGACGATGCCCTGGAGGAATTATTATCTAATCTAAATTTACTCGAACCTGGTAAGGAAGGCGGTAGAGAGGTTGTCCCCACCTTTATAGGACGAGGAGCTGAGTCAGTGATCGACTAAATTTTTGTATCCCCGCGAGTCCTGACTAAAATCCTGGAGTATAGAGTAGTGACATCAACCTTCAGTGATCACAATCCGCTTGTATTGGAAGCTGAATTGAGGTGTAAGTTACAATTACTGACCCAGGCAGGGCGGCACCACGGAACTTATCCACAAAAGATCAAGGAAGACGGATAAAGTGGGATGCCGTAGTTCCGGAAGTATTTTTTGAGGATCTGGCCACCAAGGCAGAGACCAATTTTGGCATCTGTCTGGATGAGCACGCCGTGGGTACAGAAACTATAATATCTTTTACAGCAATCTATAATCAAATCGCCGAAAACCTACACAAAGAGAGCAGCCCATATACTAAGAAGGCATTTAGATGGTTCGATTCCTCGTGTTCTAAGGCTCATGTGGCTCTTTTAAAGGCCCTCAAGAGCAAACCAAGGGACAGGGCCCTAGTCTCCTCTCTCCGTAAGGAGTATAAACAGGCAATATCTATGCGGAAACACAAAATCAAAGAGGAGGCATGGGAAAATTTGCTGTCAATTGATGTGCTAAAGGACAGTAGAAAGTTTTGGGCCACAATAAATCAGTCTTTTTTTTCAGAAAGTGATAATTTAGACACAGAATGTGTAATTCCGGATGAGGTGTGGCTCAAACATTTTAGGAGCATTTATAGTGACCAGGACCATCAAGAGTTAAATCCAGGATGCTCCACTTTGGGTCACTCCACACATCGTGTTAAATTTTAACTAGCGGAAGTAGAAAAAGCCAATAGAGATACATTGAAACACAAGGCTCCAGGACCTGATGGGGTCCCTGCCGATCTTTACATTCTATACCCCAATTTCTGGGCAAAGATTTGAACTAACGTATTCAATGCATCATCCTTAGTGGGTTTCCCCCCCTCTTGGGCCTCCTCAATAATTGTCCCCATTTTCAAAAAAGGGAGTAGAGGGGACCCCGCCTGTTATAGGCCAATCTCCCTGCTGGACTCTGCCGTCAAGATCATGGGCAGAGTCATTCTACAAAGATTGGGAGATTGGATGTCTGACAGGGGGGTGCTCTCGAACCTCCAGTATGGTTTTAGGAAACACAGAAGCACCATGGACCAATGCTTAAATCTACATCTTTTGATTAATAAATATACTATAGCAAAAGAGGGTTTCTTATACCTCGGGTTCATGGACTTATCTTCTGCATTCGACCTGGTGAACCGCTCCAAACTATGGCACATTTTGCTGGAAATGGGTGTAGAGGCATCCTTGGTTTACTTCCTTAGCGACCTCCATAAGAACCTAGCGGCAGCCGTTAGGGTTACGCAGGATGGTAGATGTACGAGCCAATTTAATTCCAGGCGGGGGGGTCAGACAAGGCTGTATTCTGGCCCCTCTTCTCTTTACAATCTACATTAACGGCCTGAAAAAATCTCTGAGTGGGGTTAGCGCAGACATTCCGCGTGCCGGGGGATCGGGTATCCCGGTCCTCCTGTACGCGGATGATGCCGTACTCATTGCTCGCACAGGCCTGGGATTACAGAGGCTGCTGGATAACTTTGGCGCCTTTATGGAGTCACTAGATCTAAAAGTAAACAGCAGTAAATCGCACGTATTGATTGCTGGGGCTCGTAGGAAGATTATCAAGGTTAATACATTCAGATGCCTGGGAAACCAACTTTCCAGGGTGCCGGTGTTCACCTACCTGGGGGTGCTATTTGACGAGAAGGGCAATTGGGGCCCCCAGCAAAAACAGAAGAGCAATGCTGTCATAAGATCTACATCAGCCCTTCTCAGCTACGCCAAAAGGTTGGGAGCTAGGCCAATGGAGGCGATGCTCAAAATATATAAGTCTAAATGCTGTGCAATCGCATCGTATGCGGCCTCTATTTGGGGATACGCCTCTGTGGGTAAAATACAACTCGCGGAAAACAGATTTCTTAGATCCTTGCTGGTGGTACCTCAGTCATCCCCGACCCTGTCTGTACACTCTGAATTGGGTCTAGGCTACATTACGGATCATTTAAAAATAGTCCCCCTAATTTGTTGGGTAAAGACGTGGCTCAATGAGGATATCACCCTTACCCACCTTATTCTCAATGACTGTTTAGCCCTTGAGAAGGCAGATAGAATCCCATGGCTGGCATACGTTAGAGCGGCGTGTGTCAGACTGGGTCGTCCGGAACTATATACAGCCCCAGAGGGGATCAAGAAAGAGGACGTGGACTGGATAAAACATAATTATAGGATTATGTTGGAGGCAGATAGGGAGGAGGAGGAGCTAAAAAAACTGGGTGCAAGAAGCATTTATCTCTTACAGACTACCCCCTCAATTGAATCTTATTTGAAGATTGTCACCAAGCCTTTCCATCGCTTTTTGTTGACAAGATTCAGGTTCAATTTAATACATCTTACTCTAGGATGTTTTCCGCAATGGGGTAAACCTGAAGAATCTGCACCATGCTCCTGTGATAATTTTTCAACACAAGATACTCTCCACCTAATTATGTTTTGTGAAATGTTTTCTGAGGCGCGTAAAAAATTCTTATATCCCATCTTAAGAGAGGCGGGTTTCCTGCAAGTAAGACCGGCACTCTTACACCTGCAACTACTGAGTAGCTTACGCACTATTTTTAGTGTAGCAAGCTTCTTGGTGGCAGCAGCTAGGATTAATAAAAAAAGTAGTAACATCTGTACGCTCCAAGCACAGTAGGAGGAGTAGGGGGTACCTTTGTTTTAAATCATGGTTATATAAAAGATGCATCTTAGATTTTTAAAAAACCTGTAGATTTTACAGTGGTGCTAGAAGTTTGATGTGGACATTGTTTTAACAGCTATTTTGCACAAATCATGAACTGTAAATATTGTGTATATATATGAATGTCTGCAAATACTTGCACAAATTATTATCTGTAAATATTTTATTCTATTTTTTGCATCTTGGATGTATGTATTTTTGCTTCTTTTATGATTTTTATTAATCGAAATAAAGATTTTTGACTGACTGACTAAATTGTATTTGTTCTGCCTAATCATTAATGCTGTAGTTAAAATAAAGTAATGGGAATAGAGTAGAGATAAGTGGTATACAGTGCATTCATGTATTCTTTGTTCTAAAACTGTTTTTCTTTGACTTTGCTATTAGCTTGTTTTTGGACCAATCAAATACAATGTTGCTCCATCTTGGGTCTCGAGACTGCGCATGTGCTGAATTCTCCCGAGTCCACTGAACTTGTGCCAGTGACGGTCTTGCCTGCAATGCGCCTGAGAAAATCATCTCATGACCCTCTGAGAGGAAGACAACTTACAATTCTTCTTTTACATTGTATTCATTGTTGAAACATTCATTGTTGGGTGGAATAAAAGTGCATGAGAAAATAAAATTATGGGAGGGAATGTAAGTTTAAATATTTGAATGAAATGACTTCATACTGGTATGGTGTGATGACCGCTCCTCGCCTTTTGACCAATCAAATTGAGGGAATGCACGAATTCGCAATATTGGGGGTGGTACACTGCCCTGGAAAATGGTATACCTAAGGTAGGCTTAGCTAGTTAAGATTGTCCGAATAGCTGACCAGTCACTGACCTAACGCACTCAATAGGGATCAAGAGCAGAGGTGCTGGGGGAGCACTCTGTCAGAAGATTCGATAACCCAATCGGGGTTTGGTAGGAGAATCGATAACTCAATCTGGGTTCTGAGGGAGAAGATTCGATAACCCAATCGGGGTCCAACTGTTAGCCGCAGAGAGGGGTGTAAAGCTGGCATTGCACTTTAGCTGAGGGTACCTGTTACAACCTATCTATCCTAATTTGGTCTTCACCTGTCCTGATCTGCACCTGTTCTGTCTTTCTGGCACCTGAACTTTCGGGAATCCTGTCCTTTATCCCAGCCCATGGCCAGGGTTGGTCTTCACACCATTCTAGGTAAATATAATCTGTGTGGGTACGTCATTGTACTGTTTTTCCCTTTTCTACCCTTCCTATGTTTTAATGCTTAAAGATATTTCTCATCAAACCTCTTCATATTTTGCTTTGTTCATTATCTTCCTGATTGAACAAGCTTTAATTGAGATTGTATGGACTCGGACATTTAAGAATTTACATAGATAAAGTGTTTAAAACGTTTCCGAAATTGTGGTTATTTATAAATGCAAATCTTTATTTTCTACCGATTATTCTAACTCCCTTGATCCCTTAGGACTCTAGGTACCAGCGACAAGGATTGGTAAGTCAATGGTATAGGTCCTAAAAAGGTTAATTAAAATCCTGATTTAGCAAGGGTTACCTGTTCAAAGTGTGTATGTTTTAAGGGCCCAGGCAAGTATGGCAAAACGAGCAGGTGAGCCCACGCTCTATCAATGTCAAGGGATCCTTCCAGAAATCAAACATCCATGACTCGAGCAGGTGAGTTACCATTAAGTATACATAATACTTTATACATGTGGTGACTATTAGGGTGAAGTATGCTTATTGTGCCGAGTGCGTAATGTGCGACTATTTTTAGTATACCATACCCCAAATGCACATACAGCCCTAGTGTTAGATTAACCATTTGAGATGACATTTTTCCCCATGCATACACTGCTAGCTCATTTGTCCAAAGATTATTCTCATATATTAAATATTTACCTCGAGTTTAAGCACATCATGCTGAAGTCTTCGTTGAAACTCTAAGAAGCTTTTGATAGTTAACTTTCCCTTGAGATCTTGTCCAAAAAAGTATGTGGTAAGCGCTGAGCTAAAGCTGGTCTTCAGTGTATTTCCTGTTGTAGAGCGATCTCTGTGACGCATCCCCATGCTAGTCTGTGAACGAATGATGCTCTGGACCTGCACATGAAATAATGGAAAGCATTAGTGCTAGGTCAGAAGTTAAAGGAAAAACAATCTTGACACCATGAAAAACAAGGGACAATGGGAAACTGCACACACGTTACCCTGAAACTACCCGGATAAGCTGACCAGTGCTACACAAAACACCTAGCAATGCATTAAATAGCCTCTGTTCTACCTTAATCCTCGGTGGAAAACACTGATAAATCCACCCCAGGTGCAATACCAATGACAGGTTCACAATTTACATGGACAAGTTTAACCAATACGGAGAATGATTGCCTGTTAATATTTCATATACACACTTTCTGTTTGTATCCATAAACTGGTGTGAAACCCCTAAATAACAGGGGGCAAAGTGGTTTAGTGGCTTGCAGATGATCACAAATACTGCTTCTTTTTAGTGCACTTTTAGCATTTCAATATTCTGAATTCTATTTACTTACCATCATTTTTATATTTTAGTATTAGTCAATCCTCATGACAACCCTCCCACCTCTGTGGCACCCTTGTCACTGTGGGTCTGCTTGCTGCTAACCTGTACTGGCATGAGTATACTTCCTAATGCATGTGCCTGGCATACCAAAGGGAAATGACATGTGGTGGAAGGTGCAATGGGTGTTCGAGTTATACACCTCCTCCCAATCTCAGTTTACAGCCTCCTTAAAATATGTGCCACATTGTATTATTCCACAATATAATCTACGGCTGCCAGCACAACCCAAATACAAAGGAATGATGTCCCAACAAATGTATTTACAATTTTGCAAAGCATCATTGTGAGAAGTTGGCCTGGTATATGCTGTCCACTAATTAAAGTGGGCACCTAGCACCAGTCCAAACGACCCTTATGATGTATGAAGTCAAAGATAACCTTTAGAAAGCTATCCTAGTGGTAGCTGTGGAGAGCAGCCTTCAGGTGTAATCTTGAAGGAAAGTAAAGCAGCTTGTTTTACCAGAATATCACCTCCTGAATTACTTAAATGAAAGGAGAACCACACAGTACCTAATATAAAATTAATTAATATAGAACACTCTAGTATCCTATACCCCATGATAGAACACAAAGCACACAAACCGAGATCAATAGAACAGTTGTAAGTAGCACAATACATAGTGGGCTCCAGGGGGAGACCAAACCATATTCTAAAATAGTGGTATAAACCATGACTCAGATCAAGACAAGGTCTGGAGCACGTAGAATCATTGGGACCCTAAAGATCCACCCAAGGTGAGTAGATAGAGACCCCACGGAGGACGGATGCAGTGTGCTAACACGACCGCAGGCTCCATACAATTCTATGAGGAAGTTGCAGTTGCAATTTTACAGCTTAATGTGGAAAAGTGAATTTTGCCTTGCCATGTGTGCCTACGTGTTCCCCATCCTATGTTATATGTGCATGATCGATATGCGTGTATCCCCCTATGATCGATTAAAGACGCAATTATAGTTGTGTCCAACTCTAGTATGCCAGTATCCAGTTCTCGTGAAAGCGACTAGTATTAGGCCTATGTTGCCACGTTTTACAGTGTGCACGTTAATTCATTGAATTGTCCCCGTTTTCTAGGCCTCAAAGGGCCCGGACACCAGATTCAAGCTCCAGTCTCCTGAACCCACTCCGAGGAGCGAAGCAGCCCCCACCTGCATCCCTGACCCTTCACTTACTTCCGCCGCGCAGCGCGGTGCCCGGCCTGGCTCTGCCTGCCTGTCTGCCAAGATTTTGTTATGCTTCTAGTTATCAGTTCAGCTTTCCTTCTTTGCATTCCTAAGCTACTGAACCGCATCAACAGTTTCAGCTATGGTCTAGTCTTTCTGTCTCCATGTAAGAGAAATACTGTATTAATATTCATAGAATATTCCTAGCACACGCAATACATGTAGAATAAATGCATGCACCAGCCTTAAGTGTCAAGTAGCCTTTGCCCTGATAACTTTTAGATTCTATCCACATGTACTCCAAACACCAGATACCAGATATGATATAAGTACATGTCGTCCTGACACTGCAGACTTTAGTCTCCTCTTCTAGTGCAGAAGTCATAGCCCCCAGTTCTCCCTGGTAACACGTCATTGCCCGTTTGCGCGCACCACTAGGTTAAAGGTCCCAGCTGCTCAGGTAGCCCCCTTCATGTTTCCGCCCCATTTCATGACACTTCTGTGACGTTCACATCACATGTTTACGTGCACGCCCTGTGCACGCCTTCTTTTCACGCCCATGTCTTCTTATCTTACGCTTGTCACTAGTTACGCCTACTGTATGTAATGTAATTGAAATGTCTTACTATATATATGTATGTTAAACTGTAATGAGGCGCGCTGCAGTTGCCTTCCTTCCTATTTTATTTCAGGCTGTCCCGTTCCAGTCCCTTCCCTTTTGCCTGAATAAAATCTGTTCAACTCGGACACATCGGATCCTGCCTCTTATTTATTGAGCTATCTGTTATTGATAATATAGTCAAAAATAGTCCCGGTATTATTTATTTATATACCACATAATGGCGCCCGAATAGGGACGAGCCCCTTCCTCACGCGCTGGCGATGCTACGCAGGCCCCCTGACCCTCTGCAGCCGTGACGGAACTGTACTGCGCACCGGCAGATATTTCTGCTTCAAGTCTCCCTCAGGCCCACGGAGGAAACGGAGACTGCGGTCCGACATCCAGACGAAGCGGTGTGGAATGCGGTTCGTCCCGACCAGAGCCCAAGCCGAGAGAGCAAGGTCCGAGGTATCCGGAGGCCCACCTGTAACCGAAGTTTCCGAAGTTCGTAGTCAGACGTCGTAGCAGTCCAGTCCAGTCCGAGGCCTTCCAGTTTCTGCTTCCCGGTGAGTACCGTCGCGGGGGAAGTATCTAGACAGGATCATTAGTTTGTTCCTGGTCCGTTGGGTTTGGGTACGCAGATCCATTACGAAGTATTCACCTAGGTGGATACGGGTCCTGACGTGTCTCTTTATGGGACCGGTATGTTCTGTACTGTTTTAGCAGTGCATCCAGTAATTCTAGTAAGTTTCGTTCTCGAGAAATTCATGTGTTCTGTTTTCAGTGTATCAGGTGTTATTCTGTTCGAACTGTTATTTATGTATTTTTATGTCGTGGTATGAGAGATTTGTATGCTATTTTATTACTGTGATTATTGTGTATTGTGTTTCAAGTGTACTACCGAAATGCCTCTGTTCTCGAAATTACGTCTGTTAAAGACCAGAAAAGGGTTACTCGAAGAAGCAGTTCCTGTCCCTCCTAGGGACAGTCCAGGACATTTTATGTATCACAAACATGGCTTAGATGCCATAATATATCTAGACTTATGGGCGGACTATACTAAGGAACTAGAAGAGAAATATAGATGGCCCATATCAGGTACATGGGATGCCGAGTGCATCATGCGAGTAGAAGAAGCATTATGGAAAAAGAAAGCCAGACAGTCTCAGAAAGATGCCATCGAGTTATGGCGCAAAGAATCTCATAAAAGAACCGAAAAAGAATTCAGAAAAACAGAATTAAGTAGGGAATCCTCAGAGAAAGCCCAAGAAAGGGAATTAATCGAAGAAGGTGAACGAGTTAGAGCGGAACAGTCAGACAGACAGAGAAATGCCCTTATTAAAGGTATGTATCCTCTTCTTGCCGAGGGCTTGCCAAAAGCAACCCCGGAAGCACCCTGTAATTTTCCGCCGCCATTGGTCCCGACTAAGCTACGTCATAAACCGACCGCAGCTGATATTTTTCTTTCGTCCTATTTGGACGACACAGTACCAGCCTATGCAAATCCTGTTCCGCCTGCTCCCGTTAATAATGTAATTCCTGTTCCTCCAGCCGCTGGTCCCGTGGGTCCAGTTAATGTTACAGTACCTGTTACAGCACCCCCGGCCCAGCCCACAGTACATGCACCCGTTATGCCAGTCACTCTACCAGCCCGTACAGTATTCACCGACGATTCTAGTTTAGGAGCCGCGGGGGGAGGTTCTCCTCGCACCCCGCCTCAACCGAAACGTCTGACGCTGCATGAACTAGCGTTACAGCGTACGCCAAAAGTGTCTACATACGCAGATCTCAAGCGACTTCTTACTGATTGTATATATGATCCGGTTCCAGGCGAAGATCACATGATCTTATATTCAGTACGTTTAAGACGGGTGGCCAGCTTTTTGATCACCCTGCCCGATATGAAGGAACATCTAGACAGAATATATCGTTTCATCCGTACAGGAGAGAATCCAGGAAGTATTCACGAAGCCATGGTTCAAAGAAAAGTCGAGACTCAGCTCATGATTTTAAAGTTTTTGATTAACTGTTTAGTAAGAGAGCAAGATTGTCCAGAAAAAGATCAAGAAGAACTGAAAGTCCTGACTAGGTGGAGTGACAATATAGCCGATGGAAAACACAAGACACAAGGTTGTATAGAGAGTATGTACAAGAAAATTCGTAAGGAAATAATACGTATACACCAGAAGGAGGAAGAAAAACGAGCAAACGAGAAAGAGAATGACTCTTCTACTGAAGAGGTAGACAACGAGAATCCCAACAGAATAGCGTATGTAGGTAGAACTAGACTTTCCGACCGACATTCACGCCTAGATTACAAGAAAGTTTTTCCTCCTCCAGTATCAGAACAGTGTTCTCTTGAACAAGTATTCCAAGCTACCGATCACATTCTGAAATCACGAATAGGGTATAGCGAGCTTAGTACAATGCATGAACAAGAACTAGCCCGATCAGCAGTCCGATGGACTAGTGATTATACCACTTTTCCAGATGAAATAGTGGCACAAACGTTTCTGAAACTGTCCCCAGCCGAACAACGTCTGGTGGGTATGTATATGATCCAGCACCTCATTACACTGTATGAGGAACAGCATTCTGATCCAGGTCCGCTACATGATATATTGAACGAGTTACTCCAATATAGATGGAAAGGTCTAGGTACCGATTTAATTAGTGTCATTCTAGAACAGCGCCACAAATACCGAACGTTTCTGAATCCACATTTTGTTCACGTCTCACCCCCAGAAAGTAAATCATTCTACATAGACAGACAGAATCCGTTACGAGAAGTACATCCAGTCAAGAAAGAGGGGGGTGGTCTAGAACGAGTATTTGTTTACACCCCTATCACGAAAATAGAACTCTTGGAAATGAAAAAGTTAATTCCCTGTCATGATAAAGATCCAGCAGGGTTCCACCGTGAATTAAAAGACATGCTCCGCATGGGAGAATACACGTACCCTGATATCATTAAAATGTTAAAGGTCCTGTTGCCTGCAGGCATATATGAAAAACTAAAGGAAAAAGAATGGGAGGTGGGAGAGAAAAAGATAGATTGGACAGCATTAGAAGCTGAAGATAATTCACGAGTACCAGGTACCGGTCTTGGGGATAAAGCTAAAGAATTGCCCGAGTTATTAATACAAGTTTTGCCAAGATTACTAGCCACGAAAAATGAAGATTGGGATGCCATCTCAGCCTGTAAACAGAAACAAGACGAAGATACTAGTGATTTTTATTCTAGATTTGAGAAATGTTTCATTATTAATAGTGGTCAGAAAACGAGTAGTGAGTCGTATCCTCATCTTTTTGTTACCAAACTAGTCGAGAATTCAAGCCCACAAGTTAAAAATCGAGTATTGAAAGTCGAAAGTACCTGGCAAGCTAATACTCCGTCACAGATGCTCCAGATGCTCCAGTATCACCAGAACAGAATCAGGGAAGAGCAGGAACACGAAAGGAGACGTATGAAAGACACGAAAATGAAAGTATTAGTTGCACAGTCTGTTCCGCAAGACAGTCAGAAGAGGGGTCCGAATCAAGCCAGTCATCCTGCAGCTCCCGTTAAAGGGACATGCAATTACTGTAAACAGCCAGGTCATTTTATAAACGAATGTGCAGTTCTGAAACACAACATAGCTACTGGTAAGACTAAAGAAAGACCACGTCCGCCTAGACAAGAACAAGTTTCACAGACTTCCCAGCCACCACAGAATGCACAACAGTCAGTTACAGCACCGCAGCCTATAGCTGCAACACAACACGTTACACAGCAGATGTACCAGTATGCACAGTCCGAGTATCCAGATTATCAGCCATATTCATGAAACAGCCTAGAGAGGGAGGTAGGCTTGCCTCTCATCGAGATACCTGTAGATTAAGAGGGTCCCTATGTACACAGTCGAGTATTAGGGAAAGACAGAAAGTTTCTGATTGATACAGGGGCAAGTAGGACTACCATCAGTCATGACGAGGTTCCAGGGGCTCCGCTCTCAGGCTCTAGAAATGTTTCCCTTGGATTTTCAGGAAAGCCTATTGTTAATGAAATATCGAAACCAGTTACTCTAGAAGTTGGTCCATTGTCCCGAACTACAGATTTGTTACTCACTAAATCTTGCCCGGAAAATTTGTTAGGCATTAAGACACTGAAAGAATTGGGAGCAGTAATATGCTGCTCCCCAGAAGGGGTCCGTCTGTTCCTCCGTGATTTTAAAGGTCATTATGTATTACGTGATTTTGATCCAAGATTATTGAATGTACCACAGCATTTATGGGCGCAAGGTCCAACTGATGTAGGTTGTATGCATATCACACCCCATCGTGTCACTCTGAAGCAAGGTGTTGTTTTACCACGAATCAGACAGTACAGATTGCCACCTGAGGCTGTAGCAGCCTTATCCAAAATTATTGACAAACTTATTGTTCAAGGAGTGGTTGTAGAAACTGACTCCAATGTATGTAATTCTCCTATCATTCCAGTCCTGAAACGTACTGATCCAAATGCACCTCCAGTTTATCGATTAGTGATTGACCTTCGAGAACCTAATAAATGTATTATACCACAGTACCCAGTGGTTCCAGATATTTCTTCCCTATTGACAGCCATTGATTCTGAAGCCACATTCTTTACAGTTATCGATCTCAAGAACGCATTTTTCAGTGTCCCCATTCATCCAGACAGCCAGTTCCTTTTCGGATTCTGTTTAAATGGAAGAAGCTATAAATTCACACGAGCACCTCAAGGTTTCACAGAAAGCCCTAGCATTTACAGTCAAGCACTTAAGAGACAACTAGACAATATTCACATGCCAACTGACACTGCCCTGCTCCAGTATGTCGATGATCTACTGATCACAGCCCGTTCTGAACGTGACTGCGAGCATGCGTCACTTACAGTTCTGTATTTTCTGGCCGAAATGGGGCACAAGGTGTCCCCTTCCAAATTGCAATTCTGTGTCCAGCAAGTGGTCTACTTAGGACACTTACTGTCCAAGAGGGGTAGGCAGTTGACACCTGACCGTATCCAGTTAATAGCACATCTTCCACAGCCCAAGACACAGAAGGAGGTACGAGCTTTTATCGGCCTCACTTCTTACTGCAGACAATGGATTCCTCAGTATGCATTTCTAGCCAAGCCACTGATACAGTTAACGACACAGGAGGCAGCCGTATCGACTGTCCTCCCTTGGACCCAGGAACATACACTTGTTTTTAATGAGTTAAAGAAAGCTTTATGTAAAGCACCTGTTCTAGCAACACCGAACTACAGTAAGCCTTTCACACTTTTTGTTACAGAACGTGATGGTACTGCATTATCTGTTCTTACACAAGACCAAGCAGGACAATACAAGCCCTGTGCTTATTTTTCTAGCACATTAGCTCCAGTGGCCCAGGCTCTGCCTGCGTGCCTCAAGTCAGTTGCAGCCACAGCTCTAGCTATCAGACAGAGTGATTCCATAGTGTTAGGACACTCCCTGACAGTACAAGTTCCACACTCCGTGGAAGTTCTTTTAAACCGAACACAGACTCAGCACTTGACAATAGCACGTTTAACGGGTTATGAACTGACACTGTTTCAGCCACACATAGAAATCAGACGCTGCAACATTTTAAATCCAGCTACACTGTTGCCGTCAGTTACTTCAAATCCTGCCACACATGACTGTGTGGAAGTTGTTAACACCATGACAAAGCCAAGACAAGACTTGACAGACATTGCATTACCTGATCCAGACCTGACACTTTATGTGGATGGTTCATGTATGAGAACAAGTACAGGAGAACTAGTAGCCGCGTATGCAGTGACTACTGAAACCGAAGTTATAGAAACACATCGTATAGACACCCTGTCTGCTCAAGCAGCAGAGCTAGTCGCTCTGACCCAAGCCTGCATACGTGCCAAGAACCTGAAAGTTAACATATACACAGATTCACGTTATGCATTCGGAGTCGTACACGACTTTGGAGTGCTCTGGCAGGAAAGAGGTTTTATGACTTCTCATGGAACTAAGATTCAGCATGGTCTCCTCATTCAAGCTCTGTTAGATGCAATACATTTGCCGACAGCCATCGCCATCATGAAGTGCAAGGCACATACGAAAGTCACTGATATCATTTCCCAAGGTAACGATCTAGCAGATCGAACAGCCAAGCTCACAGCTCAGACTCCAGACATTCCAGTTAACACGACACAGACAAACATTCCAGAACAGACTACTTGTATGACAGTTAAGGACCCAACACAAGATGTCATAGACATACAGTTACATGCTACTCCCGATGAAATCAAGAAATGGTCCGAACAAGGAGGGGTCCAGACAGATCAAGGATGGTTGACGAAGGGAAAAGCCACATGGTTTCTCCCCGACTCTATGGTTCAAGTCATTATTAACACCGCACATAGTCCAGCACACTTGGGAGAAAAAGCCATGTTAGACAGTATCCAGAACCTTTGGTTCAACAAGCATTTACGAGCAGCAGCCAAGCAGAAAGTACGTACCTGTATGATATGTTGTCAGTTCAATCCAGGTAAAGGTGTCCCGGTGGAACAAGGTGGATTCCATCCTCCTGACCACCCTTTTGAAGTCCTCCAGATGGATTATATTCAGATGGAGCGATGTCGAGGTTTCAAGTATGTCCTCGTAGTTGTATGCGCTTTGTCCAGGTGGACAGAAGCATATCCAGTTCCAGATTACACAGCTGCGACCACTGCCAGGCAGTTGGTTCGTGAGTTCTTTCCCCGCTATGGATTACCTAGGGTCGTGTATTCAGATAACGGCCAGCCATTCTCATCCGAGCTCATGAAACAAGTATCCCTTCTGTTAGGGTACCAGTGGAAGTTCCATTGTGTACGCCATCCTGAAGCAGCCGGTCTCGTAGAGAGACATAACCAGACTCTGAAAATCCGCATCGCCAAAATATGTGCAGAAAAAGGTGTAGATTGGATAATAGCCCTGCCAGTTGCCCTTTTTTATATGAGAATGGTCGCCCACTCCCGTTCAGGTCTGTCTCCCTATGAGATAGTGTTTGGTCGTCCCCCCAACATGTGGGGTACACCTAGACCCCGTACCATAACTGATGTTGACAGTAATATGCTGACAGATTACCTTGCCTCCTTGATGTCTGCACTACAATCTTGTCGTTCACAGGTTGCCGCTGCATTTCCAGACAACACCGACGTGAAACCACACGAGATCGTTTCGGGGGATCTCGTGCTGGTCCGCAATTTTGATCGTTCAAGTCCGCTGGAGCCCCGCTGGAAGGAGCCCCGTCTCGTCCTCCTCACCACCCGGACTGCGGTGAAGGTCGAGAACCGAAAAGGGTGGCTACACGCGAGCCACGTCAAGAAATTCCATGGACTTAAAACTAAAACTTTTCTCAAGGACTGCCCCGTTCTCAAGGACTGCCCAGAAAATGAATCTAAAATTCCCCTGTTAGAGAAAACTCCGCAGCAGGAGTATAAATCCAAGTTGAGGTCTAGTAAGTCAGCCAGTTTAATTGTCTAAGTCCCTCTCGGGTGAAACGGTTAGACAGGTTCCTGACATGTATGAGATAGACCCACACAGTGAGAGAGTTAGTCAAAACTCTAAGAGATGTATCATCATTCTGTTCTTTTTATTGTTCCTAAGTCTTATGGTTACATGCATAAGTTATGCGTTGCATTTATGTTTTCCTATTTCACATGTACATATGTCTTCTAATGTTACAGTAGAGCACACATTTAGTGACCTGCCTCCTCACGAGTTATCCTATCGTCTTGCTATGCGTAATAATACTTTTATCCGAATGCTGCACTATTCACACCAGACCAGCAATGCCACTAATTGTTGGGTGTGTGGTCGACTCCCCCCTTTCCAGACACCGAAGGGAGTTCTGCCACTCTTTCCTTATCCGTTTTCACATAATGGTTCGTGTGGAGCATGGTCCACGTTAACGTCATCCTCAACTTATATGTCCCTTCTGAATCGAACATGTTTCCCAGACAAGCAAGGTCTTTCCCATAGAACAGGATTAGATCTAGAAAATGAAGTATATGATTTAGGTAATTATTCCTCGAATTTCATGGTTCTGAATGTTCAGTCCGATACTACTCCAGATTTGCCTGCTATTTCAGTACTACCAGTTAAAGGCGAATTATGTGTCAGACAGAATGGTTCCGCACATGTAGGACACAGTGATTGTACTACTATGGTCGAGTATAGTGACAGTGGGAAATCTATTTTCAAAGCCTCACGTCATTCTTATTTTGTTTGTGGTCAGACCGCATATGTTCGTCTGCCCCTCGATTGGGATGGAACATGTTATATTGCCTTCCTACTGCCACCCGTTTTTCTAGCCCCATCTGATTATCACAGAAACACACATCTAGTACACGTTAGACATAAAAGGGAGACTGAGTCCCCAATTGTCGATCAAACTGAAACTGCTCTAGAACAATATCAAGACTTCAATAAAGGATTCTTTTTCTTTATAGGTCCTGTCCAGAATAGTAAGTTAATACGTAGGTTAACCAGAACCCTTGAAGCAGTAGTGAATGAGACTACTTCCGCTCTAGGTAACTTAACCGAAGAGCAATCTGCTATGCGTTTTGTTGTGCTCCAAAATCGTCTCGTTCTTGACGTCATACTGGCCGATAGAGGAGGAGCTTGTAGAGTCATCGGATCTAGTTGCTGCATTTTCATTCCTAATAACGCGCCGTCTGTTTATTCAGCTATAACCAGACTTCATAAAATTGCCCATCAGTTACACCAGAATCCAGGCACCTGGACATGGTCCGGTTGGCTCTGGAGTATCATATCTGCCTGGGGATGGAAAGTATTGTCATTCCTAGGTATAGCAGTAATGATCATATTCAGTTGCTGCCTCTGTTTACAATGTGGCCCTGCGATTTGCGGCATGTGTGCTACCTCTTGTATTCCTAGTCCTAAATCCCGTTCCAAGACAATTCGAGACGAGCAAATGATGCTATATGAACAGATAGATGGTATCATGAATATTGATGTTTCCTGATGGAAACGTAGGGCACAAGGAGGGCATGTGGAAAAGTGAATTTTGCCTTGCCATGTGTGCCTACGTGCTCCCCATCCTATGTTATATGTGCATGATCGATATGCGTGTATCCCCCTATGATCGATTAAAGACGCAATTATAGTTGTGTCCAACTCTAGTATGCCAGTATCCAGTTCTCGTGAAAGCAACGAGTATTAGGCCTATGTTGCCACGTTTTACAGTGTGCACGTTAATTCATTGAATTGTCCCCGTTTTCTAGGCCTCAAAGGGCCCGGACACCAGATTCAAGCTCCAGTCTCCTGAACCCACTCCGAGGAGCGAAGCAGCCCCCACCTGCATCCCTGACCCTTCACTTACTTCCGCCGCGCAGCGCGGTGCCCGGCCTGGCTCTGCCTGCCTGTCTGCCAAGATTTTGTTATGCTTCTAGTTATCAGTTCAGCTTTCCTTCTTTGCATTCCTAAGCTACTGAACCGCATCAACAGTTTCAGCTATAGTCTAGTCTTTCTGTCTCCATGTAAGAGAAATACTGTATTAATATTCATAGAATATTCCTAGCACACGCAATACATGTAGAATAAATGCATGCACCAGCCTTAAGTGTCAAGTAGCCTTTGCCCTGATAACTTTTAGATTCTATCCACATGTACTCCAAACACCAGATACCAGATATGATATAAGTACATGTCGTCCTGACACTGCAGACTTTAGTCTCCTCTTCTAGTGCAGAAGTCATAGCCTCCAGTTCTCCCTGGTAACACGTCATTGCCCGTTTGCGCGCACCACTAGGTTAAAGGTCCCAGCTGCTCAGGTAGCCCCCTTCATGTTTCCGCCCCATTTCATGACACTTCTGTGACGTTCACATCACATGTTTACGTGCACGCCCTGTGCATGCCTTCTTTTCACGCCCATGTCTTCTTATCTTACGCTTGTCACTAGTTACGCCTACTGTATGTAATGTAATTGAAATGTCTTACTATATATATGTATGTTAAACTGTAATGAGGCGCGCTGCAGTTGCCTTCCTTCCTATTTTATTTCAGGCTGTCCCGTTCCAGTCCCTTCCCTTTTGCCTGAATAAAATCTGTTCAACTCGGACACATCGGATCCTGCCTCTTATTTATTGAGCTATCTGTTATTGTTAATATAGTCAAAAATAGTCCCGGTATTATTTATTTATATACCACATTAAGGACCCTTCTAGGAGGACTTCGAGGAAACCTTTCCGAACATAAGAGGTTGGAGAGCAACCCCACCCGCGGATACCGTAGTACCAAAGTTGTCCTTAGTGCACCACAGATCCTGCACGGAGCCTGTATGAAGCAAGGGCACAGACAAAGCTTTGGACGGAAAGTGAGACGAAGTTGGGCCCAGTAGAAGTTCAGCGAAGTCCAGAGTGTCCAGACGGTCGAAAGGACAGTGGTTTCTTCTTATAGAATCTTGTCCACATAAAATCAAAAGTCTTACAGCCAGGTAAGCCCTTTGTACCCACTGGAGAGGGTTGGACAGATTCAGGGGACCCTCCTAGGGGAGGGTCAGGACAGAGAGGTGGATACAGCCATGTCCTTTGTCCAGTTTCACTCCAGAGCAGGAGCCAACGGCTCCCAGAACTGGTTTGAGATGGACTATGCACAGGGACACCAAATGTGCCCTAAGTGCAGACTTTCAGGCACTCAAGAGTGCACCCACCCAGCCCCAATACACTAAATCCTGTCTGTGACGTGGTCACATCTCCCTGTGACAGGATGCCTACTGTACTGCCTTCCCCTGCTTGAGCTTGGCTCAGCAACAGGAGGGCAGGAATGTGTCTCTGGTGGGCAGCATCCATTTGATGTCAACCGGGATGAGAAGGCTGGCACTGTATAGACCAGTGACCCCATGAAGCTTGCTTCAGAAGGGTGGAATCATACTTCCCACTCCGGCTACCGGTGTGGAGGTATGATTCCAAGGTGTTTGATACCAAACACGATATGTTTCTAAGCAGCCGTTTTCAAAATAGCATTTACCGCGAGGTTATAATGCACCTCTACCTATACGTCCGGCTGAGTCACAGACATCCCAGGAAAATGGTCTCCGAAGGCTGCAGAGAGGCTCTGCTCATGCAGGGGCACCCACTCACTAAAAACCCAGCACCCTGCCTTCAGGTTTGATAAAGCCTGCTATAGGGGTGACTTATAAGTTTCAAGTGTAGTGACCTACAGATAAAGTGAACCTATATCTAAAGTAAGTGGTGCAAGCATCAGCTTACACAGGTTGCAGTAGCAGACCTGTAATTCCATTTTGCATGGCCGCTCATGGGTGGCATAATACATGCTTCATCCCATGGGTGGCCTCAGGGGTACCTATGCCCTGGGTACATGAGTACCATATACTGTGGACTTATAAGGGTACCCCAGTATCCAATCTGGAGTGTACCAAAGTACATGCATAACAATTTAAAGGAGAAAGCAGATCGAATGGGGTCCTGATTAGCATGATCCCAGTCAGACTAGTCAAAACAGTGCCAAATCAAGCAAAAATTGGGGGTAACCATGAGAAGCAGATCCTACTTTACAACAATCATCAGACACATTTTTATTAAGTTCCCCACTGGGGGGGGACCTGCTCAGGAGACGTTAGACTTCACCACTTTCAAAAATTCACCAGATGTATAGGACATATTTCAATATAAATCTAAGTGCCTCTACCTGATTTATGGCCTAGAAAACCTTTTGCATCTTTCCAAAAATACACACTAAATTTTTTGTTAACAACCTGTCTCCGCAGTGGACTATGATGAACAGAATAAGTACAGCTCTGTAAATTGCAAGAACAAACATGTATTCTAGGTCCACATACGTGCATTTTGTTCCTCTTTCACTCAGCGACAGAGGCTTGCTAACACTAGTGTGGTAACATCTCTTTCTCTCTCTCTACTGCATCTTGGACAGGGGCACCTCAACCCTGCATTAGCAAATACACATTTACCTAGGAGAGGCCTAACAGTAAATAGTGAGGTACAACTCAGTAGAGCAGGTATGGGAATGCTTTCCAATAAAGTCCCTCTCCTAAAGTGTTGGATTAAACCAATGATCCGGTCTATAGGAAATGCAGGGGTATGTTGGAATGGAGTGAAATGTCGTCAATGATGTACACTCTTCCCAATGCTCAATATTCTCAGTAATTGTAGCCCTTGAAGGTGAGTCAATGAGCACCACCCACTTACTGTCCACCAAGGAAATGTGGTTAATGGTTTGGGAACTCCTAAAAAGTTTTATGCCTCAAGAAGACTAGCTCCTTGACGTAAGGAGCATGTAGGAACGTTTAACTGATGCAAGGCCATCCTGGCCTTGGTCCTTCCTGGCCTTGGTCCTTCCAGGTCCAGTACCTTGGGCCAGGCCAGTGAACTTGGATTGATAAGGCCATCCACCTTCTCTTTCAAGTATGATGACATATCCTTTCCACACATTCTGGGCTTAGCAGAGGCACAAAGTACAGCTCTAAGGACAAAACCGGCAAGAACCCCTCTGCCCTCTATGAAGATAAACTTAGAACTAACTGCACCCAACTGGAAAGGTCGAATCATGCACTCTGAAGCATGTCAAGGAAGACAAGAAGCACTGGCCCCAGTCATACCAGAGGCCATCGCGGCCTCGAAAAATCTACTTGCTAGGACAAGTCAGATTCTATAGGGTGGAGCTATTAAAAGGACCACCTTGTTGTTCTGGTGAGTGAACTTAAACTGTACAAAAACAGGTGTTGTGAAAAAGCAATTAAAACACCTTTAAATCATGTTTTTATCCTAACACATTTATTGTGTGTTCAAGGACAGAGGTCAAATGTCAGTTTGTCTTTTTACCAATTGCTGCTTATCTCAACCTGGAAAATTGTGTTTACTTCTTTTTCTCTACTTACAGTCAGAGGTATTTGTCAAGTGATCTATCTGAAAATCATTGTGACACCAAAGGCTTTAGGATGTCAGTTTTTTCTAACTTACGATTTAAACAGCTTTTAAATGAATTGTAAAAAATATATCAAAATATATAAGTAATTACTAAAATAATGTGTTTTGTTCACAAGTGTGATACAAACAAAGATTTAAACAGGAGAAAACAAATCATAACGCCATACTTGGTGATGTGCAAATGACAAGTATTTGCAGAAACTCGATTTCTAAACATTGTTTATACACTACATAGATGTATCAGTAAAACCGCAGGTCAGTGGGAAATTCCTGACCACAATGCTATTAATGTATTAAGAGGCAAGTCTGCAGTCATGTGTATCCTATATATGGCTAGATTTGTATAATATATGGAGCAAATATTTAGTCTATTACATCAAACAAAAGTGTTTTTGTACAGCAGACATGCTGAACTCACGAGTTAGAAGGTGCTCTCATATGTGATAAAGCAGAGGGACTGAAACTAACTTCTGCCTGCATTCTGAGGCTGTTAGTCCTTCTGCCACCTTTCGCGACACCCGCTCCGCGGGTGCCGCTCATTTGCTCCTTGCTGCCTGACGCTGTTTTAGACTGGTGTGAGCGGCTCCGCAGTCGGCGGAGAGCACACTCGCTCCCAGCACAGAACGGTCCAGGCTGAGGTTTCAGGTCGGAACACAGCGCGTGGAGCTCACCGGGGGACTGCGAGGACCAGCAGCCTCCATTCTACACAGCTGGTGCCTCTTCCCCCGGCGGCCACGCCCCCAGCCTCCTCGTACTTTACAGGCGCATTCACTACCGCGACGCGAGACGCGCGCGGGTCGAAGCTCGGGGCTAAACCCGGGCAAAGGGCGGGCCCTCTGAGGCCCTCAGAGGCCGAAGTAGGCCGTGCTGTGCCCACTTCTCTTCGAAGCATAATATAAACATTACTAAGATTTAGTTTGCTTTGTAATTGATAAATTGTGATTCCTCCATTACTGTATTACGCTTATTAACTCCCTAGACCTCTTGTTGTTTTTAGAAAAAATTACGGCCAAAAAGCTTAGGTCTGGTAGAATCTTGGTTGGTAAGTCCTGCTCTAAAACAAAATCTAATCCCCTTCGAAATAAGGTCAATCATGCAACACAACTGAAAGGTACCTGTCAGCTATTTAATCTCTGGGAAAGGGGGAAAACTAAAGTGCCCATGGTTGATTCTGCCCACACGCCTTTGGTAAAATCTCCATCTGCTCCAATTGGATTGAGTTTTATGGGTTCAGGGCTTGAAAAAAACATGGAGAAGGAAGAAATTATCGTAGCTGCAGGTCCTGATCCTTCCCTCACTCCTTTCCTTACGCAAATTCCCTCTGAAGTTATTTCACAAGAGGTGGGAGGTTGGGATCTAATTTCTTTGTCCAAAACGGGTGAGCCTTCTCTCGAAAAACATGAACCCCTCCCTCTCCCTTCCAGAGAAGTCCATAATAATGATTTTGCTCTCTCCGATTCGGATTTGGAGGTTTGTAAAAGATATATCGAAGTTGATACTGTTAAGAGCAGGGAGTTTGTAAAAACACCTTTAACATCAATGCCACCGGTCCTCCACCTATATAATAGCACACCCTCGAATATCTCCCAGTCACATATCTCAATGAGCCCCACTCTTAATATATCAGGTATTGACTCTTTACTTCCGGCCAGGGGGGATAAATCGGATAAACCAGTCTCTGATTTTTTATCTTCCCTGGAACATCTGCTCCCCTCCATTTTAGTATTACTAGAGAAATTTGTTGGGGGATCAGATTGTGTAATGGATACAGTAACCAAAATATTAAAGGTCTTAGTACATGGTAAATTAGAGAGGGAGTCTGGCTCCAACTTAGAGGTGGTTGCAGAATTTTTTTTAGAGCATAAAACGGTTGAGTTAAAGGCTGGGACCTCCAATACTTCCCATCTCCTTAATGTTAGAGAACAATCAGTTCACTGTACGAAACCACTCACCTCTAACTGTGTAGTACATCTAGTTCCAATAGTGGAAGTTTTACAAGAAGGGGTGGTAATGGAAGACACAATTCCGCCCCTACCTAAAATGGATTCAGTAATATTGGACCCATCAACAGTGGCCCCATATGAAACGGACCCGAAGGAAGATATGGAACTTTTTCCTATTTTTAATAAACAGCAGGGTGTGGGTGATAAGGAGGCCCCCGAATCTGATGGTGTCAGAAATAAGGAGAATCCAGGGAAAATTCAAAAACTCGGGGCTAAAAAGAGGCGACTAATCAGAAGAATTGAAAAAAATAGACGGCGGAAAATTCGTAATTAGTTTGCGTTCAAGAATTTCATCAGTCCCCCCTGATGTAACAAAAAGATGAAATACAGACTTTAGTTTCCCAGCCTTTGAATTCATGCCCCCTTGAGGGGCCCCCCTATACTAAAGGGGCCCAGTCAAATCTGAAGCCTAAGAAAAACAAAACTACCATTATAAGTTCTGGTTCCCCTAAGCTCAATCCCTTGGCCAGTCCCTTCTCGGTTAAAAGGGAATCAGCAGCAGTTAGCCTAAATTCTCCTGAAATCTTTATGGAGGAGAGTGTAGACACTCTTATCCTAGATTTTTTACCTTTATTTGATGCAGACTGCATCTTAAATAGATCACTGCTTCTTAAATATTTTCAAGATTGTGGAAATTTGAAATTGTTATACACCTCGGACATAGACTTAGTACGGATCTTGAAGATTGAGGGTGGTAGCCTAACGAGGGTAAGATTTTATTCGAAATTAGTGGTGAACCTTATTCTACAACGGTCGGAATACTTTCAGAGTCGAGGGATTGATGTGATGCCCTTTTGGGGAAATTTCTCTTTTGATAAACCCTCTAAATCCCTAGGGCCCTCAAGATCCTCTATTCCCCTCCTGAAGGCAGTACTAGGAAATAAAGAACAAGATGGTGGGTTCAATGATATTAAAATCCAACTATCAAAAGATCTTCGCTCTGTGTCTTACCCTAATCCATCAACATTCCATCTACAGGATAAAGCAGAAGAAGCCTCTATCCGTTGGGACTGGCTTCCTGGCGTTCTTTCAAAGAATTTGACAATCGCTTATCCCCCTAAATCTCATCTTTAGCGAGAATATAACGCTATTATCCTGGAATTGTGCAGGGCTAAAGAACTGTCCGGAAAAAAACAATTTCCTTTTGTCACTAAAAGCTAGTGTGATCTGTCTTCAAGAGACTTGGTGCTCGGAGAAATTCCAGTTAGGACGGGATTATTTTGTTCTTGAAGGTCAAGCTGTTTCCTCCAGGAGAGGACACGCCAAGGGGGGAATTGCCTGTCTTCTATCTACTGAGATTAAATGGAATTTCTCCCACTATATGGATTCTAGCAATCTCTTTCAAGCTATAACGCTGTTTAGTCACGAGAATGTTAAAATATCTAAACCTCTGGTATTGATTAACGTATACATTCCCCCTGAAGCTAGTTTTAATGGAATTTTAAGAAGAGTTTTTGGTTATATTCAGAGCTTAAAGGAGAAATTTTCTTCACCTAATATCATCTTAGTAGGGGATTTGAATTGTAAAATTTCCAATTCAAGTATGTCTCTGTTCCAAGATAAAGACAAAGAAGATTCATATCACATCCCACAAGCTATTCTTCCCGAGAAAATTAAAACGAATAAGCGCGGGAAGATGCTTCTTAAAGAACTTTTTGAAATGGATGGGATTATAGTGAACGGAAGACTCCCCTCTGACTCTCCCGCTAATTTTACTCATAAGTCTCATCAGGGTGAATCAATATTAGATTATGTTATAGCTGAGAACTCTTCATTTATTCTATTTGGAGTGGTGCCGTTTTTAAGTAACTGAAAACACGGAGTTCAGTTAGTCCGTTGTTAATGTCAGTCTAAAACTTTGGGGAACACAGGTGCAATTAATTATCTGGTGATGTTGAATACGGGAGGGAACACATATAAGAACGCTTTTGCATTCATAGATCTGACCGGCACATAAACGTGTGACAAGGGGCTCTGTCCGTCTGGAAATCAAAGTATGGAAAGATTCATTTTAAAAGATTGGTGTGATTAAAAGACCACGGTGATCATATAGCAGTTTACATTTGCATTTACGTTTGTGGTAAAAGTTTATAGTTTTGTTTAGCAGACAGAAAAAGAGGACTGTTTAGTGAATGAAACACTGGACTTAACTTATGAGACTAAGGAGAGTATGTAAATGGATGGAATGCACTATGTTGGTGGCTTTGGAGCTTGGGTTGGTTTATTGCGCACATGGATGGGAAAACATGAAAATATGATTGAAGCTTTCACCTGATGAATTTTGTTGTTTTTAATGTAGAGAAGTGTTGCACATGGCTAAAACTTATATTTGTACTTATAGATTCCCCTGAAGAAGGGAATTAATTTCCGGAAATGCATTGGGTCGTTAAAATAACCGTCATGGTATATGAAACCCATTTTGCACTCCTGCGCTTTTGTGAAATATCAAAGTCAAGATAAAGATTGAATAAAATTAATTGAGCATAAGTCAATAATGGATATAATTAAACGGTCAAATAATGAAGAAAAAATGAGAGATTAACATGAAATTGATGCATTGGATTCAAACCAAGTGTAGCGACAGGGTAATTTTATTCTATTTTTAGACTGGTGGTGACTATAATCCACTACCATCTCAGTCCTAGTTGCATTTGCGTTCATTTGTAGGGCTTACCTATGTACTTTGACAGGGTTTAGTTCCTTTTATCGTCTTTTCGGGCCTACAGGCCCGAAAGCTAGAGAGAAGCCATTTTGTAATTCTGCCTTGACTGTCCGAGGCGCTTGCAGGGTAAAGGTAGCGTTTAGAGTTTAGCCTGTTATAAGGAACTGGTCAAGACTGGCCCTTATCAAAGGAATGTGTTTGTCTCCCCGGCTCTAGACGCAATACGCAGGTGGCCACTGTGGAGGGCGAAGGGAGCCGGGGACTAGTACAGGAATTTGGTGGGAGTCGGCCTAATACCAGAATTTTCCATAGAGGAAGAGAGCTCTATATTATCAAGGGGCGAGCAGTGAGGAGAGAGAAAGTAACATGTGGAGTAGACAGAAGAAGTTGGTCCGAAGGCTGGTGCAGAGAGATTGATACCATCAGCTAATTGAAATCCTGAACGAAGAAGGAGAGTGATTAAGGGTCCTGTAGTGACATCATACAGGAGTGGCAGTGACTGAGTCCAGAAGAGGGTTAGAGTATTTCGGAACCATGGCAGCATAGACGAGGCGTAGCGGTGCAGACGTGTATTCGTGAGCCATAGAGGGAGAGCAGAGTCCCGAGCATATTGAAGACAAAGCGAGAGAGAGAGGGATCAGCTCAACTGCAGAGATGGAAAGACACACGTCCAAGGTGAGGCGTTCTGAGTTAGTGTAGCATACATCTAATCATCTATTTTGCCCCCTTTTAGGTTATAGGTAGCGACTAAGCTAAATCATGTTTCTTTTGCTCATTCTGTCATGCTTAATTTTAGAATAAAGACTTAATAATAAATATCTTTGAATGTTGTTTTTATGAATGAGATGAACCTTTCCTTTTAACCAGGTGCTGACATACAGAAGGATGGGATATTCCCTTCTGTAAAGGTAACTGATGATGGGGGGAGAGTGTGAACTTCATTTGAGAAATAACTTTTAAAGGTAAACCCCCATTAGTGTAGATACCATAGTTAGGACCAATCGTCGGGAGACGTTAAAGAGATCGTCGGGTGACGTTAAAGATATCGTCGGGTGACGTTAAAGATATCGTCGGGTGACGTTAAAGATATCGTCGGGTGACGTTAAAGATATCGTCGGGTGACGTTAAAGATATCGTCGGGTGACGTTAAAGATATCGTCGGGAGACGTTAAAGATATCGTCGGGAGACGTTAAAGATATCATCGGGAGACGTTAAAGACATCATCGGGAGACGTTAAAGACATCATCGGGAGACGTTAAAGATATCGTCGGGAGACGTTAAAGATATCGTCGGGAGACGTTAAAGAATATAAGATGAGGTAACTATAGGATAAGATATGGAATCCATTAGATGTTAGTGGTATCTTTGACTGTATAGGCTTGTAAATAGCTCTTTTTCACCTTCTCAGGTGAGTATTCTAGATATCTTGTATATAGTGGCCTGAGAAGAGTGTGGTTACGCGACGACTGGGTTAGCTACGGTTGGTAGTCTGCTTGGTCTGAGAATCCGGTTGTTACACCAAGTCATGGCTGTGCAGCCTGGTGGAATCGGATAAGGGTTCCTTTGTGGATTTGTATATATTGCAGCGCAATGAGACGAAGCGCAAAAGAAAAGTTTAAAATAAGAATTAAAATAAAGATTACGATGTGTGCATCTCCATCTATGAATCTTTCAAGAGCAAGCAGACAGATTAGCTAATAGATTGAAGGCACAGAAATAATCATCAAGGATAATTAACAAAACTAAGAAACAAGCCAGTAATAACAGGGAGGCCGTACTAGAAACATACACCAAAAAGGCAGAGGATATCCGATAACCTGTGTCCCAACATTCACGCCAGCATCTAATGCAGTGAAGCGGATACTCTAAAAGAAATTGGACAACAGTTAAAACAGCTGCCATCAACTTGGAGCTGCCACTCTTCTCCACACGTAGTCAAGCTTGAGGAACAGGCTAGTACATACATCTATTTCTAATGAGATAAACGCACAACAGAGACCCAGAACACTTTGGGACATGTCCCCTGTAGTTGGACAATTCCCGTGCGGAAATTGCTCTGTGGGTCCGTTTACAAAACAACAAAAAGAGGTGAACATTGGGACTGACTACCCCTGGGTTCTAAGATATCATACCAATTGCAATACTGAGAACGTGGTCTATATGATCACTTGCCTATGTGATAAATACATTGGCATGACAACACACAAAGTTTGATTCCGAATTAATGAATACCGGAGTACCATTAGGTATAAAAAGACATCCACAATCCCAACAAAACACTACCTTAATCAACATCATACAGATATAGAATTAGAGTGGGTCATACTGGAAGTTTTAAGACATAGACCAGGGATAAATATCAGTAAAATACTATTTGAAGGGAAGCAGAGGTGGGTGTACCGATTGAAGAAACATGTGGATGGCCTAAACAATGATATTGTTAGGAATCAATAGCATTGACATGCGAGATTTTTGGGCTGTGATCTTTTAACCCGGTCCCTACACGCAAACAGCCTGTTCTTTGCAGACGCTCCCTAACTAGTGAAAAGAGGCACGGCAGAACATAGCCTTTGCTTGGCTTACTTTTCTGTTACCACGCCCCCTCGTCACTTCCTGGTTCCTGGCTCACGGTTCGGCGGCGTCTTGTAGAACCTGCGAGTCTCCTTGGACCCTTCCATGCTTCTGGGCCTTCATTCCCCGGTCCCTGCAGCTACTGGATGGGTGTTTGTGAGTGAGAGCGTCTTTTGCCGAGCTACGGCATTTCTTGAATTTCGACGCGAGAGTTTACTCGCGACCTCCCTTGCTTTTCACACGCATTTTGTGGGCGTTCTTTCGCTCGTATCCTTTTTCTGTCTTCGCTTGTATGATTGAAATACCTAGCGAGTTCTTTGTTTGTTTAGACCCTTCCTGAGAGAGTGAGCGCTCCGCCCTTGTCTCCCTTGAGGGCCGGGTGTCTCTCCTCGTGTGTGTGTGCACTGCTCCGCTGTTTCAGCCCACAACAGCCGGCCGGTGCTCCTCACATCCCCAATTTTTTGTTTAATTTTTGTGTGTTGGTCTGGTGTGTATGTCCCTCGAGGGCTCTATTCCCCACAACCTTTGGCTCATTATCTTGGCTACCATTTATGAGAACTCCTCGAGAAAGCCTGCCTAATCTACAATTGGGGTAAGCACACCTGTGTAATCACGCATGTCAATGACTCCTGCTTAAAGGTTAGTGAAGGAATGATATATGTGCACTGCCTATTTTGTTTTCTAGCCTGGACATCCACCTACGACTATTCCTGCTGTATCCTGCTTACCCCCCCCTCGTATGAGGAGAGTGGTGGACACTCCTAGGGTAATTCCCTCATACTTTTAGGGGACAGTAGACAGGAGTGTGTGTCTAAATTACGCATTCTTGCTTCTGTGCCTTGGAGGTGTAGGGATTCTTCTTCGCTCCCGTGGAACATTGGTTACAAACCTAACAGATATTGCATGGCTGCAGGTATAGGCCTCTCCATCATCTAATGAGCACCTGAGTCAACCTTTGGCGATCGGAATAACAATATAATGTCTTTCATTTGGTGGGGCCCATTATACATCATGATCACCTAGAAAGAATGTATTCAAATCAAGTCACTCACCATAAGGAGACAAAAATGAAAAACAATCAAGCCCGGGCCAAATACATAGGTATCACTGTTTTTTTAACATGTATATATATTGAAAAAGCCATGGAAACTACGTAATTTTTGTCATCACGGCCCGTGACCGTTTACTTCCATACGGGCAACCTCCAAAAAGATTCTATTCAAATTAAGTCACCTAAGGGAGGTTTAAACTAAGAGCAATTACACTCTAACCGCATGTGCAGTTAACGCTTCTTTGTTACGTATATGTGGCTATGTAAGTTAGAAAAGCAGTGGAGACTATATAATTGTCGGAAGAACGAACTCTGGGATCTTTTCACAGTGGGAGAGTTCAATGAGATACTAGGTCCCCACACTACATTTCCCATGTGGCAGAGCCTGGTAGTCGGCTAGACGTCATCGACCAAGCGCCGAGCCCAGCCCTTGCAATGATGAGTAATAGACATGGTAACTTCGGGGGGGAATCAGGGATACACACTAGGTGATCAGGTGAGGGAGATCTTTGTTGAAGTGAGTTAAATAGCATTTAGACCCCGCCCTTACGGTCTTGTGCGACTGCCTTCTCCCATATTTAAACAATAAGGAACAGAGCATGCATTCCCGAATTTCTACCTTTGTAGCTATTTCAATTAAATTATTCACACCGGTGCAGTGTGTGACTATAGTTCTTCCTCCCCCGCCCCTTCAAGAGGTGAATGATCCCTGGAAGCTGGGTAAGGCATTTTCAAATATAAGGCTGGTGTATTAGTTTCTCTAAGTAAAATATTACAAGTGAGCAGGGGCACATCACAAATTAAATATGATCCTAGTGCTGAGCTTAAATTATATGCACGGGGTGATAACAATGCATGTAATATTGACATGCCTAGATATGAAGCGACTACATTGGCAAAAAGTAGTTTGGTGGAAGACCGAGTTAGAGCATACTCTGGCCACCACACATTTTTGTTAATGTGTAATTGTACGTATAAGACATGTGTTTTGTTAGTCATTGAAATGTTTGTTTTATTTTATTATATTATATTCTATATGTGTTTATGTCTTCTAGGGGTTACCTCCTAGAACAGAAGGACCCTGGTTAAACCATATGCCAATCTGGTACTGTATGCTTAGAATGAGAATGCAAGTGAAGAGTATAGATAGGAGAACATTGTAGGATTAAATAGGGTCCAACTCTGAACTAAAGAAAGCCCTGGAACCGGTTGGGGCCGCCAGAGGGCTGAAACATGTCGACCTGACCAGTAGTGGATATTAGCACCATATTAGAGCTATTACTGTCACACTTTTTCTTGGTTTTAATCATCCCTCCTCCACCAAAGAATAAAGATTAGGAAGTTTTGACTGGTAGGGGTTTTTATTGGACTCCTTTTCTTTTTTTACCCTTAGTCTCCTTCTAAAGACCAATTTACAGCCCTAAACAAGGGGCTCGTTCGTCATTAGAGAATTCTTTGGCGCACACAGGATGGCTGATGAGTAAGCCTAACACCCGGGGGCAGTGTGAGGCCATTCTGATTATTTTTCTTGCACGCCAGTGTAAATCCGGAATACTGGATGAGTACAGAAGCCAGTTAGTTATACACTGTCGGTGAGGAAATACGTACACAATAAGGTGTGATGAGCCCAGAGGTAGGGCTCGACATATAGGGGCCTGTTTCTTTTTTTGTGGTTATTGCACTTTTAAGCGAGAACACAAATGGTTCCCTTTTCAAAAACCCTCTCCCACTCCCTCATACCCAATATCAGTGTGGTCCATTGTAGTAAATAAAATAATTGAGAACATCCCTGCCCACGAGAGTCTCTTGGGAGTGCACCGGACACCTGCTGGAGAAGTGAAGCCTGACTTGCTGGCTTCTGACAGGAGGCCATAGACTCATTGCTGATCTCATGACTGTCAACCCTCATTGGGCCCGCCTAAGCCACCTGCCATTCGGCCCCAATTATGAGCGGGGGAAACCATGGACGGCTCAGTTGATGCTCTGAAAACGGCAGTAAGGTGCGGCCTAAGACCTGGGGGGGGCGCTCATCTGCTCCACTTTCCAACACACGTGGTGCTGCGGAGACCCTGTACCGCGGTTGGGCCTTTCTCCTCCCTATGATCAGTGACACTGCCTGAGCCCACGGGCCTGAAATGCCAGCTGTTGGTGTGAGACCGCGGCTTCACCAAGAAACTCGTGGCCACTGGCCCCCTAGACCAGTCTGGCCTGCTTGCCCATTGGACACCGCCCCGTTCCTGCTGCAGGACTGATCATGAGCGGGGGGAGGGGGAAACTGTGAACGGCTCCTTTGTTGCCCCGTGTAGAGCAGAGGTAGGGTCTCAGCCCAGTGCCTAAAGGGGGCTACTGAACTCCAAGCTAACTTCCGCAGTAATGAAGGATCAGTAGCGAAAGTCAGCAACCTGTGGGAAGCTAGGTACGCAACTATAGAGGGCTTTGCTGGGGGGCGTATTAGGGCCCAGGAGCATGCCTGCTTCTTTCATGCTAGCCAATTAGAAGAGTGCGCCCTTCACTGGAACAACTCCTCACATCTGATCCCCAGGAGGCCATCTAATGGCAACTGGGCTTCCTACACGACAAAACTTGGCATCATTCCCTTGATGCCACCAAACATATTTGGCATTCCACAACAGCCAAGATCTATGCCTGGGGGACAAAAACAGGAAGCTGTTATACTGGTTAGCCTCCCGTCAGCAGGTGAATAGAATCACACCTGAAGTTGTTGATGAAAGTGATCACCCATGTCATACTCTTTCTGAGATAGCCCAAGTGTTTACCCACTATTACAAAAACTTGTACGGAGCTCCCAGGGGGTAGATCTGGATTTTACTGGTCACTTTCTACATGTGGTACCTCTCCCTCATTTGTCTCCTGCTGGAACTCGCATGCTTGATAAACCCTTTACAGATGAGGAGGTTGGGGAAGTGTTGTCTGGATTGGCGCCGGGGAAAACTCCCCGACCAGATGGCTTCCATACAGAACATCATACTACATTCCACGAGAAACTACCTACCACTTCCTGTCCCTTTACAAGAAGTGTGCTACACCAGTGCCTTTACTCCGGAACTAGACGCGGCCACGGGGCGTGGCTAAGGCGCGTAGCGGAATGGCTGCCTTCTGAAGGAGCTCTGCGTGCCGGAATATACTTTAAGCTAATCCCATCCTGTTAGCTCCTCCAGCTGGCGCTGAATCTCCCCCGAGACACTAAGGGTGGTCAGGAGAACGAGTTGGCGGACTTTGGCGACTGTTACCCCCGGGGCTGCCCTGCAGGACGCCGAGATAGTGCTGGCGGGCGAGGCCTGAAAATCGCGGCGCTCTGGTGATCGGCCTGTGAGAGCGGAGGAGCAGGGTGCGACGACCAGCTGAAAACAGTGCCCTAGGGGTTGGGGAGACCCGCGGCAGCCCTTTGACTTCGGCGGTCACCCTCCGGTCTGCAGCGACCGCACACACCGGCGAAGTGGTGATTGAGCTGGCGGACATCCGGAGGCACTGGAGCTGAGGAGACGCATCGAGAGTCAGGGCGGCACGGCCATTGCAGGAGGAGGAGGTCGTATACAGTGACGTTCTGCGGGAGGCCTGTGGTGCACGTTGGCTGGAGCCGAATAGGCGGAGAAGTTGCGGTGGACCGGCTGAGACGGACTGACCCTGGGCGGGCCTGTCTGTCGGAGGTAAGCGGGGTGGTGGTTGGAGCGGGGCCCGGTGGGCCTTGTCGACGCTGGGTGAGCGGGGCACTGAGCCCGGGCGGGGGCTGGTGCCTTGGCTGTCCGCGTGGTGCGGCTGCGGCAGGTGGCGGCTCTGGCTGTGCTACTCGCCCCGACTGGCGGGCCCCGACTCATTCTCCTGCTCCTAGGGGTCGGCTCTGCCCCGCTGCTGTCCTTACATAGGGCGAGTGGGGGTGGCGGTTCCTGGTGAGTGGCTCCTGTGAGGGAGTTGTGTTGGGGGCACAGTCCTGGGTCCGGGCCATAAGCTGCGCGCCTTCTGTTGATCCTGGTGGTGCAGCCCTCCCCCTGACGCATACGGGGGCCCGTTGGGTCCTGGTGAGCTTGTGACACTTGTCGTGCAGCATTGAGCGGGAGCAGCGAGACCACGCGCGCAGAGTCTGTGGGACAGGCACAAAATAGCAGGAGAGAGTGGCAGAAGTCGGTGTGCTGGAGTAGAGAAGTGAAAATTGGGGCACTAGTGACTTGGGCAGGACTCAGGAGAGTGGCATTGACTGTGTGTGCCTATAGAGATTTGAACTGCAGTAGGGCACACTCGGGGGTGTGAGGCCTGCTCTTACTTCGCAATGGGCAAATCTGAGCCGAAGCAAGCAAAGCTCCAATTTGAGAATAAGAGACTAACTAGAACTGCAGATGGCTCTGATGATCTGGGTGAAGCCACAAATGCCACGGGCCAGGCGGAGGGGGCAGACGATGACACGAGGTCCATCCTCCTATAGCTACGGGCAGGAATGAAGACAATAGACAGCAAGGTAGATGCTCTAGCAACGGGACTTGACTTAGTAATGAAGAAAGTCGAGAAGCATGAACACCGGCTTGACGTACTCGAGAATCGGGTGTCGGATGAGCATGATGCGCAGGCTGAGGCACGTACACAGTTGCTCCAGATAGAAAAGGTGCTGGAGGTGATCAGTGCCAAGATTGAGGATTTAGAAGCGCGTTCGTGCAGAAATAACGTTCGCATCCTTGGTCTTTCAGAGATAACGCCCATAAACAAAATGGAGCCCTTCGTGGATGGACTATTGCGTGAGCTGTTTGGGCCGGCCTTGTCATTAGTGATGATAGTGGAGAGGGCCCATCGCTCCCTGGGGCCGCGGCCCAAGCCAGGTGCGCCTCCGAGACCAATTATTGCACGGATCCTTAAACTACGCCGACAGGGACGCCATCTTAAGAGAAGCCAGAGCTAAGAAACCAGTTGTGTATAAGGGAGACAAGCTATCATTCTTCCCCGATTATACACCTGCGGTGCAAGCGGCGCGCAAATAGTTTGTGCCGGCAAAAAATGCTACTGAGAGAAGCGGCTGTTCCTTATGCTATGTTGTATCCAGCCAAATTAAAGATCACACATGAGGAACAATCGCACTTTTTTCACGGATGCGAAATCGGCACTTAAGTTCACGAAACACTTCTGTAAGGCGAAACCCAAGAAGCAGTCGGTTGAACTAGCTGCGCTGGAGTCGGGACTAGATGAGGCGGAATGAGGCTGTGGGAGATGCATAGATGAACCACGGATCTGTCTGGGTGACTTGAGCTAGCTAACTGCAAACACTTGGGAACTTCCATGGGAAAGGGAGGCTGGGGGAACGCAGATCTGATAGTGTTCTTGGAGAAGATGTTTTTGTTAATCGGGGGAGCTCAGCATTACTGTTGGCAATATCTGTATAGGAGACGAGCAGGGGGGACAAATAGTGATTCTGGCAACCGCACCTCGGTGCGTGTACACGCGCCGCGCTTCTCCCCCACTTGGGTGTTCCCCATATGGTACCTGGGGTTACCGGGTGCAAGGTGATTGGGAGGTTGGAGTGGGTGGCGGGCGAGGCGGGATGGAGTGGGAAGGGTTATTGCTGGTTATTTTGTGTTTTTTTTTGTTTTTTGCAGGCAATACACGTTCCTTAGCTGTTTGCATAAGACAGAGCTGTTAGACACTGTTGTGCTTTGGGTCCTTGAGGCGCTGGTCAGTTGGCGATCTAGCATGATCTTTACCCTACTGGATGGCAGGTAGATGTAGACTATTAACCTGGAATGTGCGTGGTCTCAACTCTCCCAAAAAAGTACGGCAGGTTGTGGCATACCTGAATAGACACCAGATACACATTGCTATACTGCAGGAAACGCATTAGACCAAATATACAGAGCGGGAGATGGCACGTAGATGGGCTGGGTTCTGGCTGGCCGCATCGTACTCATATGCACGAGGTGTGCTGATATTGATCAAGAAGGGGGTGGAGTTCGTACCGCTATACACCTATACTGACGATGAAGGGAGATGTGCGATGGTGTGTGGTAAACTACATGGTGTGCTGATATCTATTGTTAATATGTATGGACCGATCTTGGATGATCCGGCGTGTGTGGGTCGCATCTGTGGAAAGTTGTGCAAGTGGCCAACCTCTCTTGTGATGGGAGGGGATCTTAACACCTATCTGAATGTGACGTTGGATAAGTCTAGCCCCATCTCACACAGGACCCCTAAGGTAGCTAAGAGCATAGTAAGTGCTATGGAGGAGTTCGGGCTATATGATGCCTGGAGAGAGCGGCACCCGCAGGCGAGAGAGGGTACGCATGCTACGCCTGTATATGGCAGCTGGTCGCGATTGGACTATTGGCTGATTGGGGAGAGGCGACGGACTGGGTGACGGAGGTGACACCGATGGCTCGGACGTTATCGGCCCACAGTCCGGTGGTGCTGGAGGTGGTAGTTCCCGGGGCAGTAGTGCGGCCCTTCACATGGAGATTGCTCTCGGAGGCGCTCCTCTATCCACTATTTGATGCAGCGGTAGGAGAGCCTATAGTGCAATATTTTACGATAAACAAAGGAACTGCGAAAGAGTCCTCTCCCCTATGGGAGGCCTTTAAGGTTACAAACAGGGGAGTTTTTATAGGAACGGCGGCGGGCATACTAAAGCACATACGCACGCAGCTTCAACTTGTGGAAAGTCAATTGCGCGTACTGGAGAGAGATTACCCGGTCACACCGGAGGCGACAACACTAGCTCGTATACAGGGACTGATCAGAGAGTATGAGGACCTAGCCGACACAGAGATAAAATATTTATCTAGGAGATATACGGCAAGACGCTATGGTGAGGCAGGTAGGCCGAGACGCACGCTAGCGCTAAAAATCAAGAAGAGACTGGACCAGCCTAGGGTGGATAGGATAGTTGATGACTTGTGGGGCGAACATTATAGACCAGAGGACATTGTGGAACAATTCCATAGCTTCAATGCAGAGCTTTATACGTCGCGTAGCTCTGCTACGGAACGGGACTTTGAGTTGTACCTGGATGATATTGCCTGCGCCTGGAGCTCTGACGTGCAGAGACAATACTTATGCTTACCCATAGATGAGCAAGATGTTAAGATGGCGATAGCTGCGTTGTCCAATGGTAAGGCGCCTGGCCTGGACGGGCTTACGGTTGAATTCTATAAGATATATGCCGATCTGCTTGCTCCGTACCTCCTGGAGATGTACGCTGAGGCGTATGAGAGTGGCGAACTTCCTTCATCCTATCGACCGCTAACGCTTATTAATATAGATGCCAAGATCTTGGCGAAGATTTTGGCGGCTAAGCTACAACCACTGTTGCTGGGTCTGGTGCTGCCTGATCAGGCGGGCTTTGTTCCGGACAGATCCACTTCGTATAACCTGCGCACAATTTTTTTAATGTTTCATGTTTTAGACCCTAGTCTGGAAGCGGCGGCGGTACTACTGGATGCGGCTAAGGCGTTTGATTGAGTGGAATGGCCCTATCTGTATCGAGTGCTGCGGCGCATGGGCTTCCCACCGCTTTTTGTGCAGTGGATTAAAGTGCTGTACACAGCGCCGACGGCGAGAGTACGGGTAGGTGGGCTGATGTCCGAACCGTTTCGTATTGAGAGAGGTACCAGGCAGGGATGTCCACTGTCGCCGTTGCTGTTTGCTATAGTCCTGGAGCCACTGGCTTGTGTGATCAGACAGAGGCACAGGGAAACTGCACTTAATTTCAACCACAGACCGGTGGCGATATCCTTATATGCCGATGATATGATCCTCTATGTGCGAGAGCCGGCTACGTTTTTAACGCAACAACTCTGAGAATACGTCCGATTCGGGTACATATCGAGACTTCACATAAACTGGGATAAGTCATATGTCATCCCGCTAACGGAGTGCACTCTTAAACCTAGTCTCGAGTTCCCACTGGTGTGGACAACTGATCCCATCAAATATCTGGGAGTCTGGGTACACCGAGACCCGGTGGTTGTGGTCCGCGAGAATTATGGCAAGGCGTGCTCAAAATTGGAAGATTGGGTGGATGTCTGGATCGGGTTGCCGCTCTCACTGGCAGACCGAATTGCGTTGGTCAATATGGTGGTGCTGCCGCGGTTCCTATATTTATTTGTGAATATTCCTGTAGTCCTCACCAAGATTTTTTTTAAGAACCTTCGAAGCCAGCTATGCAGCGAAGAGGGTTTTTCAACACAACTCAGTGAGAATGAGGCGCTCTACCTAGTGTGTACGTCTCAAGGTATCGATAACTTGGTGGTGGTGTGGTGCGTTAAGAGCGAGCGGAGAAGCCCCTAACCGCTCAAAGGCGAAATTCAAAAGAATCCCACTGAACTGAAACACAGCGTTGCTCTCGCACTTGCGAGAGCAACGCTGTGTTTCACTTCGAAGCCAGCTGATTCGGTTAGTATGGGGAGGCAAGGGGGCGAGAGTACAGTGGTCAGTTCTCACGAAGGGATATGAGAGGGGAGGCTTTGCGGCTCCAGACTTCTATGTATATTACCTGAGTGCGCAGGCCCAGTATGCTTACTATTGCTACAAACTCCACGCTTTTATGCCGCATGTTGCAGTTGAGGAGGGAGATGCTGCTCCGATTCCGCTTCATAGTATTATTACCCATAAAGCATGTGGCACTCCGAAAGTGGAAATTAATGCGGTCGACACCGCGATAGCGGCCTGGGGCAGTATCGGGCGCCTAGCACGGAAGCTGCCGCTCTATGCGTCGCTTATGCATTTAGAACATCACCCCGCGCTGTCGGTTACGCATGAGGCCCCCTCTATGTGATTGCTGCGGGAAGCCGGATTTGAGCGTATGTGCGATATATATCCACAGGGATTGCTCGTAGACTCAGAGGCGCTGCAATATAATAGCAACCAGTCGCTTCCTTGCAGTTTGTGATTTCCACACCCACAAATAAAAAATTGGTCTGCAAATTATACAGAATGATTAAGGACGAGATTGTTGAGGCGCCAGATAGAAGTTGGGAACAGTGGAATGATTGTTCTGTAGTAGGGGATCTCTGTGTATAGTCATAATCTAGTGAATAGTCCCGCCCATGTGCGAGGACCCCGGCAATCAAAAATAATCTCTTAAGTTGTCAAAAAATTGCAGAACTGCAAAGACACTTAAGAGAAAATTTAAAGACAAATAATGCAGCCTATATTCACAGGCTACACTGTCCAGTACTTCAACTAGAAATTCCACCAAAAATCCACAAACAGCAAAGCCTGTCCAGATTTCCCTTGCTTTTACTGCAAAACCCCTCAGAATGATAGAGAGGAAGGCCTGGACAGACAAGCCCCATAGGCTGCCATTATGTGGTTTAAATAGGATACTGTGCCTTTAAGAGAATCTTCCAGAACTTTCTCCCAGTATCCCAGAATGGATAGCAGGTCCAACTTACTTCAGTTCTTTTTTCCGGCTCCTGCAAGCAGGACCCTGTGCATTGAGCTCCCCCTTTGTCAAGGGTTTATTGGATTTTGTTGACACTTTTTGGTTTTTAAAGTGTTCTCATTTGATTCTTGGTGTTGCCTTTCACTTCTGTGTGTGTTTGTTCAGGCTTTTAGGGATCTAAAATGCCTGCTTTGTTCAACAAGTGCCCAGCATGTGGAAGGAAGAAGGCCAAGACTGATCCACACGACGTCTGCATTATTTGCCTCCCTGCTGAACAGGTCCCTGAAGATTGTGACATCTGCCAGGCCTTTTCTACAAGGACCCTGAGGGAAAGACAGAAGATTAGGCTCCAAGGCCTAGAAGAGAGGCGTCTGCAGGCGGGTCTGGGCAGGCTGGGAAGGCTCCCTCTGCCCCTGCTGAGGCCTCTGGGGGGCTCCCCAGAGGCAGGAAGACCAGCAAAAGGTCCCGGTCTCCGTCGACGTCGATAGCATCGACGACGACGTCGAGAGGGATGACGACGGTGTGTTCCCCTTCTCCCCGGGGCTCCGGGTCGAGACAGCGTGGAAGATCGACGTCGAGAGGCCTGGCCAGGCCGCCGTCGAAGTCACCGCCGACGGCGTAGTCGACGTCGTCGACGTCGAGGCTTCGCCGTCGACGCAGACACCGGCGCTCGCCGTCGAGGCGACACCGCCGGTCGCCGTCGACCAGTTGGACGTCGAGGGGCTCCTCGGCGTCGAGGACCGCGAGGAAGCGGTCATCAAGGAAGAAGGGTCGACGCTCGCCGTCGAGATCTGACCGCTCGTCGTCGAGGGGGCGACGATCGACGTCGAGAAAGAGACAATCGACGTCGAGGAGACGGCGTTCGACGCCGGAGTCAAGGGATCGCCGTTCCACGCCTGAAAAACGACGCTCGACGTCGAGCAGGAAGAGATCGGCGTCGCCTAGGATCTCAACTTCCTCTAAGAGGCGCAGGAGGGATTCTGGAGCCAAAAGTCACGCTGGATCTGATGGAGGACGTAAGAGGCGTCGTTCACGCTCTGGAGGGTCTGGATCAAAGGCCCCTTCCTGTGGTATATAAATAAATAATACCGGATCTAGGTTTGACTGGACATAGTAATAACAGATAGCTCAATAAATAAGAGTCAAGATTCGAGGTAGTAGGAGTTTGCAGGTTTAATACAGCATAAGGACAGGAACAGGACAACCTGCACAGGAATAGGATGGCAGCGCTGCCGGGGGCAGGATCAAGGGAAAGGATAACTTTTAATAACAATGCACAAGCATATATACTAAAACAGTTGCATTACAATACATATGATAGGCGGAGCAGTGGGTGTGGTCAATAGCAGTCGCGAAAGATAAGGGTGAAAGTGGGTGTAACAAGAGGCGTATACATGGACATGTGATGTAAACGTAACAGAATATGTCATAAATGGGGCGGAAACATGGAGGGGGCTACCTAAGGAGCCGGGACCTCTGACCTAATGGTGCGCGCAAACTGACAATGACGTGTTACTAGGAGAAGCTGGGGGCTATGACTTCTGCGCTAGGAGCAGAGACTGAAGTCTGGAGAGTCAGGGCGACATGTACCTAAACCCTATCTAGTATCTAATGTTTAGAGAACATGTTGATATAAACTAGAAGTCAGGAGGGGAAAGGCTAACAAACTCTAAGACTGGTGCATGCATTATTCTACATGTAGTGCGTGTTGGAGAATATTAAATGACCATTAATACAGTATTTCTCTTACATGGAGACGTAAAGGCTAGACAATGACGGAAACTATTGATGCGATTCAGTAGCTTAGGAATGCAGAGGAGGAGGGCTGAACTGATAACTAGAATCATAACATACTCTTGGCAGACTCGTAGGCAGAGCCAGGCCGAGCCGGGCACTGCGAGGCAGGAAGTAAGTGAAGGGTCGAGGATACAGGTGGGGGCTGTATCGCTCCTCAGCGAGGGCTCAGGAGACAGGAGCTGAATCTGGTGTCCGGGCCCTTTTGAGGCCTAGAAACGAGGACTTTACAATGAAATAACGTGCACACTGAGAAACGTGGCAACGTAACTTTACATAGGCCTGATATTCGTAGCTTTCACGAGAACTGGAAACTGGCATACTAGAGATGGACACAACTGTAAGTGCGTCTTTAATCAAACATGGGGAATACATATGCATATTAATCATGCACACATAACATAGGATGGGGAACACGTAGGGACACAGAACATGGCAAAATTTACTTTTCCACATTCCCTCCTTGTCACTACGTTTCCATCAGGAAACATCAATATTCATGATACCCTCTATCATTTCATACAGTATCATTTGCTCGTCTCGAATTTTCTTGGAACGGGATTTAGAACGGGACTTGGGACTAGGAATACAAGAGGTAGCACAAATGCCGCAAATCGCAGGGCCACATTGTAAACAGAGGCAGCAACTGAATATGATCGTTACTGCAATACCTAGAAAGGACAACACTTTCCATCCCCAGGCGGAAATTATATTCCAGAACCAACCGGACCATGTCCAGGTGCCTGGATCTTGGTGTAACATATGGGCAATTTTATGGAGTCTGGTTATAGCTGAATAAACAGACGGCGCGTTATTAGGAATGAAAATGCAGCAACTAGATCCGATGACTCTACATGCCCCGCCCCTATCGGCCAGTATGACGTCAAGGACGAGACGATTCTGGAGCACGACAATTCTCATAAAAGATTGCTCTTCGGTTAAATTACCTAGAGCAGAAGTAGTCTCACTCACTACTGCTTCGAGTGTCCTGGTTAATCTACGTATCAGTTTACTATTCACGACAGTACCTAAGTAGGGAAAGACACCTTTATTGATATCTATATATTGTTCTAGAGCAGTTTCAGTATAATCGACAATCGGGAGGTCTCTCTTGTGTCTAGTATGTACTAGGTGGGAGTTCCTATGATAGTCAGGTGGGGCTAGAAAAACAGGTGGCAGAAGGAATGCAATGTAACAGGTTCCATCCCAATCTAGGGGTAAACGTATGTATGCTGTATGGCCACAAACAAAATAGGAATGACGGGAAGCTTTGAATGTAGACTTGCCTTTATCACTAAATTTGACTACAGTGGTACATTCGCTATGACCTAGGTGTACTGAACCATTCTTTCTGACACATAATTCACCTTTTACTGGTAATACTGACATAGCAGGTAAGTCTGGAGTAGTATCAGACTGAACATTCAGGACCATAAAATTCGAAGAATAATTACCTAAATTATAAACTTCATTTTCTAGATCTAACCCTGTTCTGTGGGGAAGACCTTGCTTGCCTGGGAAACATGTACTGTTAAGAAAAGACATATCTGTTGAGGATGACGTTAACGTGGACCATGCTCCACACGAACCATTATGTGAAAATGGATAAGGAAAGAGTGGCAGAACTCCCTTCGGTGTCTGGAAAGGGGGGAGTCGACCACACACCCAACAATTAGTGGCATTGCTGGTCTGGTGCGAATAATGTAACATGCGGATAAAGGAATTATTACGCATAGCAAGACGATAAGAGAGTTCATGAGGAGGCAGATCACTAAACGTGTGCTCTACTGTAGCATTAGCAGACTTATTTACATGAGAAACTGGAAAACACAAATAAAATGCATAACCTGTGCAGGTAATCATGAGGCTGAAAAACAATATGAAACTTAGAAAAACGATACATCGGATTGAGTTTTGACTAACTCTCTCACTATGGGGGTCTATTTTATACATGTCAGAAACCGGTCTAACCGTTTCACCTAGGGGAGGACTTAGACAATCAAACTGGCTGACTTATTTTACTAGACCTTAATTTTAGCTTATACTCCTGTTGCGGAGTTTTCTCTAACAGGGAGGGATCTGTATCATTGTCTTTTGCGGGACAGTCCTTGAGAATAGTACTTTGGCAATCCTTAAAATCCTCGGAAATGTTCTTGGAAACAGTCTTTAATCCATAAAACTTTTTCACGTGAGACAGGTGGACCCAGCCCTTCCTGCCTTCCAGCTTGACGGCAGTACGGGTGGCCAGGAGGACCTGTTTTGGCTCCTTCCAGCGAGGCTCCAGCGGACTTGAACGATCAAAGTTCCTCACAAGGACCAAACTTCCGGGAACGATGTCATGCGGTGCCACCTCGGTATTGTCTGGAAATGCGGCAGAAACCTGTGAACGACAAGAGTGTAGGGCAGACATCAAGGAAGCTAGGTAATCTGTCAGCATATTACTTGAAACATCGGTAATACTTCGGGGTCTAGGTGTACCCCACATGTTAGGGGGGCGGCCGAATACGACCTCGTACGGGGACAGACCTGATCTGGAATGTGCGACCATGCGCATATAAAACAGAGCGACTGGCAGAGCAACTAACCAGTCCACACCTTTCTCTTTACATATTTTGGCAATGCGGATTTTCAGGGTCTGGTTATGTCTCTCTACGAGACCGGCTGCTTCAGGATGGCGTACACAATGGAACTTCCACTGGTACCCTAACAAAAGGGAGATGTGTTTCATGAGCTCAGATGAGAATGGCTGGCCGTTATCAGAATATACGACCCTAGGGAGTCCGTAGCGGGGGAAGAATTCACGAACCAACTGCTTGGCAGTGGTCGTGGCTGTGTAATCTGGAACTGGATATGCTTCTGTCCATCTGGACAAAGCGCATACAACTACAAGGACATACTTGAAACCTCGACATCGCTCCATCTGAATATAATCCATCTGGAGGACTTCAAAAGGGTGGTCAGGGGGCTGGAATCCACCTTGTTCCACCGGGACACTTTTACCTGGATTAAACTGGCAACATATCATACAGGTACGGACCTTCTGCTTGGCTGCAGCTCGTAAATGCTTGTTGAACCAAATGTTCTGGATACTGTCTAACATAGCTTTTTCTCCTAAATGTGCAGGACTATGTGCGGTATTGATAATGACTTGAACCATAGAGTCGGGGAGAAACCATGTGGCTTTTCCCTTCGTTACCCATCCCTGATCTGTCTGGACCCCTCCTTGTTCGGACCATTTCTTGATTTCTTCGGGAGTAGCATGTAACTGGATATCTATGACATCTTGAGTAGGGTCCTTAACTGTCATACATGTAGTCGGAGCTGGAGTATGTGTCTGTGTCGGCTTAACTGGAATGTCTGGAGTCTGTGCTGTAAGCTTGGCTGTGCGATCTGCTAGATCATTACCTTGAGAAATAGTGTCAGTAACTTTCGTATGTGCTTTGCATTTCATGATAGCGATGGATGTCGGTAAATGTATTTGTGGAAAAGTAAATTTTGCCATGTTCTGTGTCCCTACGTGTCATCCATCATATGTTATGTGGGGTTCCCCTTGACTACACGGAGCATTTACACGGAGCTTTTACCTGATTTGAATAGGACGACAGCGGCGCCCATTCCTCACCGCCTCACCGCCCACAGCTCGCCGCACCCGCTTCGCGGGTGCCGCGTCGCGCAGAGGGACCCAGGACACTGTGAGGAGGGCTTGGTTACTGTTGTTTGGCCGAGGGTGAGAGGCGCTAGCGGGGCTGCGAGCGTGCAGGGACTCCAGGAGCCAGGAGTCCCTGCGAGACCGTTTACCACCTTCCGGCCCGCTCTCCCTGCTGGCCCTGCCCCTCCCCTTCTGAGGATTATTAAATCTCCCGCCACTGCCTTTCCTGTGGGTTCCCCTTGACTACACGGAGCATTTACACGGAGCTTTTACCTGATTTGAATAGGACGACAGCGGCGCCCATTCCTCACCGCCTCACCGCCCACAGCTCGCCGCACCCGCTTCGCGGGTGCCGCGTCGCGCAGAGGGACCCAGGACACTGTGAGGAGGGCTTGGTTACTGTTGTTTGGCCGAGGGTGAGAGGCGCTAGCGGGGCTGCGAGCGTGCAGGGACTCCAGGAGCCAGGAGTCCCTGCGAGACCGTTTACCACCTTCCGGTCCGCTCTCCCTGCTGGCCCTGCCCCTCCCCTTCTGAGGATTATTAAATCTCCCGCCACTGCCTTTCCTGTGGGTTCCCCTTGACTACACGGAGCATTTACACGGAGCTTTTACCTGATTTGAATAGGACGACAGCGGCGCCCATTCCTCACCGCCTCACCGCCCACAGCTCGCCGCACCCGCTTCGCGGGTGCCGCGTCGCGCAGAGGGACCCAGGACACTGTGAGGAGGGCTTGGTTACTGTTGTTTGGCCGAGGGTGAGAGGCGCTAGCGGGGCTGCGAGCGTGCAGGGACTCCAGGAGCCAGGAGTCCCTGCGAGACCGTTTACCACCTTCCGGTCCGCTCTCCCTGCTGGCCCTGCCCCTCCCCTTCTGAGGATTATTAAATCTCCCGCCACTGCCTTTCCTGTGGGTTCCCCTTGACTACACGGAGCATTTACACGGAGCTTTTACCTGATTTGAATAGGACGACAGCGGCGCCCATTCCTCACCGCCCACAGCTCGCCGCACCCGCTTCGCGGGTGCCGCGTCGCGCAGAGGGACCCAGGACACTGTGAGGAGGGCTTGGTTACTGTTGTTTGGCCGAGGGTGAGAGGCGCTAGCGGGGCTGCGAGCGTGCAGGGACTCCAGGAGCCAGGAGTCCCTGCGAGACCGTTTACCACCTTCCGGTCCGCTCTCCCTGCTGGCCCTGCCCCCTGCCCTCCACGCTCCCTATTTCCTCTTCCTGTCCTCCCGCAGCGCGGGACGCAGCACGGGCGAAGACAGGGCAAAGACTGGGCCGTTTGAGGCCGTTCGAGGACTAAAGAGGACTGGGCTGGGCCATGCCCCTTGGTTGGTTGGTGCATTATACAGTTTTATTGGTGAATTTTTTTTTAATTTTAATACTTATTTATTGCTATTTATTTATTTCTTAAATCTGTATAATGTGCTCGCGGGGTAGTAGGAGTAAAACCCTTATGGCTGTAAGTAAATCGAACTCTAATCGGACACTGGATGATTTCCTAGTCAAAACCAATTTGGCTATTGACGAGGAAATCAGTAAAATGCAGCACAGGGTCTCTTTAGATCTTGAAGCTGCACGAAGACTATCCGAGCACTTAGCCACTACTAGAAAGTCTTCGATGGGGAATATTGCCTCTGCCCGTACACCCGAGCATACAGTAGGTCCGCAGCCACTATTGACAGTGGCTGTCATCCATCCAGCACCTTTTATTTCTTCCTCAATATCCCCTTCGATCCATTCACTTACTCCACTGGTAATAACTAAGGATCCCGTGCCATTAACCTCCATGTTAGGTACCATGCTTCCCCCTAAAACTAATTCACTTATGAATACAGCTAGGGCCAGGAAAGCGGCAATACGTAAAAAGAAATGTATTGCCGGCCATCCATGCTCGAAAAAAGGCGAAAACCGCTAGATCAAAATTTTTCAATAGCAGAAGGGCACTAGGATCCCTTGGGATAACGGATGGTAGTTTAAAAATTAATCCGGGCACTCTGGGTGTGGAAACCGTTTCGGATTTAAACAGCTCCGCGGATGATAGCATCCCGGTTGCCTCCCCAGAGACAACTAGAACTGATGATCCGATGGTTCAAGTGGGTGGATCACCAAATGATAGACGGGGTGATGAAGAATTTCTTAATTTAGTTTGGGGTACTTTAAAACAGCTACTTACTCCCTTAGAATTAAGGCTGTCTCGTATAGAGAATAATCTGTTGGAAATGGATAAGACCATAGTTACCTTGGCCAGCCTGAGTCTAAAGGAAATGGAAGCTAAACGTGCTAGTGAGATTGATTTAGCTCCCAAAATAAAAGAACTAGTATCCGTACCATTACCCATACAATTACCTCAAAATATTCCTATGCCCTCACCATTAGTAAAACCTATACCGAAGCCACGCACCACTGTTGCAAACCAGACTGCATCAACTCCAATCGTTGTTGCACCAAAATTATGTCCCTTGCCCAATCCACCCTATAGGCAGAATTCTAATTCACGAGCTGCCCCACAGCATAGGAAAATGCAAAATTCTCTGAATAATTTCCAGCGGCCGATCAGTCGCCCCAATTTTCGTGGTGGCTTTATTGATCTTCCACCAGAAGCAGGGCCCTATGTGACTATACTTGCTGGAGTTCCAGAGCTGGATCAGAATTCCCAGGAGAATCCTCAATCATTGAAAAATAAAGTCATTCACTGGCTTAATTCCAATACACAGCTCCCTGTTCATCATAGAACCAGCATATTAATGGTCCGTAGAGTGCCATGGATAGGGCCCACACCTAAGTCCTTGGTTGGCGACTGTATTATTGTTTCTTTTGCTGATCCTTACACAGCACAGAATATATGTGTGCGGCCATCGTATGAAGTTAACCCTACAATAGTTTTGAGACCCCTTACCTTCTTTTATCCTCCAAGAACTCATTATGCGAAAGAAGGTTCCTGGACTATTGTCCAGAATGCTGGACGGAAACCAAATAGGTTCGATGGACATAGCCAGCAAAATTGGTGGCAAGGGGCCCCAACTACCAACATGTTTGGTTCTTTGCAGGAGGTGGCAGGATGGTTCCCAAATAATATCCCGTTAAGAAATCGTTTTGAACCACTTATGGGTATGGATGAGCAAGATTGACCACCACACTATTCTCCTGGTAATGCCCTGATAACAGAAGATGCCAGCCAGAGGGCGAAGGGTGAAAGTTGCAACAACAACCCATGGGTGAAAGTTCCCATCGGTGACGGTTGTGCTTCTAAACCCCAAGTTCCTGTGGCCGGTATCAATACAGAAAGTGTGTCAAGTGCAATTATTGAATGGCATGTTCCGGAAGTATCACTTAAGCCAGTCACAAAGACCCAAAGTGAACAAAGGATCTGCCTAATTTCATGGAATATTGCTGGGCTTGCTCAAAGACTGGAGGATGAGGCATGGTTAGATTTTGTGGGTGTTTGTGATATTTTGTGTCTCCAGGAAACATGGAGCCGTTGCACACAGGATATTGATGGCTTCCAAGCCCTTAATACCCCTGCTGTAGCCTCGCAGGCTGGTAGGGCAAAAGGTGGTCTAATGACAGCAACCTCATTAAAACTGTGTAAACTCGTAATTACCAAGATAGTTGACACTGCATGGTTTCAAGTGCTTATGCTGGTTAACTTGTTTCCCGAACCGTTGTTATTGATTAATTGGTACTATAACATCTTTGATATTAACGAGACAACTGTAATGTTGAAGTTGGAGGAGGCCATGACCAGGGCACGTCACGAGCATCCCCTACTTTTTGTCATCTGGGTGGGGGATTTTAACTGCTCTTTGTGTACCCATGGGGACTCGAAGGTGTGTGGATTGAGAGATTCCCACGACCTTCCTTTGACACATTTCAAACATACACCCCAGGGGGACGCTTTAAATAATATCATCATCTTGAATGACCTAGCTATAGTGGAACCCTGGGTTGGTCCAGACTTGGCCCCGATACCGACATTTCAGGGAAGTAGAGGCACGATGAGTTTTATTGATTTTGTAATTATTTCCAATGGGTATTTCCATTATGTTGATAAATTGGAAGTAGTTGCTAATGCTGCCAGTGACCACAATCCCTTAATCCTATCCCTTTTTTGTCCTGTTAAACTCAAACATTCTATTTGGGATCAACCCATAAAATGTAACAGGAATCAAGGCATTACTCTTAAATGGGGTAAAATAGATGCAGCAGGTCTTGAGGCAGAGATCATAACTGAACATAGTTCAGAATATGATGTATGCCTATCACCGACATCTAATCCCGAAAAGGTTATAGAGAATTTTGAAACATTGTGTGGGCATGTAGCCAAACGCCTTACAAAACCAATTGGGAAAAACAAAAGGTCAGGGCCCAGATGGTTTGATGCTGCATGTTCGGCCACACATAGATCCCTGAAAGTGGCACTAAATCAAAAACCTAGGGATATAGAATTAGTTAGGGCATCTAGAAAGGCCTATAAAGAAGCAATAGGAACAAGGAAGCTGGACCTAAAAAATCTGGCTTGGGAAGATCTAGAAAAAGCCTCTGATTTGAAGGACGGAAGGCTATTTTGGGAAGTAATTAATCGCCCTCTTTTTATAAGTAATGGTAAGGATAATATTGTGATGCAGATTCCTTGTGAAACATGGGAATCACATTTTGGGGCTATTTTTAACCCACACGGAACTCCACCTAATGAATTGTTATTGGGAGACCCTAGGGAATTAGTGGTTTCGCAATCAACTTTGTCCCTGAGCCTATCACTCACCTTGCAGGAAGTAGAAGATGCCCTGTTGAAAGGTATGTCATTAAAAGCTCCCGGCCCTGATCTAGTGCCATTGGATTTTTTCAAGCACAATGTCAAGATTTGGGCCCCTCTTTTATTAAATGTATTTAGAGCAGTTGTTATTAGTCGTATTCCATCGTCATGGAAGGAGGCAGTAGTGGTGCCAATTTTTAAGAAGGGCAATAGATCTGACCCCCGATGCTATCGCCCAATCTCACTAATTGATGCATCATGTAAGATATTGGGTAGGGTTATTTTGGCCAGATTGGAAACATGGGCAGATTCGGTGGGCCTTATTGTAAATTCGCAATATGGGTTCAGGAAAGGCAAAGGTACTGTCGAACAGTGCCTAAACCTGGCATTGATTATAGGGAAATACATGAAGGCAATGAATTCTTCCATTCATCTTGCCTTCATGGATCTCTCAAGTGCATTCGACACCGTTTGCCGAAATAAGCTGTGGAAGATGATGGAGGATATGGGTTTCGAGGAACCTTTGGTTCTTCTGCTCCGTAGACTCCATGAAGCAACCACTGTAGCCATAAGGTTCGGGCCAGGGGGAGAGAAAACAAAGTCTATCCCCTCGACTGAGGGCGTCCGTCAAGGATGTATTTTAGCCCCCTTCCTGTTCTTAGTTTACACTAATGGGCTGGAAAAATACCTGTTGGACCACTGCCATGATTTTCCAAGGGTCAATGGCAGGAGTGTACCGATGCTCTCTTATGCCGACGATACGGTATTAATGACTCTCACAGGAAATAGTTTGCAGCATTGTCTTGATGCCTTTCATACTTTTATGTTGGACCTAGACCTGAAGGTAAATTTCACCAAATCCTTTGTAATGGTCTGTGGCCCAAAGGGCACCAAAACCAGAAAGTTTGTAGTAAACAACTGCACCATTGAAAAAGTGGAAAACTTCAACTATCTGGGAAACCTTTTTAACAACAAACTAAGTTGGGCCCCGGTAATTAAGACTCGAGTCCAGAGTGCTAGCCGCTCTATTGAAGGACTGTTTCGTTTCTGTGGGAAGTTAGGCCAAAAACCCGTCAAGCATTTAAAAACCCTGTATAAAGCAAAATGCTTGTCAGTAGCTACTTATGGGGCAGGGGTCTGGGGAACTGAAAGCCCTGATGCAATACAAATTATGGAGAACAAGTTTTTAAAACGTGTATTGGCTATTCCACTAAGCTCCTCAAATAGATTTGCCCATGATGAGGTAGGCTTGAGTTATGTGAGTGACACAATCCGTCTTTCCCCCCTTCTATTATGGGGCAAAATATGGTTGTCAGAGGACTTACAATTGTCTAGAGACATCCTTCGGGATTGTCTAAAATTGACACACATGAACAAGATCCCATGGTTGTCTTATGTAAATGAAACACTTCATAAAATAGGCCTGGGTAATATTTTTGATAGTCCTGAAAACATCCAGGGGGATATCAAATCTGTTATCAAAAAAAGTTATCTGAAATCCTCACTTGTGCACCCTTTGGCTAGCCCTCAAGAATTTAAGGTTACTTTATATTGCCAGTTTTATTTAACCTTTATAAATCATGTGCAATGGCGATTCTATTTGACAAGGTTTAGGTTACACATTTTGCATTTTCTTTTTGCGTTTCCTAGACAGGGGAGCTGGTGTGAGAGACTGCCCCCCTGTCCCTGTAACAACAAAGATAGCCAAAGCACGTTGCATGTTGTTCTTTTCTGTTCTTTATATAAGGATCCGAGAACGAGGTTCATTAAGCCGATCCTTAAGGAAAAACAACTTTGCCATTATAAAGAGGGCTACGACCATTTGTTAGCTTTGTCTACACCTGACGTTTGTTGTGCAATGTTAAATTTTATACGTGTGTCACTCATGATCAGAAAACGGTATAGCTAATTTTGGCTCCCAGTATCAGTTTTGTTGCTCATGTATACTGTTGCTTTATTTTTCATGATTATTTGAACCTGATCGAATAAGCAATGGGCCATAACTATCCCTATTAATCAATGTATGTTATTAATTTACTGTACAAATTTAAAAACTGCTTCTAAATGAATTTTAAAGTATGTTCTGAAATGTATTAATTGACTTTTATGATTCTTACGTGAATCGAATAAAGTTTATGAATTGATTGTGTGCATGACCAATATGCATATGTTATTCCCCATGTCCGATTCAAGACGCAATTACAGTTGTGTCCTCCTCTAGTATGCCAGTTTCCAGTCCTCATGAGTAATATGAGTATCAGGCCTATGTAAAGCTACTTTGCCACGTTTCCCAGTGTGCACGTTATTTCATTATAAAGTCCCCGTTTCTAGGCCTCAAAAGGGCCTGGACACCAGATTCAGCTCCTGTCTCCTGAAGCCTCGCTGAGGAGCGATACAGCCCCCACCTGTATCCTCGACCTTCCACTTACTTCCTGCCTCGCAGTGCCCGGTGCAGCTTGGCTCTGCCTCTGAGTCTGCCAAGACTATGTTATGATTCCAGTTATCAGTTCAGTCCTCCTTCTCTGCATTCCTAAGCTACTGAACTACATCAATAGTTTCCGTCATTGTCTAGCCTATGCGGCTCCATGTTAAGAGAAATACTGTATTTAATGGTCATTTAATATTCTTCATCACGCACTATATGTAGAATAAATGCATGCTCCAGTCTTAGAGTCAGTTAGCTTTTCCCCTCATGACTTCTAGTTTATATCAACATGTTCCCTAAACATCAGATACTAGATAGGGTTTAGGTACATGTCGCTCCGACCCTCCAGACTTTAGTCTCTGCTCCTAGCACAGAGTTCATAGCCCCCAGCTTCTCCTCGTAACACGTCATTGCCAGTTTGCGCGCACCACCAGGTTAGAGGTCCCGGCTCCTTAGGTAGCCCCCTCCTATGTTTCCGCCCATTCATGACATATTCTGTTACGTTTGCATCACATGTCTGAGTTACACCTTCTTTTTACTCTTATCTTTCGCGACTGCTACGCGTCACGCCTTCTGCTCCACCCACTGCTACGCCTACTGCAATGTAATGCTATGTGTTTGCGTTATGTATATATGCTCATGTATTGTTATTAAAAGGCAGCGCGCTCATCCCAGACCCAGCCCCAGCAGCTGCTGGGCCCTGTCATCCTATTCCTATGCAGGTTGTCCTGTTCCTGTCCTTATGCTGTATTAAACCTGCAAAAACTCCCACTACCTCGAATCTTGACTCTTATTTATTGAGCTATCTGTTATGATATATGTCTAGTCAAAAATAGGGTATTATTTATTTATTTACCACATAATGGCGCCCGAATAGGGACTTGCCCTTTCCCCACGCGTCGGTGAAGCCACGCCGACCCCCTGACCCTCTGCAGTCGTGACGGAACTCTTCTGCGCAGTGGCAGATATTTCTGCTCAAGTATCCCTCAGGCCCACGGAGGAGACGGAGGAGGCGGTCCAGCATCCAGACGAGACGGTGGAGGAACGCGGCGAGTCCCGACCAGAGCCCAAGCCAAGAGTCCAAGGTCCGAGGTATCCGGAGGTCCACCCGTAACTGAAGTCCGAAGTCCGAAGTTCGTCGTCGTAGCAGTCCAGTCCAGTCCGAGGCCTTCCGTTCTTGCTGCCCGGTGAGTACCGTTACTGGGGTGGTATCTAGACAGGGTCAATTTAATTGACTCTGGTCTGTGGGTTGGTGGTACACAGTCCCACAAACGAAGTGTCCACTTCGGTGGATGCGGGTCCTGACGTGTCTCTTTAAGAGACCGGTAAGTTTCGTACTGTTTCAGCAGTGCATCTAGTTTCTGTTCTAGTCAGTTCTGTTCTCGAGAAATTTCAAGTATTTTCAGGTGGTATTCTGTTCGAACTGTTATTCATAATGTTCTTCATGTATTTTAATGTTGTGGTATGAGTGCGACGTGATTTCGTGTTTTCATTGTGTATTGTATTATGTCCAGATTATAGTCCAGTCATGCCGCTCTTCTCAAAATTACGTCAGTTAAAAACTAGAAAGGGTCTGCTGGAAGCAGCAGTTCCCGTCCCGCCCAGGGACAGTCCAGGTCACTTTATGTATCAGAAGCATGGCATAAGCGCCATATTGTATCTAGATTTATGGGTAGAGTATACCAAACAGTTAGAAGAAAAGTATAGATGGCCCGTATCGGGTACATGGGATGCCGAATGCATCATGCGAGTAGAAGAAGCATTATGGAAAAAGAAAGCCAGACAGTCACAGAAAGATGCCATCGAGTTATGGCGCAAAGAAGCTCATAAAAGAACCGAAAAAGAAATCAGAAAGACAGAACTAAGTAGAGAATCCCAAGAACGAGCCCAAGAAAGAGAATTAATCGAGATAGGTGAACGAGTTAGAACTGAGCAATCAGACAGACAGAGGAATGCCCTCATTAAGGGTATGTATCCTCTTCTTGCCGAGGGCTTGCCAAAAGCGACCCCGGAGGCATCCAGTAATTTCCCGCCACCGTTAGTTCCGACCAAGCTACGTCACAAACCGACCGCAGCTGATATTTTTATTTCGTCCTATTTGGACGACACAGTCCCCGAATATGCAAATCCTGTTCGCGCTCCGCCAGTCCCTGTAAATCAGGTAATTCCTGCTCCTCCAGACACCGGGGTGCCCTTAACAGCCCCCCCGGGTCAGCCCGCCATACAAGTCCAGCCCACGTTACAATTACCGACCCTGCCAGGACGGAAAGCATCAGTTGATGATTCTAGTTTAGGGGCCGCAGGAGGAGGTCTTCCTCAAACCCCGCCGCCATACAAGCGTTTATCAGCACTCGAATTACATGCTCAAGCATCACAGCGTACTCCTAAAAGTAATAAGTCTGTTGCAGAGATCAGGCAAACTCTTGGCGAATGTGTCTATGACCCAGTTCCAGGCGAGTTTAATATGGTTTTATATTCCGTACGCGTAAGGAGAGTGACCGAGTATCTAGTCACCCTGCCGAATATGAAAGAAGATCTAGACAGGATATATCGTTTCATCCGTACAGGGGATGACCCACAAAGTATTAGTGATGCCATGTCTCAAAGGAAAGCCGAGATTCAGCGCATGATATTAAAGTTCTTAATTAACTGTCTAATAAGAGAACAGGATTACCCGTCTAAAGACCCGGAAGAAATGAAAACTCTGACAAAGTGGAGTGATAATATAGCCGAAGGAAAGCACAATACCATTGGTGCCATGGAAAGTATGTACAAGAAAATCCGTAGAGAGATAATAAAGATACACGAACAGCGTAAAGCAGCACAAGTAAGCGAGAAAGAAAGTACCTCTGATCCTGAAGAGGAAGACGACGAGAATACCGCCAGAATAGCGTATGTAGGAAAATCTAGATTTCCAGATCGCCATTTACGCCTAGAGCACAAGTCAATTTTCCATCATTCAGCACCAGAACAAGGTTCCCTAGAACAAGTATTCCAAGCTACCGATCACATTCTGAAATCACGAATCGGTTATAGTGAGTTAAGTACTATGCATGAACAGGAACTAGTCCGATCAGCAGTCAGATGGATTACTGATTCTACCACTTTTCCAGACGAAATAGTGGCACAAATGTTTCTGAAAATGCCCCCAGCCGAGCAGCGACTGGTGGGTATGTACATGATTCAGCACCTCATTACTCTGTATGAGGGTCAACATTCTGATCCAGGCCCGTTACATGATATCCTGAACGAGTTACTCCAGTACAAATGGAGAGGTCTAGGTACCGATTTAATTAATGTCATTCTAGAACAGCGCCACAAATATAGAACATTCTTGAACCCGCATTTTGTTCATGTCTCACCCCCAGAAAGTAAATCATCCTACATAGACAGACAGAATCCGTTACGAGAAGTCCACCCAGTCAGAGGAGCGGGTGGCGAAATGCAGCGAGTGTTTGTATACACTCCAATCACAAAGATGGAACTCCTCGAAATGAAGAAATTAATTCCCTGTCATGACAAAGATCCAGCAGGGTTCCATAGAGAATTAAAAGACATGCTCCGTATGGGAGAATACACTTACCCAGATATCATTAAAATGTTAAAGGTTCTGCTACCCGCAGGGGTGTATGAAAAGCTAAAGGAAAAAGAATGGGAGGTGGGAGAGAAAAAGATAGATTGGGCAGTCCTAGAAGCAGAAGATAAGATACGTGTACCAGGTACTGGTCTTGGAGAGAAATGTAAAGAATTACCAGAATTATTAATTCAAGTTTTACCCAGATTATTGACAACGAGAAAAGAAGACTGGGATGCAATCTCAGCCTGTAAACAGAAGCAAGATGAGGATATTAGTGATTTTTATTCTAGGTTTGAAAAATGTTTCAGTATCAACAGTGGTCTCAAGACAAGTAGTGAGTCATACCCTCACCTTTTCGTTACCAAATTAGTCGAGAATTCAAGTCCATCAATTAAAAACCGAGTTCTGAAAGTCGAAAGTACCTGGCAAGCAAATACTCCGTCCCAGATGCTCCAGATGCTCCAGTACCACCAGAATAGAATCAGGGAAGAGCAAGAACACGAAAGAAAACGTATGAAAGACACGAAAATGAAAGTGCTAGTTGCACAATCTGTTCCCCAAGACAGTCAGAAGAGGGGTCCGAATCAAGTCAGTCATCCTGCAGCTCCCGTTAAAGGGAACTGCAATTATGTAAACAGCCAGGTCATTTTATAAATGAGTGTGCAGTTCTGAAACACAACATAGCTACTGGTAAGACCAAAGAAAGACCACGTCCGCCTAGACAAGAGCAAGTTTCACAGATTCCTCAGCCACAGAATGCACAACAGACAGTTACAGTACCGCAGCCTATTGCTGCAACACAGCATGTTACATCGCAGATGTACCAGTATGCACAGTCTGAGTATCCAGAGTACCAGCCATATTCATGAAACAGCCTAGAGAGGGAGGTAGGCTTGCCTCTCATCGAGATACCTGTAGATCAAGAAGGTCCCTATGTTCACAGTCAAGTATTAGGGAAAGAAAAGGGAGAGTCCCTGTAAAGGGTAGCAGACAGGGATAGCTGTGGCTGGAACTCAGGGGGAATGCTTTTGACCTATACCTGCTAATTTAGCAAACATAAGTATCAAACACAAGAGTATGCAGTACACTGTGACTAAAGCAAATGATGCAAAAAAAATTTTTAAAAAAAATATGAAGAATTTATTCATGAGTACCTCCCACTTGGGTTACAATCTATTACAAAGTTAAAACTTTCTTCCAAGGAGAAGTATTAGGGAAAGACAGAAAGTTTTTGATTGATACAGGGGCAAGTAGGACCACAATTAGTCATGCCGAAGTTCCAGGGGCTCCGCTCTCAGGCTCAAGAAATGTTTCCCTTGGATTTTCAGGAAAGCCTATCGTTAATGAGATTTCAAAGCCAGTCACTCTAGAAGTAGGTCCATTGTCCCGCACTACTGATCTGTTACTTACTAAGTCATGTCCAGAAAATCTATTAGGCATTAAGACATTGAAAGAGTTAGGTGCAGTTATATGTTGTTCCCCAGAGGGAATACGTCTGTTCCTACGTGACTTTAAGGGTCACTATGTATTACGAGATTTTGATTCAAGACTGTCTAAAGTTCCGCAGCATTTATGGGCGCAAGGTCCAACTGATGTAGGTTATATGCAAATCACACCCCATCGTGTGACTCTCAAACCAGGTGTAGTGTTACCACGAATCAGGCAGTATAGATTGCCACCTGAGGCTGTAGCAGCCTTATCCAAAATTATTGACGAGCTCATGGCTCAAGGAGTAGTTGTAGAAACTGACTCCAATGTATGTAATTCTCCGATCATTCCAGTCATGAAACGTACTGATCCAAATGCACCCCCAGTATATCGATTAGTGATTGATTTACGGGAACTTAATAAATGTATTATTCCGCAGTACCCAGTTGTCCCAGATATCTCTTCCCTGTTAACTGCTATTGATTCCGAAGCCACGTTCTTCACTGTCATAGACCTCAAGAACGCATTTTTTAGTGTTCCAATTCATCCAGACAGCCAGTTTCTTTTCGGATTTTGTTTAAATGGAAGGAGCTATATGTTTACACGAGCTCCTCAAGGTTTCACAGAAAGCCTTAGTATTTACAGTCAAGCACTTAAGAGACAACTAGATAATATTCACATGCCAACTGACACTGCCCTGCTCCAGTATGTCGATGATCTACTGATCACAGCCCGTTCTGAACGTGACTGCGAGCGAGCGTCACTGACGGTTCTGTATTTCCTAGCCGAGATGGGGCACAAGGTGTCCCCTTCGAAGCTTCAATTCTGTGTCCAGCAAGTGGTCTACTTAGGACACTTACTGTCCAAGAGGGGTAGGCAGTTGACACCAGAACGTATCCAGTTAATAGTGAGTCTTCCTCAGCCCAGGACCCAGAAGGAGGTACGTGCCTTTATCGGCCTTACTTCTTATTGTAGACAATGGATTCCCCAGTATGCATTTCTAGCCAAGCCACTGATACAGTTAACGACACAGGAGGCAGCCGTATCGACTGTTCTCCCTTGGACATCTGAACATACACTTAGTTTCAACGAGTTAAAGAAAGCCCTATGCCAAGCTCCAGTTCTAGCTACACCGAACTACAGTAAGCCTTTTACACTTTTCGTTACTGAACGTGAAGGTACAGCATTATCTGTTCTTACACAAGATCAAGCAGGACAATACAAGCCCTGTGCTTATTTTTCGAGCACACTAGATCCAGTCGCCCAGGCTCTGCCTGCGTGCCTCAAGTCGGTTGCAGCCACAGCACTAGCTATCAGACAAAGTGATTCCATAGTCTTAGGACATACCTTGACAGTACAAGTCCCACACTCCGTGGAAGTTCTTTTAAATCGAACACAAACACAGCACTTGACAATTGCACGTTTAACAGGTTATGAACGGACACTGTTCCAGCCACACATAGAAATCAGACGCTGCAACGTTTTGAACCCTGCTACACTGTTACCATCAGCTAGTTCAAATTCTGCCACACATGATTGTGTGGAAGTAGTCAACATTACGACAAAGCCAAGGCAAGATCTGACAGATATTCCGTTACCAGACCCTGACCTGACACTTTATGTGGATGGTTCATGTATGAGAACTAGTACAGGAGAACTAGTCGCCGCGTATGCAGTGACTACTGATACCGAAGTTATTGAAACACACCGTATTGATACTCTGTCCGCTCAAGCAGCAGAGCTAGTTGCTCTGACACAAGCCTGTATACACGCCAAGAACCAGAAAGTTAATATTTACACAGATTCACGCTACGCATTTGGAGTCGTTCACGATTTTGGAGTGCTCTGGCAGGAGAGAGGTTTCATGACTTCTCATGGAACCAAGATTCAGCATGGTTTCCTTATCCAAGCTCTGTTAGATGCAATACATTTACCGACATCTATCGCTATCATGAAATGCAAAGCACATACGAAAGTCACTGACATTATTTCTCAAGGTAATGATCTAGCAGATCGCACAGCCAAGCTTACAGCACAGACTCTAGACAGTCCAGTTAACATGACACACACTCCAGATCTGACTACATGTATGACAGTTAAGGACCCTACTCAAGATGTCATAGATATCCAGTTACATGCTACTCCCGATGAAACCAAGAAGTGGTCTGAACAAGGAGGGGTCCAGACAGATCAAGGATGGGTGACTAAGGGTAGGACCGCATGGTTTCTCCCCGACTCTATGGTTCAAGTCATCATTAATACCGTACATAGTCCAGCACATTTAGGAGAAAAAGCTATGTTAGACAGTATCCAGAACATTTGGTTCAACAAGCATTTACGAGCTGCAGCCAAGCAGAAAGTCCGTACCTGTATGATATGTTGCCAGTTTAATCCAGGTAAAAGTGTCCCGGTGGAACAAGGTGGTTTCCAGCCCCCTGACCACCCTTTTGAAGTCCTCCAGATGGATTATATTCAGATGGAGCGATGTCGAGGTTTCAAGTATGTCCTTGTAGTTGTATGCGCTTTGTCCAGATGGACAGAAGCATATCCAGTCCCAGATTACACAGCCGCGACCACTGCCAAGCAGTTGGTTCGTGAGTTTTTCCCTCGATATGGACTCCCTAGAGTCGTATATTCTGACAACGGTCAGCCATTCTCATCTGAGTTGATGAAGCACGTTTCCCTGTTGTTAGGGTACCAGTGGAAGTTTCATTGTGTACGCCATCCTGAAGCAGCCGGTCTAGTCGAGAGACATAATCAGACTCTGAAAATTCGAATTGCCAAAATATGTAAAGATAAGGGTGTGGACTGGCTAGTAGCTCTGCCAGTTGCTTTGTTTTATATGCGCATGGTCGCACATTCCAGATCAGGTCTGTCCCCGTATGAGGTCGTATTCGGCCGCCCCCCTAACATGTGGGGTACTCCTAGACCCCGAAGTATTACTGATGTTTCATGTAATATGCTGACAGATTACCTAGCTTCCTTGATGTCTGCCCTCAACTCATGTCGTTCACAGGTTGCCGCCACATTTCCAGACAATACCGAGGTGGCACCGCATGAAATCGTTCCAGGTTCGATGGTGCTCGTACGTAACTTCGACAGATCAAGTCCGCTGGAGCCACGTTGGAAGGAGCCCCGTCAGGTCCTCCTCACCACCCGTACAGCTGTGAAATTGGAAGGACGCCGCGGCTGGGTGCACCTTTCGCACGTCAAGAAATTCTACGGATTGAAACCGATCTCTAAGAACATTTCCCAGTATATCAAGACTTGTCAAAACATTGTTCCTAAGGACTGTCCCGCAAATGACATTGATACAACCCCTCCCCTGTTAGAGAAAACTCCGCAACAGGAGTATAAACAGAAATTAAGGTCTAGTAAAATAAGTCAGCCAGTTTGATTGTCTAAGTCCTCCCCTAGGTGAAACGGTTAGACTGTTTCTGACATGTATAAAATAGACCCCCATAGTGAGAGAGTTAGAAAAACGATACATCGGATTGAGTTTTGACTAAGTTTCATATTATTTCTCAGCCTTTTGATTTCCTGCACTAGTTACGCATTTTTCCTGTGTTTTCCAGTTCCTCATGTAAATAAGCCTTCTAATGTTACAGTAGAGCACACGTTTAGTGATCTGCCTCCTCACGAATATTCATACCGCCTCGCTATGCGTAACAATACATTTATCCGCATGTTGCATTATTCACACCAGACCAGCAATGCCACTAATTGTTGGGTGTGTGGTCGACTCCCCCCTTTCCAGACACCGAAGGGAGTTCTGCCACTTTTTCCTTATCCTTTTTCACATAATGGTTCGTGTGGAGCATGGTCCACGTTAACGTCATCCTTAACAGATATGTCTTTTCTTAACAGCACATGTTTCCCAGACAAGCAAGGTTTCCCCCACAGAACAGGTTTAGATCTAGAAAATGAAGTGTATAATTTAGGTAACTATTCTTCGAATTTCATGGTCCTGAATGTTCAGTCTGATACTACTCCAGACTCACCTGCTATTTCAGTATTACCAGTCAAAGGCGAATTATGTGTCCGTAATTATGGTTCTGTACACGTAGGACATAGTGATTGTACTACTATTATCCAGTATAGTGACAGTGGGAAATCTATTTTTAAAGCTTCACGTCATTCTTATTTTGTTTGTGGTCAAACTGCATATGTTCGTCTGCCCCTCGATTGGGAGGGAACCTGTTACATTGCCTTCCTACTGCCACCTGTTTTCCTAGCCCCACCTGACTACCATAGGAATTCCTTCCTAGTACATACTAGACACAAGAGAAACCTCCCGATTGTCGATTATACTGAAACTGCTGCAGAGCAATTCATTGATATTGATAAAGGTGTGTTCCCTTATTTAGGTACAGTTGTAAACAGTAAGCTAATCCGTAGGTTAACAAGAACCCTTGAAGCTGTAGTAGATGAGACTGCCTCCGCTCTAGGTAACTTAACCGAAGAGCAATCCTTTATGAGAATTGTTGTGCTCCAGAATCGTCTCGTCCTTGACGTCATACTGGCCGATAGGGGCGGGGCCTGTAGAGTCATTGGATCCAGTTGTTGCATTTTCATTCCAAATAACGCGCCGTCTGTTTATTCAGCTATAACCAGACTTCATAAAATTGCCCATCTATTACACCAAGATCCAGGCACCTGGACATGGTCCGGTTGGTTCTGGAATATAATTTCCGCCTGGGGATGGAAAGTCCTGTCCTTTCTAGGTATCGCAGTAGCGATCATATTCAGCTGCTGCCTCTGTATACAATGTGGCCCTGCGATTTGTGGCATTTGTGCTACCTCTTGTATTCCTAGTCCCAAGCCCCGTTCTAAATCCCGTTCCAAGATAATTCGAGACGAGCAAATGGTACTGTATGAAATGATAGATGGTATCATGAATATTGATGTTTCCTGATGAAACGTAGTGACAAGGAGGGAATGTGGAAAAGTAAATTTTGCCATGTTCTGTGTCCCTACGTGTCATCCATCATATGTTATGTGTGCATGACCAATATGCATATGTTATTCCCCATGTCCGATTCAAGACGCAATTACAGTTGTGTCCTCCTCTAGTATGCCAGTTTCCAGTCCTCATGAGTAATATGAGTATCAGGCCTATGTAAAGCTACTTTGCCACGTTTCCCAGTGTGCACGTTATTTCATTATAAAGTCCCCGTTTCTAGGCCTCAAAAGGGCCTGGACACCAGATTCAGCTCCTGTCTCCTGAAGCCTCGCTGAGGAGCGATACAGCCCCCACCTGTATCCTCGACCTTCCACTTACTTCCTGCCTCGCAGTGCCCGGTGCAGCTTGGCTCTGCCTCTGAGTCTGCCAAGACTATGTTATGATTCCAGTTATCAGTTCAGTCCTCCTTCTCTGCATTCCTAAGCTACTGAACTACATCAATAGTTTCCGTCATTGTCTAGCCTATGCGGCTCCATGTTAAGAGAAATACTGTATTTAATGGTCATTTAATATTCTTCATCACGCACTATATGTAGAATAAATGCATGCTCCAGTCTTAGAGTCAGTTAGCTTTTCCCCTCATGACTTCTAGTTTATATCAACATGTTCCCTAAACATCAGATACTAGATAGGGTTTAGGTACATGTCGCTCCGACCCTCCAGACTTTAGTCTCTGCTCCTAGCACAGAGTTCATAGCCCCCAGCTTCTCCTCGTAACACGTCATTGCCAGTTTGCGCGCACCACCAGGTTAGAGGTCCCGGCTCCTTAGGTAGCCCCCTCCTATGTTTCCGCCCATTCATGACATATTCTGTTACGTTTGCATCACATGTCTGAGTTACACCTTCTTTTTACTCTTATCTTTCGCGACTGCTACGCGTCACGCCTTCTGCTCCACCCACTGCTACGCCTACTGCAATGTAATGCTATGTGTTTGCGTTATGTATATATGCTCATGTATTGTTATTAAAAGGCAGCGCGCTCATCCCAGACCCAGCCCCAGCAGCTGCTGGGCCCTGTCATCCTATTCCTATGCAGGTTGTCCTGTTCCTGTCCTTATGCTGTATTAAACCTGCAAAAACTCCCACTACCTCGAATCGTGACTCTTATTTATTGAGCTATCTGTTATGATATATGTCTAGTCAAAAATAGGGTATTATTTATTTATTTACCACATATTGCATCTAACAGAGCTTGAATAAGGAGACCATGCTGAATCTTGGTTCCATGAGAAGTCATGAAACCTCTCTCCTGCCAGAGCACTCCAAAGTCGTGTACGACTCCAAATGCGTAACGTGAATCTGTGTAAACATTAACTTTCAGGTTCTTGGCGTGTATGCAGGCTTGGGTCAGAGCAACTAGCTCTGCTGCTTGAGCAGACAGGGTGTCAATACGGTGTGTTTCTATAACTTCAGTGTCAGTAGTCACTGCATACGCGGCTACTAGTTCTCCTGTACTTGTTCTCATACATGAACCATCCACATAAAGTGTCAGGTCGGGATCTGGTAATGGAATATCTGTCAGATCTTGTCTTGGCTTAGTCATAGTGTTAACTACTTCCACACAGTCGTGTGTGGCAGGATTCGAATTAACTGACGGTAATAGTGTAGCAGGATTTAGAACGTTGCAGCGTCTGATTTCTATGTGTGGCTGGAACAGTGTCAGTTCATAACATGTTAAACGTGCAATTGTCAAGTGCTGAGTCTGTGTTCGATTTAAAAGAACTTCCACGGAGTGTGGAACTTGTACTGTCAAGGAATGTCCTAATACTATGGAATCACTTTGTCTGATAGCTAGTGCTGTGGCTGCAACTGACTTGAGGCACGCAGGCAGAGCCTGGGCTACAGGATCTAGTGTGCTCGAAAAATAAGCACAGGGCTTGTATTGTCCTGCTTGATCTTGTGTGAGAACAGATAATGCTGTACCTTCACGTTCAGTGACAAAAAGTGTATAAGGCTTACTGTAGTTCGGTGTAGCTAGAACTGGAGCTTGGCATAGAGCCTTCTTCAACTCATTGAAACTAAGTGTATGTTCAGATGTCCAAGGGAGGACAGTCGATACGGCTGCCTCCTGTGTCGTTAACTGTATCAGTGGTTTAGCTAGAAATGCATACTGAGGAATCCATTGTCTGCAGTAAGAAGTAAGGCCGATAAAAGCACGTACCTCCTTCTGGGTCTTGGGCTGAGGAAGACTCGCTATTAACTGGATACGGTCTGGTGTCAACTGCCTACCCCACTTGGACAGTAAGTGGCCTAAGTAGATCACTTGCTGGACACAGAATTGAAGCTTCGAAGGGGACACCTTGTGCCCCATCTCGGCAAGAAAATACAAGACTGTAAGTGATGCTCGCTCGCAAGCACGTTCAGAACGGGCTGTGATCAGTAGATCATCGACATACTGGAGCAGGGCAGTGTCAGTTGGCATGTGAATATTGTCTAGTTGTCTCTTAAGTGCTTGACTGTAAATGCTAGGACTTTCCGTGAAACCTTGAGGAGCTCGTGTGAACATATAGCTCCTTCCATTTAAACAAAATCCGAAAAGAAAATGGCTGTCTGGATGAATGGGGACACTGAAAAACGCGTTCTTGAGGTCTATGACTGTAAAAAATGAGGCTTCTGAATCAATGGCTGTCAATAGGGAAGAGATATCTGGGACAACTGGGTACTGAGGAATAATACATTTATTGAGTTCTCGAAGGTCAATCACTAATCGATATACTGGGGGTGCATTTGGATCAGTACGTTTCATGACTGGAATGATCGGAGAATTACATACATTGGAGTCAGTTTCTACAACTACTCCTTGAGCCATGAGCTCGTCAATAATTTTGGATAAGGCTGTTACAGCCTCAGGTGGCAATCTGTACTGTCTGATTCGTGGTAACACTACACCTGGCTTGAGAGTCACACGATGGGGTGTGATTTGCATATAACCTACATCAGTTGGACCTTGCGCCCATAGATGCTGCGGAACATTAGACAATCTCGGATCAAAATCTCGTAATACATAGTGACCCTTGAAGTCACGTAAAAACAAGCGTATTCCCTCGGGGGAACAACATATGACTGCACCTAATTCTTTCAGTGTCTTAATACCTAACAAATTTTCTGGACATGACTTCGTAAGTAACAGATCAGTAGTGCGGGACAATGGACCTACTTCTAGAGTAACTGGCTTAGATATCTCGTTTACAATAGGCTTTCCTGAAAATCCAAGGGAAACATTTCTAGAGCCTGAGAGCGGAGCCCCTGGAACTTCGGCGTGACTGATGGTCGTCCTACTTGCCCCTGTATCAATCAGAAACTTTCTGTCTTTCCCTAGTACTTGACTATGAACATAGGGACCTTCTTGATCTACAGGAATCTCGATGAGAGGCAAGCCTACCTCCCTCTCTAGGCTGTTTCATGAGTATGGCTGATACTCTGGATACTCAGACTGTGCATACTGGTACATCTGCTGTGTAACATGCTGTGTTGCAGCAATAGGCTGCGGTGCTGGAACTGTCTGTTGTGCATTCTGTGGCTGAGAAGTCTGTGAAACTTGTTCTTGTCTAGGCGGACGTGGTCTTTCTTTAGTCTTACCAGTAGCTATATTGTGTTTCAGAACTGCACACTCGTTTATGAAATGACCTGGCTGTTTACAATAATTGCAGGTCCCTTTAACAGGAGCTGCAGGATGACTGGCTTGATTCGGACCCCTCTTCTGACTGTCTTGAGGAACAGATTGTGCAACTAGTACTTTCATTTTCGTGTCTTTCATACGTTTCCTTTCATGATCTTGCTCTTCTCTGATTCTATTCTGGTGATATTGGAGCATTTGTAACATCTGGGACGGGGTACTAGCTTGCCATGTACTTTCGACTTTCAAAACTCGATTCTTAACTTGCGGACTTGAATTCTCGACTAATTTAGTAACAAAGAGATGAGGGTATGACTCACTACTTGTCTTGAGGCCACTGTTTATGATAAAACATTTCTCAAATCTAGAATAAAAATCACTAGTGTCTTCGTCTTGTTTCTGTTTACAGGCTGAGATTGCATCCCAGTCTTCCTTTTTAGTGGCTAATAATCTGGGCAAAACTTGTATTAACAATTCTGGTAATTCTTTGCATTTCTCTCCAAGACCGGTACCTGGTACTCGTATCTTATCTTCAGCTTCTAGAACTGCCCAATCGATCTTTTTCTCTCCCACCTCCCATTCTTTTTCCTTGAGTTTTTCATATATGCCCGCAGGCAACAGGACTTTTAACATTTTAATTATATCTGGATACGTGTATTCCCCCATACGGAGCATGTCCTTTAATTCTCGGTGGAACCCTGCTGGATCTTTGTCGTGACAGGGAATTAATTTCTTCATCTCTAAGAGTTACATCTTTGTAATCGGGGTGTAAACAAATACTTGTTGCATTTCACCATCTGCTGTCCTGACTGGGTGTACTTCTCGTAACGGATTCTGTCTATCTATGTAAAACGGTTTACTTTCTGGAGGTGAAACATGAACAAAATGCGGGTTCAAAAACATACTATATTTGTGGCGCTGTTCTAGAATGACACTAATTAAATCGGTACCTAGACCTTTCCATCTATACTGGAGTAACTCGTTCAGGACATCATGTAACGGACCTGGATCAGAATGTTGACCCTCATACAATGTGATGAGGTGCTGAATCATATACATACCCACCAGTCGTTGCTCGGCTGGGGGCAATTTCAGAAACATTTGTGCCACTATTTCGTCTGGAAAAGTGGTAGAATCAGTAGTCCATCGGACTGCTGATCGGGCTAGTTCTTGTTCATGCATAGTACTTAACTCACTGTAACCGATTCGTGATTTCAAAATGTGATCGGTAGCTTGAAATACTTGTTCTAGAGAACCTTGTTCTGGTGCTGGATGAGGAACAGTTTTCTTGTAGTCTAGACGTGAATGTCGGTCGGAAAGTCTAGTTCTACCTACGTACGCTATTCTAGTGGGATTCTCGTCGTCTACCTCTTCAGTAGAAGAGTCATTTTCTTTCTCGTTTACTAGTGCTTCTTTGCGTTTCTCGTGTAACCTTATTATTTCTTTACGAATTCTCTTGTACATACTCTCTATACTACTGATAGTTCTGTGTTTACCCCCGGCTATATTATCACTCCACCTTGTCAGGATTCTCATTTCGGCCGGATCTTTGGTCGGATAATCTTGTTCCCTTATTAAACAATTAATCAGAAACTTTAATAACATGAGCTGGATCTCAGCTTTCCTTTGAGACATGGCTTCGCCAATACTTTCTGGATCATCCCCTGTACGGATGAAACGATATATTCTGTCTAGATCTTCTTTCATATTCGGTAGGGTGTCCAAATACCCGGTCACCCGTCTTACACGGATGGAATATATAACTGTACTATCATCACCTGCAACTGGATCATAGCGGCATTCAGTAAGGGCTCGTCGGATTTCTGCAACGGACTTATATTTGGGCGTACGCTGTAACGCACGTTCATGTAACTCGACTAATGTTACACGTTGGTGTGGTGGCGGGGTACCAGGAGGACCTCCTCCTGCGGCCCCTATACTGGAATCGTCGACTGATACTCTTCGTACTGGCGCGGCGGGAAATTGCAATGTAGGCTGGACCGGGGGTACCGTAACAGGTACTCCGGTGACTGGAGGAGCAGGATTTACATGATTTACAGGGACTGGCGGAACAGGATTTGCATATTCTGGAACTGTGTCGTCCAAATAGGACGAAATAAAAATATCAGCTGCGGTCGGTTTGTGACGTAGCTTAGTCGGAACTAATGGTGGCGGAAAATTACTGGATGCCTCCGGGGTCGCCTTTGGCAAGCCCTCGGCAAGAAGAGGATACATACCCTTAATGAGGGCATTCCTCTGTCTGTCTGACTGTTCGGTTTTAACTCGTTCACCTATCTCGATTAGTTCCCTTTCTTGGGCTCGTTCTATGGATTCTCTACTTAATTCAGACTTTCTGATTTCTTTTTCAGTTCTCTTATGAGATTCTTTGCGCCATAACTCGATGGCATCTTTCTGTGACTGTCTGGCTTTCTTTTTCCATAATGCTTCTTCTATTCGCATGATGCACTCGGCATCCCACGTACCTGATACGGGCCATCTATACTTTTCTTCTAACTCTTTGGTGTACTCCACCCATAAATCTAGATATAATATGGCACTTATGCCATGCTTCGGATACATAAAATGACCTGGACTGTCCCTAGGCGGGACAGGAACTGCTTCTTCTAACAGACCTTTTCTAGTTCTTAACTGACGTAGTCTGGAAAACAACGGCATGACTGGACTGTAATCTAGACACAATACAATACACAATGAACACGATAATTACACCACTCTCATACCACGATATTAAAATACATGAAGAACATTTAAAATAACAGTTCTGACAAAATACTACCTGGAGTACTGGAAACAGAATACATGAATTTTCTTGAGAACAGAACTGGCTAGAACAGAGACTAGATGCACTGCTGAAACAGTACGAAACTTACCGGTCTCATAAAGAGACACGTCAGGACCCGCATCCACCGAAGTGGACACTTCGTTTTGGGTCTGTGTACCACCAAAACCCACGGACCAGAGTCAATTAGATTGACCCTGTCTAGATACTACCCCAGCAACGGTACTCACCGGGCAGCAAGAAAGGAAGGCCTCGGACTGGACTGGACTGCTTTGACGCCGGACGGACGGACTTCGGACTTCTGTTACGGGTGGGCCTCCGGATACCTCGGACCTTGGACTCTCGGCTTGGGCTCTGGTCGGGACTCGCCGCGTTCCTCCACCGCCTCGTCTGGATGCTGGACCGCAACCTCCGTCTCCTCCGTGGGCCTGAGGGATACTTGAAGCAGAAATATCTGCACGTGGCCGGTATGGTTCCGTCACGGCTGCAGAGGGTCAGGGGGCATACGTGGCTTCACCGGCGCGTGGGGAAAGGGCAAGTCCCTGTTCGGGCGCCATTATGTGGTATATAAATAAATAATACCGGATCTAGGTTTGACTGGACATAGTAATAACAGATAGCTCAATAAATAAGAGTCAAGATTCGAGGTAGTAGGAGTTTGCAGGTTTAATACAGCATAAGGACAGGAACAGGACAACCTGCACAGGAATAGGATGGCAGCGCTGCCGGGGGCAGGATCAAGGGAAAGGATAACTTTTAATAACAATGCACAAGCATATATACTAAAACAGTTGCATTACAATACATATGATAGGCGGAGCAGTGGGTGTGGTCAATAGCAGTCGCGAAAGATAAGGGTGAAAGTGGGTGTAACAAGAGGCGTATACATGGACATGTGATGTAAACGTAACAGAATATGTCATAAATGGGGCGGAAACATGGAGGGGGCTACCTAAGGAGCCGGGACCTCTGACCTAATGGTGCGCGCAAACTGACAATGACGTGTTACTAGGAGAAGCTGGGGGCTATGACTTCTGCGCTAGGAGCAGAGACTGAAGTCTGGAGAGTCAGGGCGACATGTACCTAAACCCTATCTAGTATCTAATGTTTAGAGAACATGTTGATATAAACTAGAAGTCAGGAGGGGAAAGGCTAACAAACTCTAAGACTGGTGCATGCATTATTCTACATGTAGTGCGTGTTGGAGAATATTAAATGACCATTAATACAGTATTTCTCTTACATGGAGACGTAAAGGCTAGACAATGACGGAAACTATTGATGCGATTCAGTAGCTTAGGAATGCAGAGGAGGAGGGCTGAACTGATAACTAGAATCATAACATACTCTTGGCAGACTCGTAGGCAGAGCCAGGCCGAGCCGGGCACTGCGAGGCAGGAAGTAAGTGAAGGGTCGAGGATACAGGTGGGGGCTGTATCGCTCCTCAGCGAGGGCTCAGGAGACAGGAGCTGAATCTGGTGTCCGGGCCCTTTTGGAGGCCTAGAAACGAGGACTTTACAATGAAATAACGTGCACACTGAGAAACGTGGCAACGTAACTTTACATAGGCCTGATATTCGTAGCTTTCACGAGAACTGGAAACTGGCATACTAGAGATGGACACAACTGTAAGTGCGTCTTTAATCAAACATGGGGAATACATATGCATATTAATCATGCACACATAACATAGGATGGGGAACACGTAGGGACACAGAACATGGCAAAATTTACTTTTCCACATTCCTCCAAGAAGTCATCGGGCACGAGGTACTCGGTGGTATATACGCCTACCAGGCCTGTGACCCCTCCTCCTCTACCGAAGGAGGCTCCTCCGGCTAAGCCGCCGCTCCCCTCCATGCCTCCGCCTTCTCCGGCGGGGCAGCCTCTGCCGCCTATCCCTCCTCATAGACCACCGAGGTCGGTGTCCCTGCCTCTGCTTCCGACACCTCCTAAGGGTACGCCTACCCCGAAACCCCAGGAGAGGCCGCGGAAGACTCCTCCGCGGAAACCGGTGGAGCGCCCACGCGATGGGAGATCGCGCTCCCGCTCCGGGAGAAGGGACCGTTCGCGTCACAGGTCTTCGACCCGATCTAGACAGCGCCACAGGAGACACAGGTCTCGGTCACGGACCAGGTCATCTGGGACCAGGGACTACTCCCCGACCTTGTCGGATTCACCGGACACGAGGGTTTCACCGGTCGACGATCTGGTGTCCTTCCAGGACGTGCTGCTACGGGGTGCGGCGAAATTGGGCATTACTCTGACGGTGCCCACTCCGAAGACTTCGGTCATCTTCGAGACGCTCCACCAGAAGCATTTGTCTCGGCCGTTACTACCACTGGTGCCGGGCCTGGAAGAACCGGCCCTGGACCTCTTCCTCACGCCAGCAGTGACTAAGGCAGCACCTTCCAGGCTACAGAAGAAATACCGGGCTCCTGACTCGGACCCGGCCTTTCTGAGGCTGGAGCCTCCTCCAGACTCGGTGATTGTGACAGCGGCGCGCAAACAACATGCCACCACGCCTTCCTCCACAGTTCCGACAGACAAGGAATCAAGGTGGTTGGATTCCTCTGGTAGAAGAGTTTGTGGGACCTCAGCGACCTCAATGAAGGCAGCTAGTGCCACTGCCTTATTGGGTCGGTATGACAGAGCCCTCTGGGAATCGCTTCAACAATTTGTGGAACTTCTTCCGCGGGACAAGCGGGAAGACTTCCAGGAGGTGCTTAACGAAGGGTTGTTGGTGTCAAACCAAATCATCAGCGCTGCAGCTGACTCTTCTCTTCTGGCTGCGCATGGTTTCTGCCACGGAATAAACCAGCGACGACATGCATGGCTCCGCCTTACGTCTTTGAAACCGGACGCTCAGCAGAGGGTTGCTAATCTGCCATTCTCTGGCGAAACCCTGTTCGGGAAGCACGCGGACGATGAGATGGCCCGCATGAAGGCGGAAGCTGAAACGCTCACGGCGGTGGGTTTGGAGAAGCCCAAGGAGACCAAGAAGACGTACCGCCCGTTCCAACGGCGGTTCGGTGGTCAAGGCAGAGGGCGTGGCCAATCTTCCGGACAACAGCAGCAACAACAACAGCAGCAGTTCAGAAGACCATTCCAGAAACGCCAGAAGGGCAGAGGAGGCCATCAGTCGGCACCAGCGACTAAGGGCCAGGCCGGGTCTAGGCCCTGAGCACTTACTTCCCCGTCAACTGTTACCCGCTCCGGTGGGGGGAAGCATTCAATCTTTTCTGGCAGAGTGGAGAAAAATTACTCAGGACAAGTGGGTGCTGAATATTGTTTGCAATGGATACAGTCTTCGGTTCATCAGCCCTCCCCCATCGATCCCTCCGGCCGGCTCACAGTATCAGCTGCGAGAGCTCCAGGCGGAGGCCGATATCCTGTTAAGGAAAAGGGCGATCAAAGTCGTACCTCTGTCTCAAAGAGGAAGAGGTCTGTACTCCCGGTTCTTTCTGGTTCGAAAAAAGGACAAGAACGAGTTCAGGCCCATTCTGGATTTGCGACAAGCAAACAAGTGGATTCGCAGAGAAAAGTTTTGCATGCTGTCGTTGCATCAGATTTATCCTCAGCTGCAACGGGGAGACTGGCTGTGTGCCATCGACCTCCAGGATGCTTACTTCCATGTGCCCATTGCACACAAACACAGGAAGTTCCTGCGGTTCCACGTCGGCGCCAATCACTATCAATACACAGTACTGCCATTCGGACTGAAGTCTGCGCCGAGAACATTCTCAAAGTGCATGGCTGTGGTAGCAGCACACCTAAGGAAGAACAAGGTGTTTGTCTACCCGTACCTGGACGACTGGTTGATCAAGGCCTCCTCCTTCACGGAAGCGCAAGCACACTTCCAGAAGACGTGCGTTCTATTGAACAGGCTGGGGTTGCACATCAACATGACCAAGTCGGTTCCGACTCCAGTCCAGTGCATTCAGTACTTGGGAGCCTCCATCGATACGCTGTCAGCAAGCGTGTCTCCTTCGGAGGAGCGACGATTATCACTGCTTCGGAAGGCTCAGGCTCTCATGGCCGCTCCATCCACGACAGTGAGGACGGTGTCTTCTCTACTGGGATCGATGGCCTCTTGCATCTTCCTGACGCCACATGCGCGGCTGCACATGAGACCGCTGCAGGAGTGCTTGGAAGATCAGTGGGACCAGAGGAGAGGATCTTGGGACGACAAGATACGACTGTCTCTACATGCTCTTCAGTCTCTGAAGTGGTGGTGCTCAGCGGAGAATCTCCTCAGAGGGGTTCCCTTCCACAAGGACATTCCCATTCAGGTTGTCGTGACAGATGCTTCTCTCCAGGGCTGGGGAGCGCATTCCGGAGACCTACAGATTCAAGGGACGTGGTCACCGATGGAGTCCACGTACCACATCAATTTCCTGGAACTCAGAGCTGTTCACTTGGCACTGAAGGCTTTTCATCCGTCCTTCCGGACCGACTCTCTCCTTGTGCAAACGGACAATACGACCACAATGTATTACCTCAACAAGCAGGGAGGATCGAGGTCACGCACCCTGTCGCAGGAGGCACAGGCGATCTGGCGCTGGCTTCTGGCTCGAGGACTGACGATAACGGCTACCCATCTGCCAGGTGTGCAGAATGTTCAGGCGGACGCACTGAGCAGACTGATTCAGGAAAACCACGAATGGGTCATAAACGACAAAGTACTAGGAGAAGTCTTCGCAAGGTGGGGAACTCCAGACGTAGATCTGTTCGCCACCGCCAAAAACAGCAAATGCCGAGACTTCGCCTCCAGGTACTACCAGCCAGGGACGCTGGGGAACGCGTTATGGATCGACTGGTCGAACAGCTTTCTGTACGCTTTTCCACCCATTCCCCTGATTCCAGCGGTTCTCATCAAGTTGTCCCAGTCCAGGGCTCGGTTGATACCGATTGCCCCGGAATGGCCCAGACAGTGGTGGTTCACGGACCTGCTTCACCGGTCTCTACTTCCTCATATTCGGCTGCCGTGCAGGCCGGACCTTCTCACGAAGTTCGGGGGGCTGATGTTGCACCCCAACCTCTCGTCGTTGAGTTTGGCAGCATGGCTCCTGAGTTAGTACAGTATGGTCATCTGAATCTTCCTGCAGATTGTATGGACATACTGAAGGAGACCTTCCACTAGGACTTCCTATGCTCACAAGTGGAAGAGATTTTGTATCTGGTGTCAGTCTAAGAACTATGATCCGACGACTTGTAAGGAAGATGTCATCCTTCCTTATCTTCTACAGTTGGCGCAGTCTGGCCTTAATGTCCACTCTATTAAGGTTCATCTTGCTGCTTTGACTGCCTACAGGAAATGCCCTTCACAGACTTCCTTCTTCCAGATCCCTGTGATCAAAGATTTTTTGGAAGGCTTGAGGAAAGTGTTCCCTCCTGTCAGGCTTCCTTCGCCTTCATGGGAATTGAACGTGGTGCTGTCCAGATTGATGAAGGAGCCTTTTGAACCTATTCATAAGGCTTCGTTGCAGCACCTGTCCTGGAAGGCGGCGTTCCTCGTGGCCATTACATCGGCCCGTAGGGTGAGTGAAATTCAGGCGCTGTGTTGCCAAGAACCTTATACTGTATTTCATGCTGCTAAGGTTGTTATGCGTACTCACCCTAAATTTCTTCCCAAGGTTATTTCTGATTTTCATGTTAACCAGACCATAACTTTGCCTACGTTTTTTCAGAATCCTTCATCTCCAGCGGAGAGGTCCTTACATTCCCTGGATGTTAGGAGGGTGTTGAAATTTTATCTTGATAAGACCAAAGATATTCGTAGGTCTGACCAATTGTTTGTCAATTATGGATCAGTCAGGACGGGTCTTGCGACCTCTAAGCAGTCTATCTCTAGGTGGATTGTGTCCTGCATACAGCTATGTTACCAAAAAGCTAATAAGACCTTAGGGGGTAAGCCTAAGGCTCATTCCACCAGGGGCAAAGCTGCCACGACAGCCTTGCTCCGTAATGTTCCGATTGCAGAAATATGCAAGGCGGCCACTTGGAAGTCGGTTCATACCTTTGCTAAGCATTACTGCCTGGACACTGATGCCAGGGCAGATGCTCAAGTTGGACAGGCTTCGCTGCGAAATCTGTTCGCACAATAGTGGTGTTAATTCTCTCTTATCCACCGCCGCTTTGATGTGGGGATGGGCTTGCCATTCTATTCACTAGATTATGACTATACACAGAGATCCCCTACTACAGAAGGAGTAGTTTCTGTCCTGTAACTCCAGTTCTGTAGTAGGGGTATCTCTGTTATAGTCATAAGCGCCCTCCCGCCTCCCCGGTGGAGAGAGAGAGAAAATGTTCCTTTACGGAATGCGACAGGTGTGGGCGTGTTACGCCTTCAAAAAGAACTGAAGTAAGTTGGACCTGCTATGCATTCTGGGATACTGGGAGAAAGTTCTGGAAGATTCTCTTAAAGGCACAGTATCCTATTTAAACCACATAATGGCAGCCTATGGGGCTTGTCTGTCCAGGCCTTCCTCTCTATCATTCTGAGGGGTTTTGCAGTAAAAGCAAGGGAAATCTGGACAGGCTTTGCTGTTTGTGGATTTTTGGTGGAATTTCTAGTTGAAGTACTGGACAGTGTAGCCTGTGAATATAGGCTGCATTATTTGTCTTTAAATTTTCTCTTAAGTGTCTTTGCAGTTCTGCAATTTTTTGACAACTTAAGAGATTATTTTTGATTGCCGGGGTCCTCGCACATGGGCGGGACTATTCACTAGATTATGACTATAACAGAGATACCCCTACTACAGAACTGGAGTTACAGGACAGAAACTACTCCTTTGCCGAGTCCCGTTACAGAAGAGAATTGGATGCACGTTTGTGCTCGGACAGGGACTCTCACTATGAACGGTAATCTTCGGATTATTCATTTTAAATTTATACATAAGGTTTATCGTACCCCAATGCGGCTATTACGATACGGGTTGAGAGAGAGTGCCTGTTGTGTCAGATGTGGACAATATGGCGCAGATTTTATACACCTGGCGTGGAGTTGCCGGAAGGTGGGTGAGTTTTGGAGCACTGTGGTGGGCAGCATACGGAAGATGGTTGTGGCAGATGTGCAATGCACTCCGCTGGTGTGTCTGCTTTGCTGTGTCCCGCATATTCGCGGATTGACAGGTACCTTTGTGAGATTAGCATTGCTTCTGGCGGCACGAAGAGTGGCTGTCACATGGGGTGGCAGATCTAAGCCTACACTCAAAGCTTGGTTGTCAGACTTGGTCTACTGTAGAGACAGCATTAATACATATGTGGAGGAGTTGCCAGTCAGGTCATGGCCGAGAGACATCTGGGAACCATTGAGATTATATCTAATTAGTGAGTCGGCATGATGCACCACAGGTGTGAAAATTGGGGGGGGAGAGGCACACATACAGCTATAAGGCCAGTGGGGTGGGATGGATTTGCTCTAGTTTGGTTGGACTGGAAGGGATACCAGCGCCCGTAACACGGATGCAGAACTCTTTGAAGATTGCCCGATTCCTTTTTTATCGTTTCCTTCTTTTTTTTTTCTTTTTTGTTCCTTAGTTTGATTATTTGAGTATGTTATTTTTATACCGTTTAGTACCATGTGCTTGCTGATTCCACTACTGTTACAAAGCTATGCATGCCATGCATGCCCAGGTTAGCTCAGTGGTCTCCTCTTGTTTTTTGTCCCTCCGGATTATCTGGAAAGTTTCCCGTTTTTTTTCCCCTGATGCCCTTAAAATCATTGTGCTTGCCATGATTCTTTCCCGCGTAGATTACGGGAACAGCCTCTATGTGGGAATTCCGGCCTTTGAACTTCGCCGTTTACAGGATATTCAAAATCAAGCAGCCCGTCTTATACATCACCTCCCTAAGTTTCAGCACATCACTCCATACCTGAAATCCCTTCATTGGCTCCCCATCTGTCAGAGGTCCTTCTTTAAGATGGGCTGCCTTGCCTTTATGGCTCGAGCCCGCACTGCCCCTTGGTTCATTAATTCTCTCATCAGCCCCTACACTCCCTGCCGTTCCCTCCGCTCTTCTAACCAATCCCATCTCAATATTCCCCGATTTCAAAAGACCAGAACCGGTGGCACCAGATTTTCAGTACTCGCGCCTCGTTTCTGGAACAGCCTTCCGATATCTATTAGGTCCATCTCAGCCTACTCACAATTTCGCAAGGCACTAAAAACTTTTCTTTTCTCCCAAGCGTACTCCTGCTAACCCCCTTATGGCTATCTTCTGAGCTCCTTTGTTCTAACCTCAGCGCCAGGAAGCCGCTTGGTCACAGTGCGCTCTACTAAGAACCTTCTAAACTTCAAACTATGTAATGTTATATAATTTGTATGTTGACTAATGGATGTGACAAGTGGATGGGGACGGACAAGACTATGATTGATTATGGTAATTATTCTGCTTTTTCTTTTGCCTTTATTTTCATATCATATAATTGTATATTGCCTATGATGTACAGATGGAGTGTCATTTATGTTGTTTATTTCAGTACAAATTTATAAAAAAAAAAAAAAAAAACCTAGACTCGGCCACCTCCCTCCAACTCATGTTCTGACTACCGTCCAATGCAACTCCTTAGAGGAAAGGTCAAAATCTTCGCCACCATGCTGGCAGCCCGGCTCAACCACGTTCTAGCTATCATGATCCACCCGGATCAATGCGGCTTTATGCCGACCCGGAGCACGAGGCATTGCCTCCAATGGCTCATGTGGCCCTGGCCACAAGATCTAGGTTTACTTTAAGTAGATTTTTTAAAGGCCTTCCACACAGTGAACTGGGATTACTTTCAGCTAGTGTGGACCCGGGCCGGCATCGAACCTCGATATCGTGGCACATGCTCACTATTCCAATGCTACAGCTTGAGTCCGGATAAACGGGGTCCTCTCTGGACTTTTCCCTATAAGGTGAGGGATTAGACAGGGTTGTCCCCTGTCCCCTATCCCCTCTCCGCGCTTGAAAATGAGCCTTCGGCTCAACTTGTCCGTACAGATGCCCAGTTCAAGGGATGGAATTGGAGTGATGATCAGAAGGACTGCATAGCTCTATATGCCGATGGCGTCCTTCTATATCTTGTGGCCCCCGCCACGTGCGGTCCCCGCTGTCTTCATTTGCTGAAATGATTTGAGGTGCCTCAGGTCTTACGTGAATTTGGTTCCCCTGGCATTCACCTAGAAACTGATTTGGCTGGCAGACAAACATTCCCCTTCATCAGCTCAGTTTCAAATATTTAGGCATCTGGGTTACTTTACATGAGGAACTTACCTGGACACTCAAACTCCAACCCCTTGTCCTTAAGGCCAAATCTGATCTTCTTCAGTGGCAATCCCTTCCCTTAAATGTTATGAGGCGTATAGCATTATACAAAATGATGATTCTACCTTGGTTCCTGTACATTTTACGGAAATTAGTGCTCCAGTTGCAGCGAATGTGGATCGGATCGCTGGACGTGACGACTGCCACGTTTCTGTGGCGTAGGTCTCAACCCCGATTTGCTTTCACGCATTGCCAACGAGGTCCATATGATAATGGCCTGTCCAATTTTTACTATTGGGCTTCTCACCTCCTCCTTATTCACGATTGGTTTAATGGGGGGTGGTCCGACCCGGCTTACTGACTAGAATTGTCCCCGTTGGGCTTTGCCCGCCTACAGGCCCAGCTCTATGGCTCTCCAATCCCTAATTCCATGCCCCAAGTAACGAGAATGGTGTTCCTAGCCAGGACAGCAGCGCTTAGACATGTGCAATGAGAAGCCAAGCTCACACAGCAGACACCTCTCTGGCATGGCACATGGTTGAGGGAGGGGGTAACACTTCAGGGTTTTATGGCCTGGGATCTTATTGGCATCACCCTACTGGGGGACATCTGGTCCAGGACGCACATACGTTCGATTCACGACCTTCCGACCACCTACGCCCTAGCAAATACCCAATTATATAAATATCTTTAACTCCAACATGCTCTCCACACTCATGTCCTGGTATCGGACACCGTGCCAGGGTTTAGCCCTCTTGAAGCTAAACTCCTTGTGGATAACCTTGGTTGTGGCAGAATCTCCGACATTTACCGCAGCTGGATAATTTACTCACCTGGTACGCTGCAGCATTTTAAGACCCAGTGGGAGTGTTGGCTGGGCCCCATTGAGGATGAATATTGGTGCGACGCCATGATGGCCCCTTGAGAGCTTATTATCTACACTCGACTGTGGCTGGTTCGAAAGTATTATCTTTATTATGCCTACCTATCCTCAGCCCGAATGCATAGGGCAGGCCTACGCTCTAACTCGTCATGCCGCTGACGTGGAACTGATCCAGATGATTTTTATCACATGGCATCGTCCTGCTCTATGGTTATGAACTATTGGATGATGGTGATCCGAGATCTCTCAGATGTCCTTGGGTCGGAGGTTTCTCTATCCACCTTGTTGATATTGCTTGATGTATTTGAGGACTCTGGAGGCATGAGAGCTGAATGGTCCTTCTTGAGTACAGCCTTCTGGTCGCCAAATGTGATACTGCTGCTCGATGGACGTCCCCTGCTCCTCCCTTTTTGTCGGGGTGGTGGCGAGGTGTAGACTGGTGTGTGCAACAGAAACATGTGGTCTATAAGGCCAGACGTTGCCCCGCAAACATGGGCAGATTTGGGGGAAGTGGTTGTGTCAATTTGTCTGAGATTGCAACTGGTATAAAATTTTGGTTGGCACTTAATTCAAATATGATGTGTTACTTGAGAGACGTTGAATCGTGTAATTGTTACCCTTTCTTCTATATCATGATGCATGTGTATCAATTGTTTAATCTTACCATTTCGGTGGTTTTAAAACCAATAAAATATGTTTATCGAAAAGAAAATACATATCATTTGGTTTAGTAAACCAACAAAAACAAGTTGATTATCTTGAGTAACTCTTGTTCTGATAGAGACTATGGGCCTGATTTAGAGTTCTAAGGACAGGTTACTCCATCACAAACGTAACAGATTTCTCATTGGATATAATGCACTTGTAATACATCGTATAGGATATCAGTCATGTTTGTGACGGAGTAGCCTGTCCGCCGGACCATAAATCAAGCCCTATATCTAACCAGACTCCAGACTTGATCCATAAAATCTTTAACAGTACCTCTGTCCGTCAGTAGGTAGTGTGGATTAGCTCTGCGTTGTCGCCCTCTTCAGAAATGATGTGGTGGTGCCAATATATGTGCCTTCGTGGCGCGCTGACATCAGTTTATTTTGGGACTATTTCCACACTAGTCAAGTCAAGTCAAGTCAAAGACCACTTTATTCGATTATTTAAAATCATAAAAGTATGCTATTTAAACAGATTAAAATCAAGGGTGCAATATTAAATACAATTATTTACATAATATACAAGTCAAATGTACATAACTCACAGAGATTGTTAGATGCATATATTTCCAAATTATCTTGAAAAATTTACACACTGTCTATAAAACAGTATTTTAGTAACCAGAGGTTCGCATTCATATATATACTCAGTTGGTTCTTAGAATTACTTCAATTCATAAATTTACATTTTAATCAAAAGATACTTCCCCTAATTGCCTCATCTTCTTATTACGGATAGAGGCTACCAAAAAGTTTGCTACCCCAAACATGACAACAGAAGATTCCATTAACTGTAAATAAAGTAAAGCTGGTTTTACTTGTATAAAACCCCTATTTTTCAGCAATGGAATAATACATTTTTTCCTTCCTTCCATATAAAATGGGCAAAAAAACACAAAATGCATCGTGTCCTGGTATGAGTGATGGTCACATTTACAGGGAGCAGCTTCCTCTGGTTTACTTCATTCCCTATAAATTCCCAGTAACATGTGCAATTGGTTAAAACGAAATTTGGTGAGCAACCACCGATGGAAGGGCTTGGTGACTGTTGTCAAGTATGGTTGGATACACATCGTCAGTATCAACAAAACATGAGCCCTTACAGTGGGTTTACACAGTTCTATTGCTTCACGATCCAGTTCCCTAGATTTTATAAAGTTGGTTTTTACCCAATTGATGTCGGCTTTAATTAAGCTTTCTGGGTTAAAATAAATCTCTGGGCGTCCAAGATAACTAGATATGGATTTAATATAGGACAGCCATTTTATTTCTGCCACTTTGTCAAGGGACATGCAATCCTTGATAATCTTATGGTTCAAAGATAGGTTAGGGCTTATCCATGTTCTTATCCATTGCAGGATAGGTGCCATGTTCAAATAGTCTGAGATATAACCCATCCCTAGCTCAAGGTGTACAGCATAACTGGCGGTTGAATGAAGGAGACCGAAGAGGGCTCGCAGAAATTTGTTTTCCTCCCTCTGTATGAGGGTAGTATCCTTATAGCCCCATAGTGCAGCTCCATACCTAGCAATGGCCACACTTTTTGCCTTGTAGATAGACAGGATTGCCTCCCCCGGTTTACCTCCCAGTCTCTTTGCAAAGCCCAAAATGGCAGATGTTGATCTTCTTATGCCTGCTGCTTTATTTGATAATTGGGGAGCCCATGTGCCACCATCATCAAATACAACTCCTAAATAGGTGAAACCCCTAACCTTTGTTATTATAGAGTCATTACAGGAGACTGTTTTAAAGTGCTTTCTTCTGTTCCCTAAAGACATAGCATGGGATTTTTCTGTATTGACCACCAAATCCAACCCTTCCATAAACTCCCCGAATGAGTCTAGCAAACTTTGTAAGGCATTAGGTGTTCTTGCCAGTAACACTGTATCGTCCGCGTATAGGAGTACAGGGATGGACGATCCTCCCATACGCGGAATATCAGGTGTTACCCTTGCCAGGACCTCTTCCAGGGAGTTTATGTAAAGAGTGAACAGCATTGGGGCATATATGCATCCTTGACGTACCCCTCTGCCAGATTTAAACTTGGCAGTGCATTTTCCCTCTTGCGTCATTCTAATTGATGCCGAAAGGTCCCTGTGTAACTCAGCTAGGAAGTTCACCAAAGCCTGGTCCATTCCCAGCTCCAGGAGCATTCTCCACAGCCTTGACCTATTAACTAAGTCGAAGGCTGTGGATAGGTCCATAAAAGCCAGGAAGATGGAACCTTTTGTTGCTACTGTGTATTTGTTGATTATAAGATGCAGATTTAGGCATTGGTCTTCTGTTCCTCTCCCCCCTCTAAACCCATATTGGGCTTCACATAAGATGGCTTTATCTGTAGCCCAGCTATTTATCCTGGCCAGTATTACTTTCCCCAATATTTTGATTGATGAGTCAATCAATGAGATTGGCCGATAACATCTTGTGTCCCCCCTTTGTCCCTTTTTAAATACTGGTATTATAATTGAGCGGGACCAGGTCTTAGGGAGAATGGCCGGAGTAGAGCTTGCGGCTAGATTAAAAACATTAGTGAGTATTATTGACCAAAGGTCAGGGTTGGCTTTATACATATCGGGTGGTACCCCATCCGGGCCAGGTGCTTTATGCCCCGTTGTCTCAGCTATTGCTGTCTGTACTTCTTTAATAGTAAAACTACGTACTGACCCCACTAATTCATTCGTGTGTGTCTCGTAAGTGTCAAGTTCCAGATTGCTTCCGTAAATATTCTCAAAATGGTTTAACCATTCCCGTTCTGTTATATTCACTTCCAACGGTGCGTTTTGTACCCCATTAAACAAGGGAGAATTTACGATGGTCCAAAACTTGGAGCTATTCCTTAGGGTAGCTTTATCATACAAGGCATCCCAAGCCTCTTTTTTTATTAAATTGTTACGGGTTTGTATTGTGGTTTTGTATATTCTCCTTAAGGAGGAGACCTCTATCTTGTCTCTGGGATTTTTATTTAGAGCACGCAGGAGCTCACTATGTATTTTAGTGCAGTTATGGTCAAACCATCTATGCACCGGGTTGGGTTTCTGTTGTTGTTTCACCGTAAGTTCTAATGAGACCTGATGACAAATTGTCTCAAACGATGTTATGGGATCCCCTCCGAATCTGAGAGGGTCTCTACAGGTGTTAATTTCGTTCCCAACCTTAGATTTAATTATAGATAGGAACTCCTCTGGTACAATTTTATCTCCTCCCCTGATCCTTGGTTATAACCTCAATAGTTACTTTGGGAAACACTGTTTTATTAAAGGACAGTGTGATGTTGTCCACTTCCAACACCACTGGATTATGATCACTTAAAGTAGATTGAACAGCATTGTAAAATATAACGGAATTTTACATTCCAGGTGATAAAAACGTGTAATCAATAATAATTTCACTTTCCCTTGCATTATATGTAGGAACCCGATCCGTAATATCAGCGAATCCAGGTTCGTACAGGTCTACCTCTGTCAGTAAATCCTCCAGGGCAGCTCCCTTTAGATTGTGTTCGAAATGCTGATAAGCTGAATGTGCCGGGTAATCTGAGTCAAGGTACTGGCAGTTTAACTCACATAAATGGACATTAAAATCACCCATTAAGATGACATAAAAAAAAGTGGTTTGAGCTTCTTTATATAAGGATAAAAATTTATGTAGTGAATGAATATGCTCATTTGGGTGCTCTTCCTGCACTGCGTTATAGAAGTTGATATATACAACTTTATTGTTGTTTGGCATTAAAACTTCTATTGCTAAGAAGTTAGGGGAGGCAGTATTGAGCTCTTTCACTATACCTAGAATGTTTACCGATATTAAGAACATTAATCCTCCCTTGTCCCTTCCTGATTTGGATTTACGGGCAGCTATAAAGTATGAGGTAAACCCATTCACCCAGAAATTGCACTCCCTATCCCATGTTTCTTGCAGCGCCACTATGTCATGTTGTCTTAAAAATTCAATCCAGTCCTTATTATCCCTCTTCGAGCGTAATCCTGCAATATTCCAGCTCACCAGTTTTACAGTTTGCTCCCTTCTTTCCTGATGTGCTATGGGACGATTAGGTGTATTAAGTGAACATTCTTGTGACAGTCAATCATTATCAGCCAAGTGAGATAAGGGTGTAAATCTGTTTGTCATAACAATGCCCCCCTGACTCGCAGTAGTGATGTGATGACATGATTTTGGGAGTAATCCAGATTTTTTAGTCGCCCAGCTGTTTAAAGGTACTGGATGGTTTGCCGGGTTTCTTATTATAGCTATTTGTCCTTTCTCCTGTAAGCTCCTCCTATGTAGTTCAGGGCAATGATAGAAAAACCCCAATGGTAGTGCTCGTATCTCTCCTTCTTCTATGTGCATATCCGTTGCATCCCAAAATAGTCTAGGAGCCTCATAGGGTCTATTGAAATTGACAATAAGACAGTCTCCCTTAAGGTTTTTTTTGGTGTTTCCCACCCAGTTCACCCGTCTCCCCATATTAATACTGGCAGAGAGATTTTTATCACCCGTGCAGTTTGTCACACCATACCTTAATATTTCTTAACAGGGTTTCCTGTCATTCTACCTCACCTGGTTTAAGGGGGGGGGGGGGTACATTTACTAAAATAGCCACATATGGGGTGGCCTCTGGGGGTAGATGAGTGGTATGTTTATGTTCCGCATTACTGTTCTTCTTAACCTCTCTCTCTCTCTCAGCTATAGGCGTTTTTTGGTGAGAGTGTCGCCTATCTGGGACAGTAACCATCCCCTGAACTTCCAGACCCTTAGCCTGGCCTGCAGATGTTACCCCGCTGTGTGACATAGGCGAGGGGGAGGATTCAAATGAGTCGATGGTATACAGCCATTTGAGGTCCCCTTTGACCCAACATGCTTGAGTTCGAGGTTTATCAGTCAGAGTGGTGTTTACATTAGTATGCGTAGGATCTTTTGAAGCTAAGTATGTGTTTATACGTTCGCATTTTTTCAAGATCTCTAAAACACATTCGCTTAGCGTTTCAGTGATGTCACTACAAATCTGGGTCAGTACAGTTTCCAGTTTTTCAGTGAGTATGTCCTCAACCATGTCTCTCACAGAGGTTTCAAAGTGTCTTGTTATAGAATTTCCTTGTTTCATGTTCGAAGGAATAAACATTTTAGACTTTTTAAACTGTTTCTTTGCAGGTTTCATACCTGCATTTGTGATGTCCCCGGTAGAGCTTTTAGCAGTAGGAAGGTTTGTTACCTCTTCATCCTTCCGACTAGATGTAGGTTGCGGGGGTAGACTGTCAGGCACTTTATTAATGCAAATCACAGGCTCCAAGGGAATAGACTGTTTTTCAATTAAGGGTGATCCTGATGGCTCTAATGTAGAGGATTCAAGTCCCAGCTCTCGTTCTGTGGTTGCAATTTCTTTGTTTAGTTTGCCCACAGCAGTAGTAAGGTAGGACAATATATTGGTAGGATTATTGGAGTTTCGCGGGACTTTGGATTTTACACTGTCGGTATTAGCAGATGTTTGTAGCTTGCGCTTACCCATTTTTGTCAATGTTTTCAGGGGGGTGGCCCGTCCCGTCCCTTGGCGTCCCCTGACCGCCACAGACGGCCCGCCCTCTGCCCGGGCTCCGCCCGGCGCCGCCCGGCGCTGTCCGCGCGCGTCCGCGACGCGGAGGAAGCTGACTGTTTTTAAACGCCTCCGGTGGCGCCAAACAGGAAGTGGGCGGTGTTCTCCCGGGGCAGGCTGGGAGCTGCAGTCTCGACCCCGCTCCGCGGCCGAGCGTTGCCACCAGCTCGGCGGCGGCGGGGGAAACCACAGCGTCAGGGACCCAGCAATGTCGTGATGCCCAGATGATCCGGTGGGGCAGGTAAGCTGACAGGCCCCCTCACTGTGTGCCCTCTCGGTATTTGCGGCGATCCCCACACTAAAAACGTGCAGCCAAGTAAGAATCATGTTTGACCGGTGTGCAGTATCTAATAGGGTCTTTTAGACGGAGAGCCGAACTTGCCAACTGTGAAGGATGGGAGGGTCGGTGAGAAATCTGCAGTAACAGTCTATCAGAAAAAGTGTTACTAAAGGCAAATATTGTTCTTCTGATGTAGACTTCTAGCTGCATATTCCTCACTTTAGAATAAATACCAAAGCAATATCTCCTGGAATTTAGGTCTGTGAACTAGCTCAAACCAAAAGTCCTGTAGGACTGAACAGGCAAAATTCCTATCCCGGCTGACCTGACTGTCCAGGACATAGTTCCTTGTGAAGGTGTGGAGTAAAGCCCATGTGGCAGCTTAGCACATATCCAGGTCAGGTATCCCCACATGCTAATGCAGTAGTAGCGGCCTTGGTCCTGGTGGAATGGCCATGAAAGCTTTTAGGAGGCTGTTTTCTAGCTAATGCATAGCAGATTTTGATACAGAGTACAATCTATCAAGAAATGGTCAGTTTCTGAACTGTATGTGCTGACCATCCACCCGATACTCTTTGGTGCGATCAATGTTGAGAGAGCTCTCTTTGTATATAGACAGTGTAGCCTTTACTACTCCTTAGAAGAATGAGGTGAGGCAGAAAACGTTGGCAGTATGATGTTCTGGCTAATATGAAAGTGAAAGACAAACTTCAACAGAAAAGAGGAACGTGTCCGAAGAACCAGTTTGTCCAGGTAAAAGCAGTATACTGAGAGTGAACTGACAGAGCTTGAAGTTCGCTGGACTGCCTGACTGATGCAATGGCCTCTAGGAAATCTAGCTTGAATGTCAGCAGCCAAAGAGAGCAACTGTGCAAGGGCTCAAAGGGACAACACAAGAGCTATGCCAAAACTACATTGAGATTGTATTGGGGGTATAACAAAAGAGGTAGGAGGGAATAAATCTTGCAGACCTTTGGGAAAACGTATCACAAACGGAGACCTAAACAGGGACAGTTGATCCTGCAACTCCAAAAGTGCTTATATAGCAGAAAGGCAAATCTTAACAGTGCCTTACTGGGCTAATGACAATGCAAACAAAGGCATCCCCGACAGAGAAACAGAAAGGGAGTCCACTTGTTGTGAGAAGCCTCAAGCCAGAAATATGTCCCAATGGCAGACGTTCAAAGTATTTGTCAAGGGACACCGGGCTGCCAGGATGACATCACAGACCACAGTCGTCACACACTCTTCAGGCATGAAAGTGATCAGAGCGCAGATTAGGGTGCAGGACCATCTCATGCTGAAGATTTTGGGATACCACGCTCTCCATGCCCAATACGAAGCCAATACAATGACTTGTGCCCTGTCTATACTGATCTTCTTGAGAACTCAGGACAGCAGTGATTTCAGTGGAAAACCGTACAGCTCCCAGTATGAGTGCAACCACTCTCCCGAAACAAAAACTGCTTTGGAAACACCAACATGCAAATGTGATGACATTGCATGTCCACGGTGGTGGCAAACAGATTGAGCCATGGTTCTCCTCATTCTCGGAAAAGACCTTGTGCTACCTCCGGATGAAATCGCCATTCGTGATCCACAAGGCATAGACTGCTGAATAAGTCCCACCAGACGTTCAGAGATCCCACCAGGTGCTGCACGACCAGAAGATGTAATGGAGCTCTAGCTAATTCCAGAGGTGCAGAGCCTCCTTTCACAGGGTCCAAAACCCTACCCCGCCCTGTTTGCTGTAATATCACATGGTAGTTGTGTTGTTCGTGAACACCCGCACTGGCCTTTCCTTGAAAGCTTTCAATGCCAAGCAGATAACCCTCAGCTCCTCTGCTTGGCATTGAAAGCTTTCCTGAGACTCTGCCGGAGAACAGTGTCCTCTGATCTCCAACTCTCCCAGAAGGCAGCTTCAACCCACAAGGGAAGTGATGTCAGATGTTATTTCTCTCCTTTGGAGCCGATGGTGCCTGATCCTGCTATCAACTGGATGGCGATTTTGGGTGAAGGGCTCAGTTAAGTGACTTGGAGTCAGAGGCAGCCAGAGGGGCAAGGGAGTAGATAAAATTCTCGGTCTAGCCCCTGCGTCCTCTGTGGGATCCGCTGCCCCGGCCACGAATAGGCTGAGAAGTCCTCAGTATGAGGTGTAAGGCTAAAGAATGATGAAGGATTCAACCCAGAACTGTGACTGGGGGTGAGTATTTGAAAGTTTCAGCACTCCGTCCATCATCTCCTTGTGTTTGCTTTGTTCGCCCTAAGTTGGAAGGGTATGCCCAGACGTGGGTCCCTTGCTCACTTTGCCACTGGATTCAAGCTAGCCTGGCTGATGAAACCGGTACCAGGATGCTCGTTTCTGGTCCAGAGAAGACATGGCTTGGAAGTTCAGGCTGGACTGTTCCCATGAGGCACAGGATCAAAACTGATTTGCATATAGTAGTGTCTGAATTGGGGCGGCGAAGTGAGCTAAAGAATGATGACAGATGACGGATTCAACCCAGATCTGTGACTGGGGGTGAGTGCTTTAAAAGTTTCAGCACTCCTCCATCATCTCTTTTTGTTTCCATTGAGGTGCAAGGCTGACATTGCAGATGCCCATAGGAGCCCTGGCTGTGACCACGGAAGGGACTAAAGTTTTGCTATGGTCGAGGAAGCTAGAGATCTAGAGTTGACCTAGCTTTCACGAAAATACTAGAGTGCCATGTTAGCCTTGTTGCCAAATAGGCAGGAGCAATCAGAAAACATGTCAAAAAAGGATGATTGGCCATTTCTGGAAAACTCAGTACACTGCAACAAGGCAGTGCCACCGAAGAAGCCACGGTCTTACTTAGGGAGTCTGTGGCGTCCAGTCCACATCTGAAAGCGAACTTTGCTGTGTGCCAGCCATCCAACAAAGCTTGGTTGAGGATGGCTTGGCCCTCTTCCTGGGAGCATGGGCAGCAGCTTCACAACTGAGTCCCATAGAGTATAGCAATATTGGCCCCAAAGACAAGGTCAAGCTGGTGGAAGAAAAGATGAATTTCCCAAATGTCACCAGCCTCTTGAATTCCCTATCTGGTGGGATGGAAGGATTGGGGGTTTAAAGCCTGTACCATCAGGCTCTCAGGGGAAGGATGCTGGGAGAGGAAGGCAGGGTCTCCTGGGGCAGGATGACAGTGACGGGCAATCATGTGGTGCACAAGAGCTCCTGTGCAAGGTTTAGCCCATGCTCCCAGAAGAAAATCTGTGAAGGCCTCATTAAAGGGGAGCACTGTCTTGAGAGAGCTCGCCTCTGTTTTAAACATCATCATCAAGAGGTTGGCCTTTACCTCGACGGCTGGCAGACGTAGGTCCAGGAACTCTGCTGCACTACACATCACAGTTACAAAGGATGCACCTTCTTCGGAAACATGGCCGAGGTCAAAGCATGCCAGATTCTGGGGAGGTATTCATACCACTTGCGTCACCTAGCTCCTCAAACCAGTTTTCTTCCTCGTCAGGATCCATACCCCTTTTCTTCACCTCCCCCCTTCAGGTAGGAAGTGCCTATCCAAGGCTGGCAAGTGCAGGGGTTGGCACAACCTGGACGGCACTGAAGTCGACATTGAACAGACTGGAATTGGATAGGCTCATCGTCCGGCGGCGCTGGCGGTTTCAGAGACGACATTGGGCAGACTGGGGCCAGGGTGGGTTGAGGCACCTGTGCCTGCGTACGTCAGAATGGAATCAGAGTGGATCCAGAGAGCTTGTCTGGCATCAGGGGCGAACCTGCTGGCAGTAACCCAGCAAAGACGTCTCTTGGCTCTATGGGGTGGAAGGCACACCAGAGGGAGTTGCCAGCCCAAAGATGGCATGCATGGCATCATAGAAGTCTTTTAGTTGGGCTCCAGCTCTGGGGAACTCTAGGAAGCTCAGAGCCGACCGCAGGTCTGTAGTTGAAGTGTGGGAGCTGGGCACCGAAACACAGCTTTTGAACAGGGAAGCCAAAGAATGCTGGATTTACAAGACTTCTGTGAAGATGATTTGGGGTGGGAAGACAACAGTCGATGGGAACGGCTCCAAGAGCGGCCCAAAGATCTCTCTTGGTAGCGGGACCTGGAACTTTGCAGAACTTTTTTCTGTTGCACCGCCAGGAGCTTCATTGCCTGCTTGCAGATCACCTTGGGGTGCACTGACTTACCCTCAGCGATGGCACTGGGGTTGTGTCCTGACCCTAGGCATCAGAGACATACCACAAGGGCATAAAACAGCTATTTGTCTGATAAAACTCGTAGGTTTGTAAGAGGACATATTCCTTGCATACTTGGAGTAACTGCTCAAAATATTGTCAACCAAAAGTTGAAAAAGTGTTCAAAAAGGGTAGAGGAGAATCTCCGGATCCACTCTGTTGGCACGGAAGGAAAGTAACTGAATTCAGAGTGTCGGCGTGGTGCATATATGGCCACCGCGACATCACTTTGCAGAGTTTTATATAGCGCGAACTAGACCCGAACCGAATCAGGTATCGGAGCGCTTTACATATTTTTCCAGTTACGTTACATTTTTTTAGGCACGGGGAGATTAAGTGATTTGCCCAGAATCACAGGAGGTTTTAGCGTCGTTACCGAGACTCGAACCCAGATCCCCAGGTCCGAGGTCGAGCGCCCTAGCCGTTAGGCCAACTCCTCTCCCTATTGACTATTGACTTCCGATGCGAAGTCAATGGCTGCTACCTACCGATGCACAGGGGTACTGCTCAAGATTTCCAGGTCCAGTCTGACACTTGGAAAATATTCTAAGGTGAGGAATCTGCAGTTAGAAGCCTCTGTCAGAAATAAATGTTATTAAAACACAGGAGAGAGACCGTTCTAGATTAAAAAATCAAGGGGTTACTGAAGTTTTTATCAAGGGCACATTACCACTGACTTAAAATAATGGAAGACTTCCTCAGTCTTACAGCTTTATTGCTCAATATGGCTTATTAGGTCCGTAAAGATCTAGTAACCTCACCAACACCTGGCTCCCAAATGTTTCCTGATCGCACCCAAATTCTCTAGGCATAGTTTCAAAGGTAAAAGTGCCATTTCAGCATTCACCATATTCACCTCAGTTTTTTTTGTTACAATGACATTTCAATATTGTTGGATATTGCTTCTAAATACAATTTAATCTCATTACCATGAAGACAAAACTTATAAAATTTACGGATGTCCACATGTATGTTATATTCTGTTTATTTGCGTGCATTAGTTATAAATAAAGCTATTTAAATATACACGGAGCAAAAGAGGATAAATCCATGGTGGGAAGTAATTATTGTAATTTGTAATTATAGCCCCGGTGGCTTTCAATAGAACTGACTGTGTGGCATTAAGCATTGTTTTCGCAAGTTCCTTAAGCTATATATAGAATGTTATAGAAGCCTTCCTAGCATCATATGCGAGATATATATATGTACAAAGACACAAATTTGACCCTTTATTAATTTGTATCATTGTCTTTCAGGTCCAGAGCATTGGTGATTGTTACTTGGACGCCAACACTTTTTGATTTTATGAGTGTTTGAATTTTTATTGGTCTTTAACTATTTTTTTGTATTGTGATTTTGCTTTAGGAATTGCTATCTCACGGAATCTGTGCCTGCAGTGACCAATATTTCGAATACATTATTAACTTGAAGAAAAAAAGTGAATTACATATTCACAGCAAAGTGACACTTGAACAGGCTGCCCAATCAACACCTGGCTTTTACCTATGCAGAATAGGCAATACGGTAGTCTTGACAGAAGCTTTACTGATGTTTTTCTGTTTGACATTGTGCTCTGTTTTATTGCGATATTCAAATAAAGAGCTAATAAATAGAACTTCAGCCTAGAACATATGCCCTGGTCTTGCAAAGTCAAATGAGCACAGTTAATAATGGTCCTTCTTTCTTACATCAACTAAAGGTATGCCTCAAAACTGCAAGCCGGAGACTAGATTTCCAAGACTGCTGTACCATGCATGTTTCAATAAGGAAGCTTTGGGTTGTTTTTGGCTTTCGGTGCCCACAGCAATGTAGAAGACACTGTTGTACTACCAAGCAATTACGGTCTGTTTTGCTGTTAAACAGAGTAAAATATCAACAAAACAAACCTCATGCTGAGGGGAACTGAAAGGAAGTTCCGATAATATGAAACGTTATGTTTTATTGCATGTTCACAACTCACTTGCTCAAACTCTTCCATGTCAACTTCTCCGTCACCATTAAGGTCGAACATTTTGAAGGCAATCTCAAAATTTCTTTGAGGTGCTGTTAAGAAAAGCATAGTGCAAACGCATGAGAACATTTGCAATAAATAAAATAATTACATTTGATATACAAAGGTATTTTGAATTGCTGTGGTACAATTCTCCTAATCCAACTCTTCCACCAATACGGGATCAGTACAAATCTAATCTTAAAGAATTTTGTTCTGAATGTCAAGTCTGAGGCAAGGCACTCGCCCTGACGATGCAATAACCTCTAATGGGTTTTAGAACACCAGGTAAGAAACACACATTGCTTCGGTACAAATATATGTATATGGTAACAGAGTATGTGCGCTGAAGCTGATCTACATTCTGTCCTCTTAAATTGAAAGGAATGGGGCAGTCTTCATTTTGAAAATCAGTGCACGATATCCAAATATTGCTAATAGAGTATATGATATAAAGTGCACTTAATAGAGAACATGAGACTCTTATATTTTCACATATTAAGATCAAAATACAGCTAGAATAGGCGGCCAAAATATATGTGCAAAAGCTAGATATAAATACAGTTCACATACGGTTATTTTCTAGATCAATTTTAGTAGTTATGACTTAAAGAACAAGTTACTTACCTTCGGTAACAATATATATGTAAAAGACATAGATTAGTTATAGATTCCTTACCTTTACCCCCAGGCGTTAGACTGGATCCGGAGAATTTTTTCGTCAGCAGTACCCATGCGCATCGAAAGCTGGCGTCAGTCGGCTCCGCGTTCATCGTTGACGTTGTGGTCGCCCGGATGATGTCGCGGTAGCTACTTAGACGCTGACCTCGCCCGCTGATATCAATTCTTTTACACAACATTCCACGGCAGAAGCGCAGAGCCATGCAAGACACTGACCACTGGTGCACAAAACTAGAGCCCTGAAAAGAGATTCCCTGACCCTAGCAGTCAGTTCGTAGATCGTGGAGGATGGGTGGGGCGGTAAGGAATCTATAATTAATCTGTGTCTCTTACAGATATATCGTTACCGAAGGTAAGTGGCTTGTTCATCTGAAAGAGACAATTAGTTATTGATTCCTTACCTTTAGACTAGATACCTCAGCAATACCACCCCGGAGGTGGGTCTGCGAACCACGTGCACACCGGAAAGTCCTGGAGAACAGAACGGCCAAAGAAGCCGTCTCTTTGGACATGGCCGTCCAGGCAGTAGTGATTTGTGAACGTGTGCAGAGATGCCCACGTAGCCGGCTGACAGTTGTCAATGAGGGGGACTCCCCGTCCCAAAGCAGTGGTAGTTGCCGTCACCCTGGTGGAATGGGCACGCAATCCCACTAGAGGCTCCTTCTTTGCTAAAGAGTAGCAAGCTTTAATGCACAAAACAACCCACCTAGAGATTGTCCCTTTGTGCACGGCCTGACCTTTTTTGGCACCCATGTAGCCAACAAAGAGCTGGTCCTTCACCCGGAATTGCTTGGTGCAATCCAATTAAAATGAAAGGGCACGTTTTGGATACAGACGGTGGAGCCTCTCTTCCTCCTTAGAAGGATGCGGATACGAAAAGTAGGTGGGCAGAGTGATGGTTTGACCAATGTGGAAAGAAGTAACCACTTTGAGAAGAAAAGAGGGTTGAGTTGAGTTGTCCGGATGAACTATCAGAAAGGAGGTTTTGAAGAAAGTGCCTGGCACGCACTCACCCTGCGAGCAGAGGTAATGGCAACCAGAAAGGCAGTCATTAAAGTAAGAAGTCTGAGAGGACAGTCATGGAGCGTCTCAAAAGGAGCGCACATAAAGTAAGTAAGAAGCAAGTTCGTCACACTGAGGCATTACGAAGGTAACAGGAGGAAAAAGATGAGTAATGCCCTTAAGAAACGGATTTACAACAGGAACTTGAAGAGAAGGCTGATCAGGAAACCTAAGAAAGGCTGAAATGGCTGAGAGATAGCCCTTAAGAGTGCCCAAAGCAGAGCTCTGCTGGGCCAAAGAAAGGGGGAACAAGAGAACCTCAGAAAGAGGGGCAGAAAGGGGATCCACAGTCTTTGCTGCGCACCATGCCACAAATGTGTTCCATCTGCAGGCGTAAAAACGTCTTAGTGGAGGGACTCCTGGCTGCCATGTTAACATCACAGACTTCTCGAGGAAGGTCAAAGGCTGTCAACTGTCGCTGCTCAATCTCCAGGCAAGGAGGTGGAGGATGGACAGGTTCAGGTGGAGGACTGTCCCCTGCTGCTGCAACAGAAGATCCTCCAGAAGAGGCACTCTGATCGGAGGATCGATGGCCATGTGTAACAGCTCGGGATACCAGACTCTTCGCGCCCAATCCGGAGCCACAAGAATGACTTGGGCCTAGTCGCGCCTGATCTTCTTCAACACTCTGGTCAGAAGTGGTATAGGCGGAAAGGCGTATAGAAGACTGCAACTCCACTCACGGCTAAATGTGTCGCCTAGCGAGTGCCACCTTGGAAATTCCAACATGCAGAATTGCTGATATTGCGCGTTCTTTTCAGTCGCGAATAGATCTAACCAAGGATCTCCCCACTGATGAAAGAGACCTTGCACCATCTCAGAGTGAAGATGCCGTTGGTGATCCATCATGCACCTACGGCTGAGTTCGTCCACCCTGGTGTTCAGTGAACCTGCCAGGTGTTGAACCACCAGGGATATGCCCTGATGTTCCAGGCATGTCCAGAGACGGAGAGCCTCTTGACATAGGGTCCACGACCCCACCCCGCCCTGTTTGCTGCAGTACCACATGGCGGTGGTGTTGTCCGTTAACACCTGCACTACTCTTCCCCAGACAGAGGGAAGGAATGCTTTAAGCGCAAGATGGATCACCTGGAGCTCCAGAAGGTTGATGTGGAGCCCGGACTCCGCCGGAGACCAGAGGCCTCTAATCTCAGCCTCTCCCATGTGGCTGCCCCACCCCAGAAGTGATGCATCCGTTACCACTGTGAACTCTGGTTAGGGAAGGAGCTGCCATTGACCCAATCCTGGTTCGTTGCCACCACTCCAGATGTCGTGCAGTGCCCTCCGAGATCTGAACGCAATCCGACAGATTCCCCTGATGTTGTGCCCACTGGAACTTCAGGTCCCACTGCAGAGTCTGCATATGCCACCTGGCATGATCTACCAGCAGGATGCAGGAGGCCATGAGGCCCAGCAGCCTCAAGGTCTTCTGACCAAAACCTGGGATAGAGGCTAAAAGATCGGAATCATTAACCAAATATCCAAGACTCGCTGCTCGGGAGCATAAGCACGAAACTGCGTCGTGTCCAGAACCGCTCCGATGAGAAGGAGCTATTGAGAGGGAGTCATGTGTGATTTCGGCAAGTGGATAGTGAACCCCAGCGAATGCAGGAGGTCCGCCTTAGTCTAGAGGTGGGAGATGACTTCCTGGGGTGAGCCCGCCTTCAACAGCCAGTCGTCGAGATAGGGGAAGACTGGAACCCCTGATCTATGCTGATGAGCTGCAACCACCGCCATCACTTTCGTGAACACCCAAGGGGCGCTGGTAAGGCCAGAGTAGAGCACAGTAAACTGAAAGTGCTTGTGGCCTACCGTGAAGGACGAGGATGTGAAAGTAAGCGTCCTGCAAGTCCATCGCTACCATCCAGTCTCCAGGGTTGAGGGCAGACAGGACCTGAGCTAGTGTCAACACTTTGAACTTCTCCTTCCGGAGGAAGAGGTTGACATTCCTGAGATTAAAGATAGGACACAGGCCCATGTCCTTCTTGGGGACCAGAAAGTAGTGGGAATAACAACCACAACCTACTTCTGGGGCAGGAATTTGCTCGATAGCCCCCTTGGCCAAGAGATCCGTAACTTCCTGTTGGAGAAGGGTCAAATGATCCTCCGACATGCAATGGCATTACGGTGGCATGGATGGAGGGGTAGTCTCCTTGGGGAGGGAGTAGCCCCACCGGACTATCTGCAAACCCGTGATGGGGAGCCAGTGGGGAGGTGATGGTGAATCCTGCAGCCCACTGGTGATTGGTGGCCCTAAAAGGTCGAACCAGGAGGGTGTGGAGGCTGCTGCAGAAGGTGTGCTGGTGGACTGGCCCGCTCGCTGGCCCCCGGACCCATGACGGTGGTACCCACGTCCCCGCAGGGGCTGGACAGCTTGCACCGGCCTGTGGACCTTGGTGGGGCACCCCTTCAGTAGCCATAAAAGGGGCAAAAAGCAGACTGGGCAGGGCAGGTGGAGAGGCCCAAGGACTTGGCTGTAGGCCGTGAGTCCATGAAGCGCTCTAGTGCGTTGTCTGCTTTGATGCCGAACAGGCAACAACCATCAAAAGGCATGTCCACCAAGGTAGCTTGGACATCCCCCGAAAAACCAGTCAAACTCAGCCAGGCATAGCGTCAAAGGGCTACCGACGTTGAAATTGTCCTGCCTAGCGAGTCGGTGGCGTCCAGTCCACATCTTATGGTGAACTTGGCTGCTTCTCTCCCCTCGGCGACTGCACAGGAGAGCACTGCCCGGGTCTTCTCCAGGCACTGTGGCAGTACCTGCGCTACAGTATCCCACACAGAATGGGTGTAACGGCCCAACAGACATGCAGTGTTCACCGACCACAGTCCCAAGCTGGAGGAAGAAAACATCTTCTTCCCAAGGTGGTCCAGCTTTTTGGATTCCCTATCAGGTGGTGCGTTAGGGAATCCACCTTTTGACGTAGAGGCTTGGACCACCAAGCTCACAGGGTGTGGTGTGTTGGGAAAGAGGGGTCGCCCGGAGCCAGGCGGTGGTGTTGGGCAAGCATCCTTTCTAAGGGGCCCCTTTCTTGGGCCTAGATTAGGTGCCCAAAAGGAAGTCAGTAAGGGCTTCACTGAAAGGCAGCGTGGACGTGGTGCCGGTGGAATCGGCGCTGGGGCAGGTGTTATAAGGTCGACCGGTGCCGATCTAGATCCATGCGTGGATCCATGGGGACCTTTTGCGGTGCCGGGGCTGAAGCCGCCAGCGTCGAAGGCACAGGGCCCCCCAGCTGAGTCCCCAGGGCCCGAAGGCGTGCCAGCAGAATCGGGCTGTCCAAAGATGACATGCATCGCTTCGTAGAAACTCCGAAGCTGGGCAGGGGTCGCTCCGTCTCCCAGAAAATTCAGGAAACTCGAAGTCGAACCCCGTCTCCCAGAAAAGGAGGGAAACTCGAAGTCGAACCCCACGGGACGGGCACGTCCACACCCCCAGTGGCCGACGGACTGGGAGAAGTCAAAGAAAGACCATGCTTCTTCGACTTTTTCTTGTGCTGCGACTTACCTGAGGAGTGCGAAGACTTTGATGACGAGTGGTGGTGACTCTGCGACCGGTCCTTCGACCTCCCACGCAACTGGTACCTCGAGGGGCGTGAAGATGACTGCCGGGCCTCGAGAAGCTTTTGGGACCACTCCCACAAAGACTACTGGACATCCCTGCGTGCGCCAGGAATCGAAGACTCAAAAAATACTGCAGACAATAGTCTAAAAAAAGTCAGTCAAAAAGTGATTGGAGGTACCGCTCTCTCCGGATCTGTGCTGGCTGGCGCGGAAAAAAGGAAGAACTAACATCCGTGCGCAAGGGCGGCAGCGTCTAAGTAGCTACTGCAAAGTCATTCCGGCAACCACGATGTGAACGACAAACGCGGAGCCGACCATTGCCACTTTTCGACTCGCAGGGGTACTGCTAATGAAAAAATTCTCCGGATCCAGTCTGACGCCTGGGGGTAATTCGAAAGGTAAGGAATCTATAACTAATTGTCTTTTCAGATAAGGAAGATTCCATTACAAAGTTATAATGAACAAAGCCTTTATCTTTTTAATCTCCAAAGTGAAAGATTGTCATGAATGAATAAGGTATTGTAGAGGGCAATAGCTGCCCTAAAGACACAGCATCCTGCGCAAAAGGTCACAGAAGATGATGTGGTTGGTTATTGCCTGACCAACAAAAGGAGCATTCTGAATTTTCGTCTGCAGTGGTCAGGGAGCCAGCTGAGAGATTTAAGATGTGAAAAGACTGGTAGACAACTAGGGAGTTTAAGGACCAATTCAGTGGCAGCATTTTTAAGAACATGCAGCCAGGCTTCTGCGTATTTGGAAAGGCTTAAATAGAGGGTGTTCCCATAGTGCAATCTAGATGTGATAAGGGAGGGCACAATCAACTTTCTTACATTAGAAAGTTCACAACTTTACTCAGAGATTTAAAAAGCAAGACACAAGTATTTCTTACAGTGGAAATCTGATGTCATGCTCAAACTATTTACTGTTTTGGCTGGGGTGGGGGCCGGACTAAGTTCCAGTGGCCACCAGATCTATTCATCCATGCATGTGTTTCATAGCCTCCACTCTCCTATCCAAGCCACCTAATTTGGTACCGATCTCCTTTATGTTTTCACTTTAATTTCCAGCAGCGTGGCGATCATTTTTCTGTTTGCTTTTCCTTATCATGTTTGCAGCTGACAAGGAGGATGCCACATTTATAAGCCAATGAGTGCAACATTTGGACATCAGCCCTTCAAGAAGGGTACTGTTTGCTAAAATGTTATTTCTACAGTCGATTGGGTACACCTCATCCACGTTGCAGCAGACCCCCACAGAGCCCGCCACTAAGCAGTCAGCCCTAAGCCTTCAACTCTGGCCATCAAAGAAGATACCCATAGAGCCTTTGCAGTTTGTCCAACCAATAGTTGGAACAAATTCTATTGCTATCAGACCATCACAGGGTCTCACTTAGGCCCCTCAAGCCACCCTCGCCTCCGCCTGTGTGCAACCAGTTGTTCAGGTTCATGCACTGCTAAGAACTGAGATGATGACTGTGCCTTCAGCCTCTCCTGTGCCAGGCCAAGATAGCAATCAACTGGGCATGGACAGGACAACAAGGAGACCACACCCAAGACAACGTGCCAACCAGTCACTCTACAAAGAGAGGACATAATAGCCTCCAGAGCAGCACCTCTCCTTTCAAAACAAACTCTCAGGCCCCACCCAATCACTATCACTAGGTCTGCCTCTGCCAAAGCCTCCACCATGCTTCTGAGCACAGCCTCTGGATTGCTGTCTCCAGTGACACAGTCAACCAAGTCTAGGCACCATACCACTCCCGAAACTTCTAGGTACCATTTCTAATAATCTACTAATTTCATGCACTTACCATTGTTGGCCCTGGCAATTAACACATTAGGAGAGTTCTCTAAGATATAAACAATATGGTCTCAAATAAGCTAACCTACGACTCAAGGACTACTTTTTAGAGAACATATGTGCAGGCAGCTAAAGGCTCTAGGAAGATAATAAATATTACAGGTGTCAGCAAAAATAATTATTGTGATAGCTTGTCATTAGGGACCTCCTCTGTCTAAAGATATTGGCCGAGAGAGCATTCTGTAGCAACATTGAGAAAGAATATTTCAAAAATGTACCTGAGACTTCTAGGCCCAATGATGTATTCAAAATATATTAGTCGTATCTTCTGGCTGTTGTGATTGTAGGATGACTGACAACAATTTGAGGATTCAAGTGATGAGCAGGATAAACAGCGAGGAACATTATAAATCAATACCCCATGATTTTCTGCTTTATCAGCAACCGTTTCCGTCACCACAATGTTTCACACAAGATGAAGGCTGGAAATATAAAGCTATAACTATGGGGCTCATTATGATGGCGGAAGGATCGCCGGGCCGGCGGTGAGGCCCGCCGGCCCTACGGACCGCGATTCTCCCACCGCCATATTACGATGGCAGTGGGATTCAGACTGCGACCACGGCGGAGGCAAAGCCCGGCCGCCACGGGCAATCGTTACGATTGCCAGACGGAGCGGTCTGCATCCGCAAAATGGTGGTGGTGACTAGCAATCACTGTCCGCCAAATTATGGAGAGGTCTCAAGCCAGTCTTTCTGCAGCAGACAAACCGCTGTTGAAAGGCAGGCGTAGTTTGGTTTTGGGGGCCCATTGCGGGCCCCCTTGTGTTGGGGGAGGTGAGGGTACACTGGGGGGGGGGTACCCATAGTACACCCGACATTTCACTGCACCAAGTGGCAGGCACAGTGTAGTGCTTGCCATGTAGTGCAGTGAAATGCACAACATGCTCATTTTGACATCGCAGCGGTGCTCCTGTCAGCAGCCACTGACGTAATGTTAAGGGTGCGGAACAGGATCGCCGTGGTGACGGTCCCATCATGATAGGGTATGCAGGACCGCCGCATGCATGGTGGACAGTCCCTGTTTCAACCACCATGGCGGACGGAGCCAGTCCATCCACCATCGTAATGAGCCCCCTATGTTTGGAATGGTTCGTACATGTACAAGTAACACAAGAATATGTACTGGACTAATGTTGAATTAACAATAAAAAAGGGATGGCGCTCAAATGAGTCTACTCTGAAAAGGAACTGGGGATTTCTGACAGACTTTTGCTCATTTGAGGTTCATGTATGGATGCAAAAAACTATAAAAGGAGCCTTAAATACTAATGAATACAAAGAAGTTTTTTTTTGTCTGCGATTCAGCAAATTATTTTACTTTTTTTTACAAAAGTATGTGGCTTTACTGCTCTGATGGACTTTTCTTATTCTTGAGACTGAGGACCTGATTAGGATGGTGGTCCGACCGCCACCAACAGGCTGTCAATGGCTGTCCAACCACCATCCAGCATAGCGGTCTGACCGCCGCATTAGGATAAGGTCGGTTTTACTGCTGTGGTCGGATGGACCGACCAGCATGTCAGTTGGTCGGTTCGTAATTCCTACAATAGGGGCGGTGCTTGTGCAGGCACCAACGTAGCGATTGTGATATGTCTTTCAGACAGCCTTTGCATGGTGGTCCGACTGCCATGGAAAGGCTGTCAGAAAGCGTCCCCTGTTGGCCTCCGCTATGAGGCCTGGGGGTAACTGTGGAGCCTCCCCACCCCCAACATCCATGTGCCAGACACATGTGCTACGGCCCTTTTCTGGGCTGCAGCACGCGCAGCAATGGAAAAGCGTACCTTTCTGACCGCCCACATGGTGGTAGCATCTTAATTTGACAGCTGGAACTGCAGACTGGACAATTATAAACAGAAATGCAGTTTGGTGCACCTTTAGGGTTTAGTAAGCTTTATACCAATACATTTGGTTTACTTATATGCAATTTCTTTCTAAATATATTGTGTTTTGTAGCACAGTCATTATAATGTGGACAAATAAAATACATAAAGAATGAATAAACATTGAGTAGGATGAGATGGAGGGAAATGATGGACTACAGCCCAATATATTTTACACGAAGCTGTAAATTAACCTGACAGCTTGATATTGCTGAATTGGCATCCTTCCTTGAGCCCTTTACTGTGGTCCATAGGCACCATACGTAAGTACCAAACACTGAAATAGATGAACACTGGAATATAATTCACTTAAAAAGAACTGCCATTCTACCTGTTACAGAAGAAACCAACCCAAACATTACGAACGGACCAGGTAGCCTGATATGTACTTCAGACTAAATGTACCTTTTGCATTCCAGAACCGAATATTGAGCACAGTAACATACCCTGTGTATATACACATAGTCAGTCAATACATCTTTATTCGGCTTAAGCAGCCATAATAGAAAGCAAATCAAAATCATTCAATACATTAAAAACATCACATAAGAGATCCATAAATCTTGTAAATACATGGGGTAAAGTGCATTTCTAATAGGCTTAAAAACAACTAAGTAAACATCCATAATATCCCAAAATTCAGTGCCATAGCCTTCAAATAAACACACTTCCTACAATTCAGCATCGGAGAGCGCTTCCTAACACCAATTAGATTTTACAAAAAACATTATAACAGTATAAATTAGCCAACTGGACATGATTTTTAAAATACAAATCCTAAAAGACCAAGGTCATGCGGCTCTTTGTTAAAACAGTATCACCGGGACAACTCGATATGTTCTAATTCATATCTTTTCTTAAAGGCCAAATATACTTTTATGTAACTGGCTATTGCACTACAGATGTCGATGGTGGCCAATGATTGCAAATATTTAAAACGATCAAGATATGTACCAGGGTGAATTTTCTTTAAAAAAGGAGTTATAAATCTACTCCTTGCCGTTTTGTATAAAGTGCAAAATAAAATAAAGTGAAAAGTGCTTTGGCTTGTGAGGTTATCACATAGACAAAGAGAGAGGTCATTCGCCCAGTGACACTGTCGTGGAAAGGCAAAAAGTACACAGTATCTAACCAGAATCTAGTTAGATGAAACCTATAGTCTGCGAGTTAATAGTAAATGTTAAATAATATTGCAGCGGAGCAGGGGGCGAATGCATCGGCCGATTTCGCCTTGCTGAAAATAGTGCGCATTTCCCCTTGAAAGCAAAGCCTCTTTGATGATTACTTTGGCGTTCAGTGGGAGACCTTCAGGGTTATCATAAAAGTGGCCCAGGCCTATTTCATGATATTTCTCTTTCAAGAACTGATGCCATGGTATTTTAAGAGAGTTGGCCGATTTTGACAATCTTTTATGATTTCTTGTGAGAACATTAGTTCTTCAGAAAGCCAAATTTTCACCCATAATAAAAGAGGGGCACCAGCTATACGATCTGCCAACAGCTCTAGGCCTAATTCATCATGACATAAGCGGTTAGGGACACTATTGGGCATCATCATCAGCATTTTAGTAAATGTATTTTCCACAACTTGTAACCGACGTGTGTTGTGATGCCCCACACCCCTGTGCCATAGGTTGAAATCACGAGACATTTGGCTTTATAAAGAGTAAGAATTTCCCTCACAGGCTTGTGACCTAATTTAGCAGCGAACCTGAGGAGCCTGTAAGGATTGCAGGTTGGTTCCACAGGAGCGTCAGGAATCCGAAGAAAAGTCCGCAGCCTTCCCCTACGGCCTTCCGACTCTATCAAGCACTAGAGTACGAGAGACACGCCAGGGGAAAACAGGGAAACAAAACAAGGAAAGGTGGGGAGTGAAATGATGATGTTCAATGGTGATCTTCTAGATTCTATGTGTGATACATCAATTGATGAACTGGAAAACTGGTGGGCTGCAAATGAAGGCAAGTATGTAACAACAATCTGCACACTGAAAGAACACGTTAAGAAACCTATAAACAACAACAGCACATACCCCTGGTTACTATCTTGTAAAAGAACGTACATGTAGCGCCTCTATGAGAAACTTCATCAGGAGCTGTGGCAAAAATGACATAAGGGGTTAGCGAGTAGGTACAATACGTGGTAGTGACAGTACCGTGTGATTGATATCTTTCTCACTTTAATTATTTTGTAGAAGTTCTGAAGAACCCTTCACAAGCGAGTGGTCTAACAAGAATGGTATTTTTGACTCTTCTTATGATGACTTGACCCGCTATAAAAAAGAACATAACATCTATCACTCGTGAATGTGCACAACGTAAGACAAAATATAAAGCAGCGCAAAGAGCGCTGTTACCGTGATTCTTTGGCAGAGAGGCTGAAGTCCAAAATGGTCCACGCAAGGATAGCTCCAAACACAGGGCGGAGAAAACCAGGATAACCAATCCAGAAAGGGGAAATACGGAGGGCGGAAAAAATGGAAGGGGAACGAGCAATAGGGAAACCTAACTATTCTATCTAAGGGGAAAAAACGAAGGAAAGCAGGAAAACTCAAAGCTGAGCCCAGCCGGATGGCAGAGCTAAGCCCGGCCGCCGGGCGGAACTCAACGGAGCTAAGCCCGGCCGCCGGGCGGAACTCAAGGGAAGGTGAAAGGGAAGGCTCCTGCAGAGTGTTGAGCCCAGCCGGATGGCGGAGCAATGCCCGGCCACCGGGCGGGACTCCAAGGAAAGCAGGAAGTGGTTCACGGCGAAAGTCGTGAAGCGGCAGCACTCGTGCAAAAATGCACCAAAGGGACGCCTGGAAAACAACAGCGTGTAAGCACAGGAACTCCAGGCTAAAACGGAAGTCAGGCACAGGAAACTAGGACGGATGCGGAAACGAGGGGAGCTTGACGCAAGAACGTGAAGCGTCGCTCCTTGTTTCCCGTTGCTTTAAATAACATAATTCTTAAAGGGACAGTGTAGGGGAGTCCCGAGGCATGACAGAGCCCATCCACCACCATAGTCGTGTGATGGGCTCTCGCTGTCACAAGTGGGTCCCAGCTTAACTTATTGTTAAATAAATTACATAAGTACATACACATCTTGACCTTTTCTATTGTCTTGTCCCATTCTATCAAGAGACGACATAAAATCAATAAAAGTATCTAGGGAGTTCTGATGGCCATTTGGTGTTGTGGCCATTAGCACCGTATCGTCAGCGTAAGATAACAAGGGGACAGATTTGCTACCAATCTTAGGGAAATCCAGCCTTCTGTTTAATAGGACGGGCCTCCAGACCATTAGTGTAAATTAATAACAGAAAACAGACCCTCCAGCTTATCGCGATTTCGCGATTTGCAAAAAAATCGCGAAATCGCGCGATCTCTGCAAATGCCGCAATATTTGCCATAAAGCCCGCGAAATTTGCCGTTTCCGCCCGTCGCCCCCGTTTCCGCCTTAAAAGAAGGCGCGAGGCACCCATTTTCCCATTCCCATTCCCCCCAGGACATCAGGAGATTCATTTGCGGCGAGAGAAGACGGCGGCCGAGCGAAGGGAGAAGACCAGCACCACACCAAGAGGGGGAGAGAGCACGAAGCTGCAGCGACACGAAGACTCTTCCTCAGAGACCGAGACCGGGGCTCGGAGCAGGAGGAAAGCCGGCCGGCAAACAGAAGACAGGTAAGTCCGGTCCGTCCTACGCTGGTGGGGGCCCGCCGCACACATAGGGGAGAGCGCTGCCCTGGTGGGAGGGGGGCAGTGGAGATGTGGCCGACCAGCCCCCGGCCTGGGCTGCGTGTTTGTGGGAGAGCGCTGGCCGGGTGGGAGGGGGGCAGTGCAGGGAGTGCTAAAAGCGTAGGGAGTTTACATCCAACAGTGCCACAAACTGTGTAAAGCGCCTCGAGTTGTCACACACCTTCAAGCGCTTACCTCTTTCTCCTCTGTTCCTGCCTCAGCACATCTTGGCCTGCCCCCCGTTCAGCCTCAGGACAGACAGGCACAGTCCTCGCCCCTCAAGGCGTTATGCAGCTCTCTGTCCACACACACACACCACCGTGCGTGCTGCATCCACTGATATCCAAGAAGTACGGACCGGCGCACTCCTCTTCGTTGTGCTGTTTCTTGACACCCTGCCTGCCTCCCTGTGCCGTTTTTAATCTGCCCTCCAGTGCTGCTCTTCCCCTGCTTTGCCTCGTTCCCCTGATGGCGTGGCTGCACTGTGCTGCTCTGTCCTGGCTGGCTGCTGCACTCTCTGCCTGCTGCTGTGTGTGCCTCCTCTGCCGGCGCCTCGCTCTGTATGAGCCACAGTGGGTATCAGGGTTGCGAAGGGATTTTCTTGCCAGGGAAAGCTCTGAGCATTTGCAATCCCTGCCATGCTAGGAAAGATACCAAGAATATTTCTCTAATTTTACGTGTGGGAAATTTTGTATGCACCTGGGAAAATGTTTGCGGATTTTTTAAAGTTTATCTTTATTGGCTGAGCTCTTCTGTGCACACTGCCAGAAGAACACCATGGCCCGATCACAAAATAGCAAAAAATCCCGATTTGGGTAAAACTCCTTTTTGCGTTGTAAAGGCACTCCAGGGTCCAGGGGAGACACAAATATTGGGAGGAAAGAATGATGCGCTATTTGTGCACCCTGGTATACTCTACAATACCTGCTTGTTTTTCCCCATTCCAAACTGTACAGCCCCACATTGTGATGTATGTCATTCCATGATTTGTTGTAACTGTTCTCTATGCAGGGGATGGTGTTGGGGTGGGGGAGTGTGTGTGTGTGTGTGTGTGCGCGCGCGCACCCTGCTGCTGCCTGTGCTGTACCGGTTATGCAAGGGATGCTTGCACTGATGCTGCCTGTGCTATATCTGCTCTGTGTGTGAGGGAAGCTTGCACTGCTGCTGCCTGTGCTGTACCTGTTCCATGTGTGAGGGAAGCTTGCACTGCTGCTGTCTGTGCTGTATCTGCTCTGTGTGTGAGGGAAGCTTGCACTGCTGCTGCCTGTGCTGTACCTGTTCTGTGTGTGAGGGAAGCTTGCACTGCTGCTGTCTGTGCTGTATCTGCTCTGTGTTTGAGGGAAGCTTGCACTGCTGCTGCCTGTGCTGTACCTGTTCTGTGTGTGAGGGAAGCTTGCACTGCTGCTGTCTGTGCTGTATCTGCTCTGTGTGTGAGGGAAGCTTGCACTGCTGCTGTCTGTGCTGCATCTGTTCTGTGTGTGAGGGAAGCTTGCACTGCTGCTGTCTGTGCTGTATCTGCTCTGTGTGTGAGGGAAGCGTGCACTGCTGCTGTCTGTGCTGTATCTGTTCTGTGTGTGAGGGAAGCTTGCACTGCTGCTGTCTGTGCTGTATCTGCTCTGTGTGTGAGGGAAGCTTGCACTGCTGCTGTCTGTGCTGTATCTGTTCTGTGTGTGAGGGAAGCTTGCACTGCTGCTGTCTGTGCTGTATCTGCTCTGTGTGTGAGGGAAGCTTGCACTGCTGCTGTCTGTGCTGTATCTGCTCTGTGTGTGAGGGAAGCTTGCACTGCTGCTGCCTGTGCTGTATCTGCTCTGTGTGTGAGGGAAGCTTGCACTGCTGCTGTCTGTGCTGTATCTGTTCTGTGTGTGAGGGAAGCTTGCACTGCTGCTGCCTGTGCTGGACCTGCTCTGTGTGTGAGGGAAGCTTGCACTGCTGCTGCCTGTGCTGTACCTGTTCTGTCAGGGAAGCTTGCACTGCTGCTGCCTGTGCTGTATCTGCTCTGTGTGTGAGGGAAGCTTGCACTGCTGCTGTCTGTGCTGTATCTGCTCTGTGTGTGAGGGAAGCTTGCACTGCTGCTGTCTGTGCTGTATCTGCTCTGTGTGTGAGGGAAGCTTGCACTGCTGCTGCCTGTGCTGTACCTGCTCCGTGGGGGCAGAGCCTTTCTCTGGGGTCAAGAATGTAATCGTGCAGGTTTTCCTCTCTCCAGGATATTGTGACTCTTTCATAGCCTTTAAATTGCCACAGAATGCCTGGATAGCTTGATTCCAGTGCCATGGAGAGCACGGAACTCACGTCTGAGCATACCCGTCCCACTCGCTCAGAGACCTGTCTCTGCCTCCAGCATGCCTAGTCTGAAACCTGTGGGGGCCGGGGGGCCGTACATAGTTTTGTTTATGCTTGTTGTCACAGGGTTGACCACAGATGAATGCACTATTTTACCTGTGCAGGTTTTATCTGCATTCTCCACCACTTGGAAAGTCTTGTCCTGAATCTTGACCCTTTTTCATGATTTTTTACTTGCGCTGTACTTCAGTTTCAAAAGCCATTTGGCCCAGCTGCCGCAGCGCTCTGGTAAGTTTGGTGTCCTGGGCACCTGGTGAGTATCCTAACTCTTTACTTGTGTTCTTTTGCAGAGCATCACTGGGAAGAATCTGCTGTTGCAAGAGCCAGAATTGGGTCAGCTGCCGCAGCGCACTGGTAAGTTTGGGGTTGTGGGCACCTCTGGGGAATTTCATAATTGTTTGTTTTGGTTCTGGGGAATTGTTGTGTTCTCTGGACTGTACTGCATTTTTTTCCTGAATCTTGACCCTTTGGCCAGATTTTTTACTGTCACTGCACTCAAGTTTTGTCCTGAATCTTGACCCTTTGGCCTGATTTTTTACTGTCACTGCACTCAAGTTTTGTCCTGAATCTTGACCCTTTGGCCAGATTTTTTACTGTCACTGTTACTGATTTTTTTGTCCTGAATCCTGACCCTTTGGCCAGATTTTTTACTGTCACTGTTACTGATTTTTTTGTCCTGAATCCTGACCCTTTGGCATTAATTTTTACTTGCCATTGGGCCAGGTGCCGCTGTGCACTGGTAAGTTTGGGGTTGTGGGCACCTGGTGAGTTTCCTAACTCTTTACTTGTGTTCTTTTGCAGAGCATCACTGGGAAGAATCTGCTGTTGCAAGAGCCAGAATTGGGTCAGCTGCCGCAGCGCACTGGTAAGTTTGGGGTTGTGGGCACCTCTGGGGAATTTCATAATTGTTTGTTTTGGTTCTGGGGAATTGTTGTGTTCTCTGGACTGTACTGCATTTTTTTCCTGAATCTTGACCCTTTGGCCAGATTTTTTACTGTCACTGATTTTTTTGTCCTGATTCCTGACCCTTTGGCATCAATTTTTACCTGCCATTGGGCCAGGTGCCGCTGCCCACTGGTAAGTTTGGGGTTGTGGGCACCTGGTGAGTTTCCTAACTCTTTACTTGGTTTCTTTTACAGAGCATCACAGGGGAGAATCCGCTGTTGCAAGAGCCAGAATTGGGTCAGCTGCCGCAGCGCACTGGTAAGTTTGGGGTTGTGGGCACCTCTGGGGAATTTCATAATTGTTTGTTTTGGTTTGGGGCAATGGGGAATTTCATATTTGTTTATTTTGGGGCAATTCTTTCACTTTCTTTGCACGTGGCTTTGACATTTTACATTTTCAGGCACTTGGAGCTTTTCAACAATTTGCATGGCTTTTTCCCCCTGCGCTTTTCTCTCTGTCTGTTTGCTCAACACCGTTCGGGGACTGGCATTTACCATTGCAGTTATGGCCCAACACGTTTGTCACTTTACTTGTGCTTCAGGGTTGCATGCATTTCTTATCGTTGAGCATCAGCGCTTTATGAACTTTCCATTCAACAATTGCCTTTCCCCCCTTCCCTATCTTTGTAGGTGAGGTAACTGACAGCGCCACAACAGCGAGATCTTCTGTCTTACGAGGGAGCACCAAGCCACCACAAGAAAAGCAGAATGGATAAGTTTGTGCTGCACCCTGCAAAGGGTGTGAAGCACAGATCACATCTGCCCACCCAGATAACCACAGCAGACCGGGCCAGAGACTACAGCACCGTGATGCACGCTGACGGTGGGGTGCTGTTTTGCAGTGTGTGCAATGTGGCGGTGGACCACATCCGGAAACACACTGTGGATATGCATGTGCGGTCCCAAAAACATTTGAAGCACTGTTCAGATGATCCTGACCTTCAATCGTCTCCAAAACGTGCACGGCAGATGACAGTGAACTCGCTATTCACAAAGAGTACAGCTGCCGGTGCCGCAAACCATGAAATGATAAGTGAGTGGGTTAACGTCTGCACTGCGTTGAACATTCCGCTCAGCAAAACCGACCACCCTGTGTTGCGCAAGTTCCTACACGAGCGAGTACGGAATGGTGGAGCGATACCTGGGAGTCATCAGCTGCAAGAACGTTATCTCCCTGAGAGATATACAAGTGCCAAGAACGAGCTGAAAGAGCTATTGAAAGATCAGAAGATCAGCGTTATCTTTGACGAAACACCAGATGTCGAAGGGCGGTGTGTTTTGAATGTGCTAGTTGCAGTAGTCTCTCCGCAGGGTGCCCGTCAGATCCATACCTACCTGGTGGACACAGTCTTCCTATCCCAGTGCAACCATGGGACTGTTGCGCAAGCTGTTGTAAAGGTGCTCACAGAGTACAGCATAGACTTCCAGAACGTTGTTTCCTTCAACACTGACAATGCGGCATACATGCTCAAGGCATTCAACACAGTGTTGAGGAATCTGTACCCAAACTCCATCCACATCACCTGCTTGGCACACATCATGAATCTTGTTGGAGAGTCATTTAGGAAGCCTTTTGTGGAGCTGAATGCTTTCCTGCTGTACTTCTCCCGCATCTTTTATATGGCTGGCAGCAGAAAGAGAAGATATCTGCACCATCTTGCAGAGAACCATGGGATGAAGGCACGGGTGGCACCTGACCCTTGCAGTACCCGCTGGAATTCTTGGTTCGCAGCAGTCCAGTACCACTGCAAGCACTTTGAGGCCTATGCTGGGTTTGTGGAGTCAGAGATGCAACTCAGCAAGTCTCCCCCACATTCCCTTGAAAATCTACAGAAGATTTTTAACACCGACCAAAGGGAGTGCATTAAAGTCCAATTGGACATTGTGGCAGAAAAATGCCAAAGCATTTTAAACCTGATGGAGCTATTCCAGAGTCAGACACCAGTGACCATGAAGGTATACGATTATTTGGAGGACCTCCACATGAACTTAACCAACAATTCAGTCCTCACTGTGGAGTCATAGAGCCGTTTGTACAGACCACTGCAGGGGCAAAATTAAGCCTGGCACAGAAAAAAAAAATTACAGCCCAGCTTAATGAAGCTTTTGAACATTCACTAGAAAAGGTGGCCAAATACATGGGGGAGGCCCAGCCAGGCATACAATTCTTGAAACAAGTGCGCCTCTTCAACCCTGCGCGACTCAGCATCCTGCCTAATGAGAAGAGTGCCTATTCAGCAATCCCTGGTTTCAGCGAAGTTCCCGATCAGGAGCTTCGCCTCTACTTTGACAATGTAGGGCCAGAAGCAGTGCAGGCGTCTGTTTCTGGACTTATTGACACCGACCTCTTTTGGCGTGGGCTGGCTGACCGCCTTCCAGCTCTTTCCCAACTTGCAGCTGTGTATAAGGACTGCGTCACAAGCTCTGCAGATGCTGAAAGGAGCAACAGTATATACAAAATTATTTTCTCTTCCAGACGACGGTCCCTTTCAGAGCAATCAATCCGGGCATTATTGTTTTTACACTACAACCAGCAGCACAATACTGGTCTTGATTTGGAGTGCTCGGAAGAACTTACCGTACGTGGCCAAGACTAACATGCCTTTTAACTAAATCAAATGGGCTGAATTGTAAATAAACAAAATGTACATAGCTCCATGTTGTCAAATAACTCAAACAGTAAGATATCCGTGTTTGGTGTTGCAAAAACCACAAAATAAAATGCCGCTAAATTTCCATTTTTGTGCCGCTAAATTTTCATTTTTGTGCCGCTAAATTTGCCTATCCATGCCGCTATATCCTGGGGGGTCTGAGAAAAGGAGCTAAAATACACCCTTGTTGGACGCCCTCTGGTGAAGCGATCTGCTCCGTTTTTTACCCTTGAGTGCCATATCTTATGGAAACTGTGGTATTAAAGTGTAATCTATGAATAAGCGACAGCAGGGCTTGTTCCACTCCCAAGCTTTCCAGCATATCCCACAGTTTCTCTCTATTAACAGTGTCGAAGGCACTAGACAAATCCTTGAAGGCCAGGTGGATTGAACCCTTCCTGGCCTTCACGTATTTGTTAATAATTCGGGACAGGATTAGGCATTGTTCAGTCATACCAAGCCCCTTCCTGAAACCATACTGCGTATTGGATATCACTCCTATTGTTACTGCCCATGTCTCCAGCCATGCGAGAAGAAGTCTACCCAGTATCTTGGCTGTGGCCACGTTGGGATTATTTTTAAAAAGGTCAAGGGGGACTCCGTCAGGTCCTGGGGCTTTCAGGCGGGACCCAGGGCTAATGCCTCCTTCACCTCCATTACTGTGACGGACCTACTAAATTTTGTAGCTGCCACTAGACCTACAGGCAGGTTCCTTGAGTGTTCCGCCACCATTTTATTTTTAGGATTAAAGAGACCATTCAAATGGGAAAACCAATATCACTGAATCCATCTGCCTGACTTCTTCCAAAAATAATGGGCGATTTAGGATTTCCCAAAATTGTTTTGTATCTCTTAGGTCTCCTGCTCTCTCTAGGTCTTCCCATGCTAGGCTTCTTAATTCAGCTTTTCTCCCCTCAGTTATTATTTTATAGTTATGCCTTGCTAATCTGATTTGCTCACTGTTACAGGGCCAGGCTTGGAGCGCCCTTTTTAGTTCTTTATGGGCCCTAGAACAATCGGGGTTAAACCACTGTGCCTCCTGAGGATCTCTAGGCTTAGAGCACCTTGTCAGCCTTGCAGCTACCTCAACACATAGTGAGCCAAAATCTTTGACAACATCCTCAGGGGGTGAGTCTGAGTTTAGACACCCCAACATTAAATAGGGATGGCTTTTTACAATATCGCCCTCAAATTCAAGGGGATCGATCTTGCCCCTGTTCAAACCGATACCCTTGTTGCGATGGAACTTGATCGGGCGATTAACGACCTCTCCTACTTGAGTCTTTAATTCAAGGGAGACGATAGGGGGGTTGTTGTTCGCTTAGGCAATGGGGTTCCACCACAAAATCCAAGATACATTTTAAAAAGTGTCTAGATATTAACATAAAATCAATAAATGTTAAATGTTAAATGTCATATACTTGTAAAGCGCACAGCTGCCCCAGCAAAGGGGCGTCCCGGCGCTGTATACCGCTGGGGAACCCGTCCTGGCTTTCCCTGTGGGATGGTCCCTACTGGGAATCCCCAAGGTGGAGCCAGGCATCCCCGGCGTTGATGGGGCCGTTGTGGAGATTAGGCAAGCTAACGCCCAGAGTTGCCGTGTGGGACCCCAGGTTAGAGTAGGCACCGAGGCGAGAATTGTCGAGTCCGCTGACCCTGGTCCACGACCCTGCCGCATCGGGAATTGAACCCTGGTCCCGGGCCGACTTCTGCTCCCGGGTCTGCCGCCTCTAACCAGTGAGCCACACCACTCCACTAATATCAATCAATCAATCAGGTCATTTATAGAGCGCACTACTCACCCGTAGGGTCTCAAGGCGCTGGGTAGGGGGGGGGGGTGCCGTTACTGCTCGAACAGCCAGGTCTTGAGCTTCTTCCTGAAGGAGAGGTGGTCTTGGGTCAGGCGTAGGTCGGTCGGGAGTGAGTTCCAGGTCTTGGCGGCCAGCTAGCCCTTCCACATCCAACGTAAGTGGAGGAATGCAGTGAGAAATCCTTGGCCCAACAGTTAATAAGGCCTAGATCGTTCCTTATCAGGACAGAATTTAGTGCTTCTCCCTGTTTTGACTGGGTAAAATGGGGTAGGGGCTGTCCCTCCGTATCTTCCATTCCACACACACGTTAATAACTGTGCTTACACAGTGTACAGTTAAAGTCCCCTACCCAGACAATACATAGTGGCTGCCACTTCCCAGTGATTTGCGCGAGCTCATATTGAAGGGTCTCGATGGCCATACCATTGAGTGGGTAAAAGATATTATGGTACCAATGGATCAAAAGTATTTTGGTTTTACTTAAATTATCAATCCTAATCAGTTGGTACCAGGGTGATGAACTTATGCTAGTAACCTTTAGAGATCCATATTTTATGGAGATGAAAACTGCAATACCACCCTTGGCCCTCCCTGCAGCAGAGGGTAATGCAGGTACACAAAAGGAGCGATAACCATCCAGGAATATGTCGTCTCTCAACCAGGTTTCCTGGAGGCAAATGAGGTCAAAGCCTCTAATGTAACCTAGCCACTCCTCATTCCCTAACTTCGCACAAAGGCCTGCAATATTCCTTGAGATGATTTTGAAACGGAGGTAGATTTCCCATGATTATTTGGGCCCTAACTCTGACAATGGGGGGGATGGGATATGTGACACCCTAAGGGCTCAAACCCTATACCTGCGGTTTCTGCCACCTCCGACGGTCTGCCTAAATTGTGGCCAGCTTGTACGATTCCCTCCTCCTCAGGATCCTCTTTGAGATAAAATGACTGTCAATCGATGTCCGCAAGACTTGAAAGGAGTGAGTAGGCACTGATTACTGCGAATAAGTAGAAGTTCTTGGACCTTAGCTGGAAGGCGTTTTAGGCTGATTGCTACCTCTAATGGGTGAGTAGAAAAATCCCAGGGGGTAGACCTTTATGGGGTCATTCGACACTGCTGCATCATTAAGGGACCTCAGAAGAAAATGCACTATCCTCGGGTCCCTAAAATTAAGGACCACATAATCTCCCATAACTGACTTTATCATACGGCCCACCCAGCTCACTCGCCCAGCCATAATGATGTTATCTATCAGGTTTGCCTGGAGCAGTAATTTATTATGCCACCAGTGAGCTGATTTATTGATAAGGCTTAGACAATTTTCTTGGCAGCCTAGCTGGAGATGGACGACTCCAGTGAGTACCAGGGTATAGGGGGTACAATCTGGTGGTAGGTTCAAAATAACTTTCACCCTCCCTATCTATAGATGTAATGCCTGGGCAGTCGAGGTTTGGGGTGTGGAGTGGAGCATGAAGCGAATGTCGTTGACTGGGCCCAACTGGGAGGTCACAGTTGCCAAAATTTGAGGCTCCTTGCGTGACCGTACGTTTTTGACTAGAGGGAGACTGTTACACAAGGAGACCCTTCGCAAATATTCGCCATATGCTCTATTAAGAGTGCCACACAAGGAGCTTCTTGTATGGTCAATGTGCTTTGGGGGGGTAATCCTAGCATTTGGTATAGCCGCTGTGCTACTCTGATTAGTGTCCTCTGCCTTCTGCAAGGTCTGAGCCGATGACATATTTAATTCTCGAAGTACCAGGGCGAGCTGATCATTGATACGATCTAAGTGATCCACAATAGGTGCCAATGCCTCAGTTTACTAATTTCAATTAGAGGAATATCCACCCCCTCAAGAGCAATCTCTTCGCCCGGTCCCTTTCTAGTCCTACCTCCTGGTAGCGGGTCTTGTCTGATTGTTTATGTTACAGGCAAATGGTCCTTTGGGTTGGCTCCTAACCCTGCCCCCTCCGTTCTCTTCCTCCTTCCACCTCCTGCTTGCAGGGGACTGTTCTCCTCTAGACTATGGTTGACATCTTTCAAATTTGGCCTATCTTTTGCAGGGATCTCATCCTTGTGCTTTATTACCACAACAGACGAGAGTGATACAGCTGAATGAAAAGAGTGGAGGCAGCACCAGGGATGGCGTCAAAATAGCCAATATGTTCTAATCAGATGTCTTTATTCTTCTTTAGGTTAAAACAACAGCCAACTCGTTTCGTTCCTTTCATAGGAACTTCGTCAGGGCTGTCCGGAGTTTGTTCAATGTGCCATTTCTTCTCTAGTTTCCGGCAGGCTTGCTTGGAGGCTAGGAGTTCTGGGGTGAACCAGCTTGCCCTCTTGCTGGTGTCTCTGTGGGGGGTTTCTTCAGCGGGGCAAGGGTGTTGGCGCAGTCCTCGATCCAGCGTCTGAGGCTGTGGCAGCGTCGTCGTCGGTGTTGGAGGGTTCGGTGGGTGGGCTGAGGGCGAGGTTTGTGTGTAGTTGGTCTTCTGTGATTTTGCTTTAGCAGCGGCAGGGGATCTGTTGGGTGCGGTGTTGTCTGGTGGGTTTCTGGAAGACGAAGTGGATGCAGCAGTGGTCCGTCCAGAGGAGTTCGGTGGTGTGGCTGACGGAGACGTGTGAGCTTGAGGAGAAGACGGGGTCGAGCGTGTGGCCGGCGGAGTGGGTGGGCGTTGTGAAGAGTTGCTTCAGTCCGAGGTTGGTGAGGGTATCGATCAGGGTTGTAGAGTTGTTGTCGTTCTCAAGGTGAAAGTTCAGGTCTCCGAGGAGGATGTAGTCGGGGGAGGTCAGGGCGTGGGTGCTGATCCAGTCGGCGATGGAGTCGTTGAACTGGGGGCGGGGTCCCGGCGGTCAGTAGACAAGGGTGCCTCTGAGGGTGGAGTGTCTGTGTGGATCTGGAAATGCATGTGTTTGGCAGTGCTGAGCGTGTCGTCGGTGCTAGTTGAGACCCTGATGCTGTTCTTGTGGACGATGGCGATTCCTCCTCCGACTCCATTGGTGCAGTCTCTGCGGGTGATCTTGTAGCCGTCTGGGATGGCTATGGCGATGTCGGGTGCGGAGGAGTCGTTAAACCAGATCTCTGTCAGGAAGGCGACATCCGGGGATGTTGTGTCGAGCAGGTCCCAGAGCTCGACGGCATGCTTGCGGGCAGAGCAGGTGTTCAGTAGTATTCATCGGAGGTGGTTGGGGTCTTTCTTGGCGGGTGGTTCGTCGGCTCTGAGGCTGGTGTAGCTGCAGTTCTGGCAGGTGAAGGGGTCTTGTGTGCGTTTGAGGCTGGCCTTGAAGCAGGTGTGGCTTTGTCCGGAGTTGAGAGCGTGCAGAGTGCTGGCGTCGTAGTGGCGGCGGTCGTCCTTGCGGGTGCGGGGGTCAGGGGTTCTGGCGCTGGACGCGGTCTAGGCGCGGGCAGGCGCAGACTGGCTTGCCTTAGGCGCGCCAGCGGCCGGCATATATGGGGAGGTGGGAGGGAGGAGCAGCCGGGAGGCCGGGTCAGCGAATGGGCAGTGGGCAGTCAGGGGCGGGGTCGCAGGGGACGCAGCGGCGAGGGCGGTGAGGGACAACGAAGGTAATGTTAGGAAAAAGGGGCACAAAATAGAGGGAAAGACGAGTGGCACAGAAGACAAAAGGGTACAAAAAATGAGTGGAACAGAAGGTAAAAGGGGCACAGAAACGAGGGAAAAACGAGTGGCACAGAGGGCAGAAGGGCACAAAAAATGAGTGGAACAGAAGGCAAAAAGGGCACAAAAACGAGGGAAAAACAAGTGGCACAGAAGGCAGACGGGCACAAAAAACGAGTGGCACAGAAGGCAAAAAGGGCACAGAAATACCGGAAAAACGAGTGGCACAGAGGCAGAACAGAGAAATACAGGGGCAGCTAAGAACAGAAGGCAGAACGGGCAGAGAGGCGCAGGGTAGTGAGGGGAAAAGAAGGGAAAACCGGGCAGAGACACGGGGGCAGCGAGGGGTGCAGAAGATAAAGACCGGGCAGAGAGAGCACTGGGACAGCGAGGGGAACAGAGGGAAGAAAAAAAAGCGGCACGGACCACGTACAGGCAGTGGGGAAAGACAGACAACAGCAGTCACAGACACAACAATGAAAATACAGGCAATACAATAAAAGCAATAAAGCGGAGGATGAACAAACCTACCTACGGCGTACCACTGGCCACCAGGAATGAGGCGCAGGGTGTAGCCTGCGGGTGGTGGAGGGCCTCGAACTTCCTCAGCGGCGGCAGCTGGGGCAGGGAGACACAGGGGGTGCTGTGTGGAGGGGGAGCGACCTACCTGGTGGGGTCAAGGGTCGGCTGAAGGCGGTTACAGAGGATCAATCAATCATTGCATTTGTAAAGCGCACTACTCACCCGTACTGGTCTCAAGGCGCGGGGGGGGGGTCAGTGCTCAAAGAGCCAGGTCTTGAGCTGCCTTCTGAAGGAGAGGTGGTCCTGTGTGGCGCGGAGGTGGCTGGGTAGAGAGTTCCAGGTCTTCGCTGCCAGGTAGGAGAAGGACCTGCCTCCGGCGGTGGCTCTGCGGATTCGAGGCACAGCTGCCAGGGATTGTCCGGTTGAACGTAGGGTGCGAGGGGGAATGTAGAAGGAGATGCGGTGGTTGATGAGTTTAGGTCCGAGGTTGTGGAGGGCTTTGTGTGCGTGGGTGAGGAGTCTGAAGGTGATCCTCTTGCTGACTGGGAGCCAGTGGAGTTTCTTCAGGTGTACGGAGATGTGGTGGTGGCGAGGAATATTCAGGATGAGACGTGCGGCTGCGTTCTGGATTCGTTGAAGTTTCTTCTGTAGTTTGATGGTGATGCCGGCGTACAGAGTGTTTCCATAGTCCAAACGGCTGGCGACGAGGGCGTGGGTGACGGTTTTTCTTGTGTCGGTGGGGATCCAGCGGAAGATCTTGCGGAGCATGCGGAGGGTGTTGAAGCATGCTGAGGTCACCGCGTTGACCTGTCTGGTCATGGAGAGGGATGAGTCCAGGAGGAAGCCGAGGTTGCGGGCGTGGTCGGGGGGTGCTTCCTAGTGCGGGGGGCCACCAGGAGGCGTCCCAGGCGGTGGGTGTAGGGCCGAGGATTAGGACCTCCGTCTTATCGGTGTTGAGTTTGAGCCGGCTGTCTGTCATCCAGTCCGCTACTTCCTTCATGCCTTCGTGCAGTCTGGTTCTTGCTGAGGTGGGGTTGTTGGTGAGGGAGAGGATGAGCTGGGTGTCGTCCGCGTAGGATATGAGGTTGAGTTCGTGTTTGCGTGCGATGTTCGCCAGGGGGGGACATGTAGATGTTGAAGAGGGTGGGGCTGAGGGAGGAACCTTGGGGGACGCCGCAGATGACCTCAGTAGCTGTGGATCTGAAGGGGGGGGAGGCGGACTCTCTGTGTTCTTCCGGAGAGGAAGGAGATGATCCATTCCAGGGCCTTGCCTCGGATGCCGGTGTTGTTGAGGCGACATATCAGGGTACAGTGGCATACCGTGTCGAAGGCTGCGGAGAGGTCCAGGAGTATGAGGGCCACGGTCTCTCCTTTGTCAGTCAGGGCTCTGATGTCGTCCGTGGCTGCGATGAGGGCGGTTTCGGTGCTGTGGTTGGCTCTGAAGCCGAATTGAGAGGGGTCGAGTGAGTCGTTAGTATCCAGGGCGGTGGTGAGATGAGTGTTGACGATCTTCTCAATCACTTTGGCGGGGAACGGGAGGAGCGAGATGGGCCGGAAGTTTTTGAGGTCGGTGGGGTCAGCTGTTGGTTTCTTTAGGAGGGCGTTGAGTTTGGCGTGTTTCCAATTCTCCGGGAAGGTGGCTGTGGTGAAAGATGCGTTGATGATGTCACGGAGGTGGGGTGCGATGACGTTGTTGGCTTTATTGAAGATGTGGTGCGGGCAGGGGTCGGATGGTGATCCTGAATGGATGGAGTTCATGATGCGGGTGGTTTCCACGGTGGTGGTTGGGTTCCAGGTGTGGACGGCGGTGTTGTCGGTGGCGAGTTCCGGTGGGGGGTTCGTGTTGGTTGTGGTGAGGCTGTTGTAGATGTAGGTGACCTTGTGGAGGAAGAAGGCTGCGAGGGAGTCGCAGAGATCCTGTGATGGGGGGATGGTGTTGCTTTCGGCGTCGGGGTTGGAGAGTTCTTTGACGATGCCGAATAGTTCCTTGCTGTTGTGGGCGTTGTTGTCGAGTCTGTTTTTGAAGGCTGATTTTCTTGCGGCGCGGAGGAGTTGGTGGTGTTTGCGGGTGGCGTTTTTGAGAGCAGACATGCTCTCGTCGGTCTGATTGAGGCGCCAGGACTTCTCGAGGGTGCGACATTCTTTTTTTGAGTCCTTGAGGGTGGGGGTGAACCAGGAGTTTTTCTTGTGGTTGTTTTTGTTTGTTTGGGTTTTCAGGGGGGCTAGGAGGTTGGCGCAGTCGGAGATCGAGTTCGTGAGGTTGCTGGCGGCTTCGTTGGGGTCTGTAGTGCAGGCGGGGGGGTTCTGGGAGAGGGCTGAAGCGAGTTGTTCGGTGGTGATTCGATTCCACTGTCTTCTCGGTGGTTGTTGAGCATGGTGGTGTACGGTGGTCTTCTTGAAGCTGAAGTGGACACAGCTGTGGTCCGTCCAGGAGAGTTCGGTGGTGTGACTGAAAGAGATGTGTTTGCTGGAGGAGAAGATGGGGTCGAGCGTGTGTCCGGCGTAGTGGGTGGGGGTGTTGACCAGCTGTTTGAGTCCGAGGTTGGCGAGGTTGTCCAATATGGTGGTGGTGTTGTTGTCGGCGTGGTTCTCCAGGTGGAAGTTGAGGTCTCCTAGGAGGATGAAGTCGGAGGAGGGGAGTGCGTATGGGCTGATGAAGTCTGCGATGTCTTCGCTGAACTTTGTGCGTGGTCCTGGTGGTCTGTATATGAGGGTGCCTCTGAGGGTGGTCTTGGGGCTGCTGTGGATTAGGAAGTGGAGGTGTTCGGCGTCGGGGAGTGTGTTGTCGGCGTTGGTCGAGATGCGGAGGGAGCTCTTGTGGACGATGGCGATGCCTCCTCCGGTGTGGTTAGTACGGTCTTTTCTGATGATTTTGTAGCCGTTGGGGATGGCTATGGCGATGTCGGGTGCCAAGGAGGGGTTCATCCAGGTCTCGGTGAGGAAGGCGATGTCCGGGTTGTGGAGTCGATGAGGTTCCACAATTCGATGGCGTGCCTGTGGACGGATCTGGTGTTAATCAGGATGCATTCGAGGTTGTTTCCGGGGGAGTTTTTCTTGTGGGGTGCGTTGGGTGTTCGTAGGCAGGTGAAACGGCAGTTGCGGCAGGAAAAAGGTCCGTGGGCTCGTCTTGGGGTGGCGCGGCAGCAACCCGGTGCGTGGCCGTGGTTGAGGGCGGTGAGGGTGGCGGTGTCGTAGGTCAGGCGGGGCGGGTGGGGGTCGTGGGGGCCAGGGGTCCTGGCGCTTGGCGCGGACGGGCTTGTCTTAGGCGCGCCTGCGGTGCGCCAGCGGCGCGGCCGCCATTTAAGGGGTAGCTAGGGGAGGAGGGGTCAGCTGGGAGGTGGGCGGCGGGAGGGTAGGCGGGGAAAAGAGAGATTATGGAAAAAAACGGCGGGAAAAGAGCGGCGGAGGGGGCAAAATGGTGAACGGGGACCTGTAAAGAGGAAAGAAGATGAAATGGGGACCTGTGGGAAAAAAAGGAGTAAAGGGGAAAAGGGGAAAAAAAAGGAACAAGCTCAAAAAGCGGCAAGTGTGAAAAAGAGCGAAAGGGGGGACCTGTGGGGAGCAAGAGGGAGAGAAAGAGACACGGTTAGGAGCGTAGACAACAGAGATGGCAGTGGTGAAAAAACGAACGGCTGAGACAGCGGTAAGTGCGGAAAAAAAGCGATGGGGGACCTGTGGGGAGCAAAGAGGAGAGAAAGACAGTCACTGGAGGGTAGAGGGCATGAGAGCACTGGTGGCGCTGCACGAGGCATGGGGAGCGACTTACCCTTGGGTCAAGGGTCGCTCCCTATGTCCCTGCCGCTCTTCGCTGCACTGCACTAGCTTCCTCCTCCGCTTGTGTGCCCCACCTGAAGCACTCTTGTGGCCCCACTATCGCTCAGAGGTTTAGATTCAGGACCGGGATCCATGATCGAGATTTAAATCCGGGACCGGGTCAGCTGCAGTATGGTGGTAGAGCGGTTCGCTACTTACGCATTGCTCGCTGCTGGCTGCTCCCAGCTCTACACACATACAAAGATGCATGCAACAGCAAGTAATTAACGTGGACACAAGTGAATAAAATTGATTATATTAATAAGACAAATGATAGAGTGCTTTGAGTCGCCTACGCATATCTAACTTTCCACTTGTGGTTGGGGTACATCCAAATAAAATGTTTAGAATATAATGCATTTAGAACAATGATCCAAGCTTTAAAAGGTAACCACACTGCATGAACTTGATATAATTTGATCACCACAGAGGTGCCATCTCTAAACGTGTATCAGGAAGGACGTGTATACTCGGGTGCTGCAAGAACAAGGCTCTTTGATCAAACTGCTGCCGGCTTCAAAGCCTCATGTACACTCTAGATTAGCTGCCACAGGACATACACCCAAATAGTGTAACCTGAAGTGAATGGCTATCACTTTGTAATACATAGGATTCAGCAATCCCTGTATAACTGCAGCCCTAATTTCTTTATAACCAGCAACTTGTGACGCATTCAGTCACCAATTATAGATAAAAGTTGTTAGAACTCAACTGTAATAAGTTATTACAGTCTAATACAACGTCTGCTGCCAGGACCAGTAGCTGAGGTGAAAGACAGGTCAGGTCACGGAACAGCTGTTTAAAGCAACAAAAATGAAACGTTGATTTTCTTTCTTCTGTCCCATTTGTCTAGCTTACAGTGGCTAAGCAGAAATAACCTCATTATTTTTTGCATTCCTTTGAGAATTTTGGAAAAGTAAGAATCTCTCTTCATGTTTCTACACATTCTGAGTTACTGCAGCTTTTATGTTTTTAAATGACACACTGAACTGCTTTCTATTTTTTTTTTTTGCAACATATATCTAACAGGTTTTTGATGTGTTTAATTTTGCACTAGAGGTTCTATTTTTATTCTTCATTATTGCAAACATGCTCTCTCTTTCTGAAAGAGCTACGCGCCAAGGTTTTTACTGGTTTGTGAGAAAGGTGATAGTGTAACCATGTATTATATTGGTTGAGTACCCCCTGCCGTACATTATAAGGCTATAGTAAGTCACCTTGGAGTTCCATAACCTTATAAAGGAACTTCGTCTTCACCTCATTCATCTAAATGGCTATGGAACTCCCCAGTGACTTGCAATATCCTTATAATGTAGGGCAGGGGATAGTTTATCCCTTATATAACATTCAATATTTTCTTGCACTACGGAAATAGCTGTCCACAAACTTTTGTGCCTACCTCAGGAAGAAAAGACTTTTGGTACTGGTGCTTAGCAATGCCAATGAGTTACAGTTTTTATTCATTCTTATTAGTCATGGATAATAACAAGGCCACTTTTAATGAAAAGATGCCACAGTTGAGAGTCTGTTGGGCTCCTCTTCTGAATGTTCAACTTCTGAGTGTCTCCACCTCTCCCACAATGTCAAATTCTCCCTAATTTCTGTCTCTTGCCAATGTGTCCGGTTACTTGCCAAATGCGGTGTAGTTAGTCAAGAGAATTCGTTTAGCTGAATGCCTAACTTCTATTTGCTTTTCTATACTGTACCAAAATCCTCCTGTAGCTTCCACATTGGTTTTATCTAGCCAAATTAAGCAGCCGCCTTCTGGCAGAGTAAAACCCCTGCCCCCTTAAAATCTACAAACAGAAAATACGAAAAAGTTTGCCATCAGCTACACAAAGCGACTAACGACGAGTAAGAGAACGAGACACATTACAGCACAAAACACCACCCTACATTGTTTCTTGATTTTTAATTGAAATGAGTGGAAAGCAGAGCACCACTTACTTGAAAGTACAGTCGTGAGGAAAATGTAATCCGAGAAAGAGATCAGTCCGCATTCTCCAAGTGTGAAGAATATACTGTCTTCATCGGCAAACTTCTCTTTCTCTTGTGACAGCTTCTATTTATTACCCAAAGTAAAAAAAAAAATATGACAATAAATTATTTGATTACGTCTATTAAAATAGCCCAACAAGGAAACGGATTCAAATCATGATTTATAAAGTTGTATGCATTTATATTTTCAGTCTTTAAAACTTCCGGATGAGGGTAATGCAACAAATTAGCCTTCTGCAGAACTGAGAGTTCTTGTAACGAACAATGGCAAGGCCAATAGGTCTGGCTGCCATCATTTTGGCTTTGTCAATGCTATGTTTGTTGTGGTCTTTTTAAAACGTTATTTTAAGGGGAGCTGCCGGGCCCTCAAGAACAGTATATAAAAGCAAAAATATTTGTTTGGTCTCAAAAATCACAACATTGCCACAGCAGTACCTTGCACTGAAGGGACTACTATGTGTGTGAATGGGCACCTAGTGAAAGGGCAGAATGTCATCACTTACAGAGAAGTAAGCCCATGGCTGAAGTGTGCTGACCCACTACTGCATGCTGAACTGGATGGAATAAAAATGTGAATGACGGTAACATACCAATGAAAGAAGGGCGCCTGCTAAAAGCACCTATGAGCATGTATGTTATACACTTCATTTTAGTAAAATCAAAAGGACTTTTTCTAACGCTAGAGCTAAAAAGGGATCAAGCACTAAAATAAAAATCAGGGAACAGAACTTCGGTATGGACTAATCCAATACTCACAAAAATGCATTTTTCTACAGTGGTTTAAGTGAACTACAACTTTACTTTGGATGCACCCTGCTCACTTTAAAAGGAAAGAACCTGTTTTTACACTTTTCTTTTTAGTTACCGATCCAACCCAAATCATTTACTAAACAGAAGAAAAAAACAGCTGTGTCATTTGTAGGCACAAGCATGCTTGTGGCAGGCACCTACAAAATGACGCTGGTAGCCCCATCAAGACCTTTTATTATTTTTGTTTAGTTTTAGCTACGCGTGGCTAAACTCCATTGGCATGGCCAATAGGTTACAAAGGTGATCCCTATTGTCTTTGCCAATGCTTATTTTGCTTTGCTTCTAGGGATTTTATTTCATTCTCTAAACAGTTCATCTTTTAGGTATTTTTTAGGATGGTTTTGGGGTATACGATTAGCATATAGGAGAGACTGACTATTGTTCAATTATAGATTGACAAACGTTTAATTCCCCAAATTGCAGTTTCTTCTTCCATGTCAAACTTTCTTCAAGACAAAAAAAAAAGAAATGTATCTAACACCAGTCCTCCTTAAGCTTTAAAGACCGAAATGAATGCATAACTGAGTTAGTTCATATTTGAACTTTTCATTGAAAGGTTATTGTTTGAAACCCGTATCTAAAGAGCCCTCCACACAAAGTACATTGGTAGAAGGAACAGTGTAACAAAAATAAACAAAAAGTTTTCTTGCAAAAAAAACAAAAAGAAAAAAGGAACCATCGCATCATGCAAGCTGAGCGGATACTTCAAGCACGATCACCGCAGGCAAAAGACCGGTAGAGTAATATAGGAAACAGAATAACAAAAACACCACCACATCAGGAAGGTCCAGCTACAGAAGTACTTATCCCCAATGGTTACCTCTGTCTAGCGTCGATTCCATCATATACAAGATAAAGGGAGAAAAAGTGGTTAAGCAATTGCACAAACAAAAGCAACTCTGTATCAGCACTTTATTGTGTTAACTTGAGCACTACGCACACCACAGCATTTTACATGCTACATATCACATGGAAAAGTGAAAGACATCAATTATCCGGCTCTTGGCTTCTGCCACGTTTAATACACTTTTAACGGAAATCTGGGAATTGAGATCTGTGAACAACGAAGTGCTTTAAAACAGATTGATCTGCATCAAAAGTCAGGCTCAAAAGCTGTGCAGAATAAAGAACTCGTATAGATCTACCAACTTGTAAGAAGTTCTAAATTAACTTAATTTACCCCATTGGCCATTTTTAACTCACATTTTCACCAACTTTAAGTGTTTACCCGTTTAAAAAATGTCACTAAATTTTTTTATAGAGTATTTCCGCTCGTAGCTCTCGTTCATAAGAAAAAACGTAAATCTGTTGCTAAAGTATACTGTCTGTACGCAGGCATTACCAAATAAATTAAATTCACATACTGAATTAGGGAACTTTTATTAATTCCCAGTTTTAATAGTGGCTTTGTCTACAAATACACCAGTGTACCTTTGAGTACTATTTTTTTTTCCAGCAAGTATTCCCACCACCCGACCTTCCTTCCGTTTATCCCTTCAGTATTATGGAAAGACTGACCTTCCTATTCATAAATATGCACAGCTCCATCCCACTGCATGTGACTTGAAGGTGCACAGGGAAAATATGCCCCGCCTTCAACATGGAATATTACACACCCAAATAAAACCTAACACTTTGGTTTCCATCCAAAACATCCTTTACTTTTAAAAACAGTTGGAATTGCACCCCCACTGCCGACGCCCATTTTCCCTGTATGCAAATTTAACACTGGGTCCGTCTGCCCTAAGCTTGAATTAATTCAGTTTTAGAAGTATGTTGAAACAGGAATGGGTACTGTTTTAATCAGGAGGTGCAGTTTTAAACATGTCGTTTGTAAGCGCTTTTTAGGTCGAGCCTAGGGCAGGGTGCAGCGCTGCTTTAGGAGTGACCTTTAGAAATCGGTCAGCTCTTTTCAAGCACTCGTGCTTGCATTCACCTTGCGGGAGCGAGCAGCGGTGCGCAGGGTCCATCTGTTTTTCATTAGCGTGGTCACGTGTGCTTGCTGACATTCCTCTACTCTCGCTCTCACCCTCGCCCTCCCTTGTTTTAAAGGTGACCATGCGTGCAGCTGGCAGCACTTTGTGGACTCAGGACTCGCGGCGCAAGGTATTTATGGAAACTTACACTCATTGGGCATTTGTGTGTTGGTGATTTTAATTCTACGGAAAGACAAGCTGTTCTGCAGTTATCGCCTTTTGTTTCCAGTGCAGCGGTTTGTGTTCTTCAGTGTATCTAATCCTACCAACAAATTTGTATTGTAGTGCCTCCATCTGTGTGTGTGTGTGTGTGTGTGTGTGTGTGTGTATGCGTTACAGTTCTCAACATGCAAATGGACAAACTTTGCAGCTGGATTGCCCTGCTCTAGTTGTGTGTGTTCCTTTTTGTGCTTCGTGGTGTGTTTCTATTATCAAGCTTGCTATCCGATGCTTGTGTCAGCCGTGCATACCTCTAGTTGTGTGCGTCGTCACAGTTTATATCTGAAAGGGGACACATGTTGCGCATGAAGCACACACCTCTGATTGAGTATATTTCTTAGCGCATGTGTGTTTTTCTCCTCTCCCACATTAGTAAGCCAAGGTCTTCACTGAATGTTCATTCTGCCACACATTAGAAGCATTATTTTTTTAATTAGCGCTGAGCATCAACATCGGCGGATGGATCTACCAAGTCCTGGCAGACTCCTGAAGGTGGACATAAAAAACGGGTACATTGAGGGAAATGAAAGCAGACGCAACCACAGAAATGCTACCTTTACATTTTCTCGTGTTTTTTCATCAGACGATCCTTGCGCGAAGGCAAAGCTTTTAATGTCCACACTTAGACATGTTTACAGAGATAAGCTGCATTATGGGAGGAACGATGCATGCCACGACAAAAGTCTCCTCAAACTGTTTTTCAATTCACATGGAGAGCATGCAATTTTTCGCTACCTGCTGAGTGAGTCGTCAAGATTTACAGTTAGGTTCATACACTATAATGACGTGCCGTCACTCTCCATGTTTGCAATGCGCAGAATTTGCCCCTCTGGTGGTTCAGTCAGGGAGCAGGGTGGGTCTATTGTAGCTGCATTACACATGAGCAGTAGCTGCTATCTTTGTTCGGGCTAAATAAAAAATTCCCCTCACCATAGCTGCTATTTTGAGATTGGGGAATAAAATGGATGGAGCAGACAACACTAATGTTGTGGTATGCCCATCTAATATGATTGGTGGTTGGGTTGGTTTTGTTTCCCGTAGCATTCATGTTATAATTCGGCATCATATCAGCGTGAGGGTTCTAATGTGGCTGGTGTTTTAATACAATGTGTCCACAGATTACATGTTGGTTGAATATACATATTGACTTTCAGCCATGCTGAACAGAAGCCCTGTAGCTTGCTATTCAGCATAGCTAAAAGACATTGACAAGGCCAATAGCTCTCTGATTGCCGCGACCTAGTGTCTTTGCCAATGCTTGTGTTGTCTTGCACTAGGTATCTGGATCAGTATTTTGGAGCAATGGTCCTCACTTTTGTGAATTACTACTAAATATCAGAATGATTTTTTTTTCATTTTGTCCCACACATGCCACTAACAGTTTTAATAAAGAGCTGTAAACGGGGAGTGTGTTGTCCATTATATAAGTTCCTGGACTTTTGATTGACAGATGAGCAGGCTTGACATCTGCAGATGATTTTTGGGGTATTCCCCTTGTTAAGCACTGAGCTCAGGTACTGCAGTGTTGCCACTTTATATTCACATCAGAGTGGCTGTCCTTAAAATTGAGACGTGCCTGGAAGATATGCATACTCACCCCCACTAAAACCCAAGTCATCAACACACTTAGGGCTGTTTGTAGAGGAGGGTCGCCCTTTTCAACTACCTTTTAAGTGGTTCAGCCATGGGGTTTATTTTGAAGTCACTGTTAGAGCACTTTAACAACAGCCTTCCTGTACCTACCTCCCTATCACCAGTAACAATTGGGCACTGTTAGTAAACCAAACAATGTTCTGAATGCCTAAAAAGCAACTCACATGAAATGTGACCGGCTGCTGAATGTACTTTCTAATGTTTGTAACCTTGCAGCTTGTGTGCTGCATGGCTAAACACTTATAAGATCCCACAGGAGAGACCTAATGGCTATGCCAATGCTTGTTATTTAGTAGCATCAGATCCCCAGACATTCCACTAAGCACCTAAGAACATTAAAAACTGCGAGTTTAATTAAATTAGTCGCAGCTTTGAGACAATGCAAAAATCATATTTTTGTCGAAATTGTAACCGACTAAAAGAAGACCCATGTTTTGCTGACCCAAAGTGGCACCCGTTTGACCAAGGAATGTTGGCAACTTACTTGTGTGATCTGAACAGAAAGCAAGATATTTCAACTAAGTTGACAGGCACGGTTTCAGTTTGAAGCAAGACACCAGTAGTTGTCTTGCTAATGAAAGCTTCCCCATTAAAGTGGCTTCTTATTTCTTTCAACTTTGTATTTCATGCATGCTGCCTTGCAAAACCCACCAGGCAAGCACTGGCAAAGGCACAGATTTTGACATTTTAGACGAGACGCTTCCATATTGAGTGGGAAGTTTGCGAGGGGTTTTATAGGAAGGTGAGTTGGCAAATGAGTGAACTATTGAACGGATAAGTGAGGGCATACATGGAGTCATAAATAAGTGACTGTGCATGTAAAATTAAAGAGTGAGAGCGAGAATGGATAACTTGCAGAATATATAGGTGAATGGTTACATAAGAAAGTCAAAGGAATGATACAAGCAAATTAAGCACATTTTACTCATCCAAGCCTCATATAACAGTCCTTAGTGAAGTGAAAAAATGCCCCAAACCACAAATTTAGAGCCAGTGCAAGCATCATACCACAACTGTGCGCCACTGTGCCAAAATGACCAAAATATAGAAAGAATAAAGCATGATGCCAGAGCAAGAATTACACAGGAAGTAGGAACCGTTGTGACAAGAGGGACTTCAATAGGCCAGGACTTATGCCCCATTAGACTAGTGTTTAGACTACACAGGAATGGGCACCATCTTTGCAAACCTGTCCACAATATTCCAAGGATGGCCAACATTATGCATGATCAGAAATACCTATATTCTGTTTTGAACACTTTCTTACTTATCCTTACTGCATCTAGTACTAAGTCAATAAAAAATGTACATTTGCCACATGACTTTGTAACATGTACTTTATCATCAGTGCTTGAAAGCAGCAAGTGCACTATGTTCCCAGTAACTTTGCTTATGACAGTGATCAGCACTCAATGGAATCCGCCACATAAGAGCTTCTTGTTTAAGGGTGTTCAAGAACGGAATCGCCTTTCCCATACCCTTAGAGGTGGAAAGAAGACTGCCAAAGATAAAAAAAAATGCAATGTACAAACAAAGGTCTTGAAGTACATTCCTACTAAGGACAGGGAGGCAGACACCACAGAAAGGAATCTGCATGTAGATGGAGTATCCACCAGGGACAATATTACAGAAGGTAGGTAACTGATTCTTCTAATGGATACTTCTACCAAAAGATACCTCACCTTTTTAATCAATATCAAAAGAAAAACTCCAGGAGGAGGTCCTGGAGCGGAACATAAAAACTGTGCTAATTGGACACATGAAGGTGATCAGCCCTACAAGTCTAAGTAAGAAACAACGGCATGCAATAAGGAACTGTAACCCTGCATAGCAATCCAGTGAATACTTGTGCTAGTAATACAAACAACAGGAAGAACTGGTGTCATGCAGTAAATCAGCTGGTGACACCAAAATCCAAAATATCATAGAAGGCAGTAATGTTTGTACAAGAGGGGTGGTCCCCTCTGATGAATTCACATTTCTAGGTCGAGCCTGATCAGCGCATGCACTGCGAGGCATGCTGTATTGGAGTAAGGTCCTCCCACTCTCTGCCCAGATTTTTCATTGGCTTGTGTCATTGTCCACTGAAAGCTGTGGCTGTTCATTGGTCAAAAGGCTTAGTAGTCCCTCCCTAGTACAACCATGTCTCATTTTGTAACCTCCCATTGTGACAACCCCTGTTACGTGTGTTTTTGTTGCTCGGTAGGCTTTAAATATATCCTCCAAGCACTATTTTCTCAAATAGCTTTGTCCTGCCGGCTGTTGCAGGCAGGACACGCTCTCTTCTAATAAAGAACAATGTATTTTATTAATCTGTTTTAAAAACAACACATAAATAAAAGGCATTGTCATTAACAATGCCAAAAGCTTAAACTCTCATAAAGGCGAGACCTATTGCAATGCAAATGCTCGTTGATTATGGGAGTTGCAGCTTCTTGTGATGGCAGTAGCGGCTATTTAAGCAATTGAAAGGTGTGCAACTCTTCCCAGCTCAACTTCTACTTGTGTCATGAAATACATGAACATGTATTTTAAAATATCTTCCTAGAGTATCTCAGGCTCAAATATATTCCTGTGTGCCGAGTGGTTTATAGCCATTAGTTAGCATGTAGTTAGAAGAATGCCTTGCCACTGGCAGGAAGCCACCCCACTCTACATACTGCATTTGGCCAAGCAAAAGCAGGAGGTTGGCTCAGCATGGGCGCCAACCATTAGTTGTACAGAGCCTTCAGACATCTACAGAGGGAGGATGGCCACATGGGCCAGCACTCAACCGAGAGCAGGTGGCCAACCCAATTTTTCCCATGGCCTTCAGCTGTGCTCGGCTGGGGGTTGGCTGAAGGGTCTGGCCTCCGACCTTGCCCTGCGCCAAAACCTACCGCGGACATCCTTCAGACATCTGCAGCTTGAGCTTGATCACAGGCCAGGCCTCTTCACCGAAATGTGACCAATCCGACACTGTACAAGGCCTCAGGCTTACAGGTTGGCCGCAGGGTCTAGACACAGGACAGGCCTTGTGTACGACCTGCACTTTTTCTGTTCTTTCCCCCTCATTTCAAGCTCCCCCTTGACTCTCCCATAAATATAAGAGTAAACAAACCAATGAGTACCAAAAGTCAAAGTTATGATGGCTAAAAAGCTAAGATTGACGAAAGGTTCCATATTACATGAGGCGCTTGGAGTTGTTGCATGGTTACATGCAACAGCTCTATGCAAAGTGTCAGCCTCCCGCTATTAAATGTGATAATTAAAATGCAAATACCGAACATAGAAACTCTCAGGTTGGCTTCATGTGCTGGGCAGTTCGATCATAATGAAAATTCCTGTTTTTACCTGAACAATATAGTTGTATCAGCTTTGACGTACAGCTATTAGTAATCTGCAGGATTCTATTGGTTCATTAAAAAAAAATATATATATATTTTTTCTGTGGATCATTTAACTGAAGTAAAAACTAATTATAGTTAGCAGGGGGCACCATGGGAAAAAGGCCATTGGTGCGCCATAAAAGGAGAAGAAAGACAGGAGAAGAAAAACAGGGGAAGAGAAACACGAGGGCAAAGAAAAGTGTATGAAGAGAGAAAGAGAACTGAAAGAGAGAGAAAGAGAAACAAAAGAGATAAAGTGAGTGAAGGGGCGAGAGTAAAAGACAGCAAGGGGAGAAAAACAGTGGGAGGGGGAAGTGAAGCGAGAAGGAAAAGATAAGGGGAGAGAAAAAAAGAGAAAGGTGGAGACCAAAGGCTCAGAGCCCGTCCTCTGTGCTAAGGCCAGGAGGTTGCACTACAGTTACTAGGGCAGATTAATTCTGGCCCGCACCTCAGCCTCCTCTTTTGTCCTTTTAATCCTCTCAGAAAAGGAAGGAGAAGACTGGCCCCTGCAAATGGGCTGACACATGATAGATTTATTCCCAAAGGAGCGGCGCCCCTGGTTACTGATAAGGGCGCACCAGGACGCCGTGGCGCACAGTTTGGAAACCACTGCTTTAAAGAAACAGGGGACCCTAACTAAAAACAAGCATTGGCATAGCCATTAGGTCTCGCTTTTGGGACCTTATAATTATTTATTTATGAAGCACAACATCCTTGGTGCAACAATATCAACTGTTGCATAGCTAAACACTTATAAGGTCCCAAAAGCGAGACCTATTGGCTATGCCAATGCTTGTTTGCTGTTGGTGGTACTGCAGGACTTCCACGGAACCAACTGTCCACAAATACCTATTTTTCTGTTTTAGAATAATGGAATGTCTTTAGACATGTATGTTTCCCAAAACAAACTATTCCATTTTTTCATTACGTCAAAAGAATGTGTTCCTTTTGCAATCTCTGCTTATTATACACCTATCTTTGACGTTTGAACATGCTCAACAAGATTCAAAGATGTAAGAATACTAAACATGATTTAGTATTCTTACATCTTTGAATCTTGTTGCGGCATATGAGACTACAAATTAATAGTGTGCTACATATGACTATTAAATAACATTGAGACGTGGGGTTTCATGCAAGATGATAAAGTTCTATTCACACTGACGTTATCGATGCAGAGCCACTTCAACCATATTTTGCGCTTGTGTGGTCCACAAAAAACACCTATCAATGCTGCAGCAAACCAATAGCTTAGTGACGTTCACCAGAGTTAAACATTGGGGGTGCGCATGACTGACTTAACCCCCTGATGAAGAATGAGAGCTCGGGAGAGTTGTATGTAGCTATTCTCCACTGATAGTAAAGGAGCAGCCTGCCCACATCGGAATCTTGACTACAACTACCACCTATGTTCTAACTGGTTGTACTTTTTAAGGACTCAATTGACAAAGCACATGAGCTACAGTATATAGAGGCATTGGGGCTGGGCCTAACAGTATGAATCTTTCGTTTGGATAGTACAAATTAAATAAATGGCGACTGGTTTATTTACTTTGGTGTGAAAAAGTATAAAGAGAGAATGCCCAATGGGAGCATTTCTATTAAGATGCTTTAACATCAATAATAAAATACTGAATGAGAAAACAAGAGAAGGTGGAGGGGCCTCCAAAATGAAAGATAGACCAGTTCTTTTCCAAGGTTATCTGCTTAATGGCACAAAGGTTCAGAAACAAATTATAGCGAAAGAATGCAAATGAATGATGACTTGGGGTGGAAAGAAGAAAGCGGTGCAGGCGGCACAGTGGACTGTACTTAAGTATTTTATGTAGCATATTATTTTTAAAACATACGACAAAAAGATGAGATGCATATTTTGAAAATGTTCTCTCCAGCGTCAGTCATTATAAATTGTTGACATTTTGACCACCTTCGTCAGAGTTACGACAGGGTCATTTTCAGGACTGGAGGGTAAAGCTAATGGAAAGTGAACATTCAGCAACTTTGTAACACTATGAACAAAGACACAACGTTTTGGTTTTCAAAAATGGCTGGAGTAATTAGTGGTATGCCAATTCCACTAAAACCTGGTAAAAGGATACTTTAGAGCTACAAAGGCCACTCTGCTTGCAAGCAGAGTGGCGTTTGCAAGAATTCAGACACCTGTAGGAAATATTAAAAAGTCGCAGCAAATTACAAACTGAGACCATGAACAACAAGCATTGGCATTGCCAATAGGTCTCGCTTTTGGGACTTTATAAGTATTTAGTTATGCAGCACAATATCCTTGGTGCAACAACAACTATTGCATGGCCAAACACTTATAAGGTCCCAAAGGCAAGACCTATTGGCTATGCCAATGCTTGTTAATAATGCATGACGTACTGTAGATGGGAGCATAGGCACACAATATGGCACTAGCAATTTCCCTAAAGCACAAGGATGTGACGTAATAACCAGAGCTGCGGAGCAAGAAGCTAGAAAACCATGTTACAGTTATGCCGTTGGCTTACAGCCCTGTGAAATAGAGTATGTAATGTTAAGACCATATCTGCAACCCAACATTGTGTAATATACAGGCAGAGGGAAAATAATTACGAGCCGATTTAAGAAAGGAACCTGCACTAAATTTAAACTATGTAAGATAAGACCCATAGAGACGATTAACAGAGTTGTGGCAATAATTATTAAAGGCACACAGACTCCTAAAGTGGCCAAAATGCTGGGAGATAAATAGCAGCATCCGTAAAGCGGTGCACGCAAATTAAGTCTACCAAACCATGACCCTCACTCTGGTCTAAAACTGGCGCCAGAATGTAGTCACATATGGGGTATTACAGTACAGACTGTGTCGCATTTCTTTTGAAAAGAGTCATTTTGAATAGATGACCCAAAAGATTAGTATGGGAGTAAAGATTGCTGTGCTAGGGCTAACCGTGGCTCACTGACGGCTGTGAACTTTGGAAAAGGTGAGAATTTTGAAACAGGGACAAACAGTACAATAATGTTTATCCCTGGGTGTGAGGCAGTCCCACCATAAGCATGTTCATTTCTTGGAGATCTCGCCTAGCGCTCGCCAGTGTACCTTTGAAATTGACCTTCTCGTGCCTGACCCCACCAAATTCAGCGTGCACGAAAATGACTCTGCATGTCAGTGGCCGAGGCACAGACTGGCACACCTGACCTGACTCTCCTCAAGCCGCTTTACAAAAAAAAATGAAACCGGAAAATTGCGTCTCTGATTCCCAAGAGCTCATCTGTCGAATTCGCCTTCCCTGTATCATTTTTCAGATACTGAACGTTGCAACATTGGTTGGCCCTGGCAGGAAGGTCACCCCGCACAGAGACGTGTGCACCCACATGCAGCAGCCCCCCACTTGAAGAAGAGGTGTGCGTGTGGGGACTGTCCACCTGAGTTCCCACGTCCCTTCCACCCTGCTCTGAGTGTGATCGCAGCACCGACCAGCACCCCCTTCTACCTGCTTACCTTGGCGGCTGCATCAGCCTCTGCGGCCCTCTGGGGTGGGGGAGGGATGACCTCAGTGCAGAGGACCGGGGCTCAGAATTCCGTCCGGGGATGGCTGCATCCCTTTGCCATAGATATCCACCGAACGTCGGTCTGGGTGTGCGGGGCGTGCGGGGACTGCGCCGCCGACTCCCCTGCATGTCTACCGCAGACGCCGGCTGTGGTGCGAGGCAGGGTGCGAAAGGAGAGTGATTTGCCAGGCTCTGCTCCAGCAGACAGATAGCTGAGGAGACAGACAGCGCTCCCCTCACCCCCTGCCCCGCGCGCGGGAAAGCACGGGGTAAATACAGTAGCTGAGGGATACGGGGGGAGGGGGAGCAGAAGCACCGGGATACTTGCCTCGCCCTCCATTTTTTCAGAGCTTCTTCATGCTGAATGCTGACAGACGAGGTGGGGGAACTGAACTAGCATACAGCTTGTTGTGTGCGAGCTCGGCCAATGCTTACGAAAACAAGCATTGCACGCAGGCGCGTTCGAGGGGGGGTTGCGGCCGAGAGCAGGCAGCGTTTCACTTGTGGGAGCATGCGACCAAATGGCACTGAGCGCTCCCACAAGGAAATCCCCAAAACGTGCATGCGCTGCATTGAAAGCAATGCGACACGTGCACGTTTTTGCCTGGAAAGCTGAATCGATCTCAAGAGGTCTCTTTCCTATGCCGCGCAGGCGTGCTGTGTAGGCGAGACCTAAAAAAAAGGTATGAGAAATATATACCAGTTGCACACAACAGGTACATGGACACTGCACCAGGATACAAGACATTATGGTTTCACAATCACTCATCTGGGCATTCGAGCACAGAAGTGCAAAGGGAAACAAGCAGAGTTTTGTGATCTTTGCTTGCACAGCAAATAAAAAAAAAAAAACAGATTGAGTGTTACAGTATGGCATGCCCGACATCTCGCTCTAGTACGGTCGTGATAGTTCAGAAAACAACACATTTTTTGTAAATATTGGCTCAATAGTTTGTGGCATGCAACTGGAGGACAGTACTCTGTAGCAGTGGCGGCTCCTCTGTAGGGGCGTTTGAGCATTGCCGCAGTGCGAGAAGCAGAAACATAAAATGGTTAAAATTACCATTTTATGTTTCTGCTTCTCACACTGCGAGAAAGCAGAAGTGCCTGGTTGGGGGCATGAGGGTGGGTGGTCGTGCTCGAGTACAGGGCGGAGTGGCTTAACCACTGTTGAGGGTACTTACTGTTTGGTCGGCTCCCGGAGGCGACCAAACAGTCAGTACCCACAACAGTGGGTAAGCCACTCCCCCGCCCCCCCGCCCTGGAGCGCGACTGCCCACCCTCCCTTTTTTCCTATGTAGGAATAAATGGCGCGGCTGGGGCGCTCTCATCTGCGCCTCCAACCAATCGCAACGCTGTGATTGGCGAAGGCGGAGGGGGGAGTGGGAGGCTGCCTTTCCATAATGCCGGCCGCGACTGTAGCTCTGTATCTCCTTCCTTAGACACAAATACTAAGGGATTCTCTGCCCGGAGTCTGGCGGTCCCTAAGCAGGAAACCGCCTAAAAGAGCCAACAGCATCATCAACATTGTAACTGGGAGGAGGAGGAGGCGGCCGTTTGGTGGCTCAGTGACTCAGCACGACCCGCGAGGCTGCACCAGAGTTATGCAGGTGCCAAGCCCTGAACTCGCACTGCCTGCTCCTGCCTCGACCGAAGGGCATCTGGGGCCAGGCCCACTGTGGAGCTCCGAACGGGGGCTGCTTTCAGCAGCCTACACAGCTTCTGTGACTGCCCCTCAGGATGGTGGCTGCGAGACGGCCTTGAACTACAGCCGAGTGTAAGGATGAATCTCCTCCGACCCATTGCCATTGGGGAAGCGATGTAGTGGTTAGTGGGTGCCATTGAGAGATGGAGCAAGCCCCGAGTGCGGCAAGGGCCTCCCCCTGGGCCTTGTACGGTGACTTTTCTCCCACTATCTTTGCCGGGACTGGCAATGGCGGCATAACCGTGTGGGCAGTTGACACTGACGCTGCTGGAACCGCAGGCTGCGGTACTCAGAGGACAGCAGAACACTGTGCACCTCACTTCAGATTGTGACGCAGCTCACATTCGGCACCTGCCACCAAACCAGCACCGTCAGCAAAGCTGAAGAACTGGCTCCGGCTCGATAAAAACCCAAGGAGCCCTGATCAACCTTTGAAGGCGGTAGTAAGTGAGAGAGCAGTCCCCGTCAGCCACTAGGCAGGAGTAGCATAAAGGTACTGTGGATGAAGGTAACTGCAAAAGGTTTTGACGTGATGCAGAAGTTCACCTGTATGGTAAAACTGTCCACCTAAGAAGAATTTGTAGTCAAACAAAAAGAAGCCATGAATGACCACATTCCCCAGTAAAAAAAAAAACACCCTCATTCTGAGAGGCTTCTTTTAAACAATTAATGTATGCATGTTTCTGACACAGTCTTTGCTTGTAAATATGTGTGCGTGTGGGGGTGGGCCTCTGTCCTGTGTGCATGTGTGCCCACTGCCCTGGTGTGAACATATCGTGTGCATGAAGCGTGAATGGGCATTGGCTCCATTATAACAGATTATGTGCACGGACAGAGTGTGCTGTTAATGCACAGGAGGGCTGTTTATCCCATTGGGTTAATGTGCTTGGGGGTCCTTCATACAGGTGTGGGGTAGGGGCGATAGATAGAGGCAGTCAGTGTATCTTTCAAGTATAGGACCCCTGCAGTATATATAGGCTCTTCCTCCTCCACCTCTGAGGTATGGCGCTCTAAGGAATCTGATCTGAAGCCCTGTAAATTATTGTTTTTATAGGTGTGAAGACATACATTTTAAGCTGAAATGTTTTCTCCCGGTGAGTGTTTACTGCTGCCTTCTGTAGTGTGTAGAGTGATAGTAAACATAAATAATGCCATACAGTCTTGAAGAAGGGAAAGCTAGTCAGAACTGTCGATGGTGACATTTACATTTCAATCAACTGAATTGCCCTTCTGTGCTTTTTTATTTGGCAGTTATGTCCAGGGTTGATGGTGAAATTCATATTTGAAGCAAATTTGTCTAATGTGGATATTCAGATTGCTTATGTGAAACATTTCTATAGTTTCAGTGTACTGTACAATTTTCACACTATAGTAACTGTTGAACATATTTAGCGCAGTAAGATGTGGGGCAGTTTTAATAGGTTTAAAAAGTTCAGGACTACACATTCACAATTGCTTTATAAACCTTCATTTTTTCAAAATTGCTTTAAAATGCACCATTTGTCACTGTTTTCTTCAAAACTTTCTTGGAGGAGAACGCCCAAACACCCTTTCTGTTGGTTTTGCTTGCACGCTTCGTAAGCTCGAGACAGAACACTCATACCCAACTTTTACGCCCTACCACTTTCAAATGTCACCAGCCACCACTGGTCTGTAGAACAGAACCAGTGGCCTTCCACTGTGAAAGTCACAACCTTTAACATTCACAAAGAGAACTCTCAACATAGGTATTAAGAAACCTGGAAGGATTGTACACAAGACAGAACCAATGTGTCGCGCACCTATACACAAGACATGTCCAAAACACATTACTTATTACCTACGTTCGTGGATGGTTTTAAAAATAATTATGCATAATATCTTCTCCAACTCTTTTTTTAAGCAATCATGGAGGATTCGATTTCATATCAAATGATACACAGGTTAATTTGCAAATAATAGGCTTCTGTATATTTATCAACTAAGAGAAAATTTACCTTTGGCGATTTACAAATAAATTACTGCTTTATAACCTTGATCGACGTCTGGTATTAAACGTTAACAGATTGAATAGATGACATATATTTTAACAAAATGAATTCACGTTGACTTGACAACGTTTGAATGACTTTGGATTTCTCGCGCACAGCTGAGATCCCTAACATCTTAACTAGCTGATGAGGTAAGTTGTGCAATGTCTGTTGCACGGTTCTTGAATTAGGTGAGAATGCAGCAGTTTGTGTTAAAAACAAAGGGTAAGTGGAGCAACAAAGGAGGGAAAAAGTATTAATTTGTGCTTCAACAGTTTCTTTCAAATTTGACGCACCAAAGCATAACAAAGTCTATTAATCTTAAGCAAACATATCAGTTAAAGCAAACCTACAGAGCAACTCTAGAACATCTACATAGCAAACAATGCCCTGGATCTAACAAGACGACGAGATACCCCCGTTAACAGAGCACAGTCCATCTGTTGGCATGCACAATCAATGCTCGCTATGGCACAGCCAGCTCTGGCAGGCGGCTGCTTAACACAAGAGTCATTCTGCTAGGTGTGCATTTCCATGGGCAAGCTTTTCTCTTTTCAGTCCCAAATGACCAGCTGTCACATAGGTGAACTGGGGGCTAGACACATTATAGCGATTGCACCTACAGGTTGAAACCAACCTGTCAAAGCCAAATTACAATGAAATACCAGTGGATGCTCTTATTCTGAAACAGCCATTTAATGTATTTATCAAAGGATGGCTGGATTCATGTGAAATAATTTATATAGAGTAAGTACATATGAGGAATCCTAAGACAGATTTGGGGAAGATTTACTGAAAGGCATCTGTACTATTATAAGACTTCTTTAACGAGAGAAAGAACCTATTATGTCAGCCTACACTATTTATTGAACAATAATAACAAACCTTAGAAGCATAGGGTTAAAATTAGGCATAAAGGCTTTCTTTTACAGGACTCTACTAACTCCAGTGGACCAGGCATTAATGCCCGGTGCATTTCAGCAGACATTCCTTGTGACACTGGCTAACTGTTTCCCAAGCACATTCTCTTTAAATAGAACAAAGAATCCATGGTCCAGGTTGGATTAGTGCACCTCATGCATTGAAAAAACTAGAGGGTACTAGAGTTTGGGCATTACATAAATTAGTAGAATTGCTGCTTGTAAAGCATAACTAGCGTCCAAGGCATGGCGCTGCTACTAAGTTACAGAGAGATAAACTGTATATCAACAAAACGAATGAGTTCAAGACATGCTAGAGGCGAGGTGGTCATCAATTTTAGGCATACAAAGAGAGAGAGTGTTCCGGAAAGAGAGGAAGCGATAAAGGAGAAGACGTCCCTCATGTTGAGATGTTTTAATACTGTGAAAAGACAGAAGGAGGAGAAGGAACCAGAGCAGTTGCATAGGCGTGTGTCTTGAGAGTATACAGGGCAAAAGCATAGGACTGATTTCATAATCAGTCCTTTGGGCTAAGCAGCGTGTCTCATGCTGAATCCATACACTGACTGGCAAATAATACAGCCTACAGCCAGCTTCGGAGACCTTATCAAATTTCCTGAATTGTATCAAAAGTAGTGCTGTCTTATCGTGCACACCTTGAAGCATGCAGATGTCGGATTCTGGGAGACCTAGAGAACAAAGCATTTCAATAGCTCAACACAGAGATGATAGAAGAATTAACATCAGAGGATCAAAGCAGAAACACATTTTAAAAAAAGGGATTTTCGTCAAGATCTTCATTTGAAAGTAGTAGGATGAAACAACAGCACTAATCTGATTGGCAAGTGATATTAGAATCCTTGCCAGCCAAAGGCCAAAGTTCTTTACCTTGTCTACAGGAATGGACACATCACGCATGCAGTAAGGTGAACATTCAACTTACCAAAGATAATACTTTACTAAGAGCTTAGATCCTCTTTTATGGTCTGGGTTGACAGTGCAGCTGTTGCCAGACAATTAAGTGAGCACCACCATGAGAAGGGCCTTTGCTGATGCGCCAGGAGGCAGGACTACATGTTTTGATTGAGCAGAATTTATGTGCTTCACAAAAAAAGTGCTTGCCCTCCACTAAGCAGTGATCACTTCGTTTATCAAGATGCCTGAGCTTGAATTTTCGTGGGCACATACTGCCATTGTACTGCTATTGAAATGTCTTAAGTAAATAGATAATTTATGGAGTTTTTCTATGGCAATACCACAGGTGGGAGAGGAGGCACTAATTAATGTACATGATTTTTTAGGTCTGGCTCGAGAGTGCAGTCATAAATCAGACCGATCGGCATTGGTAAGACCTGTTTGAAGTATTGAGACTGAGAAACGTTTCGATTCATCCAGGTTAGTGTGGCAGATAAACAATCCGACAACTCCTGAATCTCAGAGGCAGGATAACCTAATCAAGTGATCAGCTGGATGTCACTGGCACAGACAGAACTTTGAATTCAAAAGCTTTAATTGGTTTGGCAAGAGGGTAAATATAGATATTGACAATATTAGGAGAACAAACTGTTAGCGAAGGTAAATGAATGGGCGAGAACATGCACTTGTGCTCCCCGTGAAAGGACAAGGTCAGAAGCTGCCCAATGCTTTTATGGATGGCCTTCATCAAATCGTAGAAAATGAAGCCAGGCGGTCACAAAGTAACAGAGAAGGAGCAGTGGCTATCTTGACAGTGTACAGATTAGTGACATTGGAGACTACCTAAAAAGGGGCGCTTTATGAGTTTGTGGCCTGGGAAACAGAATTTAATATAAAAGGTATATTGGCAATGAAGAGTGGCAATTTGAAGATACTGAAACTTTGACAAAGGTCCAGCCATGAAGCTTTGGTAAAGGAGCTGTGCCAAATCGATCCCATTTGCCTGACCAGCAGCCTCTCTCTCACTCACTCTGATATAAACCACAGGTTGTTAACCTTGGAAGCTGTAGACTTGCCAGATCTGAATTGCAAAAGATGTTGGAAGAATTTGGTAGGATATAATTAAATGACTTAGAAGTGATTTATATGCTCTGGTTGAGTATTGAGTGTTTTTCTGATGAATAATAAACCCCAAAGACTTGGTTACAGGTTTGTTTTAAAGACAAACTGAAGTTCTTAGTCTTGTCTAGCTACCTTGGATGGCAGATAAAAAAATGTAGGGACCTGCGCTTATGCTTTGTCAACAGTGCTAGACCCCGGAGAGCCTTGCTGGATAGAGGGATTCGGCTTTCTGTTCCCTGAGCCTGTGTATGTTACGGCTGGCTATATGTGCAAGAGCAGAAACACCTCTGAAGCAGTCTTAGGTGACTAGTGGTAAGGCCATCCCAAGCACGTAATGCGAGAATGTTTTGTTTCCATTTGTTAACTGGGCAGTACGGAATCTTGGGACCAAGAGAGCTATGGAGCTGCAATAGTACTTCAGATAATTTGATGGTGCAAATCTGAAACAGTACTACTGGCAATATAAGTTAAGCATTAGCTTGAACTCTAATGAATCCAAATCCTATCTCCGGCCAGCGTAATCTGTCTGGGAAGCATATTGCTGGGGAAATGTGAAAAAAATATGTAATTTCAATTCTGCATCCTTGCAACAAAGTGCTGAAACTCCTAAGGAGAACATGCTCCTAAAACGTGTGACTTTTACTGCAATCTGTTCTTTAACACCTTACCAAAAGTTTAGTCAGACCAGATTGTTCCTGGGGTGGTTTGGCTCACAACGCATTTAACACAATTGGCGAGGGTCAAACCTTCCGAACACTGTGACCTATTAAACTCACATTATTTTCAGCTGGAACCCTGTGGTATAGACAGCAACTGAGCAAATGTGACATAGCAACCCTGGATCATGCAGAAAGTAAGAGGGAATCTCCACTCCTGGGCAGGTGAGAACAAATGGCCCGAAAAGACAGAAAGGCCATGTACATGAAGGTGGACGGGAGCTGCACATTTCCAATATTACAAAGCTTTCTTTGTCGACTGTGTGAAGTTATCAAATCCCTTTCCACGCAAGTAAGGAAGTCATTGCAACACTAGCATGGAGGGCTGTGGACAGAGATAGAAGAATTACACTAACAAACTCCTTTTTTGCATGTATAATCCCATGTGCAGATCATAACACCAAGTTAACAAGCAAAAAAACTTTAAGGACAATTCTGCTTTATTTAATGGCATTGGGCTGTTTAAATGCGTTTTGCTGATTGGTACAATTTAAAAGTGAATAATTACAAGTTATGTATTCCATAAATTATGGAAAAGGGACACCTATATCAGAAAGTGATCTGATCAACTGAACTGGTCTTTCTTTTCAAGTGCATAGTTCACAATGTTTTATGAAGAAAGCATTGCAAGTATTTTTTTTTTTAAACATGCTTCTTCAAAGTAATAGAGCGTTTAATCTGGGATATGCCCCTGAAGTCTTCTGGGACTGGAAAGGTTAATTAATATAGATATGGTCTCCATAGCACTACAAGTATTTATCACCCATAAATAAACTCCCTTCAAAAAGAAATGCAAGCATTAGAAAAGGTAATGAAAAGAGAAAGGCAAACAACTATCAAAGGCAAACTTTCCAAGTCCTCCAGGCAGCAATAACCAGACATGCAAAGGTGAGCCCCTGTTCAAAGGCAAGATTTAAAGTCTCTGGAAGGGACAGTGTCTACTTGAATCCTCCTCATTGTCGCCCACTTCCATATCCCATCACAATTGGTTGTTTTCAAATACAGTCTAGGACAACCTCATCTATTCTTTTAAAAATGCATCATTCGTATACTGACACTGTGGTTGTAGAAGAGATGGTGTCATGTGTATCCTCAAATGGTCATATCGAAATTAAATGTAAATGCATGGAGATCTGTTATGTGTGGGTGGGTATATCAGCCTTTTACAGATTCAAGTTATTACTATAAGAATAGCGTGAGCCAGTGATGTCCAGCATTGATCCTGGAGTTTGACCCACAGTGTATTATTTTGATATCCAATGTGTATGACATACATTTAGGTTTGTATGTATAAATGCATATCACGTAGATATGCAGGACTCTGCCACTTCTGAAACCCTTATGATGGGCACCACTGATGTGAGTTATAGGATCCAGGAACGAGAGTGAACTTCGCCTTTTAAACACACAAAGCCCTTAAATTGAGCTTGTGTGCAGCCTTTGTCAACAGAGGAGTTACAATTACACGTAAATCAAACCTTCTATCAAATTACACCTTTATATACAAGGCTCATTTAAAGATTGATTAGGGCACCCTCTTTTTATTCTTAACGAGGGGATTATTAGTTGGCACTGTCCCTTACATTTCAGTAATATATAAGATGCGGTCCGGGCACAAACCAGTCCAAAGCACATGCAAACTGTGTAAGTACCTGCCAGAAATCCTGATGGGAGGGAGAAGGTTAGAAAGAAGGAGGAAAATGGGGTAAGGTACGGTTACACCCCAAAAAATATAATAAGAAAAAAGAAAATCACTGAAATTAAATTTTCTACATTAATATACAACATTGGGTCAGAGAAACACCAATTTAATTTCAAAATATGAAAACAAAAAAAAATACATAAATAAATAAAACACCAGACCAAGGGAAAGAACAGGGCTTGATAGCAACAGTGACACTGGGCAGAGAAATAAATTGAAGAGAAGTTAGTTAGTATGCAATACGTGTACCAATATTTTCAATGTGTATAAAGTAAGTACAAGAGATCACCCAAAAAAAAAAGTTAGACAATCATTGTAGGTACAAATATAAGCATAACAACTATTTTTTCTAAAACACACACACATGTACGTACGTCACGTAACTATGTCCAGTACATAAGCCCCCACTTTTGGGGATGCAAGTCGAGTAGCCTTGTTAACACTACAACAATATTTTGACCTAGTTAGAAACATTAAAACAACACTGATCAGTTGATTTTGACTCTTCAAAATCTCACCATTTGTGTATAATAAACGGTTGCCGAATGCGAGTAGTTTACATAAAAAGGTTGTAAAATCAGTTAACTGTTAAGGTGAAAAAACAAACTCAACATGTACTGTACCAGCCTGTATTGAACATTGCATATATATTTTCTGACCTTACCATTATTAAATATTGAATACAACAAGCAACACTACATTAGGAGCTCCTCTGTTTTATAACACGTTGTACACAGTAGAACTATTGATCGTTACCTCTGTTATAATTTAAAACAGGTGAAAAGGGCCAAAAGCAACGGATAAAGGCACAAAAAAATGTATTGGTCATATGTAAGGCGCTGCATGCCACAAACAGACTCCTTCGGAGTTTGAAAATTGGAACAGAACAAGGATGTGGGGAGGAAAACAGAGGGGCAGCAGGCGGAAACAAGAACATCCGCAATGCCAAGCAGGACACATTCCAGATCAAGTTATAAAGATCCATAGTTGATCGTGTGAGGGGTGATTGCAACTAGTTAAGCTGGCAAGACTGCATCCCTTCAAGCCGAATAACTAGATGTATACAACCATCCTTCCAACATAGTGTAGGTGACCGCAACTCAGCTAGCCTTGCCAGTACCGTGGTCGGGCCGGTGGCAGGTGGCCACTCCTGGAATATATTACAAGTATAGAGGCACTTGAGGATACTGTGCACCAAGTATTTTAGTTCAAGAAAATACAGCATAACAGGAAAGCTGTACCCAATACCTTTGACTGGGGTCTTGCTCACAGAGAATTCATTATTCTACAACAGTTTTATAAAGTCGTTCCTTCATCATGAAGCCTGAGCATGCTGGGAGATGTAGTACCCGCCGTTCTCAGGGTGTGTGGAAATCTAAGTTTTCAAAAAGTAAATTTTAATGCTCAGTTACATGATCAGCTCTGTCCATTGGCTCTGATTATTATTCTAAGAAAAAGATGTGAGTGGATAATTTTCGATGCATACAATGTATGTAATTAATCTTTTATGGAAGTCATCATGAGGAGAACTTCAACATCCAAGAGACCAAGGACTGGCTTGGAGCATTCAAGGAGAGCATGTGGGGTGATCCTGCATGATCACGACCCACCCCACGTTAAACCTAGCTTTGTAATGGCACACATACCCCCTACTTCTAGTTTTTGCTCTTCATACAAAGTCTCAGGGTAATGTCATGATAGCTGTGGTCAGTTGCTACAATTTTTAGACAATGTGAAGCCCTTCACTAGCCCTAACAACTTATGTGCTATTACTCTATAAACCTGCAGTGTAGCCCACATTGAAATCCCAGGTTCCTAGCACTAGTGGTGGGTCCAGAGGCGGCTCCAGGTTTTGTGCATTCCACTTCTACCTGAAAACCCTACCATGTACCTAAACTTTGGCATCCCCTTTAATTGGCTTTAGAAACCAGTCACCACTAAAACACTGCCCATGGAGAGATCCAACTAGTCTAGATGTGCTCTATTACTCAGACTACTAACAAATGGAACCCTCATAGCCCTGTTAACTGGAGAACAAGACCTATGACCTTAGAAACCAGACAGTGACACAGTGAAAGTGTCACCACTGAATTTAGTGAGGTTCATGTTGATTTTGGGTGATGAGTTTTTGGAGGACTACTTTTTGGGACCGTTTTGCGAATTTACAGTCAATTAGGCTAAAAAAACACTGAATAGCTTCAAAAAGCACCCAGTGTCACAGAGAAAACAAGGTCATGCAGCATTAACACATCAAAGGAAGACACATGGGAAGGAGCTAGCAGGAAAGATCATATAGGGCTATAGTTGTAAAGTACACCCTTGTTGTGTTATTAGTGTGTAGTGTTATTAGTGCATCGCGCACGCACATGCGTGGACCGTATGTGTTTGTATATGCTTTATTAAGTCCCGCACATGGAGTGGTCACTGACCAGGGTTCGAATGGCATCGAGTCAGTTGACATCCGATCACCGGGGCAGGAGGTCGCTTTAGGTAGTGGGTGGTACCATTACAATAAATGACTTACACGCATGTAACCAAGCTGCCTTGATTATTTCAACCCTCATTCAGTTCAAAGCAAGAACTTGAGTGGTGACAAAAGCATACATCCAAACAGTCAATAGCATTAGATAAGACATGAATGGTCCACTTTGTCTGAGCCAAGATGTTATTGGCAAAGTCAATAGGTTAGTCAAAGAAAGCCAGTGGTTGAAAGGGGCAGTCTCACTGTCCAATATTATTTTGTTAACAATAGGTCTGTTAAATACTTTGCTGTCAAATGTCAGACCAAAAAATGCAGGCTTTCAGCTTCTTAAAACAGTGGTAATCATGAATGATTTTGAAATCAGAAAAAAAGTGAGCAAGTGTCTTTTTTTCAAGAAATATTATGAACTCAATCAATAAAACAGAATGTTTTTTGACATTATTTTAGGTACTCCAATAAAGAATTTGTACATAACAGACATCTGTCAAATAAAATTATTAGCTTTATAAGCTAAGCATCCAGTAATGAACAAGGATCTGGATCTAGATCTACCTACTGGATCATGTTGGTCCTATACCAAATACGTTGAGGCCTGCAGCACCCTTATTAACATAATCACAGAGAAATTCAGAATGTCAACTCAGATTTTGGTCCTTCTCCCCCCCACCCCACCCCACCCTACCGCTAAGAAGGAATTAAAGCTTGCACTATTGTGCTACAAATGCTCCGAATTTCCACCTTATATAATTGGAAATGAGGGCTGCACAGATATTTAATGCGGGTTGGCATATCTAAATTGGTATCAACACAAAATCGAGTGACTGTCCCTGAGAAAAAAGCAGAGACGAAATCCCATAAAGAGACACTTCCGTAAAAAAACGGATGGAAAATAATGCAAGTTGATGATGAACATAAATGTCTACCTTTCAGTGATTGAACTTTAGACTATGTTCTGCAACTGATGCCATGACCGTCATGAAACACGGCACATAATACCGTCCATGAATGATACAGACACCTGCCATTGGTGGCTGTAATTCTCATACTCCACATAAAGGTTAAATAACAATAACTCTGCAGTGAGACGGGACTTGTGTGAACTGGATTTGCAAGATGTTAAGCAGACACAGTTGCTTAACGAGTGCACGTAGAGGCAGGGTAAACCCTTAATCTCAAATGTGGAAGAAATCATCAATGTGAAAGGTCTCAACCTAAGAGTTGCAATCTGTATAAATTGATGGGTGCCAACCAGTCTGGTTTTTAAGACAGTTGTAAATATTCAGTTGGGTCACAACTCATGATGCATGGTTTTGTTCTGAAAAGGGAAGCCCGTGACAGGACGAATGATTTTTACCCTAGGACTTGGCAGTGGTTTCTTGAGCAAACAAATTACCTGACCAACCTTGAGACTTAGTAAAAAATATCCAGAGGTAAAAAACAGTGATGAGTGGCTGCCTCTTAGCAGACTTTCATGAAAGAGCTAGTGGAGATTCTGTTGTCAGAAAATAGTTGTACAGCACTATGAGGCAGGTGGAATGGGACACCCACCTATTTATGACAAATGTCCTGTAATTCACCTCTAAATGATACCCAAGTCTAATTTTAGGTCATATACCTGGGTATTCAGGAGAACTGCAATTTTAGGTCAAAATATAACGTGAGAGACTTTTTAACAAATCTCAGACTGCTACTCAAAAAAACCTTCATAAAAAATTTGTAAAATCCAAATAATTGGCGTTCAGACAACTGCCCTTACAGAAATGTGGTACTCCCAAAATGGGGGTGTAGAAAATGCTATCTCTGCATAGTCAGCAGATGGTGAAAAGTTTGACGTCTTGGGACACAAAAAAAGGAAAATTACAATGCCCAGTTTAAAGTGTTAGCCCTGTAGTTTTGTAAAACATATTCAAACACTGCGCCTTTTGTACTGATTAAGCAGTGAAACCTCTTAACTCAGTGGGCTTACAGAAGAGTAAACACTGAACAAATATGGAGAAGCTTTGTGCTCCATATGATTTAATTGAATATTCATTGAATTCCCCACTTCGTTAAATGCTAACTAAACTTATAAAATTAAACTTTCGCTCAAACATTCAAAACATGTTCTCTTACAACGAAATATGTGTGTAATTGAAGCAATGAGTAAAGCACACAAGTCCGATATGGCCTTTATTGAGAGGCATAGCTAATACCAGACAGAGCAAACAGCTTTATAGAATGTAGTAAGCAACTTAGAAACTAAGTCCTATACCCTTATTCGAGGAAGTAAGACACAATAAGGAGTTCAATAGGTCACAGTGGCTAAATTACAGGCCTGTGAACTAACAAATTACCTATTACAAGACAATTCCGTGGGTCAATGTGATTAAGGTTTGAAAATCAATAGGACGATAAGACGCTGAAAAACACATTTCATTAAAGAACGCTGCAAAGACCCAATTTGATAAGGAAATTGTTGAGGACTAGGTAGAGTAAGGGAGGTGAGGGAAAGATGAAGGAGTCTGTACAAGGACGTTAACATCTTTAAAGATGGCCAGGTTTATTTTGTTTGAAAGGAGATTTGAGTATCTCACATCCATCAGCATCTCCCACATCACCATAATAACTCCCTTGTTGTATAAACACTTTGCATATTTTGTGGGATAGACAAGAAATTGCGCCATCTTTCTCCTCATAGGTTACAGAATATTGCTTAATCATTTTGGAACATACAGGACACTGAATCTGGTGTTTTACTCTGCCCAAACATGAATACAAATACAACTGGATTAAGGTAGCAAGACTTCAATGAAGATTCAACAGGTGTTAGACATAATAGAAAGATGAACTCTTAAAAACGTAAAGTGATGAGACAAGAAAAGTATACTAGTAAAATGTGGCCTGGACATGAATTAAGCCATCTCCACTAAAAAGAAATGTCAGTTAAGAAAAGTTCTCTCTTCCGTTTAAAAGAAAGATTAAAAAGGTCTTGTTGCTCTTGTTTTATGATGAAAACCTCATGACATTCATCATCAACTGTAGGTACACGAAAGTTTTGAAATGTGTAACTAATCTATAGAATATATGAACGCACTTCAGAAATAAGTCTCTAAAGCAAGTTAGGGGTCAGGCATGATAAGACTTGTGGTACACACAGTGAAGGTTAACTCTGAGCAAGATCAGCACTTAGCTTTTGAAGAGCAGGTTTCAAATCTTAAGCAAAAGAAGTCTTTTAGCGTTCTTTAACTAAGGGAAATCAACAGTATTTATTAACCCCTTCCATCCTGCCGTCGGCCATTGGCCGACGGCAGCACTACCTCGCTGATGCTGCCGTCGGCCAATGGCCGACGCGGCCCCGCCCGTTTTGCAGAAGTGCCGCACTTCCGCAAAATCGGCGGCGCAACCAAGGGGTTAAATACACCCTCTAAAAGCAAAAGCAGTTCAAAATGATTTCCATATATTTCAAGATTGAAGAACGAGTAACCACAGAAGACAGCTTTCCTCCCTGTCCTGTACTTTTTTTTAATTCTATGAAACTGGTAGCCTATCAGCCACCATCATAGAAGGGACTCTCCAAAGATGCACATTAATTCAAAGGCAGGATCTTCATTTTCTCAGTTTAATTGCTTTTCTAGTGTTTGTCCTGCCAGTTACAAGATGAGCGCAGTGACAAACTGCACTGTTGAGTACTGTCGCTTTTGTAGTCCTTGTGCTTTTTGGGGGAGATTTTTAGGACCACCCTAATCCCTCTCACAAGTGAAGGACTGTTGGCTGAAGCAGATGTTTCTGGAGCTGTGTGTGAAGGCATTACACTTCAAGGCATAGTAAGCTTTTGAAACTGCTGTCCACTGTTGTCCCTTGGATATATGCTTCTAGAACAAGATTTCTGTTTTGAATGAGAGTATTTGGAGGTCCATGTGGTGTGGGACAATGTGAAGAGCTATTCTTTTTAAGTAATGGGAAGGGTTCTCACTCATTTTGAGATACCTGTGCTAATATGAATTTCAGAACAGTAGAGAGATGTAGTACTCTTAAGCCACAATAAAATTATCAGCATCAGTGTCTTCAACTACTTAGCATATTTTACAGTTCTACAGGTGAGTGAACGTGGGCAAACACAGGAGTTCATGTGGACTGTAAATAATGTAATATTAGGAACAGTTTCTTCATGTAATGTACTAAGATTTGATTTTCAAGAAGCGGTCTTTGGTACTAAACATGTTTTTTTTTTACCTCTAAGCTCTTTAAATGATAAACTGTGCATGACAAAATGATCATCATGTATGTGACTGGAGATCGGGGTTGGTGGAGGGTGGAGCACTCTTTGCAATAGTCAGTTTTTATCTTCAATAGTAATTTTTGATGGTTAGCCAAATTCATTACATTGAACAGTAAGAATAAAGCAGTGTAATAGGCGGACTATAAAATAGCCTTTATGGCAGAATACTTGCTAATCTGGTTTAAACTATGTGTAAATCACATACTGTCTAACGTATTCTATCACTGAAGAATATGTTATACAACATTAACATCAGTATTTTATGCTTCTTTGCAGCTAAATATCAAGAATTATATTTAGTGGTAGGATGTTCCTAATCGCCGCCTTGTGAGTTAGTCTTTGTAATTACACTATAATAAAATCTTTCATTCACAATAGCAACTATTAATCTGATCACAGTCAATCCCAATCCCAAAGGGCACTCAAATAATTGGGACAATCCTGCCTTTATCAATGTTTGCACTCATCTCAGCACAGCTGCAAGAAGCAGTAATACATGAAGCTTTTATACATTGCAAAAGAAGGTACTACAAATTAGCCCATACAGTCTAATTTTTAAGACTTTCCTCATTTAGTCACTGCCTATGAAAGCATCAGGCAACCCAACACATGCTCCATCCATTAAAGGACTTTTTCAAGGCAAATCGGGTAATAAACTAACATTCCTCAAAACAAGACTGTCATATCTTTAGCAGAAGACTTAATTCACACAACTTTATTGCAGCTGGGCAACAAACAGAATACTCTGTTGAAACCATTTACATAAATAAAACAGCAACATTTTCTAAAAAGCAGATGGTTTATACAACACTGACGATCTGAACCTGTCTGAGCGGATCTACTATGTAATATTTAATTCCTATTAGCAAATTTCTATTCTTGATGCTTCACACCTTTAGCTTGACTTCATCCTGAGGGCCCATTGATCTACTGGGGTAATCTCAATAGATATTTGGTTAGCTTTTTACTACAAGGAGATATGAAGAAGTAGTTGAATTGTAGTAGAATTAAAGCTTCTTGATATTCTTCAAAATTATGACGGATGGATAACCTATTGTATGTTGGGGCGTGTGTGTTTCTCTTGCATATTTTAGATATTTTTCTTTCCTCTGATTATTTCCTAGTGTTCCTCCCTGGATTATAACTTTTAACTGTGACCAGCTGAAGGAGAGTTTCAAATTTAAAGATAATATTCTCATCCAGATTTTCCACTGGGATTTCGGGGGCAAGCAGAATATGGCGGTGGTGAACCCTGAAGGACCATAGTACCTACAAAGTCCCACTTTCCAATGATGGCATCCTTGGTCAAACCACTGTTGCACAAAAGGTGACCCTCAGAGGAGAGGTGTAGGAGTGAGATGTATGCTTTATTTATCATAGGGGTTTACTATTGAAAGTGAGATTCTGTCATCTGAATGACTGCTACTAATAGTAAGCCTTGCCACTGTGCTGTGTCCAATACCGGTTTCCAAGACATCAGAATGTTTTTTGTTAACACAACTATCTTTCTATAGCACAGCCTACAAACACAAATACGTGGATCAATGCTCAAATGATGGAAGACCTATTTTGGCATTGTAATCTTTACTATAGCCTGCTGCTAAGGGCTATACCAGTTGCTCAAAGCCCTGAAACAGAGTTATAGGCCCTTTCTGTAGACTAGGCCTATAATGCGGGATAAGGCCTTTACCAACCACTGTGGCCTGAGGCAAAAGGGCTATAAGGCTATTAGTGCATTCCACCCACTGACGCTAGAGTGTTCCCAATTAAAAAGGGAGAAACAGAAAGAGAAACATTGCACTGTTGGAGTGGAAGGCTTGTACTTGCCATTGTAGGCCCTTAGAAACTTCATTATCTTCAATGGAGCTCCCTGCATTTCAATGTTCTAATAAGGGTTTTTTTACACATAATGTTCTAGACGTGAAATCCTATGACTTGGACTGGAAGGGGACAGATGTCCTATAGTGCTACTTCCTAACCAAGAGGTATCACTGTGGCAATGGAAGTAAACTGTTTTCCATGGAACAAAAAACTGGACATCGGTTTTCAATTTCTTTCAAGCAACATTACCGATGTAACAAATGCTGCCCCACGCATACTTGTACACCAGAGAAAGGTATATGGTTAGGTCTTGCTTCACAACTGCAACTGCTGCAGATACATGTACATAATGTAAAGAACAGAAAACAGTACTGACCAATCAGGCCATCCGGAAGGAGTGCGAAAGAACCCAGAGCTATAGGTAGGCATCACAACAAATGGAGTTTTTGTGTTCGAGGGTCTTATCTTACAACTGGTAGAGAATGTACATCAGATTCACATGGCTGACAGTATTGACAACTGTAGAAAGAACTTGAAGCACAAGCAGACATGCTGTACCATAATAAGCTTATGCAAATGCATCTGATCCTGCTCTTAGCCCCAACGAATGCTTACATGCAACTACAATATCAACAGCACCTTGGTTATTACCCTCAATACCAAAACACTCCCTATATAGATTGTACTATAAACTCACTCTTCCAACCAAGCACAACCATCTAACTAAACATGCTAACCATCCAACAAATGGGGATTATAGCCCTTGTTCACGAAAAGAGGCATCTCTACAAATGCAACCCCAATAAAACAAAATGCTATACAACTATACAACAATTTAAGGAGACACATTTCCAGACCTGCATGGTTTCACCATGTGGTCTGACTGATAATAATGGCGTAAACAGTTATTCAGAATTTAAACATCCAAATAGAGCAAATGTGTGTGGTGTTGGATAACTTTGAAACACAAGGAAAAATTAGAAACGTTGCAGCCATGCCATTCCAAGTTGATATTGTCAGTACAAGGTCAACATATTATATACATGTACTTGAATCCTTTTTTTAGCTCATATTTCACAAGCAACGGCACAGAGTTATTAGTCCAATATGTCCTATTCACAAGATCACTGTGCATTTCTAAATATATCTACTAATATATCAGTATAAAAAGAGCAAACTTGCTTATTTCCCTGTTACTTGTTAATACTACATCTGAGAAAAAACACTAAATCAAGAAAGCTACTGTAAAAATCTTTCAAAGTCAAAATTGGATCTACAACTAGAAATAATTTGATCTGTGTCTACATTAAATGACCAAATACAATTTGCTTTTAGAAAGGTTTATTGCTGGCACTCAGACCTCAACCTAAGCTATTTTGACATGGACAATTGGTTAGGATTTGCATTTATTTTAGTTTGTCCAGGGATCCTCAAAATACGGCCCGGGGGCCGCATGCGACCCTCCTGACCTATACATAAGGGCTGCTGATAAATAGCAGCACTGATCTGCTGTTTACTCAACTCAGCAAAAACATTAAAAAGATATTATCCCCTTCACAGCGGGGGGGGGGCATGCACGGCGCCGCGGTGTGGGGGGGGCCATGCACGGCGCCGCGGTGTTCGTGACGAGCACAGCTCGTCACGAGTCACAGTGGAGCTGGGCTTGTCACAACCCCGCGCACTGATTAGTTCTCCCACACAGGCGGAGAATCAATCGCGCCTGTGCGGCGCGCAGCCGTTATGACGAGCCTAGCTTGTTATGAGCACAGCTCCACTGTGACTCATGACGAGAATGGCTCGTCATGAGCATCGAAGAGGCTAAATAAACAGGCAAGCCTTTATATAAAAGTTAATTAAAGTTAAGGAAAGGAAGTATCTAGATTGTCCTGCACCACTTAACTTTAGGAACACCTTTTTCACACCCATCTTGCAGCAAAAGTTTAAAAATAAAATGAGGTTCTTCAAAATTCAAAAAGTGTATTTTATTAACATGCAAAACCATTTGACCTTAAAATAGCAGTGGACTGAGAAGTATTTTTTTTAAGTGATAGTCTTCAAATATGAATTTAGAAACATCCATACTTCTCCCCACACTGACAACAATGCCAATAGAAAACTAAGAGGCACGTCAGTCGTTATGTGCACTCTTTGAGTGGTCTTGGTTCCTCTTATCCATGTACAACATTATAGTTTATTAAGTCAAACACAGGAGAAACTTTTGTACAGCACACATCCTGAAGTCGTATTCAAAGGCCCTCTTTTATGTGATATTGAAGAAAAAGGAGGGAAAGTGAAATAAATCAATTGCCTAGTATCACACAATTTGGTAAAAGTGAGGATGCTGGAATTAATCACAGATTTTCGGGTTTTAGTGCAACTCAACCACTATATGCTTTGCCTTTCCCTATATCTACCTTACCACCCCACTCCCCCTCCAGACCACCTCCCTACTGGCATTAATGCAGCCCTCCGTCACATCACAGACCAAACTTTGTGGCCTGTGGAAAAATGTTTGTGAGTACCCAGGGTCTACACCTAACCAGGGCGATGAGGTGTGTATATTCTAGATGAATTTTCAATAAAAACAACATTAATTGTGACATTTTAAATGTTTGCATGAGTTAACCAAATTTACATCGGTGTCCATTCATGTTACAGTGTTAGAAAGCTCGCCACTCACTCATATGGGTTTCAGTTTGTTGGGATGGTGTGATGAGCCTCTAAAAGCTGAAGCATATGTACTTGCAAACGAACAAACATTTTATGTACCAAAGATTATCTGCTTACCTTTCCATCGTACCGCTTGACGAGGAACTGATCAAGGCCCAAATCTGTGAAAGAACAGAGATAAAGAAAATTCACTGAGAGCTTGTAAATCATAAATATTCTTTTCTATTTTGTATTGTGGAGTAAACAAAACATTCTAAGAAGAATTTCGAACCATGTATCCTACTTATGAACTATAAGAGCAGTGCCTAAAAAAATCTATATTTGGGATAGAGAACAACATACTGAAAACCGTTCCTTTAAGTAAATTGCAATGAAAAGATTCGGGCGATAACCATATGGAAGTTAAAGTAAAACAAAATACTTTTTGCAAGAAGGAACAACCTAGGTAGATGTGTGGAATGATGGTCTGGAGGGCAAACAAAAACCGCGTATTAATGTGAATTCTCCTCAACCTCCTGGCAGCTTTCACCCAAACCCACCCCTGCAGCAGGATCACCCTGTACATCCAACAGAATATTCTTAGGTTTGTCCAACAGATGACACTCGCCACTGTTCTTTTAAAGATATGCATGATTTAGAGATGGTAAAACTGTTCGCCAATACTGCTACCTGAAATTATATGTTGTCCTCCCCTTTATATTTATTCAACTTTTTTGCATATCAAAACCATCACTGTTAATTCACTTTCACTCTGCATATGAGCCAGTCCCCATTAATTACTAGTTCTCATTCTTTCTCACCACCTTCTTGGCTTTCCCCCATCGATGGACATGTATCCTTGTCACACATAGCTCTTCTCTTACTCAATGGCAGGGCTGTCTTCAGGCATTCTGATTGCAGAAGTTGTGTGCACCCCTTCTTTTTCCAATTTACTGCTAGAGACTGACTGTGTAACATTGCTATGTAAAGTATGCCAAAGCTTCCCCACCCGAGTCGTCCTATGTACCAAAAAACCTCTGCCCCTTTAGAGGCCAGCAGACCCAAATTGCAGCTCCGGATGTCTAAGGGAAATGATTGAAGATCTCTGTGCACACTGTACGTCACATCGTATCACCTCTTGATACTGAGACATTATGAGTTTTTTAACTCCATCTTTCTTCATTACTGATGTCATAATTATCAATAATAGATGTGCTATTTGGTCTGCCAAGGGCTGCATGGGCAGAGGACTTGGATTTTATGTACAATGGCTGTTGAAATCCTTACACTTTCAGTGCCTCTTGATTTTTACAACTTATTTTTTTCGATTTACAAAGCAGACATTTTGCACCAACTGTTTCAAGAGAAAAGCCTTTTCAAATTCTGAGTGGAAAACTGTGCTTCGAACTCTGAAATCTTAGAATGGGTTGTGTTATATTCCCAATCCCTCCCACAGGAGAGCAACACCAGTCAAGTTTAATTTACACTGCAAACCTTGAATTATAACGGTCTCTATTTAAAATAAATATGTTGTGCCCACACCAAGTTTTCTTAATGAGTTTATTTCTCAAATATTGTGTTTCGGGATCCTGTCCAAAGGCATACTCATGACTAGACGTGTTAGTAATTTTAACTTTCAGCTGTGCTAGTATTCTCTCATGGTCTGAAATCTTACTAAAAAACACAGGCGAATTAGATTGCCTTTCCATGGACTTTACTGAAGACAATGTTCTTATAATGAATTCGTTGGTATGCCCCTGAGAACAGAGAACAGTCTGAGCAGTTACTATGAGCAAGTCTAAAGAACAAGGATAATCTACAGCAGCTTCTCTCAACCAATCAGAAATGACCTAGCCGGCTTGCAGAAAGGTCATTTCCTAATCATCCAACAATAACCAAAGACGGTGGTACCTCAAGACCTTGAATCATACCAGTTACAAAATGATGGCATGCACTGGAATCGGAAAGGTTCATGAAATGTCAACAATTCATCTTTTGAGAAAAAAGGTGAAGTGTAAAATTTAAGTAACACACCTTGCCGTCGATCAGGTTCTCTCTCAAGATCTAGCCCAACCGGTCGCAAAGGGAGGGTAGGAATGCCTTGAGCTTCAAGTGAACCGCCCACATCTTCCAGAGACGGAGTTGCAAAATCCACTGCTCTGGACACCAGTCTTCGAATCTACAATTCCATCAGATGAGGACTTCACTTCGGAGTAGAGGCATCTGTCACCACCTGTGGCCACACCTAGCGGGTGCTGAAAAGACATCCCTGACTCTAGATGCTCCTCCACATTCCACCACATTAGATCTACTGCAGTGGTGGTATCTCATAAGTCTCTGCAGAGCTGTAACCATTACCTGCAGAGGCACCACTGGAGAGGCCTCAATTGCGAGAGTGCACGCTTGACCAAAAGCATACAAGACGATAGCAGACCAAGGTTAACAAGACAGGAATCTGAGTCAATTACCGAAGCCACATGATCAAAGTTGGGATGTCTCTATTCTTCTGAGGAGGCGGGATGAGTTATAGGGATTTCGTGTTCAGTACTACCTCTATGAACAGGAGACACAGAGGGCTCCAGGTGAGATCAGGTCACAATGATGGAAAAACCCAGGAGATACGCTGTTGACTGCCGGTAAAGCAGCACCTTCTCTGGGGACTTGGCCTTCAGGCGTCAGGCATCCATGTGTGGGGATACCAGAAGTCCTGATCTTCTGAGATGTACTGCTGTTACAGCCATCAACTTGGTAAAAGCTTGGGATGCCTTCATCAGTACGAATGGGATGATCACATGTAGCTCTTAAGTGACTGCAGGATCTGAATATAAAAATACACATCCAGCAAGTCTGAGGACACTATCCAGTCTTCAGCTTCCCGAGCCAGTGTCAGCATCTGGAATTTCTCTTTGCAGAGAAAAGCATCTGAAAGACCAACTGGTCCAAAGTAACAGCTTTCCAGGCCAACAAAAAGCTCTGTGTCACACCAGTCTCTAATGGGAATACAACTAAAAACTGGAGGCTTTTTTCCGGTAGCAGCAGGGGAGGGGTAGAAGGATGGCTGTTGGTGTGAACGCCCCAGCATTGTGCATGGCCATTATACTGTCAGAGCATTGGGTTCGGAGACAGCTGCTGCTGGGCTGTTTGAGATCGGTGATGACGAAAACTGAAGACTCGTGTAAACCCCCGAAACCGCCTATAGTTCCACCTTGGAAGTTGCAGAACACACAAACTCTGCAGTAGCACAACTTGTCTTGAACTCTCCGAGGAAGAGTCTGCCTTCTGTCCAAACAGCATGGCTCCATCCAAGGATAACTCTGTGAGGGTGGTCTGCACATCTGAGGAGAAGCCATAACGTCCGAACCAGACGTGAAGCTTAAGCGTCACAGAAGATACCATTGCTTTGGTCACAGAGTCTCCTAAACCTAAGCCAGACTGAATTTTTATTTTTACAGCAAGCCGCCTGGTCATCCAAGACCAGCTCCGAAAAGTGCCTTGTCAGTGATCCGGCAAGTTCCGAAAGGCATCTGAGTACCACACTGCAGACAGAGAACATGTTGTCTACAATTTCTTGGACTCTTTATATATGCTGTCTGCTGAGAACTTCATTGAACAAGAGGCTTGAACCACTCTTCAGTGAAAAGTGGACTGAGAGAAAACCAAGGTCTCCAGAGGCAGGCTGGTGTTGTCTGGCTAGTTTTCCTATTCGCTGCAGGAGATGGTGTAGGCATTGCCCAAGCCATAAAGATGGGCCCTAAAAGAGCATTGCTGAAAGGTTGAATGAGTTCAAATGGTTGAATAGAAGTCAGAAGACCCCCTGCTAGAATGTTCAATTTTGATACAACCAAAGGATGACTGAGTCCCAAAACGTCTGCAGCCTTCCTGACCACTGTTTATAGGAAGCCTGGGGACTGAGGTCCTGCAGCATGGAACATTTTCAATTCGTATGAGGTTTCAATGCCACTGGTGGCACCCAAGCCCTGGTAGTCATCCAAGAAGAATTGAGGAGGATCAACCTCCTCATCTGCTCTTTTGATGCTGAGTATCAGAGTTGGTCTGTTCTTCAAGGAAATGTTGGGCCTCAATCCTAGAACGGTGAAGAACTTCGTCACCAGACTTAATAATCAGTGCTACTAGAAGCACCAATGGTGCTGAGAGATAGGAGTGTCAGAGAAAGAGGTACAGGAGCTAGGGGAAGAACTGGCACTTGTGGAGCCACTGGCGGTGCCATGACCTAAGGTGTGGGTGAGACCTGAGGCCTAAAGGGGGTGAATGTGCTGACGGAAGTCCTACAAGCAGGAGGCAATAGGGTGCCTCCAAAGGTCCAATGGGTCTCAAAAGTGTTCCGAGGGGATTACAACTATTCAAAACACATCAAACCTGGTGATTAGGAAGAACGCCAAATTCACATCTCGAGAAGAGAACACTGTGCAGGATGGTTCTGAGGTGGACTCTGCACTGGCTGGTGTTCAGCAGCAGCCACCGGGTTAGGGTGTGGAGAAATGATCCCACAATTTGAGCTCTGATCGGGATTCTGCTGAGATATGAGGGCATCCAGGGGCAAAGTGTGTGTGTGTGGGAAGGGGGGGGGGTGCGGTGGAGGCTTAACTTTCCTACGTTTATTGTCGTGTCTACTCTTATTGTGCTTATGTCTCCTCTCCTTTGATATTGAAGTCAGGGACCCATGTGACCTTAAAAGGAGCCGAGGTAGTTGTTTTCCCACATAATCATCCCTGGCTTTGCCATGAATAGCTTTGCTTCCAGCTCCTTGATTGGTTTAGGATGCAAGCTCCGATTAGACTCTCATGCTCTGGAGCCATGGTGTAAGCCTAGACACCAAAGCTTGATGTCATGAGGTCAGTAACAGACACCTGACCATCAAATTTCCTGGAATGTTTGAAGTCTGAAGGTTTGGGTGGAGACGTGATCGCAATGGACCTATGAGAGAGGTTGGTGTGAAGAATTCCTGACCGAAGTGTCAAAGAGTGAGCTTCGCATCTGCATTGCACGTTTGGAAAATAGTGAACTAACGTCAGCACGCCATGGTGAGTGCTTCTTGACACTAGTGAGGAATCTGTAGGTAAAAATATCGATCACAAAATAACGTGCTGTGAATGGAAATCTATATTGAATATATATGAAACATTTATTAAGTACTAAAACGAATTCCCCCTTTGCCCCACTTTTGAGTTCGAGGGGAATGCCATGCACTCAACTTCGGACTGAGGAACCGAAAGCAAGAAAAACCAATAGTTACATTTAAGGAAAAAAGTATACCCAGCAGCTGTTTACTATTTGCGACACAGTAGCCTTTAGCGCACAATCGATTTAATTAAAGAAACGTAAAGAAACATAGGATGTACTGTTCAGGGTCGCTAGCATCTCTGAGTGTGAACCCACCTAGTTGACAGCCTCAGGAGACTGAACAGAATCCTTACAGAAGGAAATCCCCTCCATAACAATATAATGTAAGTTCTTAGCACCCGGGCTACCACAAAGAGACAGCAATAACTGCCGTCTTCGGAAGGCTGTCAAGAACAAATCAATCCTCATTATTTCAGATGAGAACCAGTGAGCTATTGCCGCTGCAAAGCTCGGGTCAACTCAACCGCCACCTTGCAGCAGAGGGTTATTTCAACTCCAGACAAAGAGAGATCACATAAAACAACTGTGATCAAAATTCATTTTGGTGCTCAGTGGGATAACAGAAAGCCCCTCCCGAGAACAGCATGACCCAATCATAGACGCGAAGAATGTGTGTAGGGATGAGGATACCAAAAACGATAAAACAAGCCCCGGACAACTGTGCTGTCCGTGAACGGTTCTTTAAAGGTGAGGTAAAAGGCTGTTTAACCGAGGAGACGGATGTTTCATCTTTCAACTTAAAGACCAGGCTGACATTTCGAAGGTAAGTGATAAATGAGCACATTCAAAGGTGGAAAATGCTGCTGTGCAAACAAAATCAAGGAGGAAGTACACATATATAAAATTCCAATCCAAGACTTAAGCTTATGTACGATACATATATAATTATTTTTTCGTATGTTTTTCTTTTATTTAATTTCACAGACATAAGAACATATGCAGGGCACATTACTCATACAATTTCCTGTAGGCGGACGCAGCCGCCTGTGTTATATACAGCAGCTTTATTTTATGTCTTCCGGACTGAGTCTCCCATAACTTAGTCTGCCTTGGGGTAATCGATAAACAGCAGTCCTGTGATTTGAGAAAGGTGGGTTCCCCTTGCTTTCACATATTTCCCTCTCGGCCGACATATACAAGTTCGTGTTTCAACAATCGTCCCAAAAGTTGAAGGTCAGTGTTCACAACTGGAACTTTACCATAAAAGAGAGAACTAAGCAAAAAAGCTGCATGAATTTCAAGAACGTCTCCTGGCTATAACACCTATGAAAAGAGACTGTGCTTTCGTAAGTTACCACGTTTGTTTCCTAATTTTTCTGGTTCTTTCCTACCCTCACCAACGTTCAGCATCTCTCCCACCACTGACATCAGTAAATATATGAAGTAACCACAAGGGCGGAGCAAGTTAAGTGTTGGCTCAGTCAGTCCCACAAAGCATCTTGGGACAACTTCTTCCTGCATGCTGGTGCCCTACGTAGCATGCAGTGAGCCTTGACTCTAAACACCACAGCCATTCGAGCGCTGCTTAGTAATATTTATTTTGTTATTTTTTTTAACCTTTATCACTATTCAATCATATACAATAAATGGTATCTTGACAGTTGTTCCTGTTAATAGCTACATGAACAGTTCCATGCACAAGGTGCTATCATAAACTATGGCACACAGAAATAAAAGGGAAGTCATAATGTTGCAATGTCTGACCATCACAAGTTAAATTGTCACTTTGACACATCGACCCAAAACCTGTCCCACGCTCCTATATACATATTGTCTCATGAATACTAACAACCGTGCAATCTGTTCATCCCACGCCATTTGGGACTATGCAAGCAGGGGTTTGAGTGAGGGCACTCCGGTCCGGACACTGTAAATATGACTTGAACGGGCTCCAGATATCTTTTGGACGGGACCTGGGTGGAAGTAATATGGCATATAATTCGCAGTTGGTGTTGCCAAAAGTAAGCCTAGCAAGCCATGCACTCTTGATTGGAGCTAATTTGCTGCCCCATCGACGCTCTATTTCGCGTTTAGCCAAAAGCAGCGCGAAAGCAATTCATTTCCGTGTTTTCTTGGGCATGTTATGGGCGTACCCTAAAAGCGCAACCTCCGGGGAGGGGGCTATTTCGAGCTGTGTCATGTGCGACAGTGTCTCGAAGATGACCACCCAAAAATCCACTTTCTTGGGGCAGGTCCATGTCAAATGGGGGAAATCGGCGTAAGGGCTGTTGCACTTTCTACAACTGTGCAGTCTGGAAGGATCAATTGCGTTAAGTTTAGTAGGGGTCATGTATGCCCTCCATAAGTATCAATTTATGCCTGCTGTTGAGGGAGATTCCCTAGTTTGTGCACAGCAGAAGGCCCATTGGTCGTCCAGTATTGGAAGTCCTAAGTACGCCTCCTAGGTAGACGGGTCTTCGTATCATGGCATGGGATTAAAGTCATACAGGCCTTATATAATTTAGATATCAATAAAGCCCCGTCCGGGTTAGTAATGACGAGAGATAAAGGTCTGAAAGACTGTGGCCCAAGCAGGTATTCCAATATTTTAGCACACAGAGCCCTGTGTACCCTGGTAAAAATAAACAGTTCCATAAAGGTCAGTTTGGTCACCCGATCTGTGCTTGCATTATCAAACACATGCCCATCCGGAAACAAATCGCCAAATTTTACCATGGAGTGGGATTTAAGTACCCGCAGAACCAAATTCTCTTCCGTGATGAGGAGCCATGGATTGTGTGCTATAGGGATGTCAGAAGAATACAGGGTGCCGTGTCCTGTGATCCGTGAAAGTTTATGCCACGCCCAGCTCGTGGTAGATACTGTCTGGATATCCCTAGGGTCACAAGGAAAACCCTGGGGCAGAAGGGCGGATAGCGAAATCGGAAGTACCAAGTCAGATTCAGGTTTCCCATATAGAATACGCGTATCTGGATGGTACCAAGTGTGGGCAAAACTGGCCTGCGCAACCAGATAGTAAAACCTGAAGTCCGGGACTCCCAAACCCCAATCTTGTAGGGCAAAGTCATAGTATTCCAGCGTATACTGGGTCGTATACAGGTGTGTTCGGAGGGTCTTGAAAAAGCTATATGGAAGCGGGATGGGGATGTTGTGGAACATGTATAGAAATTTTGCAAGAACCACCATCTTCATAAACACACACCAAGGATATTACAACTTCATTACACTAACTAAAATAATTAAATCAAAAAGTTGTAATAAATTCCTCCAATGCCAACTGCACATCTTTATAGATTTCCAACTGGGACACAACACCTCTCAGGCAAACAGTTCTTCTAAGAACTCCAAACTTCTTTCATACAAATATTTCAGCTCCAGACAATGTGAATGACAGTCCACCACGACAATGGCATACAGGAGACAACAGGCCAAATAAGCATATTGGTCCGAAATAGCAATGGCAACTTTCACATGGCCATGCGGGATCATTAAGCCTGTGTGCAAAGCCCAACAATTATCTTGGCGCTCCTTTCCTGTCCCACTCTAATCCAACTGGGTCAATAAAAATTAGCACCGGTTGCTTTTCATGGCACTCGTGGGTCATTATATGGCAACTGTAAAACTGTTTTTGGGCAACCCAATGGCACAACTAGCACTGTCTAACGCCACACCATACCTCACTACACTACACTACACTCCATCATAACTCCAACACTACATTGTAGTAAGGAAACCACTCATGGTCTAACAAAGTGGTCCCAAATGCTTAGCTCACACGTGCCATGATGATGTTCATGGTTTCTTGAAATGTTGCTCTTGGAGGGGAATTATTTATCTATTTTTTCCAGGCAAGGAATGTAAGTTTCTTTAAATCCAGGATTTAAGGACTATGAAAGTCTTTTCTGAGATCTATATATACCCAGATGAGGTGGAAGTTAGAGAGGAAGGGGTGACTTGATATCTGTGGAGATTAACTTATTATGTGAGAGTGCACCAAGAGCCCACCTGGATGGTCGGTTTCCTTTTAGACAACTTAACTAGGCAATACTTTTATTACATGTGTGTGCTCTTTCCACCGTTTTTTATTCATGAGAATGGTTTATATAGCCTTTAATTTTTTATTTAACACATTTCCCTCCGGCCGGAAAAGTTCTTGGGTGCATTATCCGAATTCATTTTTACAGTTCAAAATAAAATGATTGTTTATTGTAATTAGTGATGATGGCATCTTGTAAGCGAGGGCAAGTGTCTGATAGCACATTTTCTGTCAAAGAGAAATACATGATGTGTACTAACGATTATAAAGTCTGCCCTCCTGGGGGGGCAGACTGAAAATGGTTACCTTCATTTTGCACCCTGGTAGAAAGAACATAGACACTAAGGAGTTATTTTAATTGCTACAATGTGTGGGTGGCCCGCCCACATTTCGAAACTAGTACATATAACAGTGTGGCCCTATTGGCATTGACTGAGAAAAGTAATGCAATGTAAATTTGCAATGTCGGTGTGTGAGAAACACATGGAACAGAACACACTTAGAAATGTTTGAAGTCATAAAACAAATGTATATATTTTTTCAAAACCATTTATGCCATATACATTGCCTAAATTACGGTAGCTCCAAAAAGAGTACAATAAGAAGGGTTATCAGAAGTGCTCGGACCTGGACCGGGGCTGAGACTGGGGACGACGACGTCCGGAGATGGCACCGGGAGGGACACCCTCGGGGTCGGCGCCAGCAGAGGAGTCGTAAGTTCGACTGGCGACTACTCGCATCCAGGCCTGGATCCTATGGGGCCCTGCGGTAACGGGACCAGAGTCGACGACGGCGCCGGGGTCAAAGCACCCGACGGCGCCGGGACCGGGGCACCCGACGGCGCCGGGACCGGGGCACCCGACGGCGCTGGGACCGGGGCACCCGACGGCGCCGGGACCGGGGCACCCGACGGCGCCGGGACCGAGGCACCCGACGGCGTCGGGGCTGGTGCCGCCGGCCTGCTAGGGCTCCCAGACAGACCCGCGGGGCCCGTAGGCACCTCGACGGGGTCCGACGGAGGGAACTGAGTCCTCATGGCCACAAGAAGTCCCGTATCTCCTCCGGCGTTGCGTGCAGCCCTGGGACTGTCGGTGTGGAACTGGACGCGGCTCCAGCGGAGCTGCTTTGTCGGTGTCGCCCAAACCCCCGGCCGCGTCGCGCGAGCATCGGGTGGAGTCAGAAGAGCGATGACGTCTCTTCGACTTCTTTTTCTAATTCCTCGACTTACCTGAGGACTTGGAGCCCGACAAGTGGTGTTGACTCGTCGAGCGGCGATGACCGCGGCTCCGCGACCGGTCCCTCAACTTCCTCCTCGACCGGGACCTCGAACGGAGCGGAGCCGACTGCCGGAGCTCGAGCAGCTTACGGGACCACTCCAGTTTAGCCTTCGAGGTCAAGGCCCAGCAGTCGGGGCACGACTTGTCATCATGGTCAGCCCAAGACAGTAGAGGCTCCGACGGTGATGGTCGGTCACCGACATCAAGCGGTGACAGTCCTCGCAAGGTTTGAAACCAGGCATCCCTATCGGCACCGCAAGTCAAGGATCGACTCGAAAAGTGCTCAAAATAGATCAAAAAAGTTAGTAAAAAAATGACAGAGTACTGCTCTTCCCGGATCTGGCTTGCTGGCTCTGAAAAAAGAAGAACTGACGTCAGCGCGCGAGGGCGGCGTCTAAGTACTCCGACGACGTCACGCCGGCGATCACGACGCCGACAACAGACGCGGAGCCGCAGACGACGCCAAGCGACGCGCAGGGGTACTGCTGACGAAAAACTTTCCGGATCCAGTCTGACGCCAGGGAATATTCTAAGGTAAGGAATCTAACACTAACCTGTTTCTTTCAGATGTATGCCTAAATATTTAACAGAATCGGTGCACCATTCCAGCTGGAATTCACACTCCCATGGCGTTGTGCTGGATGTTTAGGGGAAAATCACAGACTTGTTCCAGTTTATGCCCAGGCCAGAATGCTGCCCAAATCGGAATACCTCTCGTATGAGGGGTTCTAGGTTAACCTGTGGCTCCCTAACATAGAGGATAATGTCGTACACATAAAGAGAGACCAGTATCGGGGCCCGTGTTAAATTGCAGTCCCCTCTGTAAATGCTTTTCTTGGAAGTGTCTAATTATGGGGTCCATAGCAAAGATAAATAATAGCAGCAATAGCGGGCAGCCTTGGCGTGTGCCGCGAGATAGCGAGAAGGGCAGGGAGAGGGTACCATTTAACCGGAGACGTGCCGTTGGGTGACGATGAAGCAGAGCCATGGTTGCCATCAACCCCATCGGCATTCCCATAAGGCGCATGACTGACATGAAAAAGGGCCACTCTAAAGAGTTGAATGCCTTTTCCGCGTCTAGTGAAACTGCGGCCGCTGGAACTTCCGGATTTATTCTATGTAATACGGAAAAGAGAGTTCTGAGGTTGAACGGTGGGGGACAAAGCCAGATTGTGCAGGTGAGATGATGAATTGTGACAGGCGCCCAGCTATAATTTAAGCAAGGATATTATAGTCTAAATTTAATAGCAACAGGGGCCTGTATGACCCACAGAACCGCAGGTCTTTACCAGGTTTGGGAAGAAGAATGATGACTGCCTCGTGTAGGTTGGGAGGCAATATTTGTCTCTCCAGAGCCTCTGCGTATAACTTGATAAGTTGTGGTGCTAATAGATCTTGATATGCCTTGTAGAAGTCACCCGTGAACCCATCCAACCCAGGGGCAGAGGACGATTGGAGCGTGACAATAGCCCAGAGGACATCATTTTCGGAAATAGGTTCCGCCAGGAAATCCTGCATGTTCTTCTCGAGATATACTAACGCAATCTCAGACAGGTAGGCTTCTTGGGCGGCATGGGCCTGCCCTATTTTGGAAGTATATATAACGTTTTGAAAGAAGCCAGAAATTTGTCGTGAATTTCCGCGGTGTCCGAAAGAGGTGGGTCGGTGGATGTCCGCAATTCGGTGACGTAGGCTTAACTACATGGGGGTCCAAGCATCTGAGCAAGTACTCGCCCTGGCCGCTCGCCCTCTCTGTACAGTTTTGCAGTGTGGTATTTGCCCATAAACAGGATTTCTCGATCAGCTGTGTCTCTGTATTCCGTAAGAAGGGCCACACGCTGCTTTTCTGTGTCGGGGGTATTAGATTTATCTGGGTGTTGTCGCGTTCTGCTAGCTCGCGCTCTCAACGGGATAATGTGGTGCGTAGGTCGCCGAGTACTCCAGCATTCTTAGTAATACATATACCTCTTATGTAGGCCTTGAACCCTTCTGATAACACTACCCAGGTATCTACTGAGTCGGTGTTGATAGCAAAGTAGTCTTCAATGGCCTCACGTATTTTAATGGTAGAACAGGTCATCGTCAAGGTCTCAGCTAGGGAAGAGCCATTGCCTTTCAAACCCTCCCGGGCGGGGGACCTTAAGAAGTAGCAACACAGGAGAATAATCGGAGAAGGTCCTCGGAAGAGTCGCAATAGAGTGGTACCAATTGGAGACGCTTGGGGAGAGCAGCCAATAATCAATTCTGGTCCAGGTGTTGTGGTAACCAGCATAATGAGTGAATTCAGTGAGGGAGAGGATTGCGATTGCACCAAATGTCTAGCAGATAGAGCTGCTCGCATAAGGACTGGAGGGCACGGCGCACGCTGGGTTTGGAATCAGCAGAGATGGGAGTGCTACCCATTAATAAAACCGTGGGTCCCAGTTTTATGAGCTGAGTGAGCAAGGAGTGACAGAAGTCTGGACAGTCAGTGTTTGGTCCATATACGCATACTAGCGCCACCCCGTGTCCCATCAATGTCCCAACTACAGTGATATATCTGCCCTCGCCATCGTTTACAACCTTGTGAAGGCTAAAAGGAACCCGCTTATGTATAAGAATGGCTGTGCCTCTAGCGTAGTTGCTAAAATTGGAAAAATATCTATGCGCACCCCAACTGGAATCGAACCGGGCGAAGTCAGATGTGGGCAAATGTGTGTCCTACAAAAAGGCTATGTCAACCTTATGTCGTAGCAAATAGTGTATTACCTGCCGCTTCTTGCGAATGTCATTAAGGCCTGAACGTTCAGGACATCAGGCGGAGGCCTGAGGGGCCTTCAACGTTACCTAGCTGGGCCATTTATATGTTCATGAAGCAATGAAAAATTTATTTGGCCGTAATGTAGTGGGGGCCCGACTGACAAAACCTATAAGTAACCAAACGTTACCAAGCAAAAGCGATTGTCTCCCCTCCCCCCACCCAGCCTCACTACCCAACAGGTAAGGCCTACCAAAAATTGACAAATATACCCAAAGTACCAATCGACTTGCCAAGGAAATGCAAAAAAAACAAAAAAGGTACATCAGCAAACACAAAAACATAACCACAGTGTACACCAGCGGGGGGTGATTAAGTGTAACATCCCAAAGTTCACACAGAACGGAAGAATAGGCAACAGCAGGGGGGGGGTTCAACCAGATCCAGTTCCAGAGAAAAGTTCCATACTAGCATCAGCACCGCTGTGTGGAGAGGAGGGTCTGCTGCCATCTGCCGCCTCTGTATTTTGCTTGTGCGTGCGGCATAATTCCTGCACCTCCTTGGGGCTTTCAAATATGCGGGCCATGCCATTGACCTCCACATGCAGCCGTGCAGGATACAGCATGCCGTATTTAAGGCCAAGGTTCCTGAGTGCATCTTTAACTTAATTTTACTTGCGGCAGGCATCCTGGATCATGATGGTGAAGTCCGAATAAGTAACAACTTAGAACCCTGCCATATGATATCGCCTTGTTCACGCGCGAGGCGCAGAGCAGTGTCTCGTCCCTAAAGTTCATTACTTGTGCATTGATGGGTCTTGGTAGGCAGCCTGTGTTGGGCTGGGGCCCCAGTGTGCGGTGGGCTCACTCCACTATGAAGCCAGAGGTGAAGGAGTCTCTCCCGAAGAGGTCAGCCAGCAGTTTCCCCACAAAGACGTCGAGGCCACCCGTGGCGCAGGACTCCGGCACACCCAAAATGGATACGTATTTTGTTCCGCCGACTATGCGCCTCCAAAACTTCATTTTTAATTGCCACGTCTTTCAGGATGCGCTCCACTCAGCCTTTTAAGGGATTGCGCCGTGCCATCTTCGATATCAGATATACGGGCTTCTGCTACATCTAGACGCTTATGTACCTGGATTTTAGCACCTAGATCTGCAAGATTCTTGTCTAAGGCATCAACCTACCATCAAGAGCCCTGAATTCCGCTCCCATTTCCTGTAGCAGCGAACCACCCTGACCTGTGGAATCATTAAGTCGCTCCAATTCCTGTCTGCCTTCCGCCATGTCCGCACCGTTCTCCGGGGCCGTCTCCACTAGCTTCTCGAAAGGGAGGATCCTCTGCTTCGGATCTTTGCTGTCCATGTCGCTCTCCAGTGCACGAGGTAGGTGACAATAGGATGGCTCAGGGTGGAACCGCAGTCTGAAGACAGAGACCAGAGTGCTCACCTGGCAGAAAAGTCCCAGGACTTGAGGGGGTTGTGTACAGCCGTCCACCCCAACGGGCAAGCAAAGTGGGCTAATTGTGTGGCAACTCTTCCAGATGTGGGCGATAGTGAGATCCCAAAGGAGCAGACATGCAATATGGCCACCCAGCAGGGAAAGTACGGATCGGTGCTAGTGGCAGGTGCAGCTGTAGAGGAGGCCAAACTGGAATGTGCAGCGTGATCACAGGCTGTGGGCAGCGGGTGCTTCCATCCAGACGGGCCACCTTGGGAGGTGCGAGTATTGCTCTGCCCTCAAGGTTATTGTGCATCAGCTGCGGCTGAGTCCGGTCTGGGTGCGTGGATCACCTTTGTACAGTCGGCCTAGTGGAAACGTCTGCAGGCTGCATTGGGAGTAGCGGCGTCTGTGCGGTGTCTGTGTGTGGGGGGGGGGGGGGGGAGGGACCGGGCGCAGGCTATATAGCGACCCCAGCTGATCAACTGCCATGAGCCAAAAATGGCCCGGAGGCCAACACTGGAGGACACCCGCGGGCCCTGTCCCCATGGTGCCAAGGCAAAGCTGATGGGCTCACTACACGTCGCACGGGCAGTCAACAGGCCGCCGCGCGAACCAGGCTAGAATCGAGCATAGGGAGGGCAGTGTGTTAATGAGCCCCAGGCCTGGCGCACTCACTGTCCTTCTGGCTTTTCTGGATTTTCCATACCCAGTTGCTGGGCCCATTCTTCACCAAAATGCATCAGCTGATTCAGGCAGCCGCCGCAGCCATTACGTTGGGTGCGCTCTGCCCGCCTCGCATCAAATGTCTTAGTCGCCGCGGCTCCGTTTTGCTAGTGGTCAAGGTCTTCAGGTGCAGGAGTCGTTCATGGAGCGATTGGTGGAAGGTTCGGTGTGATCAGCCCCATTTTCAAGTGGGATATTGGCTCCATGGCTGGAAAGGCTGACGGAGCGTCAATGCCGCGCAGCCATCTTGGTGCACTGCTTGGCCACGCCCCAACTCCAAACATTTTTTTTTTAAAATATCTTTTTATTGTTTTTCCTTGACAAGATAAGTGTGTTCTGTTCAATGTGTTGGTCGTACGCCGACATTGCAAATTAATACTGCATTTTCTTTTCTAAGTTAATGCCAGCAGAGCCACACTTATATGTACTATGGTACTATATGCTACCCAGGTCCAAAGGCTTTTTGGGTGACCCCATTAGTTTATAAAGACACGCATTGGACCTAGCCTTCACCTCCAAAATTATCCCAACAGTCTTTCTGTTCCCTATAGGGCAGATAAGAGGTCTTTAACATCAATATGCCTTGCTGGGGGGCAGAAAGACCCTAGACACCAGAGAGTTTTCTTCTGTGCCATATAGGAAAGGGGTCGGTGGGTGTTCACCAACAATCTGCCCCAGAGGAGCCACCCCCTTTATTTGTTATTTTGGGATTTTTTGTCCTTTGGTGTCTTGTGACCTTTCCGTCCCCTAGAGGAAAATTTTAGGTAAATATCATCAATTGACCCTGGGGTGCAGAAAGACTGATGCACCTATTCTGGGGTGGGATCAAGCTGTGCTGCAGGGCAAAAAATGGAAAGGGGGGGGGGGGGGAGAGGCGTTTCATCTAGGCAGCATGCTTTGCTCATACCTCAGAATAGGTTCATCAGTTTTTCTTCCCCGCCACTGGGTGTTTAGCCAAATCATTCTCCAGGGAACAGAAAGGCATCACGCTGTGCTCCCACCCCAGAATAGGTGAATCAGTCTTTCTGAAGCTAAAATTGCTAATTTTCCTTGCATTTCTGTGACATCAACATCTGGAAACCACAGAGATCCACAAAATGTCTACCACCCTGCCTTCCCCAACTTGTCCTGATAAAAATGTTACCCTGTTTGTGTGCTGGGCTTAGCATCTGTAATACAAAATGTCCCAAAATGCAATGTAGAGAAATTGGCAATAGGGGTAGCTTTATTGTATGGACCCGGGTTCGGTGGACACAAAAGGAAACCTACCAAACACAGATATTTCTTAAAAAAAGACATTCAGGGGAGTTCAGAGAAGTGTGCCTCACATGGTTCCCACACATTTTCTTACCCACAATACCATGGAAAACTCAAACTTTGACTAAAATCACACATTTTCCTTGCATTTCTGTGACATAAGTTCCAGAAACCTCAGCAATCCACAAAATTCTTACCACCCAGCGTTCCTCCACTTACCCCGATAAAAATACTACCTCACTTGTGTAGCCCGGCCTAGTGCCCCCGACAGGCACAAATCAATCCAGGGTCAATGAGAGTCACTTTGTGAGACTTTCATTGACCTTGGTTTGGTGTTCGGAAACTCAGAATCTGGTGTCTCTTTCAGAAATGCATGGGTTTCCTTGAGACCCAGCGCACAATGGAAAACCATTGTAAGGTGCAGTTTAGTTGTTGGCTCTGGTTACCTCGGGTTCTTGAAAAACCTACAAAGTCTATATATCCCCACAACCAGAAGGGTCTAGAATATAATAGTATATTGTGTTTGCAAATCAGCCATTGTGACAAGAAGTTACAAATGGAAAACGTGGTCATGAATGGCCATTTTTTCCAACTCATTTAAATAATTTTTTTATCTAAACGGTTAGTTACTTGAGGGTTGCATGCAAATAATCCCTTGCTGAAGTCAGAAATGTGTATACTGTTAAGAAATCTATAGCTTTCTGGGCTCACCCATGGGTTTCACCCCTGTTTCCACCACAAACTGGAAGTAGGATGACAACACAAAAATGAGGGCAAATGGGCTACTTCTATTGTACTTAAGTCAACATGCATGTATGAGTTCCACAGAATTCTCCAGTGACCTATAGGCCTCTCTCATAGATATGTCCTTTGATGGGTCCAGCTTCATTAGCTGAGAAGGCAAACTCCACGTTAGAGCATTATAAGGACTGCAGAGCTTCAGCATTTCTCTTCGGGGCTTTTGACTCCAGCTAAAGAGTTTCCACATCAATTCAAAAAATTTATACTCTTTTTCAAAGGGCTGGGTTATATATAGACAGCCTTCCCAACCAATGCAGAAGGCACCCAAGTTGTTTTGAGGCTGTGGCCGTGAATGTGGGTCTGGCAAGCAATGTGCAGGCCAGCAGGTGCATCAGTCCACCAACTCCTCTTACCTTGTTACAATGACCTCTAAACCTCTTTAAGTATGCCCTTTGTGGTGCATAAACAACCTCTTTGCAAAGGAATTCAAGTTTGCCTCCCATGCTGGCGATCCCGCATGTAAGAGAGATGGTTCTTACAAAGAATTCAACATGCTGTGCCCTAGCTTTTCTTGCTACCCCACTGACTATTTCTCCGACACAAAAGCGGAATTCAGAATACCACCTTTCTATTCTGTTACAGCAGGTGTAGTTGTTGCTCTCCAAAAGGTGCCACTGAGAGGGTTCCAGGAATAAAGAGAATTGGGGGGGGGGGGGGGGGGGATGTGTTACTTGTGGATTTTCCCTGTCCAAAAGAAGGACCAGAGCAGCAGACCTATTTTGGACATCCAGCTTTGAAGGCCCTCCTGTGGAAGAACAAATTCCAATGGTCAAGCTGGCCCAAATCCTGTCTGCCATGGACTTGGGTGACTGGATGGTGTACTTGGACCTGCAGGATGTGTATTTTCATATACAAGTCCTCCATTACCTCAGACATGATCTGAGGTTTATGGTAGGCCAGGAGCACTTTTAGTTTGCGGTGTTCCTTGTGTGTTCACAAAATTGATGGCAGTGGTTGCACCCCATCTTCAGAGGTCGATGATATCAATATTTCGGTATCACGACGACTGGCTATTAAATACTGGCTTACCACAATTAAGTCACGTGCCACCTCCAGATGACGCCGAACCTCTTGACATCACTGGGGCTTACTATCAATGAGGTGAAGTCCCACCTAGTCATTCATGGAGGCTTCCACTCACTGGAGCAATACTGGACACAGTAGAGTTCGGGATTTTCCCTCCGCCGCAACAACTCCATAACATTCAGGCTATGATCCAATGTTTCTAGATTACGGTGAAAGCAGCTGGCCTCTTAGCTTGCTGTATCTTCCAGTTCAGCTATGCCAGGTGGCACATACATTGTCTTCAATGGAATCTGAATTTCCAAAGGGCCCAGCACCAATGAGATCTGGCAGATGCCCTCCAGGTCTTAGAGGAGACGACACAAAATATGTCATATTGCCTATTCAAACATAATGTTTCCGCAGGAGGCCCCTCTTCCTTACTCACCCAGCGGTGAGTGTGACGATTAATGCATCCCGCTGGGCAGAGGAGGCCATCTGGGGGAGGTTGAGAACAGGGAATCTTGTCTTCATCAGATGGGCTGCTCCATATCTATATGGCGGAGTTGCATGCCAGTCATCTTACTCTGAAGGGCTTTCTCCCATCCATCAAGGGGAGGCTGGAGCAGGGTCTCACTGACACCACCAACATGTGGTACGGCAACAAGCCAGCCACAGTGAGATCCAGGGTCCTGGGCGCTATTTCAAGAGGGCCTGTGTTGTGGCACCAGGGCATTCTCCTGATTTTGAACCACTTGGCAGGGTCCCTAAATGCCAAAGCGGATAAGCTGAGTAGGAGTGTTGCCTACATACGGAGGTGGCAAAAGGGGTTTTGCATCAGCAGAAAGAACCATGTATTCCACAAGTGCACTTGTTTAGAGATTCCTTCCACATGTAATGTAACAGAGGACTCCTGTACTAATTTTCGCCCCTGCACATCCTAACCAGAGTTCTGAGGAAGATGTGGGACCACAGGTTCCAAGGCCCTTAGTGCATCTGTGTGTCCCTGTTCAATCCAAAACTCCACATTATGGGGTGAAGTTTTATTCTCTAAAGAATCAATTATGCTCACTTTGGCTTAGTTTAGAGCCGCGGAAGCCCCTGGCCCGAATGGCATTCCCACTAGGCTATTCAGTAGTGCAGCAGAAGAAGGGGCTGTCCTCCTTACCCCACTTTTTAAAAATTGTTTATTAGCGAACACAGTACCGGATAGTTGGCGACGTGCCATACTCACTCCAATACACAAAAGAAGAGCATGTGACAACCCTGCCAACTTCTGGCTCTGGACGTGGAAGGCAAATGTTTTGCTAACATTTTAAATAAGGAACTAGAACACTGGTCCAGTACTAAGGCCCTTATTGTACAAGTTACTTACCTTCAGTAACGATATATCTGTAAGAAACATTAGTAGTGATAGATTCTTTACCTTAGAATTACCCCCAGGCATCAGACTGGATCCGGAATGTTTTTCATCAGCCATACCCCTGCGCGTTTGTAGGTGTCGTCGTGTGGCTCCGCGTGCATCGTTGGTGCCGGGATGACGCCGAGACGCGACCACGCGTGCGGACGTCAGTTCTGTACACGACTTTCCGCCAGGAACGCAGAGCAATGCAAGAAACTGACCACTGGTGCCATGAAACTAGGGCTCTGAAAGGGATGACCTTAACCCTAGAAATCAGTTCGCAGAACAGGGAGGATTGGTGGGGCGGTAAGGAATCTATCACTACTAATGTTTCTTACAGATATATTGTTACCGAAGGTAAGTAACTTGTGCATCTGAAAGAAACATGTAGTGATAGATTCCTTACCTTAGAATAGATACCCCAGCAATACCAACCCCGGTGGCGGGTCTGCGAACAAGATTACACCAGAAAGTCATGAAGAACAGAACGGCCAAAGAAGCCGTATCTCCGGACTGGACTGTCAAGGCCGTAATGCTTGGTAAACGTGTGCAGCGAGGCCCACGTAGCGGTTTGACAAATGTCCTGCAAGGGAACGCCGAGTCCCAAGGCAGTAGTGGCTGCAGTCGCCCTGGTCGAATGGGCACGCAGCCCCACAGGAGGCTCCTTCTTGGCCAAGGAGTAACATGCTTTGATGCACAGAACGACTCACCGGAGAAGGTCCGTTTGTGCACAGCCCGACCTTTTTTGGGGCCAACAAAAAGCTGATCATCCACCCGGAAAGGCTGTGTACGCTGCATATAGAATGCGAGTGCAGGTTTGGGGTCCAGATGGTGGAGCCTCTCCTCTTCCCTTGAAGGATGCAGAGGCAGAAAGAAGGCGGGCAAAGTGATGGTCTGCCCAATGTGGAAGGGCGTGACAACCTTGGGCAAGAAAGAAGGACGAGTCCTTAAAACCACCTTGTCCGGATGAACAGAAAGGAAAGGAGGTTTAGACGAAAGAGCCTGGAGCTCACTCACTCTTCTGGCAGAGGTGATGGCCACCAGGAAAGCAGTCTTTAAAGTGAGAAGACTAAGAGGACAGTTGCGAAGTGGCTCAAAGGGAGCACACATCAGATAAGTTAGAAAGAGGTTCAAGTCCCACTGAGGCATTATGAAAGGAACAGGAGGGAAAATAGGAGTAATGGCTTTTAAGAATCTATTTACAACAGGGGACTTGAAAAGGGAAGGCTGATCTGAAAGCCGTAAAAAGGATGAAATGGCTGAGAGGTAGCCCTTGATAGTGCCCAAAGAAAGGAAAAAGAGGAGGACCTCTGAAAGCGGGGCAGAAACAGGATCCACAGCCTTTGCTGTGCACCATGCCACAAATGTAGGTGTATACCGTTTTTGTGAAGGGACATCTGGCTGCTAAGATCACATCACAAACTTCGGGAGGCAGGTCAAAAGACATCAATTGTCACCGCTTAATCTCTACGTCCCCTGCTGCTGCGACAGAAGATCCTCCCAAAGAGGCAGACGGAGCGGGGGATCGATTGCCATGCTGAGTAGCTCGGGATACCATACTCTTCCAGCCCAGTCCGGAGCCACAAGAATGACTTGGGTCCGGTCGCGCTTGATCTTCTTCAGCACTAGAGAAGTGGTATAGAAGTGGTATAGGCGGAAAGGCGTATAGTAGACCGTAACTCCACTTGCGACGATGCCATTGTGCGTTCTCTTCAGTGGCGAATAGATCTAACCAAGGCTCTTCCCACTGCTGAAAGAGACCTTGCACCACGTCAGAGTTCAGACGCCATTCGTGATCCATCATACACCGGCGGCTGAGTTAGTCTGCCCTGGCATTCAGCGAACCTGCCAGGTGTTGAACCACCAGGGAAATGCCCTGATGTTCAAGCCATGCCCAGAGGCGCAGAGCCTCCTGACATAGGGTTCATGACCCCACCCAGCCCTGTTTGTTGCCGTACCACATGGCGGTGGTGTTGTCTGTGAACACCTGCACTACTCTCCCCATGACAGAGGGAAGGAATGCTTTCAGTGCAAGTCGGATCACCCGAAGCTCCAGAAGGTTGATATGTAGTAGGGACTCCGCCGGAGACCAGAAGCCTCTGGTCTCCACCTCTCCCATGTGGCCGCCCAATCCCAGGAGGGACGCGTCCATCACCACTGTGCTCCGGTTGGGGAAGGGAGAGGGATCTGCCATTGACCCAATCGCGATTCGTGAGCCACCACTGCAATTGTTGTGCAGTGCCCTCCGAGATCTGGACGTGATCGGACAGGTTGACCTGATGCTGCGTCCACTGGAACTTCAGAGCCCGCATATGCCATCTGGCATGTTCCACCAGCAGGATGCAGGAGGCCATAAGGCCAAGTTCCCAAAGGGTCATCCTGACCGAAACCCAGGATAGAGGCTGAAAGATCGGAATCATAGCCTGAATAGCCCGGATACGCTGCGCGGGGGATAAACCTGAAACTGCGCCGAGTCCAGAACCACTCTGATGAAGAGGAGCTTCTGAGAGGGAATCAGGTGAGACTTCGGCACGTTGATGGAAAACCCCATCAAATGGAGGAGGTCTGCTGTAGTCTGGAGGTGGGAGACGACTGCCGGGGGCAAGCATGCCTTCAACAACCAGTCGTCGGGATAGGGGAAGACTGGAACCCCTGATCTGCGCAGATGAGTTGCGACCACAGGCGTCACTTACGTGAACACCCGAGGGGCGATGGTAAAGCAGAAGGGGAGCGCGGTAAGCTGAAAATGCTCGTGGCCTACCATGAACCGCAGGTAACGCCGGTGGGCCGGCTGGACGGGGATGTGGAAATAAGCATCCTGCAAGTCCAACGCTACCATCCAGTCTCCAGGGTCGAGAGCAGGCAAGACCTGAGCGAGCGTCAACATCTTGAACTTATCCTTCCGGAGGAAGCCGTTGACGTCCCTGAGGTCCAAGATAGGACGCAGGCCCTTGTCCTTCTTGGGGACCATAAAGTAGTGGGAATGTCAACCAAGACCTACTTCTGGCCCAGGAACGCGCTCGATGGCCCCCTTGGCAAAGAGGGCCATGACTTCCTGCTGAAGAAGCGCAAGATGGTCCCCCGACATGAGGTGGTACCGAGGTGGCATGGCTGGAGGGGTAATCTCGAAGGGGAGGGAGTAGACACTTTGGACTATCTGCAGCACCCTCTTGTCCGAAGTGATGTTGCGCCAGTGGAGGAGATGATGACGAATTCTGCTGCCCACCAGTGTTTGATGGGCCTGAAAGGTCTGACTAGGAAGGCTTTGAAGTGGATGCTGCGGGGATGGAGGTGGACTGACCCGCCCGCTGGCCCCCAGAACCACTTTGGCGGTTCCCACGTTCACTGCCACGCTGAGGTTGCTGCTGCGCCAGCCTGTGGCTCTGGAATGAACGTATTGGGGCACCCCTTCCGTGGCCACGAAAGGAGCGAAAAGCAGAAGGCAGAGGAGGCCAAGTGGCCCAAGGACTTGGCCGTAGCCCGTGAATCCTTAAAGTGCTCCAAAACACTATCTGCTTTGTTGTCAAAAAGGCGAATGCCATTAGAGGGCATGTCCATCAAGGTATTTTGGACATCCCCCGAAAAGCCAGTTGTCCTCAGCCAGGCGTGGCGCCGAAGCACCACCGTCGTGGAAATCACCCTGCCCAGTGAGTCGGCGGTATCAAGCCCACAATGGATGGTGAACTTAGCTGCGTCCCTCCCAGCTGCAATAGCCTGGGCGAGTACTGTCTGGGCCTCCTCCGGACAATTGGGCAGCACCTGCGCAACTGTGTCCCATACAGAGTGGGAGTAACGGCCCAAGAAGCATGCGGTGTTCACTGACCGCAGCCCTAAGCTGGCAGATGAAAACAACGTCTTGCCAAGCTGCTCCAGCTTCTTGGATTCCCTATCCGGGGTTGTGTAAGTGAATGCGCTCTGGGATGCAGAGGCTGGACATTCATGCTCTCAGGGGTGGGGTGTTGGGAGAGAAAGAGGGGGTCGCCCGGAGCCGGGAGATTGTGTTGGGCCACGTTCCTGTCCACAGGAGCCCCTGTGTTGGGCCTGGACCAAGTGCCCAAAAGAACGTCAGACAGTGCATCATTAAAAGGCAGCAAGGGCTCCGAACAGGTTGCCGCCGGTTGAAGCCCTTCTGACAAGAGGTTAGTCCTAACGGCCACTATAGAGAGTTCGAGGTGGAGAGCCTCGGCCGCCCTACGCAACACCACTGTGTAACTTGCTCCCTCCTCCGTAGCCACGGAAGGAGGGAACAGCATGCCAAAGTCAGGCAAGGTGTCTAGTCCACTGGCATCCCCCAAATCCTCTGCCCAGTCCGGGTCATCACCGCTCTGTTGTGCGAGAGGGTCCTCAGACCCCTCCCAGTCCTCCGCTTCCTCCGAAGTCTGTGAAACAGGCTGAAAATAAGAAGGACGGACGTAGGAGTAGAAGGCCCCATCGGCGTCGAAATCTGCGTCGATAGAGGCCGTTCCGGCGCAGCGTCCTCTTTAGGGTTGAAACCGGGGATGACGGTGGTACCGGACGATGTCGGAGGTGTTGCCGGAGGCGGGGTCGACACCGGTGGAGGTGTCAACCGGTATCACCCGGGATCCGAGCCCGGATCCAGGGAGGTGCTGTGGCGCTGGAGACGACGGCGGTGCCGGAACCACTGGCGTCGGAAGGGCAGGACCGCCAGTCGGGCCCACGGGGCCCGAAGGCACGCCGGTGGGGCCAGACGGCCTAAAGAGTCGGGCAATGGCAGCAAGAAACTAGTGCACCTGTGCAGGCATCGACGACGGACCCGGAAAAGGTTGGTAGGCCGGCGGCGACACACCCTCAGCCGCGTCACACGAGGGGAAGTTGAAGAGTGACGGCGCTTCTTCGACTTCTGCTTGGAATGCTTTGACTTACCTGACCCCGAGTGCGAAAGCTTAGATCCAGAGCAACGATGGTGACGGCTCCGCGACCGGTCCCTCGACCTCCCACAGGACCGGGACCTTGAGCGGCACGGAGCAGACTGACGGACTTCCAGCAACTTTCGGTACCGCTCCCGCAAAGTTTTCGGCACCATGGCCCGGCAGTCAGGGCACGACTTGGAGTCCCAGGTAGTAGAGACACACGCGGTGTGGGTCCGTCACCGACATCATGCGGTGACAGTCCCCACAGTTCTTGAAGCCAGGCATCCCTACGACAACAGGAGTGGATCAACTCAAAGAAATGAGGTAAAAGGCCTCGAAAAAGCTCAGTCAAAAATTGACTGGGGGTACCTGCTCTTCCCGGATCTACGCTTGCTGGCGTGGAAAAAGAAATAACTGACGTCAGCACGCATGGGCGCATCTAAGTAGCTCCAGCGACGTCATCCTGGCGCCAACCACGCCAGCGGAGCCCCATGATGACTCCTACCGACGCACAGGAGTGCTGCTGACGAAAAACTTTCTGTTTCCAGTCTGACGCCTGGGGATAATTCTAAGGTAAGGAATCTATCACTACATATTTCATTCAGATCGCATCACTCAATCAGGCTTTAGGCATGGAACTGAAGAGAACTTGATGATACTTTCCTTGTTGATTCAAATTGCGAACAGTAAAAGGTTCCCACTGCTATATATTGCCTCGATAGATTTCAAAACCACATTTGGTACAGTGGAAGGTTCTGGGAGTAGCTTTCGAGCTGGGGCATCAAAGAAGGTTTTTTTAAATGCAGTTAGAAGTCTATATACTGATACTTGGGAAAAAGTGAAAGTTGCATCAACTGGATTACTACCGACAGAATCAAGACCACCAGGGGGTAAAACAAGAGTGCCCCATTGTTGTTTAACCTATATTTAGCGGATATCATCAAAGTTTTGAGAGTTATACGAGCAGTTCCTCCGAAGTTTGCAGGCCTTCCTATACAATGTCTAAGTATGCTGACAATACTATTATTTGATCATACTGGGATGGGGGTCCAGCGATCATTAGTGGCCCCAGCTGGCTACTGTGCAGAGAATTAACTGGAAACGAAAGACAGCAAAACAAAAATCATGGCCTGTGGTCTGGGAAGTAAATGCCAGGCCAAATTCAAATTCTCTATGAACAACGTCGCCTTGGACCAAGTTATTAATCTAAAATATTTGGCCATTCATTTTAACACAACACTCAATTAAGGTTTCCTGGGCTGCCATCTTTAGTTATTGCACTTCTTGCTTCAAAATGTCCATTTTATTTTTGTTTCAAACTGAGGTACTTTTTTTTTTATTTCGCGCTCAATTATAGGATGTAACTTAATAGTGCACACCTCACGTGCTCTTTTCTCCAACTACAGAAACAGAGAATTTTTTCTGTCAATCGGTTGGTTAATGGTTGTTGAAATTACCATTTCTATGCCCAGTGAATTCCTGTTACATAGCATTATGTGGTATCCTGTAAATTGGTACTTTTTTCCCCGTGTCGACATGCCTGTGTACTGAAAAGTATGAAAATAACACTGTGTACAAAATGTCGCTGTGCAGTTAAGAGTAGCAACTGATATTTATAGCCTCAAGCTTCCAGTAGGTCCTTATGTATGGCATAAGCATTTATTTTTTATTTATTTTGAAAGTTGTATATAGCGCTGACTAGACCTGGAGGTATCAGAGCGCTTTACATATGGTTCCACAGAAATTACAAATTTACATCAGTTACTCGTTACATCAGTTACTAGAAAACATTTCAAGAGAGTAGAAGACTAAATAAATGGAAATAAGAAGGGTAAGGGGGTATAACAATCACACAGCATGGATACGGGGAGAACAGTGCACAATGTCCGGCTGGGTAGGTGATGGCCTAGGGGATGAACCAGGGCTGATCTCCTCTATAGCTGTCTAGGCAGCTCCACCGGGCATTGGACATATTGCTCGGTCTCCGATGTCAGGATGATGAACGCGGATTAATCTGAAAAAGTCAAATTCCAATGCGGGAGGTGGTGAGATGAGAACAACAGTCAAATCTAAGCCCAGGTGTTAGAGGGGGTCCAAGAAGGGGATTAAAGTCAAAAAGGCAATCACTAGCCAGGGAGCTTCCAATCAGAACTTGTCACCAAGCGCCATTTTGAAGCTACTTGAAAAGGTTCGTACCTGCCGCATTTCCAGTAGCTGGATGATATGAGTCCTGGCCCACCTAGAACGGGCTAATTAACCAGGAAAAGACAAATTCCCTGATCCTAATTATGAGTAATGAAGATGATCCATTGGTAGACTCCCAGTGTGAAGTTAATGTGAGGTTTAAGTCCTCCGATGGTAGGAGATATACATCGAGGGGTGACACAGACTAACATGTGTATGTGATGGGTGTCTTACCTCCAAGATTCCATCGGACAAAGAGGTAAGTTGGCTTAGTCATAGTGGTGCAGGAAGTTTGTGAGTGCTGCCATAAAGGAGCTTGCTTGGGGTAGACTGCTTGGTTCAGGGATGATTACTCAAAAAATGTCATGTGGCCTACATAAAGGTGCTTGCCTCTTAGTTGACAGAGGTCTTTAATGAGTCCAGAAAACTGGACTGTTTACTTCCTACAATGAGGGAAGTGATTATTATATTCCTTCCTACAAAGAACAAAAATGGAACATATGCACCTTCTAATATGATAGAGAGCAAGGTACTGGCAAACACACTTCTTTCCAAAATAGGAGGTCTAATTCACCACAACCAAAATGGGGGTAGCAAAATGCCCAATATCAGAAAGTTAGTACAGGTAATGGATCACCACGTACACGACCATACGAAGGTACTATCCATACATACTGAAAAGACCTTGTATGCTGCTGTGGATAACATGACATACCAAATTAATGGATCACCCCTATATATATTTTGGTCTATGCAAAGGATATGTTATTGTACTGGTGGGGGGGGGGGGGTGAGAAACCAGGGCTTTTGCAGGTTTCCCCCCAACTGTTTAACCACTTGATGCTGGTTTTCAGACTCTGATTGTACCCTGGGTTCTGCTAACCAGACCCAGGACATGTGCTCTATGTAAAAGCTTCATGGTAATTAGGTATAATTTGAATTGATACTAACAACCTACCTGTAAGTCCTTAGTATATGGTAGTGCATTTAAGTTTAGAGGGCCAGTAGATTTAATGCACTTAAGTGCACTTCTGTGCTGCCTGATGTATTTGTCCATAAGTCATTCCTAAGGTCTACCCTAGCAGCCCCAAGGGTAGGGCACATTTTTAAAATAAGCAGGGACATTTTAAAATATGGTTTATATAACCTGGCGAGGTATCAACTGCAAACTTCACTTTTCACTATTGAAGTACATTAGCTCTATAGGCTAACATGGGAATACTTTACTAAAGTATAATTATTGACAGGAGTGAGCTAAAATAAAAATTCAATGACTTAAAGGAATAGTTATGATAAATCCAACAACTTGCCAATGTCAGAGTTAGTATAACTATTACAGAAAAGCAGTTATTGAACTTGTGTTTCTGATGTGACAAAATCCAGGCTTTTAGCAGCCACTTTTTATTGGCCATCCTTTCACAGGGTGAGCCAAATAGGACATGCCATGAAAGTTGAAGGAGTGGATTCACTGAAAGTAACAGGTTAAAAGATCTCCACCTGCATCATCTCCACCAAGATGAACCAGATGTCCACCTTTAACTTGACGCTTAAGGATTTGCCAAGGTGCATTGTGGGAATTGTTGCCCCAACGCCCCAAGGAGCAACTCCGAGATTCTGGAATCTTGGACTGGTATTGTGGACACTTTGGAACCCCAGAAGGACCTTCTGAAAAGATCCAGAATTTGGAGCATTTTTGTAAAAAAAGCTCCAGAAGATCACTGATCTGGTGTGAAGAGTCAAGGCAGCAACGTCAAACTGAGACCCGGCCTGAAATCTAGGTACAGCCCGTTGAAACCACCGTAGCTCCAAAACTTCCAGGCCTTCACCGAGGCCTCCTGTTCGACCAAGCCACCATCGTCAACTTGCAAGCTGGACTGACAAAGTGCCTCGCTCTGTGTCAAATGAAAAAGCTCCGGAAAAACAACCAAAAATTGTATTTGACCCACACTCCATTGCAGTCGGCCTCAATCTTTGACATTGTCCCCCCGTCAAGCACGTCCAGATGTTCCAGTTGGCACTTTTCGTTTTTAGGCAAAATAAAGTATTTAATCTTTAAAAATTAATATCTTCGGTTCCGTATATAGAATTAATTGCTGTCATTTTAATTAAAAAAATATATACCATATTTGTATATATTTGTGTTGGATTTTTATTGTGTTGTGTCTTAATTATTTAATGTACTGGTGTTTTTAAATGCTTTACCCACCTGCATCATAAGTTGAGCTTGCCTGCTCGCAGTCAGCTACCAAGGGTTGAGCAAGGGAATCTTTTATTGAGACCTTGACTGGGCCTTATACTGTAATTGAGAGCAAACCCGCTGCCCTGGATCCAGAGCTCCACACCTGGCTGTACAATTGCAGTGGGCATATAGATGAGAGAATCTTGCTGGGAAGACACAAGCGCTAAGGAGTTTGGTAGACCTCCATGGGCAACACTTAAACATTTGCTACTTAACCCATTCAGGTAAAAGCCATTTTGAAAACATGGGACAGAGCACTACAGAGAACACACATGCGCCGAAGAAGAAGATACCTTTGATCTCCTTACAGATGCTACCACACCTGGGGAACTAGAACGAGCTAAGAGACTGGGCTGAGAAAAGGCTCAGGATGATGGGAAACCTATATTCAGGTGGAAGTTGCATGGAGTTCTAGGTACTCCGTGTGTACTATGAAATACCAGGAAGCCATTTTCTAATGTCCCGAGAAATCTTGGCTACATTACATAAATGGTTGAATACAAGCACATCGGAACTATCCTTACATGCTTGCCTGAAAGATATTTATACTTTAGACGGCATGCTCGGCCAAAAACCCTCCCATTTACATCATTTATAGCACAAAGAATGAACGGCCTGTGCTGCGGAATACATGGTCTCAGGATTGAGGTACACTCTTGACTGAAGGTGACTGGGTCAACAAACAGAAACGCTCCTCTAAAATGTCCAGGAATTCGAGGTTTAAGTTAATTAATTATTATTACCTACACAGGGTCTACGTTACCCCCCATAGAATCAATTATATTTCCTGATGCGCATCCTTGGTGTCCCAAGTGAAGCGGATTTTTAATCACAGTCTGGAGAAGCCCTTTGCTGAGTGATTTCTGGGATAGAGTGGTGCAATTCTCCAAATGCTCTACAGATCGAGATATTAGGAAGACGCCGGTATTTGTACTTATTGGATGTATTCCCATTGAACGAGGGTACTAATGTTGCAAGTAGATTTATAGCTTTTATCCACGAGCTGGAAACCCCAAATGATCCTAACATGTGGAAGTGGGAGAAGGAGCTTAGTAAATGAGCAGACTGCAAAGGTTCTGTGCAGAAAAGCAAATTTAAGAGTCAATACCAGCAGTAGCATCATGGAAGTCACTTAAAAGGACCGACAGGTCATATGTCCCATGGATGATGATGAATAAGGCCTGCGGTTTAAAAAGTCTGTTTGTCGAGCTGTTGCTAGGTTATGCTACTGATACCCACCCCCTCCCACCACAATATTAATTGAGCAGGCTATAATTAAAATTCTCTCCTGTAGAACCCAGCTGTGCCAAAAGATTCAGTGACCCTTATGGACAATTGACTCTTTACTCTAGTGCTTATATGAACGTTTTGTACAGTATTAAAGTTAAATGGCTTTGGCACCACAATAGATTTTTATGTCTTCACTTATACATCAAACACTATATATGAGTATCTCGAAATATACTGCTCATTATGAAAGCTAGAAATATGTGTAGTGTTGCTATGCTGTCAATATATGCCATAGGTGCTGTAAAGTAGCTTAAATACAATATGAATAGTTAAAAAGAAAAATCAATTCAGCACAGTAAAACTAATTTGCACAATGATACGTCACTGATCAATTTTCCAAAAGGTAAAGCAGACAAGTGATGTGTTGGTGGCAGTAATTTTCGTTTGCCCGAGTGGAGAAGAAAGAAAAAGCAGGCTCACCATAGTGTGCAGCAAGAAGTTGGATTTTGGAAAATACATTTGGTGGATCCACTCCATATTTAAATCTAGATCATTTTTATGAAGTACTCAACAACAGTATGTTACATCAGAATGGCATTGTTAAATCAAGAGACATTTCTTCACTTACTTTCAGGCTGTTTCTCATTGGGTGTTATGGACCTTACAAAGTCCTGAGGTGTCATAAACACTTCCGACTCCCCAGTATCATGTATCACTTTCAGAGTAGCGAAGTAGCGGAAAATTTTGTCAGGAGTTGAGTAAGCTCTTATTCGGTTTTCATATTCCATAACCTATGGGGAAAAAACGTGATATCACACCAGGAGAAAACAGCCCAGCACACAACTATACAAACGGGGGAAAAAGCAGTTCAGATCTGGAAAGAAATGCATAGGGAAGGAAAGCATGAACCTGTTAGACAACCCAACAGTGGCCATGCTTACTAAGCTGAATGACTCTCTAACAGTACCCTATACTCAGGGCCACTGAAATTATGTGTAGAGGAGGATCAAATTATTCAGCAGAGTTGACTACATTCTGCAGCAAGAAAAGGAAAGGTATGCGGCATGATGCATCACATTTTGTGATATTATTATTTTATTTTTACTCATGTTAATACTATTATTGGCAAAGGTTTCACATCATTAGTACCAGTTGAACATCAAACATAGTAATATGCAACTGAAAGGTGATTAGTCAATCTATGTGAAGGGTCTTCTACTCCGCAGCAACAAATGTTGGTGCATTTTTAGCAAATTTGTATCCATTTAAACTATAAACAAAATGTGTTTAGTTAAACTCAGCAGAATACGTAGCACTATGATAATGGATTATTTGGCAAATGCAGCAAATGAAAAACTTTTTTTTTTTTAAATCTGTGGCAGATGAATCGCATAATTCCAGTGTCCCTGCCTATACCAGTTTAGTTTAAATTACCTTAATATAAAGCGATTAAAGAAAACATCCATGATTGTTGACTCGATTAGAGACTAGCTATACATGTTAAAATATTACGATTAGGAACATCGGATCATCAAAATGTGATTTTTGATCTATCTTTTTTCATTTTTTAAACAAGATATTTATCAAAAGGTTTAAAAGCAATCCTAATCGTCACAGTTACACATTAACAATCTAATTTATAAATTGGAAACAGAAAAATACAAAGCAAATGTTCACAAGATGTAAAGTTCATACTTCATTCACATCGAGTGGTTCTCTTTGTTTAAGTAGAAGTTGAAGGCTAGTAAGATCATTCCACTTCCGAAGAGATTCAAATTAGAAGTGGCAATATCCTCCAAATGAACGTTGTGATGGGTCACGTCACATCACTTTAATGCAGAGTCTACCTTCTCTTCTAAATATCCATGAAGGAGGCCAGTACATCACTGGAAAATCCTGTGGAACGAATCCAGGTGTCTTGATGTACAACACTAGTACTGATTGTCCTCCCCAGGCAATCCACAGTATCGAGGCCTGTACGAATATCATATTTAGCTCTAACTTATCCACCTTACATTTTCTGGCCCAAAGAGGCCCTAATGTGTTCTGGGACTGTGGGCAAGATCTCCGCGGCCATGTTCCACAAGACGTGTATATCAGCACAGTAAACAACCCGCATTTACTGACTGCAATGCTAGACTGGTGAAGGAAAACCTACGCTCTGCTAAAGCCTCAATCCTCTTTGATTTTCGATCTGGAAGAGTGGTTGCAAATGAGTTGGGATTTACTTTACTGGTTTAGGCCTGTACAACAATGTCCTATGGTGTAGGATTAAGAAAATTAAAGTTGCCAGGAGCCGTCTGCGATTCTGGACCACTTGCCTATTCCCAAGTGGGCAGGAACACAGTATCAACGGGGAGTCCATCAAAGCATCATTCGAAAAAAATATGCCATAACTACAGGACTCTTAGACACAAGGACACCTTGTACCCCTTCCTAGGCTTTCATCTTCTAGATCAGCGCAATTTTATACTTGCACTATTAGTTTACTTAAACAGACTAAATGGCTGACCACACGTTAAAGCAATATTTAGAAAAACAAATGTCCAACCCTGGAAAGGCTGTGGGGTCATGAAATGGAGTCCTATGGTAGCCTAAGGCAGAACTTGATATTGACAGTAGTACTAACAGATCCTCATGCTGTTATTCTATAAGAATAATGTAGTAGGCATTACTGACTTCTTATTGCTTCAATCTAGTATGGCTTTTAAAGATTTCTGTATTGTAGTAAATTCACCACAAAATTAGATATTTTCATGGCACAATGATCAAGACAGATAAGTCCATCTCACCTGTCTGCTAATGGATCATATATATTAGATCACAATTCTGTATCAGCTAGCAAGCAAAGTTTTGAATCTACTACTGCTCTAAAGATCTTCCGTTAGCATGCATTTTCTACAGAGAATATGCCCCTTGCCTTTCATTCCCTGCTATTAAATTTGTCAGCACCTTTTAGGCTGTGTTTTTATCTTCTACGGCTATTTGTGATGATCTCCATTAAGGCAACCACAGTTGTGCCTTTTCCTGCTTCTATTTCCTGTACAAAGCTGTCCATATCCTCTAGAGTGGCCATGGTTATTTCCAAGGAGATTCCTTTCTTCACAACTAATAACTTTCATAGCTATTGTAGAGGTAATTGCTTTACCATTTGCATGCATCCAATGGTAAATCAAATTGTACATCTTTTACACATCTTATACATTTCTTCCACTTTATTTTCCTTCTAATGGCCAATAATTTGCAATAAAATCAGTTTCCAGTAGGCGCTCTGCTCTGAATGGACCTCAGACTGGCAGTCACTATGGTCAGTGGGGTCTGGGTTGAAAACAGCCATGGCGCATATCTGGTGCTAGTCACATTTTTGATACTTCATGCCTCCTCCAAAAACACCCATCTAATCGGGAGTGTGCTCATTATTGTAAGACAAACAAGTACTGACGAAGACAGAGGGGCTCGCCTTTCAATGGAGGTACCATATTTTCTTTAGCTTTGCCAATGTTTTTTTGAAGATGCTGTTCCCCTTATACAAAAAGAAAACAAATGCTCATTTGCCGATGCGAAACAGTGTTAGGAAAAATAAAATAATAAAGATGGCTTATCATATTGATGTATATGTACGCAGGTATGTGCCATGGCATGAAAACCATTTATTTTACGTTTAATGCAAGATGGTGGACGCAACTTAAAAACAAATGTGTTAAAACACATGAACGATAAAGGAATGGCCCACAAGCAAACTGCAGCTGTAGGTCCTTTCAAAAAAGTTCACGGGGCGTGGCCAAGCAAGATGGCTGAGCAGATGTGAGCCGCTTCAGCTTCAGGCCTCCTAGTTTGTCACAAGACATTTTCTGCGCTCGTAGAGGACCAAAAAGTTACAAGCCCGGTTCCAAGACGTGAAGCGGGACAGCCACAAGACGGGATGGTGAGCCGGGATCGGACTCAGGATGGCGCAAAGGCACGCGAGCATCTGAGCCATGAGCAATCGCAGCTCTTTGATTTTCCGAGCCCGAAGCAAGGAAGCCATTACACATCCCCGGTACCGGCGGTGGCGCAAAAAGAACTGTATGGTGATTAGCGTATTACGCCCAGTGAAGACCAGGGTGGCCTGGGGAAATGTATAGCATGGAGCCGCGACGAGAGGGCGCACCGCACTGCTGATATGATTGATGCTTTGAGGGGAACATGATCCAGCAGGAGAGTGGCAGACGGCAGTGAGGGGACCCACCTGTGGGGTTAGTTTCCTATTTTCTCTACTAACGCGGCACGAAGAGGGTCTGGGGGAAGGCGGTACAGAGAGGCCCTGCCTGACCTCAAGATGGCACCCAGATGATGGAGACTTCCAAGGAGGGGCCCCTGCACTCACTCCGCGATGCTGGAGGGTGGCCGGTAAGCGGAGTCCTCTCCTAGTGTAATAGGCATACTGATGTGAGGAGACGAGGCAGGATACTCCCGACGAGCTGACAAAGCAGATCACACGGTGCCTGACCTTAAGATGGCTCCTGCTGTATGAAGCCCAGCAAAGGCCTGCTCCCATCTTAGAACATAACACACGTGGCAATCGTGCATTCTGGCAAGCTAGCACCTCGGCGGCATTACATAGAGGGGCCACCCACGCCCTGAATCGGCATCGTGCATTTCTCTGCCCTTATGCCACCAAAAAAAGCGACAAACAAGGTCTCCTGTTATTTCACAGCTACAGACAAGGGACCCGCTTCCCTGCTTCCATCGAGGGTAACCAGACGCACAAGACGGCCCTTACTATGGAGGATCTGGTGGCTTCTTTCCGGGATTTCAAATCCGAACTCTGCCTGGAAATTAAACAGGATCTGCGAGCCTCCATGGATCAACTCAAGGCCGATCTTACCGAGGGAATAGTGACACTCCTGCATGACGTAGATGCTGTGAGCTCTAGGGTGTCGGTAGCGGAAGAGGAAACACAGGAATTATATGCCCACTCCGCCACAATGCAGGAAACACAACAGAATCTCCTGTCACAGCTACACCAAGTGCTCCTGAAGGCAAAGAATCTGGAGAACAGGTCTCGGAAGTTGAACATATGCATCCGGGATCTGGAAGAGGGTGGGACCAGACCTGGAGGCATTTTTGGTGGGCCTCTTCTCGGAAATTTTAAGCCCATGAAAGATGAAGCTCAAGATTGACAGAGTCCATTGCGTGGGAACCCCGCAGTCGGGGAGCGTAGATGTCCACGGGACGTTCTGGTCAAGATGCACTCGTTCACAGCGAAAGAAGCCATCTTAAGAGCGGCGAGGAAAAAAAAAAAAGGAGACCTCATTCCAGGGCTACAAATGCATGCTCTTTCAGGACTTGGCACCCTCCACCCTGGCACGTAGGCAACTGCTACGCCCGTCACCATCAAATTACGTGAAGAAAACGTGAGCTATCGCTGGACTTTTCCCTTTGGGCTTGCTTTTGAGCACAAGAACAAGTCACATCATGTTACGGATCTGAAGGAGGGTCTGCGCATCCTGGGTCTCCCCATTCCGGAGGATGAAAGAAATTCAGGACCCTCGAATGACTCTGGACAGCCCTGGAGGGAGCCACTGCCTTGGCACACAGTTTTGAAGAACAAGCAAACCCCAAAATAATGCTTATCGTGTGGTGAATGCTCCGGACATACGGTCGCTCCAGGTTTACGCCCACAGTGGCAATTTCGTGAGAAGCTAGCTACGGAGGCCGTGGCACAACAATTAGGCTGGGACTCCACGCTGGGGTTCTTTGGTGATGCACCCATTCATCCAAGTTACTAATGGTCTTCTGATGGTTCTACATGTACTCACTGCATGGCAAACAGGGTTTTGTCCGTATTAACCTAAGTCTTACTCTATCCTGCTCTGAGAAGATACAAGCTGAGAGCCCGTTGGCTACTCAGCACATAGTTTCCGGGAGTTGTTGGGGGGTGGTTCTTTTCTGGGGGAGGGTTCCTGGTGGTGGTGTAGGGATACTGTTAGCTTATGATTTCTTTTTTTTTAAATTCTTTTTATTAAATCAAGGCATCAAAACAGAGAAAGACAATACAGACGAATCACATTATAATCTACAGTACATTTGTAAAGAAAAAGGGAGGAAGGGGGGGAGCAAAACCAAAGTACAAACTTATTGAAAGCTTCACGGAGATGGGGGGAACATCAAATACTGAATTTCTAGGTGGTGTACAAATCTCTCCTCTATACGGATTCCATTGATTCCAAATTGAGGCTCATTTCCGGGGACGCCCTCTCACAGTATACAGTTTTTTCTCGGAACATTCTCCAGTCCAAGTCCTTTTTCCAGTTCTCGAGGGTGGGAGGCAGCTCAGCACCCCATTGTTGGGCGATATTTCATTTCGCTATCATATAGGTCAGTGTGGTCCACTGTGTCTGCGCATTGTTAAGATCAGTAGGTTCCCATATATTGAGAAGGCACCTTTGCGCCTCCGGCAACAGAGAGACACCCGTGACCTCTTGAATAGTATTATGAATCTTACCCCAATACTCGGCCATGTAGTGGCACTCCCAAAGAATATGTAACAAAGTACCCACTAAGCCACATTTACGTCTACACAATCAGTCTTCCAACAACCCCATCTGTACAAGGCGAGGACCAGTGACATAGAACCTATGCAGTATTTTTAACTGTACCAATCGCAATCTTACAGGAATAGCAACCACTTTTGGGGAGGACACAGCTGATTGCCAGTCTTCATCATCCAATTCTATTCCATCTCGTGTCCACTTAACCCTCAGCTCCTTGGGATGGAGGGACGCTGTTTTTGAGTTTGTTTTCTTGCTATGTGATGCAAAGTTGCTGTTTGAGGCACAAGGGCGAGCTGTTTGGTGCGACAGAGTAGTACACACATTTCCATATGTTTCTACACAGTGTGTGGCAGGTGCGCTATTCCCTATTTA